>NC_133582.1:59581342-60211742 GCF_964106895.1 Numenius arquata
CAATCTCAAACTGGCTCTCCAATCCTATTGCAGAATTACAGGGCTAAAGAAGCCAGGGCAGAAATCTAATGGCCTCAAAACTGTAAATGGGCCCTTTCAGAAAGGCAAAGCATTATTTATATTAGAAACTGCTGTACTCCATCTCTGTTAGTTCATTCTCTTTGAAATGAGGTGGTACTGCAGATGCCAAGACATCCATCTACCACCTTAGATCACTGAAACAGCAGTACAAAGTGTTTCTCTGGAATACTTCATGGTTCTCATCAGAAAGCCTTAGCACCACGTATTAAAAATTGTCTTTACGTTTAACGAGTTCTTAAAAGCTATAGAACTTTCTGCTATTATTTAAGGTTTTATATACCTATAATAATACTATAGCGATAATAAGAAGATAATATAAGTGATAATAACATTTATTATTACTTGACCTATATCGTTTAAAGCTTTTAAGTTCTACTTCAGTAGTTGTCAATTACCATATAGAACATCCTGGGCATTCCACACATGAACTGGATTGAACTATGTATATAAGAAGAAAACACATATGCAACAGGGTTGGGAGGGTTTTTTTTTTCCAGCAGAATCACAGGACAATTAAATAAAAGTAAATTACATTAAATTACTATCAAAGAGGAGGAAAATATTATTTTAAAGAAGTAGTATTTAAAGTATTTTATTTATATTTATATTTACATACTAGAAAGTATTTAAAGTATTTATTACTATAAGCAAGGCTTTTATGTGGATCGTGATGACAGATGATGTGTCACAAAGGTAAGCAGTTGGACTAATTTTGTCTGCCTAATATACCAATGATCTAGAAAACTGTTCAAGAAGGACACAGAACTTGCTAATGCTAAAAAAAAAAAATAATACTGACTGAGCAGACATGGTAAAGAAGCCTATGGGCTAGTAGTAAAATTATGAGAAACTGGAACAAAAAAGTGCCTGGAGTGATCTAAAGAGTAGCTAGGATTAACTATAAAACACAAGATAGCAGTGGGGGACAAAAATGAGCAGGGGAAAATATGTCACAAAGCAATGAGCCACAGCAAAATCCGGTATGAACAAAGACATAACAAAGCATGTGCTGTGAGACTTCTCTCTCTGAAAAGCAGAGTAGAATTATTTCAAAATAACTTACATTTGTGATAGTAAATAGCCAAATAATACGTTTAACTATAGCTCACCAAAGAACTGGTGAAGACAGGGACAACACAAGCAAGGAATTAGTAGTAGTAGAGCATCTCTTCTTACAAAACAACTTATTGGCAAAAGACATTCATGAGTAGAAAATTTGAAATTAATGTCTGAAGAACAACAAAAAATGTGAACTTTTCAGAACATCCCAAAGGGCTTTTTCTTGCATTTACACTACCTAGCAAAGTATCATTTGTCTCAGGTCTCCCTAGGCCAGCAGTTGTCCACCAGCCACTGTATGTGGCAGACTTAGGTGGCTTTTTCTTCTATGATGGGGACGAATTTGCTTTTGAATCTATGCCACCTCTTCTATCCACTGCTCTTCTAATGGTTCTGGGGTGCTCAAGTAAGAAGCAGATCCAAGATGTGGCCTATAGCAGGTACCATTGTTGTAAATTCATAATAAATATAAACAGAATTCAATTCCGGCCCATTCAGACATTCAGTGTACCTTGAGAAGGCGGCAAGCAAAAAACATGTAACTCAAGTGCATATAAACAAAAAAAAAACTTTGATATATGGCCCAGACATATGGCCCTGAAAATTCCCCAGGCACATCTCAGCTCGAATATTCATGATTTGTAAAACTAAAGCATAGTCTCTCCAGGAAAGTAGTAGAAGCCCCATCTGGTGAAACATTCAAGATAATCTGCCTACAACAGTGGAATATTTGCTGAGCCAAAGAATCCTGCTAGCCAGGGGAGAGCACCCAGGTCCCCATCGTTAGGAAGTGTCCCCATCAGCCAGGTAGCCCACGGTGACAGTTCTGCAATATTTACCTTCACAACAACTTTTTTTCAGTTACTGTTACCTTCATTAATCTTTATGCAATTTAATATTGTTTTAAAGCTCCAGCTAAAATTGAATACAGTATGCTGGCTGTCTCATTTATGCTCCATTTTCTCATTTATGTCCCATTCGTGCCCCATCCCTGGAGGGGTTCAAGGCCAGGCTGGATGGGGCTTTGAGCAACCTGGTCTGGTGGGAGGTGTCCCTGCCCAGGGCAGTGGGGTTGGAACTCGATGACCTTTAAGGTCCCTTCCAACCCGAGCAACTCTATGATTCTATGATTCGATGACTCATTCTATAATTCATTCTATGATTTAAAAAAATCTGACAATCCTTTGGTTAGAATCCTTACTTTGGAGGAGAACACAAAACAGGGGAAGTGTAAGGAGGAGCTGATTGTAAAGTCAAAACCAGCCTTTCTACAATCTTTCAAATGAGGAAAAATTAGAAAGCTTTTGAAACCCTTCATTTCCCCCTTGTCCCATAGAAACTTCTTAGAAGACTGGAAGCTGAACTCCTCCAAGATTTCTTTGGCATGGCACACTAAGGAGTCAGCAGAAGATTAAGGGACTTATGGACAAGATAAAAGATTAATCTGGGAGGAGACTGGGGATGAAAATGGAGGACCAGATGCAGAAAAGTGAATTGTAACAGCTGACTATCTGAAGTGAATGAAGACTGGGCCCTGTGAGAAAAAATACCACGTGATTCCATAGCTGATAGTACTGTAATACATACCCATTTTTGCTCCCATGCATGACTGTGTTTTGTTCGGACACTGAGGCAGATAATGGTTTAGGATTCATATAAAACTTGATGGGATTAACAGATAATAGAAAGGTGTTTTTTTTTATAGGTTCCAATACTTGTAGGCAAACAAGGACAAACAAACATGGACAGTATCCTTATTTCTCACACCTACAAGTACTTCAGTGACAGCTTCTGGGGCCTGGAAAATTTTAAAGATATAAAACTAATGAATAAACCATAGACAAGTGAAATCCCCCTTGATACAGCTAGTAATCTCTGAGGGGAAAAATATAAGTAAAAAGGGAAAAAAAAGTGTTGTCATCAACTTTTTTTATATTTTAAAAGCCAACAAGTGTCTCAGTAAAGGCTTTCTCTCTGTCAGTTTATCTTCATTTGGTGTATCACACATATAACCAGTCGCCAGATTCTCAGTTGACCAAAGAGGTCAACTTCCTTCGTACGCTATTGGTCTAATAGAAGCTTATTTACTCACTATTTGTAAAATGGACCTAAAATATAGTGAAAGTACACCTCAGAGATATTAACTTATCACCTGCAGGTTTTTAGGTGCCAAAATTAAATAAAATTGTGAAATGACTACATTCCACCACTGAAGATTCTGGTCTTTGCTTTTACAAGATTTGTTTCCTGAGAATTAAGCACTGTCCAAGTTGGCATCACCACATCAGTATATCAAATTAAGCTGACTTTTCAAATGAGTTTATAATTTGTTGGCTGAAAGAAGGCAGAAAAAAAAAAAGGCATGATCTGCCACATAATATTTCCCTTGTTGCCAATCTGTATCCAAACAGTTTTACCTCATGGCATATACTGCCATGTTAGATGACTTAATAGACATTATTTGAGTTAGCTTCACTTTCCTGGCATTGTCTGGATTATAATTAGAGCAGGCTATTTCACACACTCTACACTGGTTTTATAACAAACATATGTGAGACTTCTGGGATGGGGAAGCTGATGCAGTAATAGGTATGCAAACAAATTCAGCCAACATTGCTAATTTTCCAGTCGTAGGCCCTTATCTTCATCTAAGAGTGGGATGTAAATTTTCTGTAGGCTTCAGTGGAGCTGTATGGCGCTTCAGTATGTAGCTACACCTGAATGGTTTCTCTGGCAAAACAAATATCTATTTCAGAATCTTTCAGTAGCAAACACTCAGAGGCCTCTTTCTGTTTCTTCTTCACAGAAAAGCACCATATTGCCACAAGATGAATAAATTACCAGATTTGGTAAGGTTGGTACAGGCGCACAGTGGTACAGAGTATAACTGTGTGAGCCTATGGAAAATAATTTCAACCACAACACTGCAACAATTTATAAGGTATCATATAGGTAGGAAAAGGGTACAAAAATAGGGGGAAACTGCTTTTCTTGTTTGCACAGCAGAGGGCCAGAGCAGCAATGCAAATATGCTGGAAAAGTGTAACAGCTAATGACTCAAAGGATGAAACAGATGCCAACTTCACTGAATTAAGGATGAAAATAACTCACTGTTCAGCTGACTCCTACTAAACTAGCAGACAAGACACTTAGGTAACCATAGAAACTTTACAAAACCTTCTAGCACTAAACTCACTAATTACTGCGGATTTCTTCTGTTTCATAAATAAAAGTTTAAAAAAAAATCATAATGTCTGACTACATGGCAAAACAACAGAAATTACCAAAGCAATGCCAGTTTGGGAAGACGCTACATGATCCAGGAGATCAGTTGATAGATGATATGAGAAACGAAGCAACAGAAAATGGACTTGTTTGCAATATCTGCTTTGATCTTCCAGCTTGCTCTGGAAATCGCAGTCCCAGTGAACACCGTACCGCAGAGAACAGAGACCTGGAACAGCGTTATGAGATCCTGCAGCAACAGCAAGGAAAGCCAACCAGGCAGAAAGCCTGGCACAGAGAACTCTCAAGATTGCATGTGTTTTCTTGTCCAACACTAATGACTGTTCAAGAAGAAACAATAAAAAGCAGGAAGAAATGAAAATACTCACAGAACATGGACAGGCTGGTGCAAAAAACCACAACCGACTCGTCCCAGAGGCCATATCAGAGAATTTTGGATTCATCAGTTGTGATTACAACACAGAGTCCAAGGAGAATACCACGGTATCTTGACAACTGTTTAATTTAGAAGGCAATAAATAAAGCATTTATTTCAATTACAAGGGGAGAAATAGATAGAAAAATCTATCTATTTAGCATGGCAGAGGACCTGCTATGTCTGATTCCATAACACCATTAATTGTAATTCTTAAAAAATTAAAAAAAAAATAAGTGGAACATACCCTCCCAACACATACTGTGAAGATCCTTGTTCTCCTGCTCACTCTTACGGAGAAGTTACCCTTGCTGTGTACGGCACACATTCACGCATTCAAGGCTGCAAAATAGACAGAACATCTTCTCAGACTTCATAGATATGTTCTATAGGACTGATTAACATTTTGGCAATAAAATATTTATACTTCTGTGTGCTTTTTCAAGTACATTATGTATGGAATTGCTCAGTATCCTTTTAACCAGTTCAATAAAACCAGGTACTTTTTTACTGCTGTGAAGGTAATAAGCCAAATTATGAAAATCCTGTTGTGTGGACTCTTGACGTTCTTGTTTTATAAAAAGAACAAAGACTCAACAGTTTCAAACGTTTTTCCCTTTTCCATTAAACTCCCCTGTAGTCTGAGGTAAAAGCAATTTAATAAAGCCTCCCTCTGATGTTTACAGCTCTAAAAAGAAGAAAGGAGAATTTTCAGAAAAATTTACCAGAACACTAAAACAAATTGGGGGGCATGGTTTTTTCTGTCACTCTTGTGATGTCTACGAGCCACTTTTACGTGTCATCAGACCAATTAGCCAAAAGGAGACGTATCAGTGAACAAACCGAACCAGAATGTCTTCATCAGTTAACAGGAATAGCACCTTTTCAAACATTAGCATCCCACTTTCATTTCTTTGAATCAAAGTGGGACATCAAAGATGTTAGATTAAGAGCAAAGAACCATCACTGCTGAAAAAAAGTGACGGTCCAAGAAAAAAGATTAATCAAATAGAGGTGCAAATGAGAGCAATGAATCTCTAGCAGAGTTTTTAGTATGAACATTAGGCTTTGCACATCAAAATATGAATTGTGAAAAACTTTACAGAATTTTCCAAGTGCTAATTATTACAAAGTTTGGAATCCTGAAAAATTTACTTATAGTTTAAAAATTATCTGTTTGTGTATATACATATATATATAAAGACGCCAAAACTACTAGTGTGTTATAATGTCTTGGTACAAGATCAGGGAGGAAGAACAAAGTAGTTTATCAGAAACCTTTCTATATAAGCTGGTTTTAGTCTCTATGTGTCCAAAATCTATTGCTAGGGGACTACCTGTGGAACCTCTATTAATAATGCCATTGATAAATGATAAATAGGTATACGAGCAACTGCAAACAGAGTTATGCCTGTGTTTAGAGTCAGCTTTCTCTTATTGTACGAATCAAATAGTATCTCTCTCAGAAATGAAAAAGCAATCACTACCAGGCAGAGTAACATTTCTTTTTACTATCAATGTTAAGCACAGCACAACTCAGAGTGAGACCCATGACAATGAAGCTGGAGGCCTTCAAAACCCTCACGTGTACCAAGTGCAAGTGAAGAATAAGGAGAGACCTCCCTTGGAACTAGGGGTGAGATGTGAGGTGGTCACTGTGCTGTCCTGGGAGGATGAATATTCTAAGGGGTCTAGGCAGGTTGGACTTGCCTTTTACCAGAGGTTGGACATATGGAATCTACAATTATTAACATTATAACCAAAGGTTTGACATATGGAATCTACAATTATTAACATTATAACCAAAGGTTTGACACATGGAATCTACAGTTATTAACACTGCAACCAGAGGTTTTGTTACTCTTTCTTCCTGCCAATGCTCCTGCAACAACACAACAGCTATTTCTGATTCCTCCATCAGGAACAGATGGGTATGAGAGCTCCTGTACTGAACACATGAATAATGAGCAAGGCACATATTTGGATGGAAGCTACACAACTGAGGCACCTGTCCTGTCCTCTGCTTCTTTCTGTCGTCCGCGCCATTCCCACTTTATAGAAGTGCTTTCAAAGGATTTCTCTGGAGACGACACTGGAATAAATTCTGTTTCTGCTTTTGACTGACTGCAAAGCAGCTGTCAGACAACCAAAGTGTCTCCAGTCTCCCTCAAAAATTACAGTAAATAGATAAACATTGCCAAGGTGGTTATGCCTAGAAGCGCTGATTATGTGCGCTGAACTTAAATAGGAGGAGAGAAGAGTATTTGGCAGTAGGTAATAAAATGAAGAGGCAAAGCTCACGAGACTCCAGTCAGGGAGAGCTTATGTGTTTTGAGAAGGAAAAAAAAGTGGAAAATGAGAATGGGAACAAACACAAGGGCAATGCAAATATTTCCCATTTGGTAATTAGAAGGCCTCATTAGCTGAAAAATATTGAGGCTTCCGTTATGAAAACACCTTGGCTGCATCTGAAAACTCCTGTCAGTGTATCCATTACTAGGTCTGGGTGATGAATAATTTGGATGGGAGAAAATGATATCTTAATTGTTTTCCTGGCAAGGGACCCCTCCAGTCTGGCCTGTCCTCCCCATCCAACCATAAAAGCTGAGTTTTTACAACCCTGAGTTTTTACAATCCTGAGCTTTAGTGAAATGGTGAGCTGGGGGTCTGGCAAGAACAGGGCATCGCCTTCATCTGGGTCTCCAGGGAAACACCCCCAGAACTGATACAGGGATACTCTCTGCTATGGCAAGATGACAGGGCTGCAGTGTTAACTACGCAAGGCAAGATGCAGAGGGAAAAAGAAGAAAAAGTCATTGGAGGGGAGGAAGGAGGGAAAAGAAATGTATCGAGGTATCCGAGGGATGCAGAGCCCCGCGGGAGGAGGCAGGTTGGTGGCTCTGCTTCCACAGGGTGGCACTGCTGCCAAATTTCTCAGCCTGTTTCTTTAGCAGCAGAAGCTAAAAACCATGTTTTCTACTCGTTCAATTCTACTATATAAAACTGAACACAGCAAATTAATGTTTTCGCTGAAAATACACATGCAGTTAGATTTTGGAGCTACATATCCCGTAAATTCTCCCAAGATGTTGTCTTTGTTGTCTTTGTAACAGATGCAGAATTAAAATCAAGGCAACGTGGAGGTTCAGAGGCACAGATTACTGCACTGGGAAGGTCCCATCAGAGATCAAAATCTCTTTTTTATGTTCCTCCTCTCATTTACACGTCTTTGAATACAGCATTGCACTACCCACTACAGTACATCTGGCAAGTCCCTGCTCTGCCAATGTTTTCTCTGGCTTCAGCTATCCCCATTGCCACTGCCCCAGCCCTTTGTGCTCCTTTTTGCTGATTCAGCACCCCTAGAAACACTGAGATGTAAATTGGCAGTTTATACATCTCCCTCCCTTCTGAAATCAGATTAGCACACGTGGCAAAAGCCTGGTGAACAGACACAAGTTCGAGTAAAGACTTCAGTGCTATTAATAAGCTTTAAAAAGAAGATGGAAGTAAAGTCATAAGGTAGAAGGAAACAAGACAATGCTACCTTCTGAAGAGATGGTACAAAGCACAGCACAGTTCACACTACTGATGAAGAGCAGGTACGATCATACACACTAACGAGCAGTTTCTGTAAATAAATGGAAGAAAGGAATAAGGACCAGAAGTTTAATAAGTTTAGTAAAAATTTGGGGAAAACTGGCTTGCAAAGGCAAAAATGAAAAAGATCACTCTTATAAAGGGAGCAGCATTCTTGCAGAAACCAAAATCTGCAGGGGGATTTTGCCACACTTGCTCCGTGCAGAAGCTCAGCAAAGAGGACGAGCTGTGCAGGAAAGCAGCTTGGGCACAACCATTTGCCGTACACATAATGGTGAAACCTTTCAAAACAAGGGCCTCAGTTTCTGTCAAATCTCACAACCATCTTTCACCTCCTAGGAATGATACAAATAAGATATAATCACTCCATTAAGCCCTGCATGGGGATAATTTTCCCTCTTTGGATGAACTGCCAATGTAGTTTTATCAGAAATTCAGGGTGGGCAGTGCCATTCCCCAGTTTATCCCAACAGTCCCCAGGCCTCAGCCAAGCCAACATAGTCCTGAGAGTTAATGGACTAGAGGTCTCTAGCCCATTTTGTGCAACACGAACCAAATCTCTTCATTATTTCTTGCCTGAAAAGCTCACGCTGACCATGACTCAGCTGCAGACCCTGGCAGTGAGGGAGTCAACTGCACACAGGGCTGCACTAGAACAGCTTGAAGGAGGTCATCAGTCCCCTCAGCTCAGCCCTGAATTTATATCTTTACAAAAAGGTCAGAATCAGAACCAAAAGTAGTAAACAAGAATAACTCCTCTTTCTTGAGTAGTAATAATTCTTCTCTTCTCTTCTCTTCTCTTCTCTTCTCTTCTCTTCTCTTCTCTTCTCTTCTCTTCTCTTCTCTTCTCTTCTCTTCTCTTCTCTTCTCTTCTCTTCTCTTCTCTTCTCTTCTCTTCTCTTCTCTTCTCTCTTAATCTACATGGACTAAACCAGGGTATAATGAATGCCAACGATGCTATTTGCTGTCTACATTAGGTAATTATCTTATTACCTTTACCTGTCACAAGGGGCTGAGCTTTCAAATATTTTATTAAAAAAAATAAACAATAAAATGTTATATTTTAAAAAATCTTGTAAGGCTCTTGGGCATAATTTTAATACTGCTGTTTATATCCTTAAATATGCTTTCAGAAAATGCACAGGATGCAATATAGCCATGTTAATCCCGCTGCTAGAAAAGCTGGTTATAGCCATGATTCTGCCACGATTCTTATTTACATAACATGAATACTACTTCTACATTTGAGCCTTCTCTGGATGAATGTATTTCTAGACAAGGCAAGAGAGAGATCCTCTCCACACCACGTGTACATCTATCCAGTCTTGCCTCCTCCTCACCTCCCCACCCCTCTCCCCTTATACACTGCTTTGTTTTTGTTTCCTTTAAAAGCCCTTGAAAATACGGTGGAAAGGGCTGAAAAGCCATCTAAAAAGGAATGAACAGTCATTTTGGTAAAAACACGTAACTTCTTTACACTGTTAAACCACCTGGAGCTCCAAGGACAAAGCAGCCATTCTGATGGTCGGCTTGTCAGCTCCTATCCATCCTGTGAACAAATAGCACTTCGGGAAACTATTCCTTTGGCACTGGCTTAGCCTCTCTCTAAAGAGGAGACATAATAGAATATCGTAAAAATGCCCTCTCCCAGTCTCTCCTGAAGCATTGTACGCTCAAAATCTACTTGCTTTTCCTTTGTAACTCTCGCTCTGTTTCACAGGGCTCACAAAAGCGCGCTGATTACGACTTGATTCTTTAGACTCCCTCTTTTCACCAGAGAATATCCTGTCTACAAGCAAGAGAATACAAGGCTTGGCTACACCGTGAAGCTGGTGTGCGGGGAGCTAGGGGCTGTGTTTATAGCACATGAACTGTTGCAGTAATTCTAGAGTTAGAGCAGACCAACTGCCTAATTTCTCCCCCAACTTACTGAACAGGGCTTACTTCTTGGCAAGAGTAAGTTCAGCCTCCTGAAAACTGCCCGTGTGGTTTTAATGATGGGGATACTCTGACATAACTTATCCTCGAAATCGGTGCGGCTCACAGGGATAAGTACTCGCATTAAGGAGAATTGTTTCCTCAGCAGAGGTGGCAGCAAGAATTTATATCAGGGGAATGAAGTGTTTCTCTCCAGTCAAGCATTTTGCTGTGTATGTGTTATTTCAATGAACTCAAGTGGTTTTTTTCCAGAAACAGACTGAGTATAAAGTTTGCAGTAGAAATTCTCAGGCTGCGCCAGAAGGGGGAAGTTTAGTCTGTAGCCTGCATATTCCTTTAGATCCTGTTGGATAAAATATGCTGTAAAATATGTAAGTTGTAGGACCTATTCAGGCACAAATAGATCTATCTTACGTTTTCCAGGTAAATAAGGTAACAAAATTGCTCTGCCTTTCTATCCCTCATTCGCAAATGACATTTTTGACCACATCTGACAGAAGGACAGCAGCCTCAAATACTTCTGTCCTGTAATGAAAACAGATGCCAAGGTAGAGAGGTGCAAAATGAGGGAGCAACTGCCACGTGAACTCAAACACACATATTCTTAGGAAAGCAAAGAATCTTACCGAGAAGATGCCCTCAGGAAACCACCCATCGGAAGTTCTCCCGGACAGTGATATATTTTGCAACGTTATTCTAAAAATTTCACTCAGCTCTCAGTTTCATAATGCATGAGAAAAGATTTTAGAGCTCATCATTTGGACAGCACGCCCCTTATACACAAATATCATGCAGATTAATACCCAAGTTTTCATTCCTTTTTTTAAACCACTTATGTTCTTATTTAGGCTAATCAAAAGATTGAACCAGAGCAAATTACAGATATATTTCAGTGTCACCTAAAGAGAAGAAAAGGCAATTTTCCAATACTAATAAGTGTATGTTTTTTGCAAAGAGCACAAATCTAATTCCAAATCAGCACACACAGTTATGTCAACAATGGCTGCTGACTGTTGAAGAAAAAAATACAATAAAGTACATTAATAGGAAGGATTGGCGTTTATATTGCAGAGTTCAAAAATACTGCTACATCATATGCACTAAATCTCCCTTAGTAATACTCAATGGAACAAAATAAAACAGAAAGTCAAGGACACCTTTATCCAGTGCTGGTAACTACCTTACGAGTTCCACAAGAGAGCAGTATTTACTTGACTTTAAGAAGGAAATGACATGAGCCTGCTCTTTTCCCATCCTTTTCCCTCTTCCATTATTTTTATTCCACTGCAAAAAAAGGCAATGAATGCAAACATGCCCAGGTGGTTGGTAAAACAGAGGATTGCTATGTTGCTCCAAGATGACAAAGTAGAAGGTGGACACACGAAACACACAACAACTATTAGGACAGGCTGTATTAAAAATTATGAAATAGATTTCACAGTATAGGAAGGGGATGTATCTTCATTCGTGTATCACAGATATATTACGAAACACTTAAATAGATGTTTAGGTATATGAATATGTGAAAATGTTTTTAGGTGGAATTCAGTAATTATTTCAAGAGCACTAGAAAAACTAAGCATGAGTAGGAAAAAGACTTTTTTTTATCTTATGCTATGAGTTTTACATTAGTAGCACACAAAAACATGAGTATTTCTATACGTTTGTATTCCTAAAGGAAAAGGGATTTTAAACCTCTTGGACATCAGAATTGATTTCTGAAAATTCCAGAAAAAAACCCTGAAACAGTTTTATGGATGCTTTTAGCTGCACACTTCCATAAATCCTGTAATTCAGGTGAGGACATTACCGGTCTGTAGAGAAACAATCATCACCTCTCCAGTGCTGAGCAGAACTGCAGAAGTTCAACCAGGTCACTCTGGGAAAAGGCAGAACAGAGTTGTCCATGTTAATGCAGAAAAAAAAAAAAAAATAAATCCATGCCCTAATTCTTGCAAAAGAATTGGAAAAAAAAAAAACAAACCAACAACCCACAACACATGTTTGGGATGACATTTTTCATTCTTTAGATTAAGAAGTCTGATTAATTCCCACTCACTGACTGGAGAAGGTTGTGTCTAACAAAGACACTTTATTTCGGCTGATCCTGTTGAAGGGCCGTAGCATTAAGCTGAATTTTTTTTGATTTATACTGAAGCAGCCAGAATGTCTGACCGCTTCCATTAACATTTCTTGCTAATGAACTGCTGTGCTGAAAACACTGGGGTTCACCACTATCATGTTGTGTGGAAGACAGGTTCCATTCCACAGAGATTTAGGAAGATGCTGGGAGGCCAAAAGAACACAAAAAAAAAAAATCAGACAAATATTTAAATCCTAGCAGTGTTTGGTGAACTGGGAGATTTGTTCTATTTTGAAAGAGATTTAGGAAAGAGTTAGCTATTATGGATGTCAATTAACATCAAATCAGTTGTGAAACATCTGCAGATGACACATGGGCTCTTCCTTCACTTCAGCATGTTTGGAAATCACAGTATTTATCATTATTTGGGCATGATGCTTGCACTCCCCTCCCTCCTGCCCCTGCATCTGTAGAGACAAACCTTCTGTTAGACACGTCTTTCAGATTCCCTCTTTGATATTAATTTCCAGAATAATGAAAAGAACTTTCAAGGGAGATCCATACAGGAAACAAAACAGGGATTTCTGATCTTTTTTTTTTTTTTTTTTTTTTTTTTCAAAAGCAGCAGAGGGATTGTGCTACAAGAGGTGGGTCATCAATAAAGAAGCCACCATCTGGATGCTCTAGCTGTTTGACTGTTTTTTTTATCTTTCTGAGGCTAAGTCTCAGAGCCTTGGAGACAATCCCATCAAAGAAATTTGGGGCAAGATTGATACTCCCACAGAAAGTCTGTCACATACAATCTTTTTAAAGAAACCGATGATGCAAACAACTGCAATTTGCATCTTTCCAGTCTAAAGATGGAATTTAACTGTGCCAGAGTGGCCTTATAAATGGACAGATAAATAGCCTTACATACGATGTTGTTTTCTTGCTATACGCTAAACATTTTGAACTCGAGATTCCCCCGAATGCCAAAACTGCATCGGCCCAGGATCACTAATGTGATCTGGAGGATTCATGTCAGTCCTCAGCTCTGTGGGTGATTCGGCTGCATGAGTCTACCAAAGATAAGCAGTAGAAAAAAAACACTTACCAATGGGGTTTTTTGGTACAATTCAGTCAGAAATTGAGACTTTTAAAATTTTTTTCCACTATAATTGCAGGCTATTTAGAAAAACAATGATAAGGATATAGCGATGATTCATGCAATCCCTCTCCCCATTCCTTAAATCAATTTAAAGATGGAAAATTCAGGTGTTTTTCATGTGCAAGACAATAGGGTCCCAGGGTGTTTTTTATTCTCTTCAATTACTCTTTATAAATGTAGTTTTCTAAATACCTGATAAAGCAGTTCCATATTTTATCAGCATCATTTAGATGTCCCTTTGTACTACAATGATTTATCTGCAAGTGCAATCTACTGCTCTTAGAGATTTTATGGCTGGTGAGGGTCTCTGCTCTTCACAATCATTCTTACTGAAAAAAAAAAAAAAAAGACCTTCATTGCAAATTCTAAGGAACTTTATCATGGTTTTGCAGTCATTAGTAGTTTATTTCACTACACTATTATTTGTTACAAGCTGCAAGCATTTGCAAAAGTCCTGAGTGCAAGAGAACTTTGGTACTTGGGAGATATATGGGGCTGGTAGGTAGACACTCATTTCAGGACAATCTATGTGCTCGCCAGAGTCTTGTAGGACAGTTGCACGTATTTGACACTTATGAAATTGCATTTTAGGTAATGATACACTTCCCACCTGCCTACTATCTATTTTCCAATCAATTCCAATCTGCTTCCCAGGACAGTAAAATGGTTTGTTTCTGTTTAACACGTACCTTTCTGGTTAATGACTTCTTCTTTCCTTTGTTGCACATAATAGACTGAATACATATTAGTAGCCCATAATTTAGCCATAACCGTGATCAAGTTTATTTTTCCTTTAAAAATTTTATCCACTACTCACAGATTATTATCATACTATATGGAAAAAAAATATTATTCTGATACTATATGGGGAAAAAAAAGCACACCAGAATTAATTATCCTCTGGACCATACACATGTAGGATCATATATTCACAAACAGAAAGTTTTCATAACTGTATATTACATCTTATTTGTTTCAACTTACCATGGGACTTAAATAAAAGCTTTTCAAATAATAGACATATCACTACTTTATATAACACAGAGATACTGCATAAAATTTTTTCCAAGTGGGAGTTAAGCCATTTATTTTTGAGGAACTTTTGAAAGGTAAGGATTTGGACACTAATTTTGCTTCTTCTACATTTTACACATTTTAACCATTCTTCCAGAAATGTGCCACACGGTGTAACAAAGCATGGTACAGGTTTGGACAGAAATGACATGGCATATTTTACTTTCTGTTAATGCATAATTTGCTTTATTTTGAGAAACTCTATTCTTTCCCTTGCTACACCATAACTATGTTATATGAACTGTAAAAGGAAACTTTAGTTATCATTCAAATATGCTTCCTGTCTTCCTGAGTGGGGAATGTTTTCTCTCTCTCAGATATTTTGGCTTCTGAAAGTTAAGGTCCTGAGGATTGTGCCAGAAGGCAGATGCTGGGCTGGCAGACGGTGTGTCATTTCAGTCATGGGGGTGTTGTCCTTCACTTTGGAAAGAAAAATCTCTTAAATAGCTGTACAACAAAATCTTTTAACTTGCCTTTTTCTACAGAACAATGTAGTATTCCTGTAAGGAGCCAATGGTTCCTTTGGGGTCCATCCCCCACCACCATGCAAGGATGTTCATGGTCTTACGGCAACCATCAACTTTAACTTTTGTTTTTCTTCTTTATGAAGAATAGCAACAACAATATACTGGGTTCTTATTTCATTCCTTTGATAGAGCAAAGTATTTTGCCATTTGATCTAATAAGCTACAAATTTACGTGTTTCCTTACCTCCCATGTCACATTCCTGATCCCTATATCCAACCTCTAATCCTAGCCAAGGGCAAACAAGGGTAACTCTGTCAGAAACTGGATTAGCAACAGAGCTCTGAGCTTAGTTTTTGAGGAGAGGCTGCCTCACTGCTCTTCTCAGTTTCCCTGTCCTATTTAGTTTTTCAGGTGTGGGACATGAGAACAAGAAAAGATGTGTGATCTGCACTGGAAGAAAAAAAAAAGAAAAATGATATGAAGAGATATACTTTAAAACAGCAGAAAACCACATTTTTTTTTTTCCTCTGCCAGTCAAATTTTTATAACTTTTGTTCAATCTTACATGGCCATTATGATCCTGGAGGTAGAGGACTACTGCAATGGAGGGAAACACAGGACTCTTACTGAAGTTCCAACTAATCCATGCTCTTTCCTTTGTTAGGGATTTTCTTTACCATCATGGTGTTGTATATAAGGGAGGGAAAAGAATTTCACACCAAGTGACTTGCAACTGGAATTATTTCTACTTGCAAAAATGTGAGTTTTTAAAGTGGGTCTCTGGTTTTGCCATTACATCCACCATTTGAGTCCAGCAACTCCTGTCCTCTCCCACTAGACTTCTTGTTAGTGTGGCAAGTAGCCCAAGACCAATTTCTGTCTCTTTCCCACTATCTGCTCTCACCTCACCGATTTCTGCTTAAGGCAACAGAACTATCTCAGCTGTTAAAGACAGAGGCTCAAATAATCAAATACCTAACCAGCTGCACAAACTAATTTCAGCTATAAGCAAGCATAATTTCCACCCCCTTTTTTTCAGAAACAAGAGGAAAAAAAAACATATTTTCAAAATGAAAATGGAATTGCCTAACTGTGTGCACTTTCACTTTCCAAAAGTAATTATTAAACTGCTTAACGCTGGCAATTTGAAACCTCCTGCTGCGGGAAGCATGTATAGGGAAAAAAAGCATAATGAGGAAGACAACTCTCTTCTCAATGCCTATAAGGAAGGGCTTGAACTGACTTTGTGGGGTTTGTAGGCACTAATTTCACAATCCCCCAAATACAGCAGCACATTGTCTTTACTTAAGGGTTGGAAGACTAAGGTAACAAAGACCAAATGTCTTGCCCTGAGAGACAGAAGATTGTCCCTAAGGTCTAAGAAAAGACTACAGCCTTCCTACTGTCTCAGAGATTTTTCCATAAGGCTGTTTTCCCCTCTTTGTGTTGCATACATTTTTAGCAAGGCTAATTACCATCCTTTGGCAACTGTTGTATTGAGCCAAATTAAAATTAAATTAGATTGGACAGAATATTTTTCTTACTTTTTTTTTTCCGAACTAAAAATGAAATTAGTAAGATATAAAACCTGAAAATACAGGACAGAATGAATAGCATGCATTTCTTTATACCTCAGAAGAGACAAAACCTAAAATATCAAAATGCTTCATTTTATTTTATAAAATATGTTTTGCTAAGTATACTTTTATCAGATTTAACTTTCAAACGCAAAGTTTAACATGCTTGTGATATTCCCTGCTGATTTTCACAGGGCAGTAAGAATTACAGCCAAAGGACCTCTTAGAAGTCAGTATTTTGGCTCATACATTGGCCAGTTTCTATTCAAAGGTTCTTTGTGAATAATAAATCAAGTCAATAACATAAAAAAAACCCTATACTACTATACTATTTGTATACTATAATTTCTTCCACAGAAAAATTAGTTTTCCTTTTGTGAACCTGGCAAAATAAAGAAAGATAGTTAATATTTCTCCCTATCCCCACACAGTTTAAGGCTATTTGTTTTAATTTTCATATTTGATCACTGAAAATATTTTAATGAAAAACAGCTTCTTATTTCACTAGAACCATTTTGAAGATAAGCAAATCAGAACGTTCTGCTGTAATCACAATGGTAACAACTATACACAACTGGTTTTAAAACTGTTGATAAAGTGGAATTAAAGGAATATCGGTGATCTCCAAGGTATTTTCTTGAGAAAACACCCCTGTATATTGTCAACACAATATATATCTACACAACATACAGTGGGGTGGCAGGAAGAAGGTAAAAAGCAATCCAGCTGTTATGATCAAGGCTGGAAGGAGGAAGGGCATAAATATATATATATACACATACACATATATATTCACATTCAAAATGTAGATATGTAGTGTATATTTATACTGTAATATGTTTCTCTCGTATATGCTTAAAATTTTATATGTGTATTTTATATAACTAAATGTTAACATTTTAAATTGATGCATAAACTAAGTAATTAGTTTGAGTTGAAAATTTTTAAGCAAATCCTGAAACATTTAAATACTAAAAATAAAAATATAAGCTTCATTCCACATCCAGACAAAACTATTACTTGAATTAATGCAAATTCATAGCTGGGTACCTGATGAGAGAGCTCTTTCTAAAAAATAGAAAAAACTTTAAAAAAAAAAAAAAATTTAAAAATTTCCAAGTTTTTTTTTTAAAAATAATTATTATTCATCCAGCATTTGGAATACCCAGAGCTGTGCTGAAGACCTATATTACATTTATTTTTCTAAATACAGAATGAGCCCTGTTCTAGAGCACTGCATAGAGGGATGGGCACAGCATTGTACAAAAGACCTACACAAGAAGATAAAACAACCAGAAACATAGAAAAGCTCACTGAAATGTAACCAAAAAACTTGATTGCTTATAACAGGAAATGAAAAAGAAAGGGTATTATCACAGTGAACTCCAGGAACACCAAGCTCATGTTCTGTTACTGTGGAAGAACAGTTTGTTGCTAAAGTTGCCCTATGTATTAATGAAGCATCACATGCGATTTCTATAGGAAACGATTAAAAAAGAAATTGAAATGGTCACAAAGTTTATTTATAACTGATGTTTTATATCTTATTTAAAATAAGGGCACAAGCAGCCCTACAAAAAGGGCAAAATTCCAAATTGTGGGAGAAACAGTTGGCCACCTGTCTGATGAGCTACATGACAGGTCTGGAAAGTCACCTATAAATGTCCACTCCAAGATCAAGCCGCCAAGCACATTCATGCCTTGCAAAGACAGTGTGGATGTCAAATGTAATTCATCAATGTTGCCTCTTTCTTTGGACACAAAACAGGAATCCAGGCTGGTAGGAAGCCGGGAAAGTGGACAAGCCCTTGGGACATTCATGAGAAGTCAAGCAACTGGATTTCTGTTTGCCTCTTTGTAACAGTCTCCAAATTTATACAGTCTTTCCAAATTTATAATTTCCAAACTGAGACCTGTAGACATACAAAACTAATTTTTGCTTCACAATTAAGTCTGTCTCGTGTTGGAGGCAGCAGAGGTAAATCTGAAGCTTGCAAATTTGCAGTGTTTCATACAGACGGGTTGTTTGAAGCCTCCCAAGAGGGAATTTGGACTCTGCAGGGTGGTTCCTTCGCAATTGTGAAGAAACAGCTTGGGGACCTGGCATGATGATTAGGAACAAGTGCACTCCAGCAAGAATAAACAGACCCCTCCCTCTGCCATGATCAGAGAGCTGAGACAAATCCCATCACTCCCAAGAAACCCCGAGCCATCACGGCAACGGGGGCAGCCGAGATGATGAGTGGCGTCGAGAAGGGAGGATGGCAGTTCCTCATTAACAGAAGAGCAGGGGAAAGTCAACAAAAGTGAAACATGACAAAATTCAAATCTGAAAAAGATTTGTTGTGGGTTTTTTTTTTCATACAGCATGTCATTAGGCAGACCTGTAGCTGTGGAAAACCCATGTCACTGGTTTTTTTGCCATTAAAAGTGGAAAGGATTGGCTGACAGTAATCATGGTAGATCATATCATAGTCACAACAATAAGTTAATGGTAGGAAAACAAATTGGAAAAGTTATGCAGTGTCCTGCTTCGTGGGTTTGACTATTTTTTCTGGCATGAATCATGATGACATGTTTAGAGAGGGCAGGTTATCCTCTTTCTCGTTCCTCTGAAAAATCTGTACCAGTTGATTTGTCGATTACTTACTGGGTTTTCTGCTATTTCTACTGATGCCAGACTATAGCATGAACCTGGTATTTCAGAATTTTCTGTCACTCAAGGAAGTGATTTACTGTCAATCCACTGAAGGAACACATCTTGGGATTTGTTCCCTTGAAAACTGTCATAGACGTGCAATATGTGAGTCACAAAAATAATTAGGATTGTGTATATATGAATCCTTCTGTTATTGAATTTCTTTGATTTTTTGCTATGAAAATACACTCTTCTACATAAATGAATGGGTAGCTTCATCTAAAATTTTGCTGACTGTTATTAAATAGATTGCTTTTTGTCTTCCATGTGCATTCAAACTAAGACCACAGTTTTGCAAATGTCTTAAAAATATGTTCTATAGGTTGTCACTCATCCATAGATCTACTCTACTAAAACATAAAATAAAAGAACAAGCCTTCACATATCACCCATACTATTGACAAACCTGCTAGCATAATCGGAAAATCACATAGATTAACAATCATAACAGTAAAAAAATGAAAATAATAATCCTTATTTTAATTTTTCATAGTAATAGCTTAAAAATGAGAATTCTGATATGGAAGATAGGTTTCTTAATAGTAAAGTATAAAAGTAAATACTAAGCCAAAACTGTTAAGCTTCTTAATCCATATTTAAATTCCTGTTAAGAAATAGTTTGACTTTAGTAGTCAATAGCAGTCACACTTGAATAGTTTGTCTAAATTAACTTTTGGTTATGTAAATAATCTGAGAGTTTGGTATTATTGCTATTTTTTATTAAAAATGGAAATAAGTGGCTTTAAGTTAACGGAGATCTGTCATAACTCAGGTATAAGAGACTGAAAGGGGAAAGAAAGGACTGTGCCTCAAAATTTTCACCAGTGCTCCCAAGAGTAATTGCATTTACAAGAACAACGCTATTGAAGAGGGTACTTTTCCAGCCTTTGCAAGATAAAATTGCCAGTTAGGAAATGTCTGACAATGTCTGAAGGACTGTTATAAATAATACAATTATTTTTTTGAAAGCAGAACACGGTGGATATTTTGTAAACAAGATATTTAAGATACAGAAATAGGTTTCTCAATCAGGGATCCTAAGCAGCCCTCAATCATCATGAGATGAAAACAGGAACACGTGTAATTTTACCAGAGATCATTGCCACAGATGTTGAGGTAAAAAAAAATTAGAAGATAACAATAAAACTAGGAAGCTTATTTTGTTTACTTCCATTTATGGCTTCCAGGCTCTTGAAAACAGGAGGTGTGATAAAATTTGAGTTGCATTTTATGTGAAGGTTGACAAATTTTGGGGTCTCTACGCCTCTTGTAACACGATGTTCTGAAAGAGAACAAAATAATTAAACATGATATATATGTATAGAAACAAAACATGTTAATAATGGTATTTTATTTAACTTACACTCATTACATGAAATTAGAAAACAAAATTCTGCAAAAAAGAAAGTATTAAAATAATCTGTGTGAAAACATGTATTTGTGATTCCTCAGAGACAAAATATGTTAAAAGGATGAAAGCAGTGAGTCTATGAAAATACTAAAATACAGAAAGAAAAAAAAGATAGATACACAGGGAAAAGAATTCCCTTCATGACACACAGTGAATTAAATTATTTCCAATAAGGGAGTAATACACTTAAAAAATATGAAGTCCTGGACAACATGGAACAAAAAGACACGTGGAATAAATGAAGCAAAGGTACTTGGTGAACTAGAGCATCCAAAATTTTGAAAAAAAAGACAGAAAGACACTTCTAGACGAGTGCTAGGAAAGATGGCAAAAGTAGGGAATTAAAGTAAAATTCTATTAAAATGCTTTAGTTCTCTGAGATTTTGAAAAATCAATTTTACAATTAATCTAGAATAAAAATCCAGAGAAGATTGGAAGATATTTACAAAAATTAAATATCCCTTGGATATTTATGAACCTTCTGGCAAAAGAAATTACTGGCAAAAAGACAGCTAATTGAATGGAAGTCAGAAGCTGTCCCAAGTTTAAAAACCTTAAGAAGCAGGAGCTTAATTTTGAGCAGGGATTCCCAGCTACTTTGCTGCAGTTATCTCCTTATGCCATTCCTCAACACTAAATATTGAGGAAAAATTTAAGTGAATAAATAAATGTGAATCATTCTTTGTCATTCATCTGAATTGCAAGAAATTTGGGGCTTTCGATTTCCCTCAGGCAGCACCTGCTAACTCTAAGAATTGCATTACATTGACATACACAATTTTCAGGTATTTAAACATTTCATAGTGCACAGGCACAAGTAGAATAGTTGAAAGATGGCAAATCTAATACATTTACCAGTTAGTGAGCCTTTAAAAGTAGGTACCTGCTGGACACCCCTCAACACCATGAACTGATGTGATTACCTGAGTCTTATGCATGGAGTGAGATGAACAGCAAACAGACAGAAACGTACAACAAGCCAAGCATCAGAAACTCACCAATGCAATGACTCCATCCGTGGGGAGTAGTATTTAAACACTTGGTGTAACATCAGTTGTCTTCTCATGTTATTTTTCACTGGTCGTTCTTACCTTGCAGACTTTGCTCCAGTGCCTCAAGTTCAAAAGGAGTGGAAAGTGTCTACACTTGGCCTGGCCTAATAGTTACTAAGACCCCCTTAAAAGCTGGAGATACCGTGCTGATGAGTCAGTAAAGAATTTGAACCCAAATGTCCCACATCAGGTCTAACAACTGTGTTCCAAACTTTGGTACTTTTGGCAAAAGTAATGGGGTTTTTTAAAACCCCAAACCTTCAAAGTGAGGGGATGACAGCCTCTGGCTTTAGACAGAAGACACCCCCCAAGCATTTCTGAGTTCAAGTCTATGTTTCATAGAGATGAGCAGGAATTCAGACACTCTCTCTCCTCTCCATGCAATCTCTCTTGCTTGTTAATTATAGGATGGCAGTTCCTATTTCAGCTCCCATTCCTAACCCATCTCAGGCACCCATCAGTCTGTGTTCTGCTCCTGGGCCAGGTACCCACTCATTATGCACCCAAGTTGTAGGCAATAACTTGCTTTACTATATCTAGTGCTTGCCTCTATCTTATTTCTCTGGTCCTAAAATAGAACCTCACAGACACAGAATGAGAAAAGGCTATTACTGGTTAAAAGACATTAATTTCCTAATGAAGTTTAAACATATAGATAGGTTCAGCTGAGGCAAATTTATGGGCAAATTAGTACCCTCCTCATTCCTTTCCTTGATGATGCAAAACTTTGTTACACAAAAAGTTTGAAATCTAAAATAAATTGATTTATTGACACTAAAGCTTAATATGTATGGGTAAAGTGACCAGGAAGATTAAAACTGCAGTTATATCCCATGTGCATTCATGAAACATCTTGCAGTATTTTTCTTAAGTTAAAAGAGCTATTATTAGAAATGCAGCTCTTCGTGGGTAAGTGTGGCAGATGGTGCATAGGAGTGAGTGGTGAGCAATTTACAGTAAACAAATTCTTTATCTCTGACGGGTCATGGGGAGAACTAACATGGTCCCCAATTCAATCAGGGAGTCATCTGGAAAACAGTGGCATTCAAATGTACTAATCACAGTGAAACACGGTTAAAAAGAAAAACTAAACCAACACAAAGTCTGTAGATTATCAAACTGAGAAACATGGTTTCTAAAAAAATTTTAAGGACGTGTCTTCTGGGGCTGACCGCATGAGGCAATTTGTAAAGGTGCTCCAGAGTGCTCAGCATCTACTACTGAGAGCATGGTCACAGGCTAAACACCACTGAAGCCGTCAAATTTAATCCAGGTGTTCACTGACACACCACGGCTCTTGTTAGTAGCCTTTATACATGGGCTGTTACGTACAAAGAAGGCTTCATAACTACTTTAACCATGTGTCTTGCAAGACAAAACAGAGTGCAAATCTGGGAACGTTCAGCAGGTTTTCCACATCTGTAACCTGTGCCAGAAGCAGAAGAGTCTCTTTGAATAAAGCCAGCCTAACTAAAGGCATGTGAACAAACCTCATGAAGTTCAACCAAGCCAAGCGCAAGGTCCTGCACCTGGGACATGGCAATCCCAGGCACAAATATAGGTTGGGCAGAGAACGGTTGGAGAGCAGCCATGAGGAGAAGGACTTGGGAGTGCTAGTGGATGAGAAGCTCAACATGAGCCAGCAATGTGCACTGGCAGCCCAGAAAGCCCCCCACGTACTGGGCTGCATCAAAAGAACTGTGGCCAGCAAGTCAAGGGAGGAGATTCTGCCCCTCTACTCTGCTCTTGTGAGACCCCACCTGGAGTACTGTGTCCAGCTCTGGAGTCCTCAACAAATGAAGGACATGGACCTGTTGGAATGGGTCCAGCGAAGGGCCACAAAAACTATCAAAGGGCTGGAGCACGTGTCCTATGAGGAAAGGCTGAGAGAGTTGGGATTGTTCAGCCTGGAGAAGAGAAGGCTCCGGGGAGACCTTAC
Source organism: Numenius arquata (assembly GCF_964106895.1). Lineage (NCBI taxonomy): Eukaryota > Metazoa > Chordata > Aves > Charadriiformes > Scolopacidae > Numenius > Numenius arquata. The sequence goes on from NC_133582.1 coordinate 59,605,134, forward strand.
AGCCCCTTCCAGTACCTGAAGGGGGCTCCAGGAGAGATGAGGAGGGACTCTTGATCAGGGAGTGGAGCAATAGGATGAGAGGGAATGGTTTTAAGCTAAAAGAGGGGAGATTTAGATTAGATTTTAGGAAGGAATTCTTTCCTGTGAGCGTTGTGAGACACTGGAACAGGTCGCCCAGAGAAGCTGAGGCTCCCCCATCCCTGGAGGTGTTCAAGAACAGATTGGATGGGGCTTTGAGCAACCTGGTCTAGCGGGAGTTGTCCCTACCCATGGCAGGGGGTTGGAACTCGATGATCTTTAAGGTCCTTTCCAACCCAAACCATTCTATGATTCTATGACTTTTCATACACTGTTCAGACCAATATATTAATGAGAAATTCAGTTTTGCCCATATTAGCTGTGTCTATCTGCAGCAGTACTATGAACGAATATGGACAGAACAACAGTTTCCATATACATTTTCTCTGTATTTTAAATGTGGATTCAAACAGCAGCCTGTGCCTGGCAGGTAACTACCACTACCAGATATAGATGGAATATATATTTACCTTCTCATGTGGATGATGGGCTTGCCTGGTTACAGATATTCCACACTGGTGCCTGTCCCCTTAAATTGGACCTAAATTAACTTTGCATGCAAAAATAAATTGTTTTTAATATTTTTTTTTTAATCTGGTTAGATGCAATCACTCTGGGAATTATTTAAATTTGAAAGAAATTGGTAATTTAGCTGGTCATCTTCACTGTAATTCCATGTATTTAGATGAAAGTACAAATTCTCACATTCTTTGCACAAACAGTAACAAATGACCAAATACCATTTTTCTTGTTTCAGCACCAAAATCCTACCAGACCATGGGCTCCACCTGAAGCCTCTGTCTTGATCTTGTTTCTTCAGTAATTTCCTTTGTCTCTTTCCCACACACACGTAACCCAAGATGTCATGGGCATGTGGAAATGCACTTTAACATAGACGTTGATTTCCAAAATACTTAGCAAAAGCACATTGGTCCCTGAATCTCCATATTTTCCATGCTACTGTTGACTTTTCTAAGTTTAACTGACACATTTTCCGTAAATTTTAGCTCATAAAACCTGCAACTTCTGAAGATATTCTTTTTTCCTTCTTTAAGCAGGGAATAGATCTCTGGTCTGAACCTTTCATATTCCCATATTCCGTCGTGCACTAGAGCAAAAGCCTCTGCAGACCTACCTGTGAGTACTGTTGCTTTTAACATGTAACCAGCATTTGCCTATGGAGACAGAGAAGATGGAGAGGTTGGAGACGATTTCCTGAGAGCAATGACTTGCAAAAATATATAGTAATAAATCCGTTAAAAAAAAAAAAAAAAAAAAAAGCTCTGAACACACTACTTCTCGGTTTCTTATCTCTTATACTTTTGAAAGCCTCAAATCTTCCTTTGTCCAGCACTAAAAGAACCATTAAAGCCTTCACAGAACCTAGTTAGTCATTTCCCCAGGGAAATTGCAGTGCCTATCACTGACATCAAGACCAACAAAATTACTTCCCTTCCCCCCGCCCCCACCTTCAACAATGAAAAGATGACAATGGGTTTTAAGTAAACAAATATTACTGTCCAGTACTTGAAATCCAAACATGGAAAGAAACGCCATCATCACTGATCTTCACCAGATACAACAGCAAAAGAGAGGAGAATTCTGCAACAGGGATAAAACCAAAGTGAACAGTGCAAGTAATTTTTACTGTAAAATTAAATTAACTGTTAATTGGAAATAATTATCTAGTTTCATCCCAGAGAACTACATTCTTGGCTAGAAAGTACAAAATAACTTCAGGCAATTAACTAAAAGACATATAAAATCGTTGCTTATTGAGGTTAAAGATGAGGAAAAATATTGGGCTGAGAAAGAACAGTGAAGGTCATTTAGAGGAACAGCCATTACTGATATATCAGATTCAGTCAATCAGCTACTGTTTGAGTCCATGAAAATTCTAGGAAAGCAATGAAACCTCTTCATATGACCTTTGCATCCAATAAAATCACATTTATTTTTATGATGGAAAATTGTCCCTACTAATCTACACAGCAATATTTCAGTTTCAAGAAGATATGTGGGCAAACATTTTATTAACGACATTTTTTTACATAATATATATCCATCTCTAATAATGGAGACACTGTTTGTGAAGTACAAATTATATTTTTTCTACATAAATATATTTATTCTAAGAGTTGTAATTACTGAAACATTATTTCAAATGGGATTTCTATGTAATTTAACTTCTGGAATCCAGGAAAAAAACACGGAACTATACTGCAAGAATGAAAGCAGGATAGTTCTACTTCAGATAATAGCTCTGAGTGCCCAGGTGTTACATAGCACCAGGCCTTTTGTACAATATTCTGCACAAGCTCTATTGTGCACATCTACACCTTTCTTTCTTTAAGACCAAACACGATACAATTGCAGGTTCAAGAATATGAATTTCAACCTTTCTTCCTCTGGATCCTTCTTATTCTTATTCTGGACCTTAGGTTTAGGTCCTTGTTTTATTCTGTTTTGGAGAGGAAGATCATAACATGCCTATAAGTAAATCTCTTAAAATAAATTCCTGATTCTGTCTTTCCAGTTACAAATTGTAGCTCAGAATGCAAATCAATTCTGCTTCTCTCTCTCACACACAGACTCATACAAATGTCTCTGCCTCTCTCTCAACAACCAGTGCCCTATGCTATGAAAAGAAAAGCGGAATTCCGAATCAAGTCGTTATCAGAAGCCATCAGATGAACATATCAGTATTATTTGTAATTGCTGCAGAGTTGCCTAAGGAGCCAGTTGCCAAGGGAATCATTAAACCCACTGATTTTGACTTTTGTAGAGGATTTGAGAAAATCGATTTTAAAAGAAACGACTTTCATTTTATCCACAAAGTAGAAAAAAGGCTAAACTAGGCAGAACAAATAGAACTTCTTTGAGATGTCTGATAGAAAATTCCTCAGGGTGGAAGCTTCAAATAGGTACAATAAATCTTGATTTTTAGAGGTTTTTTGGTACCATATACTTCAAAGGAAGAAGGGTGAGGGGTTTGAGCAACCACCTTGCAAACAATATGTGTACAACAGAGTACGAACAATAAACAGAGACATTGTAACTGTCTGCTCAGGAAGAATAATAAAAAATTTGGCAGTGTAAATGTGTTAATTCAGTACTGATATACATATGATCAGAAATATAAAAAAATAAAGAATACCATACCATCAGCAGTTTGAACACTGCTGAAAGGTTGAACCCAAGAATCAATGCATCCAACAACAGAAACAAGCAAATGAAGATAACCTTTTTTTTTTCCCTTGTAGCCTTTTCTTCTATTTTCAGCATTCCTGTCTGACTTCCCGCACCCTTTTCCAGTCTCTGGTTGTCCTCCACTTCAAATCACCTCTCCTGCTTCAAAACTGGAGATTGTAACATAAAGAGCTTTTTATTATTTTCTGAGGGGCTTTGTTTATAAGCAGATTCACATTTTATTCTAAATTTTAGATTTTAATTTTTCAATTTAATTTTAATTTTTTCCCAAGAGGATGTTTCACCCCACATCACCCAGATTTCCACATTCCAAAATGTAAGCAGGCTCTGAGTTTCTACATAGGAATATTTGAATTTTTTGCCAAAAAAGGATACCCATTTCATTTATCTCATTGTTAGATGTGATGACCTGAGGCATAGTTCCAACATCAGCTCTACTGGGGAATCATTTCCATACAATAAAATGGTAAACTTTCTGCCTGGGAGCTATTCTCAGTCTTAGCAGTGAACATGCAAAATCAGCCACAAATATCTTTTCTTTAAATTATGAATGCTCCTGAGTGACTAGTACTACTAGCAGTAACTGCATAATTACTTAAATAGTGTTGTAAGAGTGGATTTGACAACCTCTACATCATATTTTAATTATACCAGACAATCATCATTATATTTTACTATTGAAACAGACAAAACCATTTCAGACAGGTTTGTAAATGTAACTTCTCTTCATCCAGTTACTCATCTTTAAAAATTTATAGATATATATCAATAATTTCATTTTGGTATAACTGTTTCAATAAGTAGTGGGAGCATATGAAAACATATTACTCAAGCCATCCCAGATGAATGCCATGTTAATCCACAAATAACCCATGTCTTATTCTATAACAAGGATTAAAGTTCAGAAAATGTCTGCAGAAGCATTTGGAATTATGGCAGATTACGGAATATTTTGAAATGATGACAAATTAATGAATTTTTACCTAAAGACTCCAAATGTTATAGAGGTCATGGAAGAAAAATAACATTTTTCTTGCACAGAACATGCAGTCTCAACACAGGAGAAAAGAGGATGAGAGTATGCTTGACAGGAAACCTTAAATAATTTCACAAAAACTTGTTAGTTAGGAACAGTCAGTGAAACAAATATTGATATCCTTTGTCCTTTTTAAAATTATCATAGTGTTATAGATGCATTTATTTGCCACCTTATCCTTTTCCTTATATCAGCATCTCTAAAACGTAATATAAAATCTCTGTTCCATATTATGAAGCATTAAGCAATAAAAGGATATAAAACTTCTTTATTCTCCATTCTATAATTTACATAAAGAATATTTGCACCAAAAGATAAGTTCATATTAGTCCTAAAATGACTCATAACAGAGCAGCTGTGCTGAAGCATGGATAAAATATGTCTATAAAGACCACAGGTGAAATGTTAGTAGAAAATGATTTCTGAAACCTTCAAGAGCCCGCAGACTTGCTGAGATCAATTTCACTATGTCCTAGTTTGGACATACACGACACAAAATCTTTGTTGTTGCTCTGAGATGGCCTCAGCAGTCTGCAACATTTAGAAGCATTCAAGTCTTTAGCTGTAAAAGGGTTTTTGTTTTTTTTTTGCTTATGGTTTCACAGCAAAATTTGTCCTTGGTAACTGAAGAACTTCAAAGAATATCCTTCTGTGCATGTGCTGAAATTTCTTGCCTCTTATCTATTAGAATTTTTTTTTTGCAAATTTTTGAAGCTGAAACATCATTAAGAACAGACAATTTACATCCTTCATAAAGACAAATGTTAAATAATTCTCACCACTCTCAGAATCTTCTCTCTATTACCCCAGTTATGATCTCTGATAGCTCAAAGCCAGATGTTTCCCAGTTGGATGGAGGTGGGCACAAAGCAGAGTTTTATGGGCTTAATTAATCTTAAATAGAAAATTTCTAGATCTTCCAAGATGCTGAGAGAACTATTTCAACATTTAAATTATTTTAAGAATTTCATCTATTAAACAACCTCTCTTTTTTGCTCTATAATGTTTAACTTTTTTAAAATATAACTATTCCTCTGTTTTCAGTAGTACTCTACTACAGGACAAAATACATACCTGAGTTACTTAGGTATGATTTGTGCCACCACGTGGGTTTTTTTCTGTATGTTGGACTAGAGGTAGTTCCTGGAGCTGAACATAAGCTTTTTCTGGAAAATTTTTGTTTCAGAATTTCTTCATCTGGTAGAAAATGGTCAAATCACCTAGACAAGAGTTTCAAAAGAAAATCACAGTTTTTGCCCAAGGCTGTGTAGGGGATACTCTCAGAGTGAGCAAAGATTGTATAGTAACAAAAAGATGACTAAGCAGCTTTGGGCAGCTCACAAATTTCATATTTTTTTCTCTGAATTAGCAAAGAAGGGATTTAAATTTTTCACAATTCTAACAGTTATTTGTATTATTTACTTGCTGTTAACTGTCCCGAACAGTGGGTGTCTCTTCGTTTCCACCACCTGAAAAGACAAGAAAAATTTCACTCTATTGTGGAACAGAATCAAACAATGAAGCCCATAGCAGTGGCTGTTGAGTTTTCTGCACATTGAAACTCCTATTTTCAAGTTGTTCCTAGCAATAATTCCTTATATTAAGTATTAGTAATTTCCCTTTGGTCACTGGAGGAGTATGCTCCATGTTGTCTTTTTTTTTTTTTTCCAGAAAACATGGACAGGACCTTCTTTGTCAGATTTCTAGAAAATAGCCCAGTGACTCACTTTCTGAGGTACATTTCTGAGGCAAGTTTTTGTTTTCTACTTCCATCTGTCTAGAAAGCTTCATGAAATATTCATGTGACAGGAGTTTGTTTCAAAGGAAGACTACACGCCTTATTTCTGAGTCACCAATTTTAGTAGGAGCTGGAGTGCTATAAATGAAGCCCTGTGTGAATAAAAGCTCTGCTTTAAGAGTATGCCATTTAAGAGTGCCATCTTTGTTGCTACAAAAGGAAAAGCAGTAGCACTCCTTCCAGTTATTACTTTATAAATTGGAATTTCCCTTATTGTCTATAATTTCCTTTTTTGTTTTTCAGTCCACAAAGCAGAAAACCAGTATTATAGGTTACTTGAAACAGCTCTTTGTTAGAAAAAAGCATAATCTTGAATAAACAAGAATACCCTCTATCTTTTTCTGTCAAGCCTTTCACTGTATGCCAGTGTGATACCCAGAGGGCAAGTGATGATTCCTCTGTATTTACAGCACACACACACACTTAAAGAGCTTCCTCCGTTACAGACATTGTAAAAAAGTTTGATTCCACCAAATTTCCTATGTTTATTTCCCATAGAGTGGTGTAATCCAGGTTTGGAAGGAGTACAGATGTTACCTCTTCGATCACTTAATCTCAGTGGGTAAAACTCCAAAGACCAGAAAAGAAAACAGATGGGCGGAAAGCCTTTCAAATCTCAGACTGAACAGGCCTGTTTGTTGGAACCAGCTAAGAGAAAACTGTCTTGACCATTTTTTATTTTGTTTCAGATATTTTAGAGAATTAGTAACGAGGAAATGAAAACACTTCTAAATATTTTAAATGATTGATTTAACAAAGCATAAGTAAAAATTACACTATCTGTAATAAAGACAATCTGTAGGCCCATATATCTTCCAACATTTTTCATAAATACACTACATTTTTTTTTCTGTCAACATTTCTGTGAATTTTTTCATACTTTATCTATGATCTCAAGAACACAAGTTTTCCTGATAACAGTGTCTTGTATCTAAGACACCCTCAACTGCAATTAAAAAAAATCTGAACATACTTATTTCAGCAAAAATGCAAAAGCGTCTGTCTCTTGAAATGTATGATTTACTATTTTCATCAAAGTAGCCCCAGTAGAGGCTGTTAAAGTAGAGGTAATAACTCATTAGTTATGGCCGCTTGTGCAAGGCATTCCATAAACACAGAAAAATTACTTTAAAAAAAAAAGAATTGACATATTCTGATGTTAGATGCCACACTACCTTGCTTGATCTCCATAACATGATGAATAATTTAAACCTACAGATTCAGACTCCACAGCGTAACGTTTCACATGTCCCAAGTTCGAGAGGAAGATGCTGTTAACTAGAGAAAAAGATACTCTGCAAGCAACTCCCTCTAAAATCTGTCTTTTAAACTGTGAGCACACGAAGAAAGAACGGATGACTTTGTGTGGCACAGCTTCTCCCGGTAGGTTCCTGTGGCTTGTGGGGTTGAGGGGAAGTCTCTGATGACTTGCCGAGTAAGAGAAAGGGCCTATAAATCAGTAAAATCCTTTGCAACTCTCCTTAAACGCTGAAAAACTTTAATTAGCCCCCTTCTATATGGCTCCATTCCCTAACAGAAAAATGAGGGCCACGTATGTTAGGAGACTGCCTGTGGTGATAATGGTTTCTTTTCCCCCTGGGCACCATGTAGACTTGCAACATCTCTTCAGCTTGGGCACTTCAAGTCCTTTTAATATGATTGCTCCCCAACATAGCAAGCTTCTTTAAAATGTATAGACAAAACCGGTCTTACGCAGTGATTTTTCCTTGAATTTCTGACTCTTCCTGGAGGGTCATTGCACTCAAACAAAACACACATACACAGATTCCTGTTGCTCCAGCTTGACACCGTTGTGCTCCTTCTGCATCTGCTAATTCTTTGTGGTGTCTCTGAAACTGCACAAATGGCACAGTTCATCAAACCATAGCAGGCGTTCAAAAAACAAACATGAAGAAAAACAAAAACCAAACCAACTCTAGAGCTCAATTACACTGACCTAAAAAGCTTCCCACTATGTAGTTCTAGCATTAAGCTGTAACTCTGCAAAAATCATTCGTGCTGGGTTATAATGTGCTTATTTTTTATTATTATTTTTTAAATCTCCCACTTGTCAGGCAAAAAACCATGATGTGGATGTTGGAACATTATGAAAATGAATTCATAAGCCAAGTCTGTCTGCCAGAGTGTTCTTGCTAAATGCTGCAATGAGTGAGAGACTCAGCATGTGGCCTACCAAAACTGCTTCAGGAAAGAAAATAAGAATAAAAGCAAGGGAACGAGGGGAAGAAAACATTCCTGGCATCAATTTAATGACCATGCAGTTACATACATGTAAAATCCCTGAGGATTTGTGTGCAGCTCTCTGTCTCTCACCACCACTTTTCTTGTAGCGTTCCTTGATAATCTATTCCCTCTCCGAAATGGTGTATTAAAGCAATTAGTCACTTCTTTTACACCCTTTTACAGGAAAGGCCTTGGCATTACCGCATCATCTCGTCTCCGGAGAAAACCTGGTCTTACTTCTAGTGACCAGAAAAGCACTTCACCCTCCATTCTGAAACTTTTCAGTGTTGCTTGCTATTGAAACGTTACTGTCACTTCTTTACCCTCAAACAGTTAAATATCTCTGCCAAACACAATAGCACAATGATAAGTAGACTTTGAAATCTACTTTAAGATTTTTATACAATTAACAATAAAGTCATGGGTGAAACTGGGACCAGATTAAAAAATGCCCTGGAGAGTGAAACTGGACCAATGAGTTACCAAAAGTCCAACATAAATGCCCATAAGGTCCATTTAGAGGACCCTGGGATGTCCACAGTAAGGTTTATAATGCCTGCTAATGTACTGTGGCATAATTAATAAAGTATGCCTGGGGTAAAAATGAAAAGTACTAGTTAAAGAAGAGCTAATCCCTTGCAATTAGGTTGGAAATAAACTGTGCAATATGCTGGTAACTGCAAACCACACGTCCCAGCACAAATATGACCAAGAGAAGGTGAGAACAAACCTAGCGCTGTATTTGGTCTCTAAGCCTCAGTGAAATTGTAATTAGACAAACCCTGCTCTAAACACTTTCATTCTGTCTCTAAAGTGCCGTTTAGCATTTTAGTGCAGCTTCTGAGGCTCTCTTTCTCCTAATATCTACGCTGTCTTGTTCATAACCCTCCTTTCTCTATAAAAAGAAAAGTGACCGCTGATGTTGTGACCAGCAACGTCACGGAACTGCCCATTAACCATCTTCCTCAATGGTACAGCACACGTTACAAACATTATGAGTCTTACCAAGTGCCACCCAGTTGCAAATCGGTCCTTTAAATAATGATGGTCTCATTTTCATTTCCTGAAGACCCTTCGGAGGGGAAGCCAGGAGGGAAAATAACACTGCCGTTAGCTGATTTTTTTTTTCCATAAAACTAAGGAAACTAAGCCCAGAAGCTAACTGTGGTGAGAGTCTGCCATTCCCATCGGCATTCTAAATAAAGACAACTGGGGTCACGGTCATAGAGAGCAGTAGCGGAGATCAGTGCTTTGAACCTACCACCAGACTTTCGAACTCAAGCTGAGAACAAAGGTCCTGCTTCTGCAATGAACACGGGCTGCCGTCCTTGGGCTGCACAGGGTTTGTTACAGATTGAGGCAAAGGTACTACATTTTATGGATGTTCTTACTCTGGTTTGTCACCTGCGAAGAAAAATTTTAACCTTTCTTTTCTAGACTGTTGTTTTTCTAGGAGGCACAAGCAATGCAGACTGCCTCAGCTGAAAGAAGAAAATCTAATTGCCAGGCCTGTCAACATTCATATGCTGAGATGCACTGTTAACCCATTCCACAGCCTTTTTCAGCTTTTAATTTGTGATATGCTGTTGCAGCCTGTACCTTTTCCCACCTCCCCACATGCATGTTATAAGCATTACTGTCATCTCCCATCCATCAACCTGTGTGTTAGGAAGGAACACTGGGCGTCAAGTGGGAAAGAAACTTCTCTTTCACAGGACTTTATACTAAGAGACATCATGTTAAAAGACACTTAAATACAGACTTGTGTTCTGTGTTTCTTCCCACCATATCATTCTACCAGACTCCACCACATGAGCACTCCATGTGGTCTTTCAGAGTATGTGACATTGTCCCTCCACTAAGTTTTAAAACTCCTTTATGCTGTGTACACTTTGATACAAAACACTACAAATCTCTTATTAATATGTCACTGAACACTTGCCACACTCCTTTGCCTGCAGTTTTCAGAGCAAGAAGACACAGCCCCGTGATCTGCCAGAGAAAAGGCAGGAGACCCTGCCCCCCATCCCTTTCATTGCACAAGGTCAGATTCATTTCCCTCCATCACCATCGAGAGGGGGACACTTATCCCAGTTTGTTCAATTCACAGTCACACCTCCGTCAAGCTGCTCCAATTAATTCTTTCACTCATCAGTTCAGAGACAAGTCAGAGAGGGCAAGTCCTGCAGGTAACCACCACTAGCTTCTACCAGCTCTGTGTTGGGACTCCACCACGTTACCCAGGATTCTGCCTGAACTGCCTGTCCTGGGTCTCATGAATTTGGTTTTGTACAACTTGGTATTATAAAATGGGCAAGAATGACCACAAATCATTTTCATTCTGCATTAATAAAGTTAATGGTCATCTTGGACTAGGCTTTCAGGGTTCTTTTCATATTTTTCTGTTCAATATAATATGCATTTTATTGACTGAACAGACTTTTCATATTAATTCTCATCATGATTTCACATATTAAATTATTACTTTCTAAGAAGCAAATTGTCCACTTTTAATTTTTTTAACATCTGCTGGCATAAATTTTTATTATATATTACTTATGATCAAGTGTTCAGAGTTCTTTCATGTAGTCTCAAGCTAAGGGCCCTGAGCAGAAGTACTTATTCAGAACATTTTGAACTGAGGGCAGAGACGAGGTCATCAAAGCAGCATAAACTAATCCAAGAACTCAGAAGTGAGAGGAAAATGCATGTGATGACCTTTCACTTTGTACAATGATTTATCTAAAACAAATGTTCCTTTAATTTGCTTTATAATGGTAATCACAGGAAATGACTGGCCAGCTCTCAGAGGTTTATCTGCAGTAATTAAGCGTTTTCTGCTCCAGAATTTCTCTTTCCATTGATGAGGCTAGAAGTGCAATTCACTTTGGCTGGAAATGCACTTCTAGAAGGTCAAAAAATAAACGTGTGCCATTTCCTTCACCTTCTATTAAAGATGTATCAAACTACCCATGAACATTGATACTGTATATCATTGAACATGAATGGGCTTAATGACCTGTATAGAACAAGGGTATTGAGCAACCTATTAGACATGCTGACAAAAATACAATATTTGGGTCATATTATACAACATAAAAATAATTACTTCAAAGTTATACTAAAAGATATAGCTTACTTAAAACTACAGACAACTTTTATTCTTCACGAGTCATTTTCTCATAGCGAAGGATAAATATATTTTTGTTGGGTTACCGTTATATTTAAAGGCAGTCTTGAAGTCTTATAACATTGTATTGTCACAAGCTGTATTTAGAATCTAAAAATAAAAGTGCATATAAAAAGTATTGTTTGGTCTTGTTTTGTTTAATTTTGCTCTTTTTCTACTCAAGAAAAACAATGTATTTGAACCCTCCAAAAGAACCTTAATTTTTTTCTTTCATAATGCATTTGCGGATGAAGTGGCAATATGATATCAGGAAAAATCTACTTTTCTTATCATTTATGACAGAAACAAAATTTATCATGGAAAAAAATGGCAAAAAGAAGCCAATAAATGTTCTCCATAATATTCAGGTTCAGATAAGGTTTGGGATATGAAGAGTCCCCACTATATGGAATTTTGCATTTAAGAAACTCTTTCATGCCAAAATATCTCAACCTTTACCAATCTGACTGCTAAAGGACATACTTGAATGAATGAAAGCAAAACAGGAAATCTCATTAAATGTTGCCAGCAGCTTCAAATCATTATGAATTTTCCAATACAGCATCCAATAATTGTATTAGCTTTCCAATAATGTAGTCAAATGTCTCTCATTACAACTAATTGAGAAAGTACAACAGATTACCCGATCTCACCGTTTTATGAAAAGAAAAACCATGTTTGGTCAACTCTGCCAACAGCTGAATGCATTGCCATGTAGGAAAAGTCACAAAAACATCAGCACTTACCTTTCCGTGGGTGAGAATTCCCTCATTCATGTGTAATATGAAACAGGTGAAACTTGTAGGGCTGGCAATCAGGCTGGTTACACCCCCAGCGGAACAAGAAAATCCACATGACTATTGTTATCGTAATGATGACGGTTATCCAGCCAAGCAGAGCTATAGGTGGTAGAGCTCTGTAGCGCTAAGTGCGTTGGGCACCAAGGTGGTAAGAGACAGAGCACATGGAACCCACTGAGACAGTTGGGGCAGAATCGCCCTTTAGGCCTGGACAATGGGCATCTCCCAGTATCTGCACTGTGAAACCACATCAGAACCATGAAGCCTATTTGGAGGCATAAAATTAATGACTATTCAACTCTGAACTTGGGTATAGAATCATAGAATCATCTAGGTTGGAAGAGACCCTTGGGATCATTGAGTCCAACCATCTACCCTACTCTACAAAGTTCTCCCCTATACCATATCCCCCAACACCACATCTAAACGGCTCTTAAACGCATCCAGGGATGGTGACTCAACCCCCTCCCTGGGCAGCCTATTCCAATGCCCGACCACTCTTTCTGTGAAAAATTCTTTCCTAATGTTCAGTCTAAACCTACGCTGTTGGAGCTTGAAGCCATTCCCTCTCATTCTGTCATTAAGTACCTGTGCGAAAAGACCAGCACCAACCTCTCTACAGTGTCCTTTCAAGTACTTGTAGAGAGTGATGAGGTCTCCCCTCAGCCTCCTCTTCCTCATACTAAACAGTCCCAGCTCTTTCAACCGCTCTTCATATGATTTGTTTTCCAGGCCAGTATAGTCACTGGCAGCTTGCTTTTAACAAAATTAAAACCAAACCAAACAAAAAAAAACCTAACAAAAAGCTAAGGGACTAAAGGAATATGCATTTTGGTGGGTATGAGAAGCTCTACATGAGCCAGCAATGCTCATGGTGGATGAGAAGCTGGACACGACCTGGCAATGTGCACTGGCAGCCCAGAAAGCCAACTGTATCCTGGGCTGCACCAAAAGAAGTGTGGCCAGCAGGGCGAGGGAGGTGATTCTGCCCCTCTGCTCTGCTCTGGTGAGACCCCACCTGGAGTACTGTGTCCAGCTCTGGAGTCCTCAGCACAGGAAGGACATGGACTTGTTGGAGTGGGGCCAGAGGAGGGCCATGAAGATGCTTCGAGAACTGAAGCCCTATGAAGACAGGCTGAGAAAGTTGGGGTTGTTCAGCCTGGAGAAGAGAAGACTCTGGGGAGACCTGACAGCAGCCTTCTAGTACCTAAGGGGGGCTACAGGAGAGATGGGGAGGGACTCATGATCAGTGAGTGGAGCAATAGGACCGTGGGGAATTGTCTTAAGCTGAAAGAGGGGAGATTTAGATTAGATTTTAGGAGAAATTCTTTGCTGTGAGGGTGGTGAGACACCAGGTTGGGCCCAGGTTGCCCCAAGAGGATGTGAATGCTCTGTCCCTGGAGGTGTTCAAGGCCGGGCTGGATGGGGCTTTGATTAACCTGGTCTGGTGGGAGGTGTCCCTGCTCATGGCAGGGGGGTTGGAACTCGATGATCTTTAAGGTCCCTTCCAACCCAAACCATTCTATGATTCTGTGATTTTTAACATGCCCACAATATCTTTTTAGCCAGAGGTTCCAAATTCATAACTCACCAAACTCATTTAGGTGACCTCATAGTCACCTAAAACAGGATGGCGGAGAGAAGATGCATCTCTAAGTGAGATTCAATTATTCATGGCAGCTTTTGGAGTCATGAGCATGACACCAAAGGCCTGCAACCAGAAACAGCGTGCAATTATTGCTCTGGCTCTGTTTTGACACCATCTCCAGTACGTCACCCGTGTGTTTCGGACACTTCAGGGCTGGAGGCCACAAGGAGCATATGCTTTCTGTTGCTTTATGCATTCGTACCTAGAGGCTAGAGAGCAGCCTGATCTCTGCGCTCATCTATTTGGTGCCGAAGACCCACCCTTCACTTCCAGGGCAACAGAAGGTAGCCATGGTTCAACGCTCCACAAGGGCTCTTCTGCTCCTGGCCAAAGGAAGAAGTACAGCTTGTGGATAAAAAAATTGATTAGGAGGACACAGGAACAGCTCTGTGCAGCTCTGTCTGGGTGCATCTCAGTATTTCACACGCTCGGCAGAAAAAACCTGTAGAAACTTTGCTTTCACATATGAAACAGGCTCCCATCTAATAAGCACAAGGTTACAATAATAGGATGCCTATAGTAATATCAATAACAACAATAATAATAATGTTGATAAGGGAGACAGTTCTGTAATAAATACTATGGTGATTAGTTTTCCAGGACTTTCAAATGGCCATTTGAGACCACTGTCTATATATTATGAACACTGCATATATGTCATATATTGATTTTTTTAAAACTTACAGCTCTGGAAATATTTATGGCTTAAATCAGCAAAATATGCATGGAAAAGGTAGCACAGGGGACACTTGTGACACATTAGAGAAGTGCTGCACGGAAGGAAGTACAATTACTAAGAGTGGCAATATACGAAGATACCACAGAAGTGCTCACACTGTGAGAAAAACGTATTTTGCAAAGATCTAGAAGGATACATTCTAAATCTCAGTTAAGCTTTCCTTTCTTCTACATACCATTCATTTCTGCCCTGGTAGCAATTTCCCTGATTAGTAAACAGGCTACCCGAAGCAATAAATTTATTTAGAAAGATAAGTAATGGGACTGGATAAGAGAGCACTGCAATAAACCAATAAATTCTAGCTGTGTCACATCTCCTCAGGAGCCACGAGATGCCACCCTGGCTGCCTCCCTACCAACGCTACTTGGTTAATATCAAGTACAAATTTATCATTCAGCAATAATCTATCCCCTCAGAAACTTAAACCTGGGAATGGCTTTTCACTGACTGGCAGGACAGATTATTCAAAGTCCTTTTCTGTCTGTATCCAACATAAATTTGTTTTCTAAAAGCTTGAGAGAAAGTGGTCATTATTTAAAGGTCACTTTTGGAGAAAATTAATGAATACAGTTAAGAGTCGTGAAAACCAGCTAAAACAAACCCGAACAGAAAAGATGGACTGTTAGAGCCAAGGTGGGAACACAGTTAAAATCCACTGCTGAATATAAAAACTAACTGGGTCCCTCAGTGGCCATTTTAAGTAATTCAAGCCATTTGCAGCCCTTCAAATGACCAAAACCACCATTCAGAGTGACAGCACGTGTGCCTGTCTGTGTGTGCACGTGCACGTCTGCCTTTCGGGGGGAGGAATAAAGCCTGAAATCACAAAATTGAGATTAATTTATTTTGCCCTCATGTAATTCGGCATTTTTCTAAGTGGGGCAGACAGTGCCCCAGGGGTAGAATGGAAGCTGCAACCCATAAAATTTCAGCTAATTCAAAAGGAAAATCTAAATTCTCCTTATCATGAAAACAACAGTGATTTAAATGTCGGCAAATAGAATTATTTATCAACAGTTGCACGGCCTCACAGAATGAAACTCAATTCAACGCTATTCTCAAAGAAACCATATCCCTTTCTTCAATGCAAAGATGGGAATGAAAATGAGTACTGTACCCACTGATAAAGGGGAGCTATCGCTTTCCAATAAGGTAAATGGCACAAGCCTGGTCCCAGAATAATTTGGCATAAAACTGGTAACATGAAAAGGACTTTCTCTATGGAGTCTCTTCCCATTGATTCATTCCCTCTTTTCAGGCTCGGGCACTGCTGGAACAGATTGTCTCCTCCAGTGCAAACCCAAGTGACATCTGATTCACCCACTGGCAGCCGTTCAAGCCTATCTGGACAAGCAGGCTTCCCTGAACTGGAGACTTCCTTGTTTTGTTTTTTTTTTTTTTTCCCACAGCGTTTATCAACGGTTTTCATGCTGTTGAAAAGATCTTGGCAGGGCCCCTCACAGTAATCCCTCACCCTTTTGTGCCACCGCTGTTTGGGGACGCAGCCCTCCTTACTTCGAGGTACGTTATCTCCGAAGACTTCAGCCTGGGAAGGCCGTGGAAACAATCAGTTCAATTGGACTCCTCAGACGATTCAGATGATGTGCAAAATCAATGCCCTGTAAAAACTAATATGATTTTTTTAAAATGCAATTAAGTTAACTAGCTGCCTATTTAACCTTAGCATTTAAATCGCCTGAGGGCTCAGAGCCTGCAAATGGTAAAGCAATACAAATAGCACCCAAATACCTTTCCTCTGGGTCCTTGTCACGCCCTCAGGTGCCAGGAGCCACTGCGGGGGTGCAATTATCAAACGAAACCCAATATGTTAAACTCATGTAAGTAAGACGAGCCACATGCTTAAACACCCATAATGCCTGGGGTGACAGTCTGTGGAATAATAGAACAACTTGTTGCATATATGAGGGGAGGAATTTAATTTATCTGTACCTACAATCATACCCAGGAGCTGGATAAAAAAAAGACGGCGAGTGAAACAAATTGCATTAACAGCGTGCCTCCAAATACCTATGAGTGAATGTCTTATGCCTTGGTCCCTGTGGGAAGAAAAGGAACCAATCCATACCTATATATAACCATAGCACACACCATAGTACAGTGTTTTGTATCGTGAATTAGATGTTATCCAATGAAGGCTCCCAAGAATAAAGCAAATTAAGACCAAATCCAAGAACTCTGGGGAGTCCTGGAAATAACTGAGGATGAAAGCTCAGCCTACTTTAGGTGTTTATTAAAGCATTTCTCTATTTGAGACATAAGCATCAGTTCTTCCAAGTCAGTCTGAAACATTGCAACAACCAAGATGTAATAAGTTTAAACAGCACCAGGCAAAATCTTTCAAAATTACAAAAGCTGGATGGAAAAAAATTGCCACGGGTCAGAGCAATGTCAGCAGCAGAGGAAAGATTTGATGTGACTCCACTGAAAGGTGCCCGTGCTTAACAGACATCAAAAAATAACTTCACAATTCAGCAGTTTGTATACAAGATGACCAGAGCCCAAGAATGAAACCTCCTTGAAAAAAGATTTCTATAGCTGTTCCTGAAATTGCACATTAACCATCTCTTTGATCACATTAGTAGTGAAAGAGCTGAAAGGAAGAGGTACTGAAAGGAAGAGGTAAAGTCCAGCCTTCAAAGTGGAAAATGCTTACTTGTTAAACACAAGATAGCCAGTATGTACAAAAGCTCTCCTTCAAAATAACCCTTAAACTCATTAACATTTTCTGTCTTTTAAAGATCAGTGAAACATGCAAAAAGATGATGGCAATGTTCTAGTGATAGGAGGAATTAAGTTGTAAAATTCTATTTATTTTTCAGCAAGGAATAATTTATCGCCGAGATTAAACAATGGACAGAAAATAATTTTATTTTACCTACCAGGACAATTCTCATAATCATTCAAACATGATATACTGTTATTTAATGTGGTAGCATTCCAGATACAAAGCTCATCATATTTCTCCTATTATCAGTCATTAAGGGCAGATCAACTGGTCTTTCTGACCTTTGAGAAAATACAGTTAGAGCTCTGACGCTGCAGAAGAAAACTCTCCATCAAAAGCACCTTTCCTCAGGGGGCAGGTCTGACCGGTTTCATCAGTTCATTTTCAAAGAGTCCCGGTGTCACCTCCTGAAAGCTGGTATCAACTAGGACACACATCTAACCTGCCCACAGAAACTCCCTCATTTTCTACTTTTAATGTCCGTTTACAATATAGCAGAAATTCTTAGAAAATGGAATAACCCAAATGAGAAAAATCTCATCTTATAAGGTAAGCACCACTTTGGGCAAATCTAAGTACTGAGACCCTGTAAAATTACACGTAACACATAATTTTATCTTCTGGGAGGAAAGCATCTTAGTGACCAAAAGAAAGTGGTAGAGAGGCTTGACCACCCCCAGTTAATGAATAAGAAGTCCTGATGAGTGCCCAAAAGAAGTCCTGAGGAGCGCCAAGAAGAAACTCATCAGAATTCCTGGAAATAATATGCCAGGAGACGTACTCCCCTTGTCAAATTCTTGTATGGGATCATATGCCGCATCTGGGAACACGACAGGATGCAACAGAATCAGTAAACACTTCAGAATGCTGGATGAAAAATCAGGTCTATAAAGAGAACGTATCAAGCCTATTCCTGGGAAGGTGTCCTTCACATTGTCCAAGTTATATGCATTTAAATTACAAGTCTGAATGTATCATATTTAAATACTTTAAAATTTTGTAGGAAAAAAAACCCTAAACATTTATCTTTATGTGTAAAATACACATGATAACGCAGACAACATTTTGTGGATGAATCTGAGATCTGATGCAGTAATACTTTGCATTATCTACTAAATATGACAAAATGAATACCTAAAAGTTACACGTTAAAGATGAACAGCCAAAGTGACTGTGTGGTGTAGTTCCTTGCAATGTCAATAGCATTCTTCAGCAGTTGTAGCCACACACCCCTTCCGTGCAGTATTTCTGTACTGAAAAGAGGGTCCTTAGGTGACAGAAAGATTATGAAAGCAAGGTTACTAAATCCTTTCATTTTATACACCAACTTAACAGTCCCTTCAGCATGGAATCAAACACTTCTTTTTGCTGTAAAAGCAACCTGTACCCTATTTTCCTCTTTATAAAAAATTACATTTTTAATCAAAGTCTTCTTTTACTTACCGTAGTAGTCATTCAAACTATGAAGTAAAGCAGTCATGTCTTGTTGTGACTATGTTGAATTAAAGAGTGCCTCCAGTCCGAAACCAGGACATGCTGTTATCCTTCATCTGCATGTACGGTATTTTTTTAACATGTCTGGTCTCCAAATGAATAAAAAAAAAAAATAAATTCTGTGATTTTTATAGTATCCAGTATAAAAGAACTTGGGCTGTAAGGCACAATCACAGTCCAAATATGATATAATTTAATGTAATATCCCCATTATGTATGTAAGGTAACATTATGTATTAAACACATGATCTGATGTAAAACCCTTCAGAAATTAATCATTAATCCATCTTCATAGCTTAAATTTATGCATATGGGAACCTCATTTGGATTTGTTATATGTTACTGATATAAAAATAGGTTGCCCTGGCATGCATTCAAATATAAGCATATATTTTCATCTACATATTCTGTATATGCCACTAACGTGGTTTTTCATGTTACACCATTAAACAAACATCCAAGCAGCAAGTAAGTAAGAAGGCATCACTAGAACCTGTCTCTTTTATTGCAATTTCAGGGGCAATTACAGTCTGTGTGCATGTGTACATATTTACAGAATAACAGCCATTATGAGAAGCCATTATGAGAACGTGGACTATAATTGACCAGTTTTTAATGGAAAATGTCCTTTATTTGAGCTTTCCTTTAGAGTCAAGCTCTCTACCAGAAACTTAAACCTTAGTGAAGATAAGCTTCAGGGAAGTGGTACAGTAATTAGCAAGTACAAGAGCTAGTTCCATGGGGAATTCAGGAATAAGAGCTTTCCTGCTGGGATAAATAGCAGCTCTATGGAAATCAAAATGTTTTTTTTATAATAGTTGACGCTATTAAAATCAGTCTCTGCTGAATTCTTTTGCATGGGAATGAAAATTCTTTTGTGTTGTGGCTGGCACAATTAAGAAATGTCTAATGTCAAAATAGAAACTTTTTAGATGAGAACTTTAAAAAAATCAGAATGGCATTAAGAAACATACACTGTTTCCCCAACATCCTAAACAAGCAAATTCTCACATTTTTGTCTCTTGCACTGTGAATCTTCTAAACAAACTGGACATTTGTAATATGCAGCAAACAACTTGATGTCATTTCTCATTACAGTGGTCCTATTATTCTACAAAGCCTCTATGGATAAACGTAATAAAAATATGTAAGTTTGCCAGAAAATCAGTATATTCTGCCCTTAGTCATATGCACCTCTCTGGTTACTGTGTATAATTAGCGTACAAAAATAAATTGTTGTCAGTTTTCCTATTCACCTGCTTTGCTATAAATAGAAGCTGAATCAACAGGTCAAATTAGGTTTTACACAAGAAAAGAAATAAAAGAACTAGTCTTTAAATGCAGAAGAATCATTCTGCAGGCATTCAACAGCCATTACGCTCTACCTTGCAACAGTCTTGGAAAAAGTTGATTTGGCAATACAAATGCGCTTTGCATCTCCTATAAAGGACATACAAACCATTTCCTTCAATTAGCAAAGTTAAGTTGATGAACAGCAAGAGGTTGAAATTTCTTTTCATGCCAAATGGAAATAATTGTAATTTGATTAGTGTTCTATCATAGTACAACTTCATTTTATGATATAAATGTAATTTGACTACATTCTAAATTTTTTTAATGGGAATAGTCATTGGATAGGATGTCATGAAGTATACTTGTTTTTCTCGCTACTAGAAGACTACCTGACCGTCTCTACAAAAGCTGAACACTAGGACTTTTCGCCAAGCTCCTACATCCCTATGAATCATAGAATCATAGATTTTCGCCAAGCTCCTACATCCCTATGAAGACAACGGTATTAATAACTAAGAAGTTTTTCAAAGTGGAAATTAACATTCCAGCTCCTACTATACATTAAATCACTCTGTAATACAGTTTAACAATAAAGCAGTATTTCATGTGGCGTATAGTCATGTAAAAGTCAAGCCTTTGGTCACATACACGCATATTTATGGGTGTTTCTATGTGCCCACACACGTTATTGTGGATCAGAGGAAACAACTCACTATTCCATCTTAATTCTGTGTAGAGACCGGTCAGCCTGGCAAGCCGCTTTGAATTCAGCAGAACTGAAATTAAGTTTTGTCTCTGCTTCAGAGGACTCCAACTCAGAAGAGGCTTTGCAGGTTTGGGTTCAGAAGCACAAGCAGAAGAGTGTCGCTAACACTCTGCTGAACTGAAGAAAAGGTTGTCATCAAATAAAGAATTTATGACTAAATATGGCTTTTGACTAGATCTATAGACATAATTGATTTCCTGGAGTATGTGAAGTATTTAGGGAAAGAATGCAGCCTCTGCTGAATCAGAGTCAATAGGCTTCATCTAAACAATGTTACTTAAAAATATTAAGTTAACTGGAGCTGAAAAGTGTTGCCCACGAGTGTCAGCTCAGTGTTCTTCCAAGTGATGATGAAACCAATATCTCAAGGTCTCAGTGTTTTTGAGCTCACCAGGTGTGGGGATGAGGAGGAGCGAGACCCGGGCACTAGACCCAAGCTCCTGACAGGATTAATTCATAACGTGAACATCACATTCAATATCAATTAGAAAGTTTGCTGAGGAGTTTTTTTCTCTTCTGTGATGGCTGCCATCCTGAGAACTCCTTGCCCCGGAGCCATCCCCTGAGCCCTTCCCTTCCTCCCAACGCCGCAGCACTCGCAGTGTCCCACATTGGCTGTCCCTGCTGGGAGTGACCAGCTTCTGCTGATGGAATGGGCTGAGTATAATCCTGGTATATTTTATATTGGTCTCATCGGGATCAATATTGGTTCTTTAGCATTATTAATGTTGATTATTTAGTCTTATCCTATCAAATCTGTTTATATTTCAACCCTCAGGTTTCCTTGTTTTTTTCCCCGATTCCCCTTCCCGGGTGGGGAGGGGTCACTGGGTGATGGAGTAATTGTCTAAAAGACAACAAATTGTAGTGGATTCTTCAAACTATAACAGCATGTTAGGGTAGGGAAGATGACCCATGAACATGGTATTTTCATACTGAGGTAGATGAAGGGGATGAAGGACAGGATGCCTGGGTTTCCTAATAATGTTGTGATAAAGCAGCAGTTTGCTGGGCGAAGCCTGTGAGAAGACATACAACCCACAGGTCCTTAGAACCCTTCTGCCAATGGTGATGTACTTACAATGTCATAGCAAATCTGGTTGTTTTTCACAAAACATGGGTGTAGAATAATTTAGTAAGGCCAAACAAGACAGCTGGTGTAATAATCCGTCATATGAATGGCTCTGCTGCTTGCCATGCCAGCACAGGTTAACTCCAATGAATTCTTGGTGGCTTTGATTGTTCCCCTGCTTTTTATCACAGCACCTTTCTTGACATTAGAGTGTCTATTGCACTTTACTTCACCCACAGATCACTTTTTCCCCCAAATTCACTACTTCCATTACCTGTGCCCACATAACTTACCTTGCTTTGGCAGAAGGGAAAGAATATACAGCCTCCTCCTCATGAGGTAATCAATAGTGCTTCAAAGATAAGCCAGCCAGCAAAGGCCTGTAAATGTGTCACTTCTCTCTTCAACAACCCTTCGCAGGTGACATTTTCAATGCTTTTAGTCTCAGTTGGCCTGACCCAAGGGAGAGATGTCAAGAAGCCTCTGCTGAACCGGAGCTCCTGAGGTTACTGCTTCACTGGAGAACCACCACCTCATGCCACAACGCTTTTCTTTCAGAAATACTAAAACCTTAGGCTTTATTAAGATGTTATAGACATCGTGGATGAACCCTCTAATGAATAAACATCAAAAAATAAACACAGCTTTGTTTAAAAGGAGGCTATGCAGGATGTACCCTAAAGCAGTCACGCTGTAGATTCTACTTTGGGATGATTATGTTTCTAACAGAGCGCTCAGCTGACATAGGTGTAAAGAAACACTGACCAGAAACTTCTGGAGAACCACAGAACGGTGGTTCTGGCTGTAGCCAGCAGTTTCTACGAGGCATAAACACGGCATTTCTGTCAGCAGGGTGAGACAGGCAGATCCTCACAGAGCAAACGCTTACATCCATCCCTCTGAAGAACGTGTAGACAAGGGAAATGTATAGTCAATGCTACCTAACAGATTAAAACACTGAGTTAAAACATTATTTTCTACCTATAACCCTTTCTCCCTCCCTCCCAATACTTATCAGATCTTTCATCTACAGTAAGAAAGACATAAAATAAAGAGATGCAAAAATAATAATCTTGATGGAACTCAACAAAATAAGAATATGTGAAAAATATACCTTTATGAGTGTTCTCTTGTAACCTGGTCATAAACTCAAAAATATTAATCTTTTCCAAGATGTATCTAGGAGACCGTTACTATTTTCTAGAAATAACAGATATGTATCATCTTGGAAATTTAAGCTTGTGTGGTTTGTGATAACATCCAGAGGTCAGTCACTTTCCAAAGCTACAGAACTGGTGGTCAGTAGAGCAGGACTTAAGAGATAAAAGATATGCATGAAGGAATGGAGAGAAGCTCCTGAAGCTCCTTGTCACTGCCAGTGACACTGCTAGTGACATTTAACTGTCACATTGAGCTCCACAAGCATCACCTAAGTCTGTATAAGTTTGAGGTATTGAAAATTTAAGGAGAATGGTGACCCCACAATCTGTAACTCTACGTAACTAAAAGAAACATAAACCAGATTTTTATATATGTGTGTATATATATAAAATAATACATTTAATTGATATCTAGAGTTAGAAAAGCAGATGATCATGTTCAAAAAGATTTGGACATCAGATACTAGAGGGTATATACTAGACAGGGCTGTGACCTAAAATTGGAATTCATCGTCAAATTGGCAAATAAAGGTCAGGTTCATTTCCTCATGCCATAGACAAAATACTGCTCTTAAAAGCAACTGAAATGCAATTCATAGGTGAAATGTAATTCACAAATTTGGTATTAATTTGACTTCTGACGGCACTATGCTCCCGAGGAGAAAACAGGCACCGAAACCACAACTGCTGCATTTGCCAACTTGGGCAAACCTGGCAAATTGACTATTCCATTTTTAGGGCCTGTGACCATGAGGCGCAGTCATATTTCTACCGGGATGCTTGAACGTTTGGTCTTCTTGATTTGTTCCTGTCAGATTTCAAAAATAACAAAGCTGCAGTGGTGCTAGAGATCCTTACTTTACACACTTTACACAGTTATGAACAGTACACACTTTAATATTTGAAAACCACTATTCTTTTCTGTCCACTGAACTGAATGTCTAGACTTTAACAGATATACTGAAATACAAGCAATTTCAACAATTAAAATGGAAACATCCCAGAGTCTTTCTTGTGGGTAACAGTACTGTTATGTTCTACCTTCTATAAATCCCATCTCCTCAGCAGCTAATTAGTGTTTCTTATTCCACAAGGGTTTCAAGCGCTTGCTCTCATGTAGCCTTTAAAACCTCCACAACTTACTGATGATGAAAGACTGAAGTTGTTTCTGTATTTTTTTTTGTTTCCAGACCACTGGAATTGGCTGGTTTTGACTCAGTTTATGTCGCAGCCCCAGCCTGCAGAGTATCCCCAGCCAGAACTCCCACAGGTATTCCCGCCCATCTATTAGAAGTGAAAGCTCTGATGCTGATCTGGGAAAAAATAAATTAGATCACCATAATAAGTAATTTGCCTATAGGACATGAGTTACTAGACCTTTATAGTGGTGCTTCTCCAAACTTTTTCTCTCCTTTATGAGAATGAGGATATTTCTCCCAAACTCTACCCACCATTTCAGTCACATGGTAGAACAAAAACTGACTTCTCTTAGTATCTCTCTCTGCAAGTTTCATTTGGCACAAATGGGGAGATATTCACTGTAAAACCTGGTGGCAACTTTATGCTGTAAAGGTACAATTTATTTTTCCAATAGAAACAGAGGTATGTAGCAGAGCAGTGACACTAACTGCTTTCAGTTGTAATTCCTTCTTTGTGTAATTTCTAATTGCTGGTGCCTTGCTATAACGCGACAGGCTGCCTGGCTTTATCTTAAAGAATGTAGGCAATGAGGTGCTATTGGCTTGTTCTGATACACGGCTCTTCTACCGTAAGATGGCAGGCATAGTACATAAACTTTCAATAACATACTAAAGATCACAATTATTAGATCAATACGATGTTCATTACTATCCTTACTGCATGAATCAGAAAAAAATGGTCTCTCTGTACCATTATCTGCTACTGAATTCACGGGATGCTGTTACTTCATCATCGCAGCTCTTTCAAAACATGACTTGGCAAGAAAAAAAATTAATAAAAATTTGATCAGGCATAAAATGACTGTATTTTTGGTTAAAGTGCAGAACGATAGCACAATATAGGTATGGTATAGCTTTTATTTTTATTCAGCTGTTTAGTATGCTGTAGGTATAAATGAGAGACTTAAACCAAGCATCAAAACTGAACCCTTCAGACGTTAATGTGATGATAGCTGTGTTATTATGAGGCTAATGATATCCAGTGCACACAAGAATACATAGGTGTCATGCTGGGAAACCAATGATCTGGCTCTCATTCTGACTGCAGGCAAAGAATATCTCATCAAAGCTATAAATTTCATGAGTCTGTTCCCAAATTTAAAACCCTCAAGGAAATGGCTTTCATGGTTCAACAGTTTTAAAGGGTTGCTCTTACTTGGCTTTGTAACAAGTAAATTAATAGTTCTTCCAAAACAAATCAGAATTATGCCATAGCTGCATGCATTTTCATGCTGTTGCCTTCAGCATTTTCCTTCCTTCTCCAGATAACATCGCTGCAGAATCCACATTGAATTCACCGTGGGGAAACATTTATTACCCACTATGATTCCGCAGTCTAGCCTTAGATAGGTGATAGGAGCCGTTTTACTCATTGCTATGTAACAATTGTTTTCTTTAGGTCATGTGAAATAGAGCCAGTTTCTAATCAACCTTCACTTTTCACAGAGTAAAACCCATCCAGCCTAATGTCAGGGAGAGTTAAGTTTCTGTACCGTGATGCAGAGCAACCAACCAAGAGGGAGACGGCTTATGGGACTGCAATAACAAAGAAGCGTTGAAGTGACAGACCTCTCCGCCAATATGGGTTTTTCCCCCCCTTTAAAAATTCTGACTGTGCAAATATGGCAGCGTCTGAAAGGAATAATCATGTTTAAATAATTCTCTTAATTTAAAGGTATAAAGATGCTTTCTAATGAGCAGAAAATGAATGTTGTGTTAGGATTAGCTGTTGCATGTCAAATTTCATGCATATAATGCACTATGACTAGTGCTGTTTAGGAGAAAAGCCATAAATGAGCACCGAATGTCCAGCACAGCAATGCAAATCTCAATATATCAATAACAAATATACACTGAATTCTCATTTTAACCGGTAAGAAGTTACACGTATACTAGGATTAAAATACCAAGATGTATCTGATGTGTGTAGAACACTTACGGTTGCACAGCATTTTACACCCAACTATTTCAATGCCCGTGGAGCTACAAAGAGAAGATTAACAGCATCCGTGTCAAACGTAGCTTTGCTTTTTTGGCGCGTGCCAATCATTTGGAGTCCGCTCTTTAAGGTGAGGATGTAGCACCCAGAATAAGAACCCTTGCATGACAACAGCAATTAGGTGATATACTAAGGAAATGAATTATAAACCATACTCTCATAAATCAGAAACCTCACTCCGTGGGTGATACAACTCCTGCTCCTCCAGTTATCATAGAATCATTCAGGTTGGAAAAGACCCTTGGGATCATCGAGTCCAACCATCTACCCTACTCTACAAAGTTCTTCCCTACACCATATCCCCCAACACCACATCTAAACGGCTCTTAAACACATCCAGGGATGGTGACTCAACCACCTCCCTGGGCAGCCTGTTCCGGTGTCTGACCACTCTTTCTGTGAAGAATTGTTTCCTAATGTTCAGTCTAAACCTACCCCATTGCAGCTTGAAGCCATTCCCTCTTGTTCTATCGCTATTTGCTTGTGAGAAGAGACCAGCACCAACCTCTCTACAATGGCCTTTCAAGTAGTTGTAGAGTGATGATGTCTCCCCTCAGCCTCCTCTTCCTCAAACTAAACAGTCCCAGCTCCTTCAATCACTCTTCATAAGATTTATTCTCCAGGCCCTTCACCAGTGTCCTTGCCCTCCTCTGCACCCGCTCCAGTTGGTGACCCCCATATGAGGGAGCGGTGCAGGAGCCTGACGGAGCAGAAAGCGAAGAAATTCTTTTCTAAGAACAAAAATTACAGTAATAGACAAATTTGTTCTTATCTGATGGTGAAGTGACTGTCTGTAAGAGAAAACACAGTGTTGCGAGTCCACAAAATCCTCGATGGCCCACTGTTCCGCAGGGGGGAAAGAGCAAACATGGAGGAGTGAACAGAACCCAACAGTAATCCCTTATAAACTGCACAGAAAGCAGTAAATTTGCTTTAATATGAGGAAAATGACAGTTTCTCTTCAAGCATGGAAAACATAATTATCCCCCAAGCCACCCTAAAATAGCTGTCACTGGTGCAAGCCAGAAAACTGCAGCTCCCAGCTGGGGAGCGCCACCACTGCCGTGCGTGAGAGGGATGGAAGGGGAAATAAATAGTTCTCCATCTAGACTTTTAGAGCATCCTGTGACTCTTACTATTAGATAACTGCATAAAGGGAAAGAGAATAAAATAAAAAGGCCATTATAACTGCTCAGGCACATGTACATAGGGATGTCTGTGCATTTTTACACACAAGGAATACACTGCTCCATAAAAATGTCTGTAATCAGCTGAATTAAAGCCATCTATACTTTTGCCCATCCTATCTCTTATTTAGCCTTTGAGCATCTCCAGGTACGGTTTGAGCTTCACCCTACAGGACCTCGGCTGCTTTCCGTGTCCAAGCTGGCTGGTGTTTGATTGCAGCACGGACGTACCTTCAGTGAAATCCACAATATTCTGCATCAGGTTTTCAGCTTAGTTCTGACGAAGCAGCAACTCTCAGCAGCATCATGTCACAGTCACGTAGGACCGTTTCAGCCATCTGCTTTACCCACTGATTTGTATCCAAAAAAACCTCCGGACATCGAGAAAAAAAGATATGATGAAAATGAAATTCATACCGAGTAGCCTGAAAACTCAAGAATATATAAAAAATCCATTCAGCTGCAAATTTTAACTAGATTAGAATAAAGATAAAGGAAATAGTCGCCTATTTTTTATAGTCTTTATTTGATCTGTAATCAGTTAAAATTCTCTTATTTAGTAAAAATGTCTACACACAACTCACTAAATGAACCTCCTCCATTTTTCTAGAAGGAATGAAGTTAGGACTGCATTTTTGATTCAGTCACATTTGTCTCACTTCATCTCAGACCCAGCTGATTATGATACAGTGCTGATTATTATTATTTTGCAGTGAAAATCTCTACATTCCAGTATTTGAATTTTGAATTAAATAATTTAACCAAGAGACTGGTTTGTATTTATCGACCCTGACTGTAAAGTTCTGATGACATATGTTGGATTTCTGAAAAAGGAGTTAACTAAAAGTATGATTTATGTAATTGTACTCTCACGTTAAACTCTTAAGAATTTAGGAAAGATATCGAAATACTCCTTTTAAGGCTCATCAGCACTATGCATCAAATGGAAGTTTCTGTAGCTTTCCACGTCTGTACCATTTTTCTCACTAAGGTGTTTGGGAGCCAGGTAATATATTTTCATACAAAACCTGAACAGCGAATAACCACCTTTCTCATCTCATGCACCCTTACAGTCCCAGGCTGTCACGGAGCTGAGACTCACAGCAAAAGGACAAACCTGCTGCCATGGACAGAATAGAAATAGATTATTTTGCACAAATTAGATCCTATCTGCTAATTTTGCATAGGACAATTTGGGTGGATAAACCTAAACAACGAGAGCAGAGGGGATGGGGGTGGGCAGAGAGGCCGAGACATGGCCATAACCCATCCCAGCCCGTAACCCCCCCTTGCCATTGTCCTGCCTTTGTATATGCCCCACATGAAACCTCATTCTCCCACCTTTTCTGGCAAGTTATTTGTTCTGTCCTTCAAAATTCAGAGGTGTTTCAGCCTTTTCCAGCGGCAACCCTGCCCCTTTTCTCCAGATCCTCATGAGTGCTAAGCTCTGAGACCTGACCTTGTCTTTCTTGGTTAGCATGAAAAAAACCAGGAAAAACGTTCACTTCGTCCTCACCCCCCCTGTGATCCCACACACCACCGTCCAGAGAACGGTCCATAAGGTCCTGCACGGCAAATCTGTGCCTCTGGCTTCCTTGAATCTCTCTCTTCTGCTGCAGTGAAGTCAAAATCATGTTCCCTCTCCTTTCCGAGATGGCTACAGTGGTTGGTCTGCACCAAACGGACCAGCACTGAATTTATTTTATTTGCTAATTTACATGATAGCTGCATTCGTTAAATGAATTATTAAACTCCTGTAGAGTAATTGTGATTGAAATTTCTCCACGAGCCACATGCATTTAAACCTCATGAACCAGAAAAGAATTTATAAAAGATATTGCTTAAGCACAGGCATGTTGTGATTAAAATATCTGAAACACTAATTTAAACAGACGGGATAAAATTGAGGATGAATGCTATTTACAATCTGATTTAACACTCAATATACAGAGTAACAGTAAAAATACCCAACAGTGGGAAAAGAGGTGAAACTTTTCCAACTGAAGACGGTTTGTTTCTCCTGGAGCAAGATAAACTTCACTCGTGGGACTTGAGTGAGCGTCGTTCTGATCCTAAAACAGTCAGTAAGACTTTCGGTTTCTTCATTACAACTTGTCAAACTATTGGGCTATAAACTTACACTTAAGTTTCTTGTACTAACCTTTCCATATACTGGCCTGCACAGCTGTTATAGTTTGGAGAATCCACAACGAGAGAGAGAGCACTTCGAGGCAAAGTTTCTAATTTATATTGAATGCACTGTTCATGGTATGAAATAATCCTGTTGGCAGCTTGGGTCGAGTGCCCGGGTCTCGCTCCTCCTCATCCCCGCACCTGGTGAGCTAGAAAACACTGAGTCCTTGAAACCCACATAGCTGGCTATAAAGTATGTATTTTCACAAATTCAGACACGAGAGTCTTCTAAAAATTCTGTTTTCCCCAGCATTAGAAGAGACCTCACTGAAAAGAAAAATCACTGAAAGAGAAATTAATCCTGTGTCGCTCAAACCAGGACATTAAGCTAAAAAGCAGAGAAAAATCAGAAATAAAAATGAGTACAGGAAGAAGGGGGTTTTATTTTAGATTTTCCCTACTCACTTAATGGTCTAATGACACAGCAAGACATTATTTAATTCTGTTAGAATGGAAAGATTGGTATGAAGGACCTGTACAGGATGGTCTAATCAAGACAATTCACGATCACGTGAAGATGGGAAAGGTTTGCATGGAAGAAAATGATAATGCGACATGAAACCAATTCCAAACATGCAAAACTAATTACTTATGAAAACAACCTGTACATACCAAAAAATCCTTGCCTCCAACCCAGTCCTCAGCAGAATTTACTTTAATCATTGATCAGAAGAAATTTCAGAACTCATTTACTAGAACATATTTATCCAACTTTTAAGAATCAAAGCTCTTGCTCAGAAGTAGCAAAATAGGTCAGAGTTATAACTATCCTTTAAGGATAACATTACTTTGTAGAGTAAAAAAAAAATGACCTGTTTGCTTAGTAAATGCTATTAGTGATGAATAACTCAACAGCTTTCTAGACCATGTTCAAAAAGCTTTTAGAATTTTATTGGTACGGTGCTCAGTTCTGATAATTCAGCTTTTAATGCAATCAAGAATATCACCAGGAGCTACTTAATTAATTCCCCAGTACAGCATGAATTTAATTTTCAATGACTTTATTGAAACTTTTTTTGTTAATTTTACAATGAGAAACTATAATCACTGTTACACAACTTGCAAAGATTTCAAACAAGACAGCAATCTCCTATTTTTTTGATTTTTTCTGTTCCAAATTCAGGTCCTGAGATGGATTTTCTGCCTCAGCTTCATTTTCTTCTTCCTGTAAAAGAAAATGAAAACCTGAACATTAATCAACTTATTGAAGAAGTACACTTTTTGTACTTATGCATATGTATAGAATTCTGTACAGTCTTTTGTCATCTTTTGCCTGAACTACAAGCATAGAAATAAGCAAAAAAAAAAAAAGTCATTTATTCAAGCACTTGATTTTGCTCAAGAGTTGAAATAGACATGATAACAACACTCAAAATTTAAACAAATCTAATCACCTACATTTATAGTAGAATAATAATTTAATGAGTAAATATTTCACTGACCAATTTACTGGATGGTTACATAAAGAAATTCCTAAACCACACTCGGATAACAAGATATTCAAACGTCTGCAGCAGACAGTATTACACACCTTTCCTTTGTTCTTGACCAGAGGTTTCCACTAAATTACTTTCAAATGCAAGAACTTTCATCATTGTTCTAAAAATTACTTTTGAAAAGCATCTGCCATTGAAAAATGTTTCATTTTTTTGAGACCAGATACGTTTACTTCACCATTTGATAAAAGACAATAAATTTAACTTCAGAGACACTTTATGTGCTGCAGCATCGTATTTTTGTCCCATCTAGCATATTTTCTTGACAGGTCTGCCAATTTTCCAATTACTTGTACCACCATATGTTATCTGAAGATCAGTCAGGTCTAAAATAGGAAACATGAGCATGTCAGGCAGCAGCATGCTTACAATATTCTACAGCTTCAGCTCTAGGAGTTGGGCTCATAATTCACTACCGGTTCCTCTGGATCTCACTGAAAAAAAATGAAGTGACATCATAATGCCCGTTTCCACAGGAATGTATTTTGTGTCCAGCACAAAATCGTGACCTCCAAAGTATAAATTATGGAAGACTGAGAAAACTGTTTTATAAGGCAACTCGCAACCCATCGAACAGTCCTTGTCACACATTCAAAGGACGGCCAGTTTTCCTGCCTGCGTTTTAACTCAATATACAGAGAATCTTTAATTTTTAAAATTCAATTTTTAATTCAATATACAGAAAATCTCGTTCCAAAAACACAAAGGAGAAGAAATGAATAGACGTTTGGGAATGAAGAAGGGTCCTGCCTGCTGTAGCACCACTCATCACAAGTCAACAGTTGAGAGAAAGGAAAATGCCAGGGACATCAGGTGGGACCCAGGAACCCAGGGTGCAGTTCCCTGCTTTGAAATAGCACCTTCATTTTTATGGGAAAATAACTTTATCTTCTTGCATCCTAGTCCCTCTTTCACCATCAAAGCACGTTTTGTAAGGATAATTATAATAAAGAACAAGGTACAAAATATACAGGAAGATCACACGGGCAGCACAAAATGGAATAGCAATGGAAAATCTCATGAAAAAAATGTTATCTTGCATTATGCTACACAACGCTAAAATAAAATGGAAAAACTAGTTATTGTATTAAAGAAACATACACTCCAAACCATTCTGCTTCTAAATTCCTCTTCCTTCTGGGGACAGGGTAGGCACTGAGAAATATTTACATGACTGACCGCTAAAGGCTAAAAGCTTTTTTTCCCTTATCTTTCCGGACTGTCATCTCTTCAATTACCTTCAAAACATGCAGTGAGCTCTGCGGCTCTTTCAGTTCAGGTGAGGAAACACATCTGTGCGTGTGAGACCAAAGATTGTTGATTAGTTGAAATTACGAGTGTGCAGATACTCAAGAGAGTGCAATGGGTAGTAGACATACAAAGGTCAACCTTCTAAAGAAAATAAAGGCAAGGCAGTAGGGGAAGCAACAAAGGAGCAGCGTGTAACTAAACTTACATGTGCTGCTTATGGGTGTCAAAGAATATCACTGAATAAAAAAAGCCACCCAGAGAGACTTTTGGCTGCTGAACAGCCAGGTTCTGTCATGAAGGACTTGTTAATAAAAGAACAGCAAATCTGCACGTTTCTGAAGATCCTTCCCCACAGAAGTTGCATCTCTATTGACCTCAGTGCCAACTAATCCACCTTCCCAGCACACAACCTGCCATTATTCCAGCATCCTGACTTGTACTCCCTCACACAGGGGATATAAATCCTACAAAATCCTTGTTTTCCCAGGCAGGGACTACAGGGCCATACCTTCCCTGAGGACTACAAGAGGGTGAAGGGATATTAGGCTCAAGGCTGAACGTCAGCTTCCTAAGTCTGCATTTTTTTGCGGACAAAAAGGTTTTTATCCAGTGAAAGAGATTTTGTAAGGGAATCTTCTGGCTTTGTGTAGACTTGAAACGTTTTAATTCTGCGCTCGGGAGGTCACGCTTGCTCCCTGGCAGGTTTCCGAGGCTACAGCAGCAGCTGCAGCGACGGGTGTTTTCGGAGACGCAGAAATGCTGGCTGAGGGGCTGCAGCAAGCCCAGGATTCGCTCTGTGGGAATGCTCAAGGCAGAAGCATCCGCTCTGGGATATTCTGCAGTACCAATACTCTTTGCTTTGTTCATCTCCTGTTGCTTCAATCAGGCAAAACATAATCGAACAGGTAAAATCTGCCAGCAGAGCACGAATTGGACTCACGCGGGCAGATTCCCGCACACAAGTCATCCAGGTCCCTGACAGACAGCTTGTTACCTTTTGTTATTTTGATAGTTTTATGCACAGAACCTCTCTGAAGAATATTGTATTAAAACGTGCTCCACGCAGCACATCCTAATTGTGCTTTTACTCCATTTTCCAAGAAGAGAAACTCGCATTTCATTTTGGAGCGGAAATCTAGATGTGGTGACTGCTGTGCAAAACGCAGAGCCGTGACGGTTGATCCTTCTCACGGTACGAACTATCAAGGAAAAAAAAAAAACTTTTCCTTTGTCAGATATGCCTTCGGCCGGACCAGTTCCCAAACCTGTGCGCTGCCAGCGAGCCGGCACACAAGAGACCACAGAAAGGATCGATGGGGGACTTGGGAAAGCACGAACCAACCAGTTCTGGCACCCAGGCATCCTTCTGCCAGAAAAACTAAAAAGCAACAGCAGCAGCCTGAGACCGGCAAACTTACTAATGACTGAAAATCATCAGAAAATTTTGAGACATGAACTCCTGTAAGTTATAAGAAGTACAATATCACTTCCAATATACTTGGGAAAGATTTGAACCGGCAATTTAGATCACGCATATTAGCCATTCTCCAAGATGTGAAGACTCACTGTTATTTCAGTTTGCTGATAATGCAAAATTTCTATGAAATATTTTCTCTTTTTTTTAAAAAAAAAAAGCCCAAGAGGCATTCCAATGATTGCACATAGAATACTGAATTAGTTGGAGTTTCTAATGTCATTAATAATGTTTGAATTTTCAGCTAAATAGCCTATATAGCCTAATTATCATGAAATTATGCCAAACAGACTGCAGATTAAACATATTTAATATATTTGTTTTACTAATTACCACCTATCATTACCATCATTACAATGTTTTTAATTCTGATGGATAGTAAAGGAAAACCTTTTATTTTCATGTTCTCTCTTAAAAACCAGTCCATGATGGCAGTGTGTAAAGTTGCTGTTACCAGTGGCTACAAAGCAGATGAAATACTGAATTCCAGTTTCTGTTTCACAAAAATTCAGTTCCAGTTATATCTTTTAATACTGCACATCTCTATTCTGTTATTTGTTTTGCTTCCAGCTGCCTATGCCTCTACCGTCCAGTGCTTTCTGTCCTAAAAATCCCGAGACAGAGAACAGCCATTTTGGTGTTAAAATGTTCAATGACCAAAGTCATTCTTGCGAGCAAACGTCAAAAATCAAACTCCTCCCAGTATCTTTTCTGACTACAGGCAGCCTTTGACTCGAATATTCTACAGTGAATTTTGAACACACTCACCTAAAAGTTGTCTCAGCACAGATCTGGTGACTTGCAAGAGTAACAAAGGGAAGTGAATCCCTCAAGGCTCTATTACTACTCCCACTAAAAAAAATGCATTTAACAGCCCAAAGATTATTTTCATATTGAAAAGAATGAAGTTTCCTAGTCTGGAATTGTCATTCTTTCAGATTTACAAAACCAACAGTGATAAGGAAAAGTACAAACGGCTTTATAAAGTGCTGTTAAACCCAACACCCTGAACTGAAAGGTCAGCT
This sequence comes from Numenius arquata, assembly GCF_964106895.1. Classification (NCBI taxonomy): domain Eukaryota; kingdom Metazoa; phylum Chordata; class Aves; order Charadriiformes; family Scolopacidae; genus Numenius; species Numenius arquata. Next base: position 59,640,211 of record NC_133582.1, read on the forward strand.
CAGGAGCCCCTTAAGCCACTGATGCCTGGACACCCCCTCAGCATCCTGATGATGCTGACGGACCTTCCACATTATCTTTTTTTCCTACATCCTGTCCCCAGGCATCCCTCCTTTTCCCTTATGAAACAAGGCATTAGATTAAATGGTCCTTTGGATGCTCTTCAAACGTCCTATGGACATCTCTTCCTCCAAATGACTTAGTCTGAGCTTGGTAGGAGAGAATTTATGGGTCAGAGAAACAGAGCAGGGACAAGACTTTAAAACTGAGATCCTACAATCTGCCACAGTCTTGTGAATTATTATTAAAATATTGAGCATTCAATTTCTTTGCTGAAGTTAATGGGAATACTTTGATATTTAGCTGTCTTTAGCTGCCAAAAAAATAAAGGTAAGAAGCTGACTTTTAAGATCCTATTTCTGAAAATTTTGATCTGACAGTTGAGAGAGACTGTCATATAACTTCATCCCCTCTGAAAGCATGCTTAAGGTCAACTACAAATGGTGCTCTGAGCAGAGAATAACAGGTCCCATGTGGAAAGTTAATTTTGTAGTAATTATTTCAGAATATTCCCCTGTAGACAAATTCTGGTATGAAAAAAAAAAAAAAAAAAAGCCCAGAAATAGGGTTTTGGGTGTGCCTTTCTCTTTTTCCCCTCCTCCAACCAATTTCATGCAAAATGTCTGAGAATTCCATTTTATTCCATTAGTTAATGATATGAAATCTGGAAGATGACAGTGAATTAGACAATTGTTATGTCTACAGGGAATCTGACACTACTCTCTATGTAGAACAGACCACATCTCCATTAACTGTGCTAGGAAAGGCACCAATTCACAGATTTGTGCATTACACCACACCTGTCATTTATAAAGCTGCACTGCAAAGGTATACTTCATGAAATAAACTTGCTGTTGTGTGCTTTGCACGCTGTAACCCGCATTCGAAACTTAATAAACAGCTCCATATTACAGTACGATGCAAACGAACATCTGAATAATAAGAAAGAACGCAAAACACAGAAATACCTTACTACGCTGAGGAACGACTAAAGGGTTCTCTATGCTATCACATAATCTAGAAATATCATCTCAAAACCACGAAGGACCAAATTCAGATACTACTACTTTTCATAGTATCTTAACCCAAAAAGAGCTGAAATATGACTAATACACTAAGCTCCAGTGAGGGTTTCCAGCTGGTATTTCATCTCCTGCCTCACAGATTCCAGCTGGGAAAGCAGCAATTGGAAGTAGGTAAAAATACTTTTAATACTCTTCAAAAAACATATCAGGAAAAGGGGACTTCAGAAACTACGAGAGCTTTTCTTCCTGTACGTTAAAGTATAGCTTTCTAATGTCACAGACCAAATTTGGAGGAAAAGGAGTTTCAGGGCTAAAAACTGGGAGTTCAATCAGTCTCTCGGTTAAATCAGCAAAAGGTGAGCATCCAGCATTACAATTCAAAAGTTATTTTTCTTCCAAAGCCGATGAGATCTTCTTCAAACGTATAACTGATAACCCTTATAACGCAGAGTGCTGCAAAAATACAGAGTGCAAGTGGAGCAGTTCTTTACCCATGGATATTAGAAGCAAATATAAATTTCTTGTGATAGATGACAGTTTTCTGTCACTGCAGCTCTGCAGTGATAAGGCAGCTGTTTGTTTCCCAAGCAAAGGAGACCCTTGCTACATGGATCATTTTCATAGTGACAGCCTCGACAAGTTTGACATTTGCTTCACGAAGTATTCTAAAGCAGCCATCAAGAAAACGCCCCCTCTGGGACCACCGGCAAGCTGACAGTCGTACCTTTTAATGCGCATCTCCCTTAATTCTTACTGTCAGAGCCCACCAAATTCCTACAGGGAAATCTCTGCTGATCTGGTACATTAAAAAAAAAAAAAAAAAAAAAAAAAAAGGAGGCTATGAATGAACTAAGCATTATAATGTAAGTAAACATGACATCAATTAACTGGAAGCAGCTCTCCACCCCGTTTTGTTCAGCAAAAAGAGCAGTGGGGAAGCGTTGGCGGTCTCCTCCCCAGACGCAGTATGTGGCGTCCTGCTCTAGGTGGCAATGCAAGACCAGGAGAACTATTTTTATACCGACGCTTCTCTTCAGAAGCTACAAGCAGCTGCGTGTTTATCATAAACTCTTCCCTTTAACTTGCACTGGCACAAGAACTTTAAGTCTTTTTGAAATGTTTGTCAGTGTTCTGTATTTTCTATTTCCTTGTTTCTAATTCTGATTATACAGATAAATGTACCATCGCAAGAGCCCTCACAGTCAAATTTCATTTAACGCTTAGCACAGAAGTGGAACTTCATGCCAGATTTCAAACCCTCCATCTGTTTTCTCTCCCTTTCAGGAGGCAGCCATTCCACTTAGTGGCCCTTTTGGCCGACTGCCACTACAGTTGGGATGCTCTTCAGGGCAGGTGGTGCTTCAAACCCAACCATTGTTCTACAAGTTCAGCTGGTACTCCTTGAAGAAAGCAGAGGGAAATGTTTCCTCTTGAACAATTTGAGTCTTTAAAGGTTTAGTTTTATGAACTTTAGACTGTATCTATAAATGTTTAGGTGTCACAAACCTGAAACACGAACTAAGAAATAGATGAAAAGCAACTCCAAGGGGATTGTACCCTGCCTGTGTGAGTACCTTCTTAATTCCCACCCCAGTCTCAGAGAGGACACTTGCATGAGTTTTCAAGCCTTTAAGTCTGACACTGTCTGGATTAAAAACCTTTCTAAGAGAAATTTGTTACTCAATTATAGTACTTACTTCTGTGCATCTGTAAACATACATATGGAAACCGCAATAGCATTTTCCACTTGTGTGGCAATACCATCATTATTTTTATGAATTATAGAATCATAGAATTCTATGAAACCAGAAAGTTCCACTTCATATATATTCATACACTACTACAGAGTCATATTCCATAGCCTAGAAATGCATATTCTAACCAAATCAAAATGATGTTAAATATTCATGGTTCTACTCCCACCAATTTTACACTATACATTTACTAAATTATAAGAAGCAGAACTTCTTCATGTTTCTATTCTTGATACTGAAAAATAAAATGGCTGCTTCTTGCAATAGCTACACGAGAACAAAAGGTGCTCAGGCCAACAATAAAGAATTAATAGCTCTTTTAAACAATTTTATTTCTAAGCACTGTTTAATTAAAAAATAAATAAGAGGCTAGTTTTTAACTGTTCAATTTTTAGGCTATACATGCACCTTGGTAGTTACTAAATGATAGCTGAAGATCTTTTTTCATGCTTTAACTGCTTTCACAAAGAAGTTTGGCTCCAGACAGCCTTTTGGGAAGAAGAATAAAGAAATTTCCAAATTTATTTGGAAAGAAAGGAATCCTTCTTTATTTTCAAGATGATTAATAACATAAAATAGAAAAGTAGGCACCACTGAGTGATATTAAACCGCTTCTATAAGCTACAATCAAGACATGCTGCCTGCAGTCGAAGGCAGCTGAAAGACATCACTCCAAACATCACTGAAGTACACGTTTTCAGTGGAAAACTAGCTACCGTGTGAAAGGAATAAATTTATCTCAATAACAGAGAAAACCTAGACCCTAATGAAAATGTTTTAGGAAAAATGAGCGCATTGCATGCTTCTGACCAAAATTAATTAGAGTTTTAATGTTTTACATTTCCACCATAATTCTTTAAATGGTGCATTTATTTCATAGTAATAAACACTCGGTTCATTAAGTAAAGTTCAAAATCTGTGTTACTCGCTACATTTAACAACCTTTGGCCCTCTTCTTCAGTATTTCTTGATTCAGGTTTCCAAAGCATTGAATAAGCAATTGAGGAACAATTAAATTTCATGACTCTGCATATTTAGGATTCTTATTTCATCTAAGACAAAGGGCAATTAATCTACCATTCTATACTGAATACCAACTTTAGTGAGCCATGATAGATACTGTAATCAACTTACAGGAAATGCTTAATTAAATTACAGTAAAAAGCATAACCCAAGTTTTTTGCTTTCCTTATGACAAAAGAAAATGCACATTTAATTAGAAAAAACCTCTACTGCAGTATTATAAATTTAATAACTTGGGAATTCATGAAAATGTTGCTATAATGTGACAGCTAACAATTCAGAAAGCTTTTTTCCTCCTTTCTTTTATACTTCATCAGAACATTTCACCTGAGTACAGCCATGAAACGCTGTTCAGGTTCAAGGCATATAAGATGGATCTTTCAGTGGAGTTGATACGATGACAGAGGAGTCTGAGCAACACAGCACAGGCCTTTATTTTAGCCACCTGTTTTCCAAAACGTGATATAAGCAAATGCTGTAAAAATGGCTTTGTATTTGTTGTAATACTGAATTGCCTACATTTAGTCACAATCCATGAAGTTGCAAACAAAACTGATAGAAATGGACAAAGTTGTAGAGGTAGATGGAGGATAAACTACGACAGCAAATAGAACCTGTGCTACTGGTGAAGAAATCAGAGATGGAAGAGACTTTTGCTTCTCAAAAAACCCCACAATTCCTTTCAGTAGGTCCCCCAAAGCACACACTGACATTTAAATTCAGAATTCAACAACTGTAACTAGACAAACATTTCAATGATTTCAACATCCATTAAATAAAATCCCCAAAAAGCATTCTGGGCTGGGACCAGATCCACATCTTCATGCTAACAGCAATCCCTCATGGAAGACTAACACCTTCCCTACTGTTATCATTCATTTAATCTAAATTAACACGAGCACTGCAGCCCTTCCCAGAAGTCAAAATCACTCCAATCCAAGCTGTATAAACATACTTTTAATATAACAATATAACCCAAACATTTGGCTATGGATCTGGAATCAAACAAGACCAGAAATCTATGGCTTTAGAAGGTGGAATTCAGTTGGTTCGATGGCAAAGGACGGTTTGTAGGTTTGTTTGGTTTTATATTTTGACTTTATTTCTGTATTTGAAGATAGCACTTACTGTTCTGACCTTGTAATGATGCCTGAACAGTCCTGTTTCACACCATAGATAACTCAGCTGCATTTGAAGCATCAAGGGTGTTTTGGTAATAAACACGTAGTCAATTTTGACTCAAAATTGTTACCGGTTTCAATAGTCTCAAGCTGATCAGCTTCTAAATTAAAAAATGAATAGATGAGGTTTAACAGCAGAATGAATTCTCTTCAACCTCTGCTCATCTTTGCTTTTCCAAGTGAGGCTCTGAAGCCAAATGTTATTTAATTCCGTGGGTACACTGAGGGATGTTTTGGTAATTTGTCATGATAGTGATGCTGCTCCGCTGTAATATTTTTAAGTCAGAATCTGATGAAACTCTTTCAACTGGAAATAATGCAATGTCCAACCACTTAAGGTAATACTATCGTCTACTTTGCACGAACCTGCCCTGTAAAAGCAGCATCTGCCTCCAAACGCACTCCAATATCCTTCCAAAACTTTCTCTTTAACAATATTTATACACTTTGTAAAAAAAAAAAAAAAAAAAAAAATTAATTGCCTTTCAGAAACCTATAATCAAATTAATTGACAGACCTCACCTCGGTGCAGGCAGGCACCACAAACAGGGCTCCTTACAGTTTCACGGGGCATTTCCTTCCGTTAAATGTAGAAGTGACTGTTTCACTGTTCTACATCAAAGCCAACCTTTGGTTTGTCAACAGCTTGGTTCCTACCTCTGCCCGCCCTCCAACAAATCACACGTAACTTTGTTAGAAGAGTGAGAGAAAAAAATACTTTGATGTGATTCAATTACTGAAAAGCTATATTCTAAAAGATTCCCAAAGCTAGGGAAATTTGACTATAACTAATTAGTGTTTTGCATATTTATGGTAGAAGAGCTCATTACAGAGCTCACACTATAAATCGTTATTCATCTACTTTTTCCTTAAAACACTGATGCCACTTAATATAATTCGTTGAAGTTCCTTTTGAAGCTCACTAAACTCCATTCCTCAGAAGACTACTCACTCAGAAGGTTTTTTGTCTCCCATTATGTTATATCACAGCGCTTCCAAGACATAATATTCTTCACAACCATTAAGGGCCACCACTTGCAAACACGTATATGTCCCTCATTAACATTCAACTCCTCTTATCACCGAACAGTACTATTTACTGGAGTTATGTATGAAATATGCTGTAGAACAAGGCTTCTCCGGAATGCAATGCTGAATTTCAACAGCCCCCAGATCAAGCATGGGATTTAGAATCATAGAATTGCCCAGGCTGGAAGGGACCTTTCAGATCATGGAGTCCAACCATCAACCCAACACTGACAAAACCATCACTAAACCATGTCTCTAAGCACTGTGTCTGCCCATCTTTTAAATACCTCCAGGGATGGTGCCTCAACCACTTCCCTGGGCAGCCTGTTCCAATGCTTAACAACCCTTTCAGTGTAAAAATTGGATACCACAATTCTAAGAGTTAACAACCAGTAAAAATTTGATTTTTTTTCTGTTTACTGATGATTTAAGCTAATCATCATGTGTCTCCTTTAGTCACAAAACAAAATAGGTAGTAAGAAAAAGAAATGGTTAGGTAGAAAAAATAGGCTCATGTTCTCCGGTGGTAAATGCTGCCTAGTATTTGATACAACTCATTTTGCCTGCTCCCTCTCATCTAGATGTACCTTAGAAAATGCAACACATGGATAACTACGGAAGTCTGTAACACTGCCATTTAAATGAGCATTTAAATTTAGATACAAACACATAACTATACTACCTCATCTGCCAACGTAATTTTAAGATACGATTATTAAGTCTATGAAGACTATGAAGAAAATACAGAAGATGCTGTGTATTTTAGTAGACAAGAAATCAAGGATCCTACTCTTCCTGTATTAATTGATGCTTCCCTTTGTCTCATCAGTGACAGCTACTGGCACTAATCATTTGTGACTTGAAGTGGGCTGAAGAATTTTCAATTAATTTAAATTCAAGGAAATCTTTCAGGAGCTAAGTTCTCAAAAAAGGAAAACCTGTAGAATTTTGAGAGCTACTGCGTTTGTTGTCCACTCAAAACCCCCAAAATGATGCCTTTTAAGACCTAGATATAGAATGGTCTTTAGCTCCTTTCAAGATTTTGCTGTTCATTTTGATAAATGATAATATAGCAATATAATAGTTATTTAACTATAATACTAATTAATAATCCAAATCTTGGCCAAGTCGTATCATGCCACATAGTGTACAAATACATCTGGAGAGTCTGAGCTTGGCAGAGTCTAAAATCAGTTATGAAAAAAAAAAGAAAGAAGGACAAGAAGTAAAATATCATAAAAGCTAAGTGGGTCAGGATAACGGGCACGTACCTCAATCACATTTTTGTGCCAAATATGGTTAATAAATGAAGAATAATTAAAAAGTGATTATCATCAAAATGTATATAAAGCTACTTCATACAGAAATGTTCTACATTTCTTTATAAAACAAATATACTGACTAGACAGGCCAGACATAAAAAATCAGAGAGTTGTTACAGATATTTGATTAAAACACTCCTGAGCCTTGAGGAATCAGTCTGCAGGGCTCTGCTGTAGGGGGGAAATGGAATGGAGGTCCAGGCGAGATCTCCCCACATGAAGCACAGTGTGTGGAGAAAGCCGAGAAAACCTTTGGATAGTGGGCTGAAAAATGTCATTGGAGGAGAGGAAGAAACGGAGGAGTGGTACGTAATGGGATTTGTAATCTAGAGGAGGGTCACTAAGAGAAACCAGGATAAAGTTAATGCACGTATCCATAGTAATGCAAGGTCTGAGACCCAGATGAGGAATTTCCTGGCTAAAATCTCTGACATTTGTCCCCCTGCTATAATACGTATTCAGCCTGGAGGGCGTGGAAATTGAACTCGCTGCTACATTAAAGAATTTATCCGTAAAATGTGAATAATACTACTTTCAATGTCAGGATGGAGCTCTATGCATGAAAAGATTTATCTAAGTGCTAAGTGCTGTCATTGTTATTACATTCAGAAAGTACAGAAGGCTTTAAAAGCATTAACTTTTCTACTGCAGAACATCACCTGTTCTTTCTGAAACCAGCCAAGAAGACATAAAATGATGCAGTTATTGCAAGAAATTGTCTGGTTCCAAATTCTGATGCATATTTTTTGTCTCTGGGAAAAGTAAACAACCATTAATAGCAGGAATTTTATGATACACAATAAGGTATAATATGTGGCAAGCTATAAAGCCTATGAAAAACAGTTCTACTTCATATAAACTTGTTTTTCATCAGGAAATTATTTAACTGGAAAGATCCTTTGAGAGCAATCAGAAGGCGATGCATAGAAAAGGTGTCTGGTTTGGAATGATTAAAAGAGAATGGAGTCAATTTTTAAAACATAATGAGATAAGGAAGTAACTCCCAAATCAGTGCTAGTACATCCGAATCAAATGAAATTCACGTGTCTATTCCGCTTTTTCAGAAGGAAAAGTCCCTGCTCTCCAAGGAAGATCATATCCTAAGAGCGTTTTAAGTGGTAGTGAATATCCCCTCTGTGAAAGCTGCAGTGGGCAGCTTGATTACATCCGTTTTTTCTATGTGAATATACTTTCATATTTAAGTTGTCTTGAATAAGGCAATGACAAATTTTAAGGTTGCGGCCCAGAATTACACCTTTGGGTGCACATACTTTTGTATATTTAGTTTCTGATTTTGGATTTTTAAAATACATCGTTTATGTCCTATCTTGCGCTTACAATTCAAACTTTGCCACTTACTCAGTGGACAGCAGTGGAAGTTTCACAGTCAACATCGCCTTCATCCGAGAACAGCAATAACTCATCTGCCCTGTTAACACAACATTTTCAGATATACTAAGCATTGCCCCTCTCTATAACCAATTTTTCCTCTTGAAAATCACAGAATCACAGAATGATATGGGGTTGGAAGGGACCTCTGGAGACCATCTAGTCCAACCCCCCACCAAAGCAGGTCACCACCCAGAGCAGGTTGCATCTTTATTTCACTGAGAAAAACAAAAGGCAGAATTTTCTTTTTTATATTTAAAACATTAATTGCAGGAGGAGAACTATTGATACTGCCCAACAGGTTAAAATACTTGCTCTGAACTGAGCTGTCACTAACACAGTATTTACATTCACAAAGTGATTTCTGCATGAATGGGATTGTTCCAGGCTGGAAACAACATTTTTAATACCATAAACAAACAAGAGATGAATGCACAAAATGAACCGTTTAACAGGGGTTTATGTACCCCCTGTGCATTGTATTTGGAAATGAAGTCCTTAAACTCAGAGGCGGGAGGATTCCCTGTGGATTAGAAGAGAGACCCGCGGTCCTTTCAGCAGCATCCTTTTATACCAAATTTGGCATGAACACTCTGTTTGCTTCAGCAAATGACTTCACGCTTTGTCTTTTTAATCCAATTTCCACCTTAATGTAGACTAAAGTGTAGGGAAAATACTGAAAGAGGGTGCCTGGAAATGAAATGGGTTAGAAATCTAATCCAGGCAGTAATCCAGCCCCACACAGCCAGCTCCTCATTAACCGAGAAGTTTAAGCCACAGATAGCTCCCTACAAACCAGTGCTCAGCGCTAGCGAGGACCTGATATAATTTTCACACATCGAGATGTGACTCCACAAGGCAGGCAAGAGGCTAAGGCTGACAAAAAGAAGTGGAGCAGGCATTCAATTGAAAGCTACAATAATTGATTATAATACTTATCCCAACTTGAATAGCTGGGATTTGTAGGTTATTACGGCATTAGGTACTTTGCTGGTGCAGCCCGTAAGTGTATAAGCCACCCTCTTCAGCAAGAGCTTCCTCATTAGCAGGTATTATCTCCTATTTTCTATAGGCCAAAGCACTCATGTGTTCCTTAAACAGCCAACCCTCAGCAGACAGGAGCCCGTTCAGGAATTACTCATATTAATCACCCTCATTTGTATTTTACTGCCAAGGAAAAGAAGATTTTCCTAGTCAATCAGCACTGCTACTTTTGTTTTTCCTTTCTTAGACTGATTAACCACAGGTAACAACCTGCCCTAGTGGAGGTGTCCCTGCCCAGGGCAGGGGCTTGGAACTAGATGATCTTTCCGGTCCCTTCCAACTCTAACCATTCTATGAAAATAACGTATCTCAAGGCTGTGCCATCTTCCTCCCATAAACTATTTCCTTTTGATGCCTTCTCACCATGTGTAGAACTTCACCCTTTGGTGGATGTTTCACCATCTTCAGGGTTGTTGCCTTCCAGCTTTCAGTCTACTTCACAAAATTATTATCTTTTTAACCAGCAAAGTTTCTGAAGATCCTTAGGATAACACTTTAAATCTTCTTGGTGTCCTTTCCTTTAGTCACAAGCTCTTCTTTCTTTGTTGCTATTCTGTGTCTACTTCCTTAAAAGAATATCTTCTCTTAGGATAAGGCAGAAATAACAGTTTACCACTTATAGATACGTTCAAGGTGGGGAGACTGAGGAGGTTTTCCTAGAAAGGAAATAGCTGGCAGTTGTTTTGGTTTTTTTAAAATTCTGAATCATAGTTTTTCCTCTAATCTGACATTTAAGGGAATTCAAGAGGAAAAACTGAAACAGGTGCCAGTCTCTTTCTCTGAAAAATTAGAAACATGTTTGGCAACTACAGCAATGTGTTCCAACCAGAAAACCACCACCGGTGCTGTCTGTTTTGTAATGGTTGACATAGGCATTGAATATTTCACCGATAAATGCAATTTTCAACTCATTCTCCTTTAAGCCAGGAGTCCTGCTTTCTGACAGGGAATATATGAAGCGATATTTAACCTCAGGTCTATTCTGTTGAGCAACACGCTTTATCCACCTGAATCCAAGCATGACTGGAAGTCTAAAAATTAAACATCTTAGTTAAAAGAATATAACACAGAAGTTAATTTTCTGACCGACTAGGTGTTTGGCTTTTTTGTTTGTTATAAATGAGAGTCCACCCGTCTATTCAATCGCCAATAACAGCAGTTGCCAGACTTCAGTGCTTCTCTGCTTGGGGAGGAGAACTAGTCTATGACTAAACCACTAATCCTTGCTTAGCAGCATCCAGTCACTACTCATCTCAGTATTTTATTTTATTTTTCTTCTCTACCTGGAAAGTTAAGCTTCCAGTCTTTTCATCTCAAAGGAACTGTCAAAACCTGAAAAATTTTAGTGGGGTCGGGACGAGGTGGAGTGGAGACCTCAAGTCACATTGTACTGGTCTATTTGTTGGTCACCTGTTACGTCAGCCCTTGCCCCTAAATCCTTTCTGGACACAGTGACAGTTTTCTATCATCACTTTCACAAGCCAAACTTCTTAATATTTTAGAACTCCAACTCCCATCACATTAATGTTTCATGACTCTGAAAAAATATTAAGATTCTAACAGTGATATAGCAGCTTTCGTCTCAAGTGTTACAAAAACAGATTTTTGGAGGAATACAGCAGGTTGTAATCATATTTATATCAACTGAAGATAATTTTCGTAACTAACTTTTATAGATAAAACCATCCTGCTTTCACCACGCCAGATGCATATTCCTCGCTAATCCAAAAATGCTAAATGCATAATTGAATTTCCTTTCCTCAGGGCATATGATTTCATATACGGATAAGAGGTCAACTGACAACAAAATGTCATGCCTGTCTAAAGATATGAAAGGCCAGATCTCCTCAATAGCTTGGTTTGTGCATCATTCTCCTGCTTTCCACATTAACGTTTATGAACCAGTGATCTATCAAGCTCTGCAAAATCCAGCAGCAGATATTCTGCAGTTAACAATTTTTTTCATACTCTGAGAGATGCGCTCAAGCATATGTGGTCTAAGAAACCCCTAGGTATGTTCCTCCTGACTGTCTCCACTGAAATACCACTTTCAAACACAAAATTGTTGATTTGCTGAAACTTCTAAGCCCCACACTTACAGCTGGCTGGGAAGCTATCATGAAAAGAGCAATGTGACTTGACTTCTGACCAATGGTAGGCTTCCTTAATGATGTTTTTTGGTGCTGGAGGATGTGAAGCAAGGTTCTCACAGAGCATTGTGAAAGATGTGAATTCTCACGCTGAAATTCAGAAGTCACCACCAGCCAGTGGAAGTCTACCAGAGTGTGCTTGCCTCAGAAGCATCACTGTGTGCTGGAAAAGTATGAAGGCGGTAGGAGTCAGTGTGGCTGCTCCATCTGCCACGAAGGCATCACACCTGCTCTGCAACGTAGGCAGGCTGCCATGGTCCAGGAAGGGATGGAGACAACCCAGTATTTGTCAGTACTTCTGTTTCAAAGCACAAAAAGCTGACTTGAAACGAAATCAATTCATCTAGTGAACCCACCTTCTTAGAACAGAAGATACCACAGCTTTTCCAGAGCGAGAAAAGCCTCTGCTATATGCAACTGTATGTACTGGTGGCCTAATACAGTTTTTATCTGATGAACCTTTCCACAGTATAGCAGAAGCCAACTCTTTGAAAGATGTGCTGCGAATGCTACGTTGCTGGCCTGCCTCTTCATAGCCAAAGGCCAATTCCATGTGACAGCCTGATTTCCAACAGATATGATCTCATACATCAATACAGACATATCCTCTCATAGTATCTCTCTTATACTGAAATAGGTATTTTAAAGGAAAGAAAAATCGTAGAATCATAGAATGGTTAGAGTTGGAAGGGACCTTAAAGATCATCCAGTTCCAACCCCCTGCCCTGGGCAGGGACACCTCCCACCAGACCAGGTTACTCAAAGCCCCGTCCAGCCTGGCCTTGAACCCCTCCAGGGATGGGGCTGTTGTGAATTCTAAGTTCTTAGCTTATGAATCGAGTGTGTAGACTTGAGAGATACAAATGCAATAAATGCCTTTGCTTCTCTCTGATAAGCAGAGGAACCTACCACCTAAGGGAGGTTCTCATCCTGCATGTTGGTATCTGTTTGGGTTGAAGTACTGTGTCACTTTGAGACCTCTTGCGGTGGCTGACCAAAATTCAGCATACATAAACAACATAATCTTAAAAAAAGATGCCTAAAAACCCGATTGAAATATGAGAAAGCTAAACAATGTGTTTCTGTGTGGTTTGAGACAGAACCTCTGCTAATTTCAGTGACCGTGACTCAGATTCATCCTTCCTGCATTTCAGATGTCTGGAGATCAGAACATTTGCTTACACAAGATGCATTCGTTGGGCAGTAGAAGGAGTGCCCAGAACATAACTCATCACCCTTATCTTCCACATTGATTTTAGGATGGGATAGTGCAGCGATTCCCTAATACAGACGCTAACAACACTACGGCAAGGACAGATGGCAGGCAAACGGAGTCACCCTCTGCACTTTGTTCCTACAGAGCGCCCATCCGAGAGTGAATTCCACCCTGCCTGTAAATAATCACAACAGGTAAAGATTCAGAGTCTGCAGGAACTGGAAACATTTACAGAAGGAATTTAAAATTGAAATTGCAAGTTTCTTTCAAGACTGATCATGCAGTATTAAACAAGTTTTATTGCCTTATAGTAATTAATTTTTGTTTCACATTAATGACATTCTTATCATGCCTAAGATGCTAATGCAATTTGACAACAGCAAATACCGTAAGACCACTTGCCTTATTTATGTCACCAGCAGGGACAAACTCATAGCTTTACAATAATGACTTTCCTAACATACTAATTGCTTCCAAAACGAAGGATTGCTTCTGCGTTTTTGTCATGGAAAGGAAGGATTCATTCTCACATTGGTTTTTAGTATCCGATTTTTTAAAGAAAGCAATTATCAAGTTTCTAAACTGAACTGTTTGGTATAGTCACGAAACTGTATTTACAGAAGTTTCCTATTAAATACATGATCTTAGAAAATCTTCCAGCTTGTTCCAGCATCAGCGTGATGTCATACTAATGAGTGATTAAAGTTAAATTTATTGCAGGAAAAAAACCTACTCGGGGTTCAAAGTAAAATTCTCATATACACCAGGAACACCTCAGACTTCGTTTCAGCTTTCTGATTATTTGCAAAAAAAGCTGTTCCAGCCTGTGATGGACGCTTTGGGTCTTTTGCGGAGGGGACTGGATACGGAAGAGAAATGTCTCTCCTGACCAAGTACCTTGGGAAGCATCTCACCCAGAAGACACAGGGTCTCCAGCTGGAGCTGGAATTAGGGAGAAATCACAAAGAAAGAATGAAATTTAACCCCTTGCCCTGGAATAGGAAGCGGGTACATTTCTGCCCTTGTCCAAGAAATGTGGCGTGTCACCCTTTAAAGTACTTCAAATAAAACAGTTTTAAAAAAATACTAATGGGACAGCTACGAATTCTGCAAAACAGATGTGGGGTTTCAACACATACAACCTTTCTCTTCTGCTATTACTTCATTATAAATGATACCAACCCTTTCCTCCATTTTCTTGTTAAAGAAACTGGAAGCACAGCTGAAAATGAGACAAGACAACGAACCATAGCATTTGTGTACAAAATGCTGCATTACAAACATATTTTGAATTCTAATTATATTCTTATCCCAATTACTTTGCTATGTATATATTTAAACATAATTATATACTGTGATATGCACCTCTCCTCTATTACACTTACTGCTAAGGCTAATTTTAACTAAATTTAGAGTTCATTCAAATATACTCAGTATACATGTATTTTGGGGGGGTTTTTGCGAACTGTATTACTATTGTACAAAATAGCAAAGTGCTATGTACATCTTAAGCTTCTATAACAATAAAATATGTACCTTTAGATTGATACTAAATAAGCACCATAGTTTGTTAACGTGCTCTAAACAAAATGTCTGCGGAATTATTCGGAAGTTTACCGCCAGCTTGTTTTAACTTTCACTTGACCTTCACTTTTCTTTTTCAAGAAAAGGTCTTCGTATTCATACATACATTCCTGTTGAAGATGGGGTTAAACTTGTCAGAAGCATTTTAATAAAATACTGAAGACCTCCTTTAATTTATGGCAGATATATTTTCAAGAAGGAAAATGCTGATATTATCTTGGTTATAAGCTCGCTGCTGAAATGATTTAGATATTCTTTTCCTTTCACACAGTATCAGTATAAAGCTTTTTTTTTGCAGGCAATGAATTATAGTTGACACTTCAAACCTATTCTATCAGTATCTTCTAGTTCAGAAAAATGAGAAAACATAAATATTTATTCTATATATACAGAAGAGACACAGGACTCTGATAAAAATGATCCATTATGGAACGATGAATAATTGTTACATGTGTCACACTTAGAACAGCAAAGGGCAAAAAAATTTGCCACTTTTTAATATGAGGATTTGAGGTTATTGTGTAAATAAAAATGCAGTCATTTTATCATATTGAGCCGATAACCGTTTAAGACCAATGATTTCTGATGACATTCACTTCAGGACTACATGGATGATGAAGCTGCTTGATACAGAGCCTTGGTCTGATTTGCTAAAGTCCGTTTATGACGTGCTTTAAGGGAAAAATATTTATGCAAACAGCCTTCCATTTTCCCAGTTTACATGTGCAATACTTCTCTAGCTTAAGCTTACCAATTAATAAGGAATCCATTTGTTCCATTAAGCGATCTGTTCACTGTCTTTAATCTCGTTTCTATTACTAACTTAAATTTCTGTATTACACAGAGAAGTCAAGGCTATTATAAACTGCTGAATAATACGCTCTGTAGGAAAAAAACAGTGAAATTTCTATTTGGAAATTTGAAACTATTTGAAACAATATTATCAGTCTTATAAATTATCAGTCTTTCCTTTTTAAAAGCACAAACCCCTCCTATTAAGTGCAAACCCTAGCCAAAATGCAGTAGACAGAACTCATATAACTTGACTTTTAAATAAATTTTTATCTGCAACATCTGGTTTTACACTAGAGATGGAACCTCTCTGAACTAAGGATCTGGGCTTTTTTTTTTTGATTCAGTGCTTTTAACCATATAGCCCTGCCTGCCAAATGGAAATGTATTCACAATACAGATTACGGAGTTACAAATAAATACTCCAAATGACAAGCTCTTGGGGTAAGATTGCCATGAAAAAAACTACAATACGTAATGGAACAGAATTATTTGCTAATTTATGTTATGGGAGCTTCACTGTAACATAAAGGCCCCTTGCTTATTAAATGCAAATTAAAATGCATAATGATTTAAATTAAACTATTATTAATTCAGTAAATAAAAATCAGGAAGTTCTAAAGCTATAATACCCTGGAAAAATTGGCTAAGCCGTCTCCTCAATGCGCTGCATTTGTATTAAAGAGTGAAATAAAAACAGATGCTAACCTAGCAGAATAAAAAAAGAACAGAAACCACACCACCTATGGAATATTGCATCTGAAAAGTTGTGATTTTTGACACTGGCGGGATAACTTTTGCCGTAAAGAAATAAGGAGCCCCATTGGGTAACAAGAGACATTTATCCAGCCCAGTTTCTTGTTGCCTTCAATGGCCACAGGCAGACGCCCAGGGAAGACGGCAAGATGAAGTCAAGAACAAATCGAATTTATCCCGATTTAGTTTCCCAAATTAAACGTTATTACTAAATACAACAACCTTTGAGATAAGGAAATTTCACCTGAAATACCTAACATCATAGGAGGAATTTAGAAAAGTTAGACTTTAGGAATAATAATATTATTTTAAACACCGCTATAAATTCTTCCACCTTTTGATCTCAGATAAAATAATTCAAATAAAAGTTTATTTTCAATTTTTTTTCTAAGTGTTCAGTGTTTCTGCACGAGACTTTGAGGAAGGGATGGAGGGATAAAACGTGTCCTCCATGGCCTAAGGAGAGATTTTGCAGGGTGTCACGCTTGCCGTGAAGAAGGACATTTCCTCTCCTCAATCCTTCTTACAGGAGCTGAGGTTGGGTTTGGTTTTTTGCTTCCCCTTTCTGAACAACTCGGTGCCTCTACAGACACTGAAAGCTTTCTCAAGTAAAAACATGACTGCAAAACGGGGTTATTTTTACCCTGCTGCTTATCAGGAGAAATATGAACAATGGTGCCTTTTGGATTATCTACAGGCGCTGAATGACACTGCATCATTTCTGCCTCTATCCCCATTTCACACACCACCCTTGAAACTATAAAGAGGATGTTAAAACAAGCAACATTTTTCAGAAATAAACATCTAAAATTTTGCACAGCATGCACACAGACACAAATTATATTCTATGGGTGACTCCATTTGTAAATGCTGACTTACTGAGATCTTTTTCCCAGAGCTAACGATATAAATAAAGACTGTCAGAAAATGAGAATAAAAATAAGCATCGAAAATGCAGGAAAAGTTCTCTGCTCCTCTCTTTATGTTCTTTTTCTTCATGCTTCCTACTTTTTCATACCTTATCTTCCATTTTGAGTATTATACCTCCCAGATTCACAGCTACATCAGAGCAAATACACCCTTATTCTTGACTTTAATTTTCCACAGTCCTCTAAGAAGGTGTTTTCTAAAGGCCTGTCTTTATCCTCCTAAACTATGGAAATTTCTCTTCACAATACCGTCCCTGTGTGACCAATATTGGATTAATTGAGTTTACCAATAGCAAGTGCCTATATGCAAAAAGTCTATCGAAAATCTGGAGAAAACTGGAGTTAAGAACAATCAAAGGTTTGGAAAAAATGCAGGGAACAATTCTGTTGCCATTCAATTGTACAGATTTAAGGCAACTTCCTACCCTCACTGCTCATTTTTGAATTTCGGTTGCAAATCTACCCCAAACCAAAACCTACTACTTAAATTTACTCTGTTTTTGGAGAGGGGATGCTCAGGTTAGAGTTCTAGATTTGAACATGGTTCCCTCTCTTTTGTTGAATCCAAAACCAACAGGTCCAGTTTTCCAACAAGCAAGTTTCCAACAAGTAAGGTGTGGTTACGCCTCTGTGCTCTAATAGCCTGAAAAGATTTCTTCCAAAAAAGATCACAAAAAAACCATCACAAGGATGGAAGCACACGTGTACCACCTTCTGTGCATTCCAACGCTTGCGGTTCTTGATTCCAAATCACAGTCTAAATTTTGTGTAACTGATCACTTGTCTGAAAATCTTACAAAGTAGTAATTGATCCCAATTTGCAGAAGGAAGAGCGGGATTTTCATTTTTACATTAAGCAGTAGCTCTTCATTTTAGTCTCTGATTAAATTTAATCTCCTGAATGACTCAAATATGACAAGCCTACTCTTGTGGGGTAAACGGAGAGGAGAGCTGTAAAATGAGGAAAAAGTGCTTCTTTTGAATCAATAAATACAGAAGAACTGGCCAATACACAGAATCACAGAATGATAAGGGGTTGGAAGAGACGTCTGGAGATCATCTAAGTCCAACCCCCTGCCAGAGCAGGTCCCACAGGAATTTGTCCAGGTGGGTTTGAATGTCTCCAGAGAAGGAGACTCCACCACCTCCCTGGGCAGCCACCACCAGCCCCGGCCAGAGCCTTCCAGGGCTCTGGCCCCCTCAAAGTGAAGAAGCTCCTCCTCATGTTTAGATGGAACTTCTTACATTCAAGTTTGTGCCCGTTCCCTCTTGTCCTGTCCCTGGGCACCACTGAAAAAAGCCTGGCCCCATCCTCCTGACACCCACCCTTTAAGTATTTATAGGCTTTGATCAGATCCCCCCTCAGTCTTCTCTTCTCCAGACTAAAAAGACCCAAGTCCCTCAGCCTTTCCTCTTAAGAGAGATGCTCCAGGCCCCTCATCATCTTCGTAGCCCTTTTGTGCATATGGAGAATACAGAATAATTCCAAAGCAGTCCTTATGAGAGGACACAAAAGTACCTTTATTGATAGAAGGCGTGTGCTAATTTCCTGTGTTGACTTCAAGCAATTTGAAGAAGAATCGTACCAGAGTAAAACACATCAGGACTGGATAAGGGATAACTAACTGCCCAGAGACACTCCTCATGAAAGTCCAAGTCTCTCTGAATTGAACTGGATTTTCAGTAACTTTTTCACAGTTTCTAAAACAAAGCCCATAACTATAGCATAGAATACATAGTTCTGGGCATTCCAGGTAATCTAGATGTTTTGGGAGACTAAGATAGCTGAGTAGACACTTTGAAAAAATAAAAAATTAATTATAGGAAAACTGTCCACTTAAGAAGGATTTAGCAGGTCAATGAGGGCTATCAAAGATAATGGTGTGTGTTAATCTACTTCACAGTCTTCAGAAAATACATACTTGGCATTAACAAAAATTTAGTTTTAATTTACTGTTAATTAGGGTAGATTATTGTATAACGACTGTCACAAAAATACACATTAATAGCAAAAAGAGCTATTCTAATAAATAACACATCACTGCTCCTACTGTGCTAAAATATTTCGGTAATACAAACTCTTCAACGTCTAAATATTCTGCTTAACAGTGAGAGAAATTTACTGAAACAATCCTTTGAGGAAGCAGCATTGCAACACTCTTGGGATTGCACAGCGGTTCAGAGACAACCCTGAAACAAGTGGGTAGGGCAAAATCTATATAACCTCCGTTATTAATGACTACCGACTGACCTCTGCTTATCTTCACTACCTGAGAGATGACACTGAAATTCTCAACTCTACTCAACCTTCATTATCCGAAATCTAGACTATAATAACTTAAAAAGGTTCTGATGATATTTTCAACCTGTCACATTAAAATAAACGAGAAAATTTCTGACATTATATATCACCTAAAAAAAGGATCATTGCTTTGCTCACATAGTGCAATGTGAAGTCTAATATTTACACTGCCCACAATGACCAGAGAACGTATTTGCTTAATTTTTCATTCAAATATTACAGATAAGAGAGAAGATAACAAATCCCTCCAGAAAGAAAGAAAAAAAGACCACTGAGAGTGTGAACATAACATATTAAAGAAAGTAGTCACGTTTACTTTCCTCCAGGAAATAATTTCCATTGTGTATCACGTGTGCACACAGCTACAACTTGCTGCTGTTTTCCCACCTAAAGCTTGCTTAATTCTGATTTTTCATTCTATTTTCCACATTCTTCCTCTAGACAAAAAAATAAAATAAAATAAAAAAAATAATTAAAGATTTAAAGCAGGTCGTTCAAGCTGAAATCAAAGCCATTCTTTCTTCTTAGAAAATAGCTGGTTGTTTAGCGCTCTGTAACACTTTGAATTGGCCAAATATAACAACATGTTCATTTCAAATTGAATTTACAAAAATTAAAACTATTTTTTTTATGGGTAAGGTGTTAAAGAAGAGCATGTCTTATTAAATATACAGTAGCTGCAATTTAATTGTTTCTTCTGATCCTATCCATTTTAAGGAATGTTTCAGATTTTTTTTTCAAATGAAAAAGAACCTAGTATGATTCAAGGAAAAATATTTTTCTTTCCTCTTTGAAGGAATGAATTTTCAACTTACCTGTATTCAGAATATGAATAGAAATTTGTACACAAGTGATTCTAAATGCCACTGGCTTCCCGTTTTCAATGCTGCTATTTTTCCAGAGAATGTATCCACAGATCAATGACCTTTTCATGTGATTTGGAAATGCCAAAGAATAATACCTCAGGGAAAATAATGTTTTCACTTGAGTTAAAATAATATTTTTTTATCAAAGAAAGAAAGCATGAAATCCTAAAATCACTGCGGATGCCATCCAGAAAACCCATATATCTGGGGGAAAAAAAATTAGTAGAGAACCAATAATTGTTCAGACAAATTAACTTCAAACTAAAGCCACTGTAAAATTAATGAATCTCACAGATTAATAAACTGCTCATTTGGCAGCATTTACTGTGGCACGTTTGTGCATGTTTGGCCATTTTTCTCTTACTTTTTATTAATGATGGCTACTTGGAGTTGCTGATCGCCAGGGTACACATCGGTGCACATGGAGACTGATGAAGACACCTGAGGTTCAGCTGCTGGAGAAAATTCCAGAAGTGTCCCTTTTCCCGCTCCCTCGCTGCTTGAGAAAGAGATTCTTAGGCTGACGGGCGAGTACAGACATTTGTCGGGGTACTGCTTGCTGCCCTCTATCTTTCAATCCTTTTGCCCTTTTCTCCCCCCAAAAGGAGAGCGTGACATCAGATTATAACACTTACCAAACTTTTACAGTGTGCTTTTCTCGGTAGTTCAGGTTTAGACAGTGGTGTCAATTTCTGAATTCAATTATTTGGGTATTGGGAAAAAAAACCCCACAATAGTTATTTTCTAAATTTCTAGTATGGTTTTTTTTAATTGCTTTTAGAAATATGGCTGCACGTCAAGTAATAAGAGCGAATACTGCAGGGATTCTTAGCTTTTGACATTTTTAATTGCCTCTGCTTTGGTTATTACACAATAGATATTTTCGTCATCTAAATATAATGTATCTTTCTAAAATCCTTTAAAATATGATTTCAAACCAATGAATGCCATTTTCTATTTGCCTTTAATTTCCTCTCAATAGTAAGTTCATCAGAGTGTAACAATTAATTAACTTAATTAAGCTAACTTAATTATGTTCTTTCATAGGTCAATATGTAGAGCTACTCAGATTAATAGCAGAGCTTGTAAAGTTAATCTTCTTGTATAATGCAAATGATGCCAAGTCATGTATTAAATACCTTCCCGAGTAACAGATGATACAGGACTGAATGTACTTTAAAGAAGGGCAGGGACTGTGAAAAGGTTAAATAAAGAAAAATGTCTTGCATTTGTGGAAATTTTAAACAGACCTAATTCATTTTTTAAATTAATAACGTTCTTCTAAGAGGAGCCCTCATTCCATAAGGCCATTTACGGCTTAAATATACATAAATAAATTTTGACTTCAGAAGCAGAACTGCATGACACCATTTTTCCAGCCATCTTGCGACCTTTATGTTTTGTTATTAAGAAGATTACATAAAACGGTCATGTGGGGAGATTAGACGGAAAATATGAATTCCTAACTGCAGAGCATTTCCACGCTCACTGTATTTCCCAGTTTATTTTACAGAGGAATCACTTCAGTAGTCAAAGGTATTATGTTCTTTTCTCCCTTCATTATTAATTCACTTTTAACACAGTTAGACTCTAAGGCTTTTTAGGCGTGTGGCTTAGCACTTTAGTTATGAAATATGCATGGGAACTACAGTAATCATAATAATTACTTGTAGAAGCATAAAAAGTAAAATCAAACAAATCTCCTGAGTGCCAAATGATCTCGACAGGTGACTCAACTCCTCTTTTTTGATAAATGGAACTGATGGCTGGAACCCACAAGGAGTTGCATTATGGGCCAAATCACCAAATTTCAGCCAAGTAATCAAATTTCAGTCCTTTCTACAATGAATCTGATTTAGGTCCAGAAAATATTCTAAATGCCTAGCAATTCTAGATGTGTAGTCTGTCTCAACTCTTTGTTGCCACTCAAAGAAAACAAAGAGGAAGGGTGCAATAAATATCCTGTGAGGTCCTTTGAACAGGATTGTAAAGGAAAAGGCTCCCAAAGTGTGAAAACCATGACTGTTCACGAGTTTTAAAACCAGAATAAAGTACTAACAAATGCACCGAGGGATCAGTCCCATCTACCAGGGGATGGATGACACAGATGACCTAACGTATTTTCTTCCCTTTGTTAAAGTATGCCGCGTAGCCTTTGTGGTGTTGCATAAAAGGAACATCTTGATCTCACTGTAGCAGCAGGTTCAAATCAACCGCTGACAAAATCGCAATCCCACAACTTCTGATATAAAGGGGGATTATTTATCTGTGATACAGAATAACTAGTAAATTATCACTTACGATTTTTCATCAGAAAACAGTCTGCTAGGTTCATACAGCCTGGAAATTTCCAGTGACTTTTTTGAGTGGTAAGCTCTTCATAAGTTAAACAAAAAAATTTAGTGTTCAAGTGTAAACATACAGTCCTACCCACTCTATGTGGGTAACTGTATTTTTTTTCCAATTAACAGTGTGTCAGGAAGAACAACTTATTTATAGCAACAACAGTCTGACACAATTCTTCTGTTAAATGGGTTCAAGCCAGCAGCTACACAGAACAGAGGGAAAATACTGTAAATGCCTATGAAGTTTAAAAAAGAACGCACAGCCTTTTCACAAGAATAAAACCTTTGGATTTATACATCTGGACAGATATACAAATGTATATTTTCCCTAACATTTTCTCCTGTTCTCTAAGAGTGCAGATCATCTTTCTGCTTCTTGCCAGTGCTTATTCTACATGATGATTGAGTTATTTTCTCAAATGAAAGATGCTGGTGACGGAAACACAGTTGTTTAACAGTCTTCTAATAATAACAGATGGAGAAAATATCACATGAGCGTTATTACAAGCTTTGACATGGAATTACTTTTTATTCAACTCTGTCAGAACATGTTACATCATACTTTGCTTAAAAAGCCAACACCTCAGTCTAACAAATCAGCATAAGGATGGATTGGACGCTCTGCTGAAGTTTATAGCTTCGGGTTTTAAGAAAATCTCTTTTCCTACTAACTTGAAGCAGCAATGGGACTTGTTGGGAAAGGTTTTATCCAAGTATCAAGGAAGGGAGATAACTCAAGAAACAAAGATAGTATCAGCTGCCAATTGTGTTCACAAAGATTAAGAAACGTTCCCTTTGCTCATATATGAAATAATGCAGATGGCGTCCCCAGATTTTCCAAGAATAATGCAGTGATTTTAATACTGAATTCCATAAACCTTTTAAGCTGCCTGTACCATACTTATGACTAACGGCAGCTGACTTAAGCATGGGACACATTTTTTTCCTATAAAACAAAACACTATAGCCGAGTTGTGCATTACTAATGGAAAAAAGTCTGTGCTCCATCCAGACAAACTGCAAGCACTGAATGCCTAATAGTTCAGAAACAGATTAATGGGTACCTATCTTAATCTTTCTTCAGTTGAGAATCACAACGCTTCACACAGCTTTTATAGCTTTAATACAGCACTCAGAAAGCACCACAAATATATAAGGGATTCAGGTTCATGTGTTACCATCACACCATTAATATTTTACCCTAAAATGCTCCAGAACATATATACACATTTTCTTTCCGGGGGAACATAAGGAGTTGGTTGGTTGTTGAATTCATTCTTTTTATCCAAGACAGAGAGACTGGCAGAGCTTTTTATCGGTATCTGAACTGCGTTGGCAACGCAGCCATTCAGAAAGAACAGCTCTGTTAGCCTCTAGGCTTACACTATTAAAACACGATTAATTGATTTGCCACAGGATCGGCAAAAGAAATTAATACACATAACTCACGTACTTCTATTTTACTTCTAATTAAAAAAGAGGATATGCCTCTTATGATACTCAGGTTTAAGGGAACCGTCAAAACTAGTCTCCCTTTACTTAGATAACTGACACCATCACTCCCTGTACATTAACGTGCTGCTGATGAGAAATGGTATCAAGATAGAGCCCACCCGTCTTGCTCTTCAGCCACTGCATGAAAAACGGAAAGCAAAATCACTTTAACAACACGCTTTCACTTTCTTCACCTTCACTATATATTCCTCTAAAAAACTGTATAAATATATTTACTAAATATGCTGCAACTGCCAGATGCACAATGGAAGTGACCACAAAAAACAGAGTAAGGGTCAAGAAATCTAATTCATCAGCCTTTCAATTGTATCAAATGATCGGTGTTACTCAAACAAGTGTATTCGTACATTTAAAACACTTTAAAAGCTCTGAATCTTAGGTATTCAACATGTCCAGAGAATTTTCTTTCATTGGTTCATGGTAAAGAATATGTGATATCACAACAACAGTGCAGTTTTGAATTTTGAAATGGTTGTGGGGACAAAATTCCTATTTTAAGCATTATGTTGGAGGGAAACCACCAAAACAATATAATTTACTATAACATTCGATCAAAAGCAGTGTTATTCTACAGTTTCCTAAGAAGGTCCAATAAAATGACACTGAAATTACAATGACACACACCCGTCCCCTTCAAACGCATCAAGTTTTCCTTTAAATTACACTTTTCGATTCCTATTCTTAAAAAAGACAATAAATATTTACAATATTAACTCATCAATCACACAGGGCATTTCCTTATTTTGGTATGGCTACTAATTAAATCATTCAAGCATTCAAATCTATGCAACTTAAATTTTATTGAGAATTACACAGCTTTTGAGAGCACAGAACGAGTTCTCTTTCTAACTTGAAACATAGTTCGGTCATTTTATAACCTGAAGTGTTTCTGCATCTGAAATACACCGAAGAATACACACACTTTCCTGAATCCTTCACAGCTACAAAAAATTCACCATCTAAACACCCGAAACGCCAATTATTTCTCCAGTGGCTTTTGTCATATGCCACATGGCTGGACACTGTCCCCGTCCCCCGCAGAGTTAAATCTGATTTTAGAGCATTAAAAGAGGGTGGGAAGGGAGGCAATAAGAGGAGCAGACGCCATCCCACCCTCCTGTTGAGCAGAACTCAAAATTCAACCATCATTTCTACCAGGAGGAACGACTGGACAAGCCAAACAAAGCCTCATCCCAGTGACCAAATGACATCCCACAAAGTTAAAACTAATGACACAAATAACTGAGTGTCAGATTCAGACTGGCCTATCTGAGAGGTAAATAAATCATAAGCAGAAAAAACCCTATGGTTTATATAAATTAATGTGACAACTCACGAGATTTTCCTTACTGTCTCCAACTAGAAGTTGTTCTCTCCCCACATTTGCAAGTCCAAGACTTTTTTTGAACATCTCTTTCCACATCCTTCTCAATTCTCCTCCACCTTTCTGAAATCCTTAGCCTGTTGGCCATTTTGCCTTCTTTAAACCTTTTTCTCCCATTACTCTCTTCTGTGGCCGCATTTGAGCTTCTCCTTAACAATTGCCTTCTCACCATCTACTGATGGGGCAAACTCAGATGAGACCCATCATAATGACCATCAGATGAGACCCAAATAATGCATCAGTTAGCAGCTGTAGTTAATTCCAAATATTAACTCATTAAGCAGATACTGAAAGAATATAAGGGAGTGATGTACCAGGAGATGTAAAATAAAATGAGAAATAAAAAAAGACATTAGTTGAGGTAAAGCTCTGCAAACACTTTTTTTGTTTTGTTAAAGACCTGTTTTTTAGAGTATAATTTGCAAACATTTGTTTACGGTGCTGACTTACCCATGCGTAACTTAGATGGGTTGTTTCATGGTGGGTTCTGAATTTGGAAATTCAACGTACTGGTGCTCCCCTCTCAAGGTTCCCTGCAAATCCAACCACAAAACTCCTTCTGACTCACCTCTCTCTGTTTTTATATAAACTGCAGTAAATATGATTGAAGAAAGTCTATATCCCTTATAAAACACATGTAATACTTTATTACCCCACATTCCGTAAAACAGCTTTAACATAAACTATTACTGAGATATATATAAAATTCAAAGGGTATATTTCCATCTTTCCATTCTCTGAAGTTTCCTCTCCCCCACTTTAGCTGGTTTTATTCCACAAAGGTAAAAACTGTATACCCATCTTCCTCTTCGTCGCCTTTTACTACCTAGCCATGTTTCATTCCTCTTTCTGCAGCACTTATCCTCTATTTTGATTTTTAAGTATCATCTGTGCTCTCAATTTTAATTTCTCCAGTGGACTGAGATAAATTGGCAAAGCTGAGACTTAAGAGGCAGAACCCATGGCCCTCCATAGACCAGAGGTCCTTTAGCTACTCAAGAATATATACAGAAGTATTGCTAAAAACTCCTATTAGCCCATCCTCAGGACTTCTCAGATGCGATAACCCGATTTTCTGTCTTAGAATACGTGGTGATACTCCAAAATAAGTGAAGTACCTATTTGGTCTTAATCCAGAAGACACTCCTAAGAATTCTTCTGGCCCTGTACTGCAGACTTCCCTCTTCTTCAGACAAAGTGACAAGACTATCAGAGGAAAGGAGAAATTCAAGAAGGTATTTGATAATTATCTAAAGGCTGCACTAAGAACTAATAAATAGCACTGTATTTCCTATGGCTAGTATTGCATACTCCCCTTTACTGGGAAGATTATAGTCAAAAGAAATCTGAGAAAAAAGCAGGAAAGACTAGTCTTTATATTACCTGGCCCTTGGAATATCTTTAATAGTAACAATAACATCTAAACTGTTTGAGGAAGCCAAGATTAATAATGTTAAGGCTACTCCAAATGAAGGACTTCCTTCTCACAGGAAGGGTTAACTTAAGGATAATAACGGTTCTCTGAAAGGATGATTGCCACCATGAAATCAAATTCAGAGTCTGAATTCTGCAGACAACCTCTCCTCCAGCTACGGTGCACTGTGACAAGTGCGTGTTGCAGGGTCAGAAAAAACCCCAAGTCATTGGCTACTTTATGGAACTATTTTACAAGCCGGCACCTTTTCTTCTAACACCAGGGAGTATGGATTTATGATCATGCTCATTAGCACCTAGTATCATTTTTTGGAAAACAAGGGCACAAAAAAAGGCACAATATTAGCTAGGCTCTTTCCTTTGCACAACCCAGCAGTTAGCCTATTTAAATTTAATGAAGGCTGATAATTCCTTTACATCTACCTATATACCTATGTACAGATTCTACTTCTGATTCTTTAGTGTCATAAAATTTAACTGGCCAGAATCTAATGGGACTCCTGTTAATGTCATGGTGTGAAAGACAGGAATAACCAAAAATATCTTCCCAATCGCTGTTAAAAAGAAAGAGCATTAAAAAGGCAGCAGATGGAATATACTCGGCTTATAGGTACTGAGATTTACCCTGGCCTTGCCTTTTGCCGGTATGGGAGGCTAAGATTGAGTTTGAGCTTTAAAAAGTCTCTGCTATGAGTAAAGCAACACTAGGCATGAAAACCAGAGGCAAACGTGTATCCCCCAACAGTTCAACTTGGAAAAGAATAGACACAGAATGTCCTACCTCTTCTGGACGTTTCTGTGCCACCGATACAAGCTCTTCAGAGCTACTTCTGGAGGTAGAGGGTACCACGTTACCTGGGGCCTCTGAGACCACCTCATTTGACGGCTCGGAATCCTGAGGGCAACAGAGACAAATAGACCCCTCAGCAGCGTGTCGACGTGGCACGCCGAGAAAATGAGACTTTTCAGAGGAACTGCACTCTAAGCACAGACAGAGAAATGAAAAATACTTGAGGTCTGAAACTCTAATCTTTTTACCCTGGGCAACCTCTTTTACCCCAGAGGCAAAACCATCTGTCATATATTTTTCTCTTAAAATGGTAATATTTTCTTCACAAGAGCATTATAAGAATTACTAAATAGCTACATAGCGTTTCAGAATTGCAAATTTCTGAACAGCATGCTTGGTTTGCCCATATCCACCCCTGCTCCCGAACTGCAAGGAAGGGAATATTCCATTTCATCCCCTTATTTAAGAGGTTTGTGCAAAACAGCTGGGACCATGCTAGAACAACCCCCCATCAATGTATTTTACCAATCACTGCAAACCAATACAGCACACAACCTGGTAAAGTTAGAAAAGTTAGACTTGGCTGTCTGTTAGTAACTTGAACACTACAGTAAAATAAATAAAATAAAAAGTCTCAAGTAGTTTACATTCTGTTTTCCAAAGTACCTTTGAAATGCAACATGGCGAGAACAGTCAAAAGAAAAACCACTTTAATACCTTCCCTGCTTCACACGGTGTTTTTGATAACTGCATAGATTGAGACATTTTACTACTGAGAAAAAAAAAAAATCCATTAATCGGTACTATCTCTACTGTGCTTGTTGTAATGCTCATTACAGAAGATATTTTAGATGTCATCACTTAGCAAGCGGGATGTGTGCTTTTGATATATCACTCTCTCTCTGTAGTCATTAATTGCAAGGAAATCAAGATTATACTTTTGGAAACTGCAAGCTGCAAAGCTCGTTATTAAGTTTTTCAACATAACAACCTCTAAAAAAAAGTAAATTAAAATTTCATAATGATGATATTCAGCATTTGCAGTTCAGCCCAATGTACGTTTGGCTGTTGGAAAGGTACAAGTGAACACCGTGGTCCAACAACCATTACTGAATCACACAGAGAATCGCAGGTAAGACCAGATATTGTAAAAGAATTAATAAATGAAGGGGGTTTCTGGTGGCTAGAAAGTTGGAAAAATCTCTTTGGACCTGGAGGGGGAATACTCTAATATCTCTATTTCATATACCTTTTCAGGTGAATCCCTTTAAAACAGCTTCTGGGCTTAAATATATCAAACAAAGCTTTTTATGCCTTTCCTGTTGCACCACCACCCTGAGACTTAGAAAAAGGATATTCTGGCCCATTCTGTGGCTTTTCACCTTAAGTTTAGGGTTTGGTATGAGGAAGACATTTTAGGAAAAACGAGCTTTCAGCAAAGACTAAAGAATGCCATCAATTAAAATGTTAACAATGCCATCCAACTGCCATTGCACGGGACCGTTTTACGGGCATAAGCATCGGATCTGTGAAACAAAGGGAAAAATGAGACACCTTGGTAGAGCTACCATCCCAAATAACTCCATGACAGGAAAAATATAAGTTTATTTTTCAGCTTTCTCAGTTCCTCAAAATAATCAGAATCAGAATCAGAATCAGAATCGTAGTGGTTGGAAGGGACCTCAGAGATCATCGAGTCCAACCAACAGTAAAAAAAAAAAAAAAAAAAAAAACAAAAAAAAAAAAAAAAAAAAACCAAAACAAAACACCACAAACAAAACCACCACCCACCACCTGAACACACAACACAACAACCAAACCAAAAACCATCACCCACCCACACAGCACCCCACCACAAACCAGTAATCTTGGACACTAGAGCATGCCCTGAAGAACCATGTCTACACGTTTCTTAAATACCTCCAGGGATGGTGACTCCACCACCTCCCTGGGCAGCCCATTCCAATGCCTGATAACCCTTTCAGTAAAGAAATGTTTCCTAATATCCAACCTGAACTTCCCCTGGCGCAACTTGAAGCCATTACCCCTTGTCCTATCATCTGTGTCTTGGGAGAAGAGACCGACCCCCGTCTCTCTACAGCCTCCTTTCAGGTATTTGTACAGAACAATAAGGTCTCCCCTCAGTCTCCTCTTCCCCAGACTGAACAACCCCAGCTCCCTCAGCCTCTCCTCATAAGACTTGTGCTCCAGACCCCTCACCAGCTTCGTTGCCCTTCTCTGGACCCGCTCCAGCACCTCAATGTCCCTCTTGTGGTAGGGGGCCCAAAACTGGACACAGTACTCGAGGTGGGGTCTCACCAGTGCCGAGTACAGGGGGACGATCACCTCTCGGTCCCTACTTGCCACACTGTTCTTGATACAGGCCAGGATGCTGTTGGCCTTCTTAGCCACCTGGGCACACTGCCGGCTCATGTTCAGCCGACAGTCGACCAACACCCCCAGGTCCTTTTCTGCCAGGCAGCTCTCCAGCCACTCTGCCCCCAGCCTATAGCGCTGCCTGGGGTTGTTGTGACCGAAGTGCAGGACCTGGCACTTGGCCTTGTTAAACCTCATCCCGTTGGTCTCGGCCCATCGATCCAGCCTGTCGAGATCTCTCTGCAGAGCCTCTCTACCCTCCAGCAGATCAACACTGCCACCCAGCTTGGTGTCGTCTGCAAACTTACTGAGGGTGCACTCGATCCCCTCGTCCAGATCATTGATAAAGATGTTGAAGAGAATTGGCCCCAGTACCGAGCCCTGCGGGACACCACTCGTGACTGGACGCCAGCTGGATTTAACTCCATTCACCACCACTCTCTGGGTCCGGCCCTCCAGCCAGTTTTTAACCCAGCAGAGGGTATTCCCATCCAATCCCAACACCACAGCTAACCACACTGAACTATAAGGAGAAACACCCCCGGCATTCTGATAATGAAAGTCCCATTTTCCTCTACCGACTGTAGAAAAGCCCCACGCTCTACGTGCCATCAAAATAAACTCTGCACCCCGTTCATCCCGACAACTCGCTGTTTTCCCCAGCAGATCTGGACTTCCACAGGCAAACGGCCTCTCGTTTGGTTCCCAGTAAACGATGACGATGAGACCATCTCTTCTTGTTGACCCAATTAGCCACGAACCGGCTCCGAGCACCGAGCAGTCCTGTTTCGTTTCCTCCTTGAGAACTGGGAAGTTAAATCATTGACGCGCCATTTATCAGCTCAATATGTTTCCAGAAGCCCTTCTGTGCTACTTACAAAAACAGAAGTAACAACCACATCTGCTGGAAGAAAATGATGCACTTGTCTGAATTCCTTGGTTCAGTGATTTCTCTCCTTGGATTGTGCCCGTCCTTCGTGTCTGAACAAACCTCTGTGACGTTGCTATTACCCGTGCCCAGATAACGGCAGCAACATTTCTTTGTTTCTTATGATTTTTGAAAGTAATAAACAATGGTTTTCAAAAATGTTGTGAACAACTGCAATTTGGTAAACGTACGTTCCTGCTCCACTCCTCTTGCCTCAACAGGACCAGCACGTCACGCAGTCTCTTCCCCCATCAAGTCTTGACTATCTTCTTTCCAAGCAGCTTGGCCATCCTTCTCAATAGTTCTCTTAGGAACCAGCTAGCTAATATAATACTTCCATTTTTAAGGAGATGGATGGAAATCAAATTGACTTTATTATTCAGAAACTAAGCCGAGAAAATGCATCTCCCTTTCCAACTGCACTGGTTTTATTATTTCTTTTCCCACCGCTTCTCAGGAAAACTGTATAGAACCTGAACATAAGGCAACCTATGCTGCTCTGAACTAGTCTGGCAACATGTGAAGAGGAGAGCTTTCAGAAATAAACACATTCAGTAAGTGGAATGAGATCCTTTCAGGTAAGGTACAACAATAAAAATGCTCCAAGGTGCAAGTGAGAATTTTCATAAAGCTGCTTCTCAGTGCGTTATGAGCACATGGCCAAATGAGAAATAGCCCCAGTAACGAATCCCAGTACCTTGACTTGTACCCAGCAAATAAAACAACCTGAGGAAAAGCGAGAAATCTGTATCTCTGACCTAAAACAACTTTTTTACTGAAGAAGTATTTAAAAAATAATTAAAATTAGTTTCTTGTTCTTCCTAATTATTATTTAAATCATAACATGCTAGACTGACTTTGCAAAAAGTCCCTTCTTTCTATTTTCAAGGCCTTGTATGATGAAAACCATGTCAATGGCACTTCTCATTGATGTTTAAGCCTTGGCCATGGCAGTGATGGACGTGATTGTTCATGGACATGGAACCTACACAGTAAGTAATTTGTACACATTATTCTAGTGCTTAAGCCCTCCCCATTTCATTAACATGTTATTGCATTTTCCAACCTACATATGAAAGCTCACGTATCTGCATTTTTAAGTTGGACAGAACAAGACACAGCTTTCTAATAGATCACAATATTTCTTCATAATACTTAATAAACTATGGGGGCAAACCACTCTTAACCAGTACTTTCAGTTTCCTGAAAATACAAAAATTCTTTATCAAAATGTAAGTGCATCATAAACAAATAAATTCAGAATGATCAGTAATTGCATTTTTCCTGCACGATGCTGATTTTGCTCAAAGCTCCTCAGAACATGATCCTTCTTGGACTTACAAAACCTTAAAGAGGAAACATGAGAAGCACTGACATTCTACTATGTTTATGCACGAAAGACAGCCCTGCTTTGAACTACGTCTCTTTTCATATGACCTCAATGTTCACACAGTTTAAGATACCACAACAGCATTGCCTTGAATCAATCACAGTTCTGAAAAAAACCCAGAGTATTTGATATTACACGTTGACACAAATATATGACAAATCAGATATTCCAGTCCTGGGGTGGACCTTGGTTGCCAGTCTTGGCAGCAGGCACAGAAGTGTAGCTGGTTAAATTGAGTCTTGGACAATCAGCATTTTACTTTTTCTTGTTTTTTATATTCAGGTCAGCAGAGATGACGGTGACAATGACTGGTAGGAGATGAGAAATCAAAGGCGTAAGGTGCATCCAACTGTAGCACCTCCCTCAAAGCCTTCGGCTCTTTCCTCCCCTTCATCCCATTTGGCGTATTTGCTATTTGCATCTGCTGCAATAGGAGCAAATGTTGTTCTTTTAGTCCTGTCCTTTGCTGTGCAGAAGCATCCCTGATACGGTCCACTGAAAAACCAATAGCGTACACAGAACAGATGTGGATTTCATTCGTGAGCTACACAGAAGAGAGAGATTTCAGAGGAAAATATTCAGATTTTTATGCTATGCTGACGTTGTGGCTCAATTTGAGGACTTGACTATTTTTACTTTTAGTCACTTAAAAACCAGACTGTAAAGTACAAGATCAATACAAATACGTATTGTGTATGTAAATATGATACAGATATGTATATACACTCACAGGGAATGCTATGGTAACAAAATACTGTAATTGTTTACCAATCCCCGTTACTGTCAGCACAGATGTTGACTCATATGAACTAGAAACTCTACACAGCTTCTGATTTTGAAGAAAATGGAGAACTGATGTATATATTAAAAAATATGCATAAAATACTTTGCTAGAAAGCATAAGAAGCTGCACTTGAAATAAAATGATGGAAAAATAGTGTCTTACAACAGTTTTTATACCAGCCAAGCATCCGCTATTTTTTCTGCCATTGTTACTTTAAACCAAAACAAAACTAAAAAGAATGAAAACAAATCAACCCACAAACCCACAAACCCTTTATAGACGATTCCAAGCCGACAGGTTTGAATGCATTATGTTAACTCTGCATCAGTTTTCATACATCACCCGTTACCTTGGTCCAGTTGGAAATTACACAAGTCATAAATTAGCTTTAAACAAGTTTTGAATCAGCCTGGAACTAGTTTTCAAATTAAAGAGCCGTCAGTATATTACATGGTACTGTCATTTTATTACCCCTATCAATTCTGCGTGGCCTGAGGTAGAAAGAAAATGGATGCTGTCTTCATTTGCAAAGGGTTTATCTCTCACGCCAGGCTCTGAAAACATGACTGCAGTAATGAATTGGACGCCAAAGTTACTAACAAAGACTTCTAACAGTAACAAAGTAGAATTATCTGTCCCCTTTTAGACTTATAAAAAGGGAGGGGGAAAAAAAAAAAGCCCTTTCCGAAACATGAAGGCAGCTTCTTAAGGCTGAAGGGCTACAGGAAGGAATTAGCACATTTTTACTGAAGTGCTAAAGTGCTCGTAGCTTCATGGAAGGTCGTTTGAGGGAAAAGCCCTCCCGGGTCAAAGAAGGTGCCTCTCCCCAGCCCAGACCAGAGAACATCCCTCCTCCAGCTCCTGCCCGTCCCCATTCGCTCTGACACCCCAGGGGAGAACTTTGTGAGAATTCACATCTCAGCCAGAATTTGGTGAAAATCTAGTGAAGATGGGACATCTGTAGTTCTCCACGGCTCACAGGCGGCCAAAGTAAATGTAGGGTTTATCCCAGACTACTTACGTGTGAGATCAGTCACTTGGCCGTTCCTAGGGTGCTGCCCTGCATTAGTTAATGAGGGAAGAACATGGGCTTCAAACTTTTAAGTCACGCTCCACTGTTGTAAAACTTCCTTCCCTCTTCCCCGTCTGCCTCTGTCACTCTCCTCATGCTGATTTTCTTTCACATCTGACGACCTCCCCTCTGCCTCTGCCCTCTCCGCAGATGGGAAATTACGAATGCAACCTTTAAGGTACCCGTGCTCACCTCCTGCGCGGCCACTCACAGAGGCAACCCCGTCCTTCTCTCCTTGGCTACTTTTTCTCCCTCTCGAGAAGGCAACGATGACTTCTACGTTTACACACTGTCAACACAACGGGGTCTCCTTCTCAGACGGCTCTGAAACTACCTCGGTTCAGGTAATAAACCATACCCCAGCTGTAAAACCCCCGCTTCTTTTAAAGACAGAAACAAAAGAAAAATCTCTGTTTTCCAAGTACAGAAACTTAATTACATTCTTTAGCCTCGCAGTGTATTTTTTTTTCTTCAAACACAGAATCACAGAATCTTCATGGTTGGAAGGGACCTTTGAGATCATCGAGTCCAACCACAAAAAAAACCCAACCAATCAACAAAACACACCACACACCACACCCCCCAACAAACAGACACAACCCAACAATCTCGGGCGCTAGAGCATGCCCTGAAGTGCCATGTCTACACGTTTCTTAAATACCTCCAGGGATGGCGACTCCACCGCCTCCCTGGGCAGGCTGTTCCAGTGCCTGACCACCCTCTCAGTAAAGTAATTCTTCCTGATATCTAATCTAAACCTCCCCTGCCCCAACTTCAGAACATTTCCTCTGGTCCTGTCATTATTCCCTTGGGAGAAGAGGCCAACACCCACCTCTCTACAACCTCCTTTCAGGTAGTTGGAGAGGGCAATGAGGTCCCCCCTCAGCCTCCTCTTCTCCAACCTAAACATGCCCAGTTCCCTCAGCCTCTCCTCGTATGACTTGTTCTCTAGACCCCTCACCAGCTTGGTGGCTCTCCTCTGGACACGCTCCAGCAGCTCAATGTCCTTCCTGTAGTGAGGGGCCCAGAACTGAACTCAAGGTGACTCCTCACCAGTGCCCAGTACAGAGGCACCATCACTTCCCTACTCCTGCTGGCCACGCTGTTCCTGATACAGGCCATATTACACACTGTGTAATATGAAGGAACTAATAAATTTACAAGAAGTTTCCAATAAATACCCATCTGTTTCAATTTATTATCCCTCCAGCTTGTCAATAAACTACCGCAGTGACAAAGCAAGCTTGCATCTTTGCAATCTACCTGCATTTCCAAGTGTCAAAGGGTGAATTCCCACTTTTGTGGTTGTTTTAAAATAAGGTTGCTACGATTGCTAATATTTTACTAGAAGTGTTTGAACAAAATATGAAAGGAAAGAGGGTCATGCATTTTCAAATTGGAAAAAAAACGTGATTTACATATATTTAAAGCTAGAAAGAGCACTCTCAAAATAATGTTTTTCATATTTATTCTTCCAACTTTATCACATGCAAATAGAAGCAGCAAACAGGAGAACATTTTACTGTCGGAAGGTATTATCATTCACTGACCTCTGGAACCTGAATTAGTTTCCCCTTTCCAACTCACATATTTTCTACATTTCCATTACTCAGTGTACTAATCCTACCTCTCTCTGGGCCGAATTCTCCTCCTTTCAAATCAAACTCTCCTAGATTATTGTATTTCCCTTTTACTTTCTCATCATTCATTATTTCCAGACATTCAAAAGCCATTCTTTTAGCTACCCTTTCAACATCTGCTTTTTCTGACCCCAGAATTCTCCACACGGTATTCAAAATCAACTCTTAAAACACTGTAATTAATAAAACCACATTAAAATACCAAAACTGGAATTAAACATCAACATGTCGAGTCTCCAAACTAATTTCATCTCATATGTATAATGCAGAGGAATGCACCTTTCCTGTTGCTGTCATGGATTAAAGCCATTTAAGCATTTAAATCCACAGGTACCATATGGCTCAAACTACTGGAAAAAAATTATGTACAAACATGAATATCATCAGCCGAAATTCTTAGAATTTCTTCAATATGGGGGAAAAAGCCAATATCTAGCCTTTTTGTGCTAAATCTCCTATGTCTCGCATAATTTGGAAATTATCTGGTGCACCAGAGCAACAGATTTTATGTGAATATCCTTTTGCAGGATATTAATACACTGGCAAGACTGCTATACTATGCCATTAGCACTGCATGTAAGAGCAACTCAATACTTTTTTCGGTTTTTTGTCCACGGTGCTTTGTTCCCATATATTGTTCTGCTATTTTTTATTACGAATTAGGTTACAGGCATATACTATAGCCTAGAAAGTCATTTTTGTCCGACTTTTATATTTTACTAAGTTTTAAAAGTTATTTTATGGAGTTCTAAAAGATCTTTAAGACAATGCACACATCATTTATTGCTGTGGGATCAGGGTATTTCATCTTGCCTGTGCCCATTTTGTACAGTTCTCATCTCTCCAGCCCCCCTTTTTTTCCCCCTTGTCTTAAAAAAAACCACCAAAAAATCCAAACAAAAGTTGCAAAACAAATTCTCAAACCCATCACAACATCAGAAGCATCTTCGGCCACAGTAAATGCAGTGCTTACTGTGTTGCTGGACGTATGTTGTATATAACTGCAACCGTTGACTTCAATATATTTACACAACGATACGGGCATT
This sequence comes from Numenius arquata, assembly GCF_964106895.1. Lineage (NCBI taxonomy): Eukaryota > Metazoa > Chordata > Aves > Charadriiformes > Scolopacidae > Numenius > Numenius arquata. The sequence continues at coordinate 59,677,335 of NC_133582.1, forward strand.
CTACACCGAACACTTAAAATGAAGATTTTCTAACCAACAAAGCAGTTTGCTCTACTCCACTCCAGCAGCCTGGGAGGAAGCGCACACAAAATTTGCTCCCAATACTTGGCTGATGCTTCACTTGAACTAGAGGATTGAGCACTTGAGAAGATCTCTGCGCCAAAAAAGCAGCTGCTTTATTCTCACAAAAATAGAACGTAGCTCAGAACAGGCTTTCTTTCAAGCGCACAATCTTCAGATATTACGCATCAGCATGCAGAGTGTGTCTGTCAGATGTTGGAACAAAGCTTTAAATTGTACCATCTAACTTAATTCTCAAGACAGGGTCAGCACATTCATAGGGCTGCTGGTTTGTTGGGTTTTTTTTTTCCCTTTGAGAAGTCCTTTAAGTAATATTTATTTAGCTCCTTACATCTTCATCAGCACTGATTCTTGCTTTTCAGCTCCTTGAAGTCCAGATTTTCCCAACATAATGCAAAACAGAGTGATGTTGAAATGTGTGATCACCAAAAGCATCACAAAATCGTCAAAGGCTACTTATTAAATCAAGACTGGTTTTCATCTCTCCCCACTCCCAGAATTTTTTTCCAGTAACAAGATGAAATAAAGAAAAGGATTGCACAGTACATTATTTTTTGCAATCTAAGTTTATGAAGCAAGCTTTATAGCTCCCTAAACTTTCCTTATACAGCACCCCCTTACCTTCCTGCTCTCCCTATGTTTTCTACAAAGGTTCTACTCTGCTCTGGGGGAGGGCTCTCTGTCTGCCCTCAACATCCTTCTCCCCACTTCCCCACAGCCCTATTGCTTAATTCACCCCATTCTGCCCTGTGAGGGTTTCTGTGTGTTTCCCCAAGTGGAATTTTCTTGTTCTTACGAATGTGTGTGTGCTCACACTTCCCCTTCAACGCCAAGGATGCTTCTTGCAGTTCCCATCCTGCTTTTCCCTCTCTCCCTCTCCCAGTCCCTCCTCTTTAAAAAAGTACCATCACTTATTTTCAACCGACAAAGCAGAAACACAAAACATTAACTCAAGACCACAAAAATATTTTTAAAGAATGAATCTATCTACAGAAAACCTTTCTATAAAAATGTTCCTTATACCCTCCTTTTCAGACCTCTCTAACGTCTGAATAAGCCAAGATGAAAAAACTCTTAGAGATCCTTTAAGAAGCTTGGAACAAATGTTAGGAATCCTATTTTGTGGGTGCCCCTGACTTATTCATTCACCCTAGTCATTAGAGTTATTAAAGGAAATTTCCATATAACTTTATACTGCTCAACAGAGATATATACCCTTATTAATATAAAGCAGCCAGCTAAAACACAAGGAAATTTTATTCTGTCGAACTGGGATACATTGACAAGGGGCTGTTTACTAAAAAGGGAAAGAACAGCCCAGCTGACAGAGTTTAAGATGTGACATTAATCAGCCATCTTTTGCTGAGCCCACAGAAACTGAAAGGTCACAACTGGTGCTGCTGTTCTAAAGCATCCTCAGAAAGGCCTGGAAATTCCTCATCCTTCCCTAATTAAGAATGTTGTAAATGCTATATGGAATCACGAGGCTAAATTAGCTCAAAATGTGAACTTCACTGCCTTGTTTTAGGAGGCACGAATATTTTCCCTGTAGGTTTGGGTTTTTTTATTAAAAAAAGATTACATCGACGAGACAAAATTTCTCTTTATGTTTCTCATCTGCTGTAGAAAACACACACAGAGTCCCTTACTCTTAAATATAGTTGCTCAATAATATTGTAGAGCAGATTCTTTCTGAAAGAATACGCACACTGTGCTTACACAAACATAGAAATGATAAAATTTAAAACAGTGTATATCCATGAATTAATTTTTAGGCTTTTGACCTTGAGACGACTGATACGTGAATTCCACAAATTCTCTTATCAAAATGGGAATAAGCTTTGGTAGTCAATGAAGCTAAACCACAAATATACCATCCATACAGCAAACGTAAGAGTGGTTTTAATAGTGGCTTGACACCAGTAACTGTTGTGGTGCGACAGGAACAGTTCTACACATGGTTCAGAGATAGGACTGATTTGGTCACTGCCCATTAACAGCCAGAATACACCCCCGGCGTTAGTGTCCCTGGACGGGAACCTGCTTTCCACACTCTTGAGACCACTCCATAACGTCAACCAAAGCCTACCAATTGGTGGCAACTGGGTGCTTCCTTCCAAAAATGCTTTCCTGATCTTAACCAAAACGCTAAGACACACACACACACTAAGATACCTCAGATCAAGATCCATGAAAGCAAGCAAACCACAATGTAGAACCACTTACGTTAATCGATAGGAAATGTTCAAAATAACAGGGTATTTTAAATCCTAGCTTTATCCAGAATTCAGTAGTGTTATCCTGGACTATCAACAGTTCCCTTCCTCCTCTGGAGATTCATGACACTGAAAGTTCTTGGGGGGTCTAACAGCTCCCCCCATCCCCTTCTTTCTTTTTCTGTTGTTCCAAGAGCAAGACAGACACACTCAAGGCCTTACTTTTAGACGATGACTTGATTGCTGCCCTAAATTACACAGTGAACACCTTCAACCATCAAAGGGAGGATCCTGGTTCACTTCCCTCTTCTTCTTTTTACAAGGGTTCAAAATCATACTCCCCAAGGGATTGCTTAAGCCTTCGTTCTTTAAGCCTTTATGCTCAAGCCTTCTGTTCTTTCGCTGAAGCAGGTTGCTTTGCACGGAAGGGTAAGTCACTGGGTAAAATGATCCATCGTGTATTAACAAGGGTACCTGAGAAAGGGTACAAATTGTCTTCTGAATATTTTACTATTTTGTATCAAGGAGGTTTCAGGCTCTGTCTACGCTGTACCCAGAAAGCACATAAACAACAATCAGTCTACAGGTCATTCCAGTGAGAGAATTAATAACGGATTAATAAATCATATCTCCCATACCTCAAACTTGTTGTATTTTCTCATAGTTACCTTTTAAGCGTAAGAATTTTGAAGCTATCTCTACATGAATACAGACGTCTTATAACAGTCTTCACAAAATCCTTTACGACCAGCAATTTAAAAATTAAAATACCATTTTGTCCTGAAGTTCCTCTGCCTTCTGCAATACTTTCAATGTATAACAAGCAGGCACCAGGAGAAAACAATAGGATAAACTTCATATTCCTCTCATACACAATACACTTGCAAATATTAGTACCTAATATGTATCGCGTATCCTTATTTATTGCACAAGATGGGTTCCACATTTAATATTCATTATGTCAACGACCGTATCAATGTGCTGACACCCTCCTATTTCCAAAAATAAATACGTGATGTAATTAACCTACTCTAAGCACACTCGTGTGTACCTTCCATAAATACCGAGTTATCTTGCTATTTCCTTTTCCACACTTTTTTTTCTTTGGCTATTTATACCACATCTAGAAGGATACCATCTGCCCTTCAGTCTTCACGAGATTAGTAGCTAGAAGAAATCTAGACATCTACAGATTCCAAGGCTTCCCATATACGAAATCTTTTGGTACCGTTTGACGCAGATGAAATACACTTAAGACTTTTCAAACCTGCCCAAAGGTGTTTCAAACCACTGAACCAGATAATAATTTTCCACCGTTACCAAAGACACATTTACAAAAAAAATCTAAGATAAACTTAATTGCCACCAGAATTTAACAATGCACTGCACCTTTTAAAGGTTTTGTAAAAAATCTTTTCAAAAGCCCTCTTAAAATTCCACATAGTATTTATGCTATTTCTTGGTAGAGCTGATTGTAATGCTCTCCCAGTTATATTCTCACACAAACTATTTGCTGAGCCAATTTTAAGAAGAGGAAACTTTTCTGCTACAGAATGCTAAAATCCAAGGGCTGAGACTCCTTTGCACAGAAAGTGGCTGACACAGCACAAACGGGCAATGCCCAGCTGTCTTCTGCAAAATGTGATTAAATGTGCCTGGCACTACGAGAATCTCTATTTGAGAACGGTGACTAAACCTCACTGCCACTATCTAAGGCTACCACGAAAAGCCAATCTTGACTCTGCTAAAATTCATTACTTGCTTAACACTTCATAAAATGGCACTTTTGGGGTTTCTTCCCCCCTTCTCCTTTCTCTCTCCTGGTTCAACATGATTAGATTTTGCCCAGACAGCGTCACTAATTTATAGTGATGAGCAACACGTTACTCGAAGCGACATACATGGCAGCATTGCTTCAAAAGTCTTTAAAATGAGAGTAAACACAAGCAGGTAATTAGGCAACTATGATGATGCGCTCAGATCTCATCCAGAGACAAACAAATAAAGATCTAATTCTTCTTTCGTTACATAAAATATGATTACAGGTGATGTGCTAAGATAATCTGCAAGGCAATAAAGTCAGACTAGCGAGGAATTAAGATATATAATTCTTTAATTACTTACCTTCCATTTCAATACAAAACACAAGGTAAGAAATATATTTCTAGGTGAAGAAATTTATCTCAGGAATTTGGTAAAAACACTACTTTGCAAAATCAGAGTGGGACGGGATGCCACCAGACTCCAGATATACCTTTTCATCTCTCGGGATTCTCTTTGTTTACATCATTGCACACCTTTTGCTATTTTCTGTTGAGTCTTCAATTCTTCATGAATACCCAAATTAGAAAAGATTGCACAATGGATATATTTTTTTAATACTGCCCTCCTGGCAGCTTACATCATCTAAACCAAGAATTCAATCAAGGCTCAAAAGGTTCAAAAATTCAAAAGTCAGCTACAAACTTTTCATTCACCCTTTTTACAGGCGCTTTCAAATTCAACATGTGTTCTACTAATTAAGTAAATCACAATCAACATTTCCAATAAGGTTGTTAATAGGAAGTAGCAACGGTCAATTACAGTTTATTGGTAAATTTGTTTATGGCTCCACTGTCAGCATGAAGCCTCTAATTATCAATACTCAAAAGGCTCATTATTTTGGGAACTCTAGAAGGAGGAAGACAAGTGGATTGATGAAGCAGATCTGAACGTGTATCAGTGCTGTGAGCTACGACGCTTTGGAAGCTACAGTTTGACGACTTTCACGTGCTTTTATCTTCCTTTTGTGACTTTGCTTAAAAAGGGGTGTAAAAACGAGAAAACCTGCCTTAAAACTACTGTGTCTTTTACATGTCAGTACGGTATCTTCAAGATGTAAAATTCACTGTCACAATGTGGCTCAGCGTTGTAAGTATCGAGAAACTGATTTTCAAACGCAAGAAAGAGAAAGCCTCCAGTTCTTTGAGGAGCAAGTGTCCCCCCGTCCTTCCTCGCCACCACTCCTCTACCAGCCTTCCCCCGCCGTGGGAGTACGCAGGGCTGACACCAAAGAGGAGGCATAAAATCCTCCTGTGGCGGGTGCTGCTCAGGGCTGAAAAAGCGCTCTCCTTTTTTGATTCCCTCACGCTGCGTTAGCGTAAACCCAGGTTTAGTGGCTTTACTTCAAACACGACGCTGTTTGGATTGTCCCCAGTCGCAGACAGGTCCCGGCAGAGATTCCTTCCCACTCAGCACAACGGCAGCGGGCGACGGCGGCTGTAAATTCATTTTGTCAGGGCTTAGGAAGTGTAAGACGTAATTCAGTAGAAGAGCTATTTCCCAGATAAACCGTATTTGTAAGCAGATTTTGTTAGAAGTGTGACCCAAAGAAGGCAAGGCGTAGCAGTGGTGTTTCTAAGAGCCGCCCATCAAGAGATTTTCCTTCCTTACGCACTATCTTGGAGCAGGTAATAGTTATTCTATCTAAAGCAAACCACACCTAAACTAGAGGTTTAGACATTTACATACTAGATCGTATATATTCAGATTAGATACATTAAAAATATACAATCACTACGCTGTGTTTGTGATTTAAATTCTTTTTTTTAAGTCTGGTACCTTACCAACTGGGACCTCTTACATGTTCCATTGGGAGTTGGACACGGGTGCGTATTTTAACCAAGGCGGTAATTAATGACTGAGCTTCCTTCTAAATTTCAGCCATCCCTGTTTGTTTTTACTTTGGTAACATATTTTCAGTCGCAAAAAAACCCGTCAAGACGACTTACAAAAAGCAGGATTCCCTCACTAATAATGTGATTGGCGAGACCCCCACAAAGCCTCCTGAAAAAATAATTGGCTTAATTTTAAAGGTATTATAAAGTCTAGTGACATCAGAATGAATCACTCTTCTCAGTAGTATCTGAAACATTTTTTGCTCCTGCTTTTGTCATAAAGTATCCAGCGTTATGGACGGCATTAAATGCTATTACTGCTCTCCCATTGAGAAAAAAGTACTTGTAACAGCGCGTAAAGTTTCAGCTTTGGAAAAACCTCTGCATTGTTCGGTTGTTCAGGAGAGAGAGTGAGTGAAATTAAACAGCAATTCATTTCTCAGTCTCCTGTCTAAGGAAAAACATGGGGAAGAAAAAAATGAATCCTGGAAATCAAACAATTTTGGGAAAATGGGGCTTTTTGGACAAGAATACTTATTTAGAACTGCTGTGCATAGTTTAAATCTTAATTTTCTAAGAACATACCACTGGAAAACAGACTCTTATGAGGTTGATTATAACTGCTGGGTTTTGACAACATTTAACGCAAGAAAAAATTATGTATTTCACTTTGCACTCCTAACTGGTGCTCTATTTTTCAAACATTTTAATTAATACTCTTTGATCTATCCCAGTGTTATCCTTCAAAATCAGAAATCTGATTTTGCATTTGGAACACCACCACCTCATTAAGAGAAAGATCCCCCCGTATTCCAACGTCTTTAAACTTATGGCTGGTATTAGACGTATGACAATCTGCGTAACCAGCCCATAAGAGACTCGTTCAGACAAGGTTATGGGAAAGACTATGGTGTACTCTATTTTCCATTTTTTACTATATTTTTTTGATACAGTTAAGCTGCACCTAAGAAGAACAAGCACTACGAGTCCATGATGAGGATTTGGCAGTATGTGGGGTATTGAAACTGGTAGAATTGATTTTGATGTGGAAAAGAATTAAAGTATTTAAAATAAGCATCTATTCCAGAAGTATTTTACAGCGCTTAACCTGTTTTTTCATTAAAGCCTAAGCTTCCCACCTACACTATGGGAATCTTCTTCTGCCAACTAAGTGTATCTGATCATTTGGATTAATCTGGGGATTTAATACCAACTAACTTTATGCTGAGTTTATCCGCTATTCATAAATCAAGTCTCATCTTAAGTTAATTTCAAGGCTGATTATTTTTGGAACATTTTTATGGTATAAATTATTCATTACATAGATGCGCTATGCCTGTTTGCCAGAAAATAACAGAGGTTGTGCCAACTCATTTTTTAAAATATGATACCTGGGAGGAAATATTAAAACCCAGTTGGCAATATTTCAGCCAACTGATAAGGATTACCATACACTGCAATTTCACCTCTTTTTTTCCCACTATCTTGATAGTGAAATTCATTTCTGTGCCAGAGTTTGGCATTAGTGAAGTTCTTAAAACAGTGGCATAAGTGGTGTAAGGATTTGTGTTAAATCTTCAGACTCTTACGGATTTGGATAATTTTCTCTTGTTTAATTTTAAGAAAATCATTCCAGTCCCAATGTTCGACTGCTCCTCACAAACCTATGAAGACAACAACCCTTTCAGAATAACCACATATTTCCCAGTTAACATATAAATATATATCTTTTGTTCCACGTCACAAAAGAAACCAAAGTCCTAATTTGATTTATCTTGAATTATTCAACTGCCCTCAAGCAACTTCAAAACATATGAATACACACAAAAATATTTAACTCCATTGCTCTCAGTGACCGTGTAATAAAATACATCACAACACCCACACCTAGTAAAAGGGAAAGTAGATTCTACCTTCACAAATGTGGCCCCTGAATTACCCGATGCCATTTGTTCCTCTGTGAGCCACTTTGAAATATTGCTAACTTAAGGCTCAAAAATGTTGCATAAAAATAGAACTTTTTTTCCATTGTCTTATGTTCCGCTTGTATCAGTAAGCAGATTTATTAGCGCTATTCTTTTACCATTTTTCAGCCGCGATGCCATTCGCCACGGTGGCGGTGCACTCGCTTGTACGTTGTGTCACCCTCAAAAGAGGGTGCTCTGACGCAACAGTCTCTCTGATGTCAACTGACTAAATCAGGGCCACAATTCCCTTACAATTGCAGTCACCCTTTGTCAGAATATGCAACTAAAACAGGTCTGAATCAATACAAAAGACCTTAAAGGACTTTTTTTTTTTTTTTGGTTTAATTTTTGAAAGATGTATTTTAAATGTAACTACTTCAAGTCACATTGTATCGAATGATAAAATATATCATATATAAAACATATTTAAGACATGATTAAGCATGCATATATACTACCACCATGTGCCAAGCTCATCTATTATATTCAAATAGGGTTTTCTTGTCTATATAAAATGTTAAAGATCTTGGCTATATTGAAAATATGTTGTTCCAAACATTTAGTGAATGCCCAGGTAAAGCCTGTCCATGCAACGCTGATTCAATCATCTCCTGGGTGGACTCAAGCCAGGAGAATCCCACCTGAACTATAACCCTCGCTAATCTAAAGTAACTGTCTCGGCTCCCTCCTGTAGGAAAAGGCAGCTCCGGAGAACAACTCATCCAAATCTAAGGGAAATGTCTAAAATAAGGGAGAAGCATTGACCTTTTGCAAAACGGAAGCCAAGGCACAGGGAGAGTAAGAATTAAAATTTCTATTACATTAAATTACTCAATTTGCAATAGTCCAGACCACATCATTATGGAGACTTAGCACTTTCCAAACACGGCTTACACCCGCACCCCCCACAGCTCCGAGAATTCTGTATTTTTTCTGTGTTGGACCAAGGGATCCAAACTGGGGAACAGCAAACAAGGAGAAAAAAACTACTAAATATTTGGAAATTTTAATTTGTCTAGTAGGCACAGGAGCTCTGGGACGAGACAAAGGCAAAATTCAATTTTCTGGTCACAACTCAACTACTCCAAACTTAAGGTCAAGCTTCCTTCTTTTTCCTGTTCCTGAAATCATCACTTCAGTTTTCACGTCTTGCAAAACCTAAAGGCAGCATATTCTTCTAATACTCAACCCAAACGAATCCCTTTCAGTGACTCCTGACAGAGAAGGCAGGGGTCCTATCGGGAAAAAAAATAAATCACAGCATGAAGCAATTAAAGACTGGAAATTCACATATAGACATAAAAGGACTTCAAGTGCTGCATGCCACCTTCATTTTGCTATTTCCTAAATTTTGAGAGCTTGACATCAGGTTTTTTTTTAGTTCTGCTCTTTGCTTCTTAATACACTTATGCGTAATCATGCATGTGTGAGAAAATACTCCCTGACTTCGAGAAAAAGGAATAACGAAAAAGATTAAATTCCACAAACCATAACGAGATTGTCACCTGCACAACTCATGAGTAGGTCAGAAACTTCTACCCTCATCACAGGCCTTCTTAACCACACTCTTTATATTTTACTAGAACTAGAATTCCACTGACTACAAGAATTAAATCTAATTGTTCTTTTTTTTTTCTGATCCAATTTGGAGATCTGAAATAAATCTTACTTTTTAAAAATTATTTTTAATTTAAAAATATTATTTCCAACATTATATTCGGTATTTTAATATTACAGCGTCAGGTTACATGTGTGTTTTCACTACGTGCAAGTGAGATATACCCAAATAAACGCTTCAACTTGGCTAATGAGTAAAATCATCCATGATCGTTTTCCAAGACAAAAGGTGTACAAAACGAAAATATTACTTGCCGGGGTTGGCGTGTCACATATTCGTAGTTCCAGGAAATATTTCCTGAGGGGCTCAGATGAGAATTCTACGCGTTTATACCGGCAATTTAGTTCCAGTGAAAAAAATGCAAGGCGGTAAAAAGCTGAAACAAAAGCAAACTAAACAGAAGTCACGAGACACGGCGGCTGCTCTCGCGGCGCTCAAATAACGACCTGACACGGGGGCTCTGCAGCGCTTTGCAAAATAGACCGTAGGCAAAGACGAGCAGAGAGAAACCCAACCCCACGGTCATTGCAGCCACCGTGAGGTACGTTCAAACTCCCTGCTGCCTTGGGCCTTTGCAAAATTTGCAAATCGGAGGAGATGCTTTAAACAGTAGGTTTTCAATGGGAGGCAAGGGAAAGGAGTCCACTTCCAGTAATGAGGAGACCTCACACTCCGACCCTTATCGCACATAACGAACGTGGTCAGGCCACGTTTATTCCTAATGAATATTACCACAACGTAATATTGAATAATTTTTTTTTTTCATTTTATTTATTTTTTTTTTTATTAAATTCAACTAAAATAAGGGTCTATATTAATTCTGAATATCATTATTTGAAACTATTAGCAAATTTATGATTCAGAGGGCTGTTTGGCAAGCCCGAAAGCGCACCGTAATCCTTTCGCAGGGTAGATAGACGGGGAACGGTAGAGAAACGGGGAGCTCAGAGGTTCACTTTGGCTTTCATGCCATGTAACAAAATCTACAATGTTTTGGAGATGAGAGAGCTTGTCAGACCTTAGCGGTGAGCATCACCCGTTCCATAAAAGTGACAGGCAGTATTACCAGCAGAGAAGCTGTTGCCCTCGTGCCCTACAGCAAAGTCACTCCGTCTGTGATCTGACAGGCGGGGTAATGCGGGGATATGTTACGCTGCTGGAAAAACTGACACAGGAGAGTCCCGTGACTCGGACGAGCAAAATGGAAGGAGCATGCCCAGCATTTGCGACAGATAACAATTTAAAGCGTACGTTTATTACCGCTAAATTGCATCTCTCGTACCGCTGACACCTGCAAGTGCTTAGCAAAATCGGAAAATAAAATGGCATTATTCGCTGTCAGCAGTACGCAACTTTTCCTGAACGTCTAAAATTGAAATTCGTAATTAGAAATAAAAATGAACTGAACCATTATATGCCACCCACTGTAATTTCTCTCGTCGCTGAAACAGTGTAATTTACCTACCAGTTGTTTTCAAGGCCCAATCCCGCTACAGAAGGCGCTGTTGGGGAATTTTAAAATGTACAGTGTAAGAGTGAATTAAATTGGATCAAAACAGGTGAACAAAATAGAAGGAATGAAAAGTAAACAATAGTCTCCTTAACCAAAGCTGGAAACTCAATCCCACTTTGTCGCTATAATCCATACAGGAAACTCGACTGTGACACACCAAGAATTGGATTTAGCAAGTGCCGGGGAAATTGGAATTGCTGGAAGCTCCGGCTGGCAATCCATCCACAGGTCAGGCAGAGTGCAGCAAAGAAAGCTACTTTCTCTACGCTTTTCCTCTTCTGAGCTCTAAGAACACGTTCGAGAGAGGCCACCCCCTCCAGTAAGGGGCGGGAAAAGCCTTTATCATATCCGCTCCTCCCAGTTGTGAAAAGCTGCCCAAAACCACGGATATAGAATACACAATCCTAAAGCCACAGAGAATACTGAATTTGAAAATGATTAAGTACATAAACAAAGCCCGAAGCCTTTAAAGAATACGTTCGCGTTAAGGAAGGTCTGTAAGGAGTTTAACTCAACACCACGTTGTTTGAATTTGTTCCACTGTATAAAACATAAACCAAAAAAAAGCTACATTAAAAAAACTTTTTAAAACATGGAGGGCAATATAGTTTTTTTTCAGAGAAATTTCTCTGCACAGCCCTGTGGAAAAGCTTCAGGAAAGTGACTAAACAAAACCACAAGGAGTCCCCATAAGACAATTTTTCAGCATCTTTCATATTCATTACATTTTTCACTCATATACAATTCAAATTGCCTGAGCTTGAAAGTGCAAAAGACTTTATTTAAATTTACACATTAAAAATCTCTATGAATGAAAAAGTAAACTAGACACAATAACAAGCTTTTTTTTCTTTAATTGGCAATAATCACTAAAATAACACGATATATATCATTATTCTAATGATAAACTTTGTTCACTCTTCACAACATTGTATTTTTCAACACACACCTTAAAACTAACACACGCCCTGCGCTAAGTGGAGTCAATCATACTTAATTTACATGATAAAGTATTTTTAAAATTTCACCTGGTACAAAGTGTGCTAATCTCCTGGAAAACACATTTAGAAATTACAAACCTGGGGCTTTTTTTGTTTACTCAGAAAAAGCCAAGAAAACAAGAGAGGGAAGATTTTAACTAACGTTATCAAGAACCCCCTTTAAGTTTAAGCAGGTGACAGAAATTCAATAAGGGCTTTAATTCACTCTTGCACGGAAGTGGTTATCCAGAAAGATCGCTTGATGCCCGAACTGCAGGGGACAGCTCATTTCCCACGTCTGTCTTCAGATCTCCTTGCGGCAGAACAATTTGATTTACCCCCCCCCCCAGGTGAAAGCAAATACCTTATTTTTCCAGTTGGACAGTAGCAAGCCAAAAAATTATACATTTTGTATATTCTATCTTTAAGTATCCAAATATGCTAATTCCATCTCTGCATAGCTGTGTCCCTCTGCATTCCAATACTGAGTCGCTTCCTTACAAGTTAAAAAATTCAGCAAAATACAAAGGAAGTGGCAGAACAGCCTGTAAAATTTTAAAGGCTTTCAGAGTGCTCTCTTATTTTCTCACTGAGCTAGGAGACCCATTTATAAATCCAGTTTTGAAAATCAATTGGAAAGTGTCTCTTGAGAGGTTACGGTGACGACAGAAAAGAATGTCAGTGCTAAAGAAGCTTCTGTGCAGACAGACAAAGAGTCAAAATCTTAATTTTTTTGACAAGTCGGTACTTTTCCTGGTTTGAGGCACTACAGAAGCACACACTTTTATTGTCAATATTACTGAAGAGAGTTAATCCATGTCAAAAATTAAGTTCTAACTCTAAAATATTATATTTGATCAAGGCATATAGAGTACTAACAACCTTCACGTGATTTTCCAGTGGAAAAAAAAACAGGTTTTTTCAGTTTCAGTGAAAAAGCAGTAATTTAAATCATCTTCATTTATTTAGTAAAACACGTATTTTCTCTCTCTGTCCTTAGAGGTTTGTATTCTGTACTACTCTTGAAATACTTTCACTTGTCAATAATGTTATCAATCCTGATACACTATCAATACTCACTCCTTCCTCAGAACATAATGTGAAAAGAAAGCACTTAACCGGGATAATAAAATTCCCAATTCTCTTTATTGATTAAGAATATTTCCATTTCGCATACATTCTGTTTTTCACCTGTTTTACAGAGGATCTGAAATCATTACTTTATGATGAATTAACTTACTTTGGAGGACGTAGAGTCACATTCCTGACAAATCCATCCATAGCCAGTCTGTTTAGGAGACTTCTTCAAGGGAGGGTCTAGACAGCCAAAATGGTAGCAAAGCCTGCATTCGTCACACCTGGAACAGAAAAAAAATGAAAATATTTATACATAAATGGTACTTCTGTACTATTTTAGATTGAGCTTCCCTGCGACTCTCAGTACAAGATTTCCTGATCTGTTATCCTGATACAGAAAATCCATTTTCTAAAAGGAATATTTTCAAACACAATCACTTTAGGTAGGTTATGCCTAATTTGGAATATTCTGATGCAGACACTCATACATCACCTTTGTCATCATCTTATATAAATGGCGTTATTTCAGAGATTTGCAAATCAAACACAAAAAATGTATAACCAGCTCAAATTTTTAGATACTTCAACGTCGTTCATTGCCACGTATTTTCAGAAATTTGTGAATTTTTGAGACAGTGCCAATATTCATTTTTCAGTTTTAAGACACTATTTTACGCGTCTACTCTTTCAAGGAAATCTCGGTGATTTGTTTGCTCACATATTCAACAACTCAAGTATAGTTTACAGCTACGAATTATATTTTTTACAGCAGGGCTATGTGGTTGATAAATAAACCCACAAATATTTTCTGGTTTGCTTTGAATTTTCTGGAAAGGGGCATTAATTTAAAAGGATTTCACTGTGATCTTTCACTTAGAAAACTGCCCTGTGTGCACACAACAATTTAATGTTCTTTTTTAATAAACCTTTCATTTTGTACTATGTACGGTCCACATAAAAACATAGCTATTCTTCACCCATCCTTAATGTACCAGCACTGAAGAAATGCTACAGTGTAACAAGGGCTTCACAAAAGGATTTTTAAGTCAGTATAATAATGTGCTCCAAATGAGAAAAAGATTTTAAAAGCAAATAGAGGTTTTCATATGTCCCACTGAGCTTGACTTTCTTTGCGTATCTCCCCGTACTCTTTTGTGTGAAAAAAAGAAAGCTTTTTTTCAAATTGTTTGCAATATTCTCTTCATTAAATGTCCTTAAACTCTGAATTAAATCCAGTATAAATTATCCAAAAAGAGGAAATAGAGCAAATGTTCAAAAATAACAATTTCTAAGAAATCCTTTACACTTTCTCTCTCTGCTTCCCTGGCCACTCATTTTCTCCTCTCCAAAACACGCAAATCTCCACAAATTGCAATAATAGGATGGCACAGGCGTCATCAGATCAAAGGCAGAGGGAGGTAATTTATCAGCAGAACACAGAGTGCATCACAGAAAGAGGATTCACCTAAGAGACCAGGCTGCTGTAGTAAGAGAAGAAAAGGTTCACGTGACTTTTCTCCAGCGATCAGTCTCCAAATAAGAAGCAGCCGCCGTTTCCTGATGATGGTTGTTTAACCTAAACGTATACTTTTTTCCATGCGGCCGAGGCTGTGCTCGCTGGGGAAGCCTCCTCTTTTTAGCAGTCAGGTGTGAGACACGAGCATTGGTAAGGGTATGGCGTCTACCGTCTTCCGCTAAGTAGAAATTAAGAGCACTAATCTCTCCATCCTCAATATGGAGGACACTGGACTGACATGGGGTTGGCGTCTTTTAAAAATAGCATATCCCATATTACAAACTATACACTTAGGATTGGTTAGTAATAACTCAATCTAATTCCAGGACAAAGAAAACACTTAAAAAAAAATGAAACCCTTCTCAGTTTTTAAAGACAGAAGAGTTCTAATGCAGAAATATATTACTTACAATTAGGAATACATGCAGTTTTATTTCTTGTGAAAGGCATATTAAAATAATAAAAGGTTGAGAGTGGAAGATGAGATAGGTTACACTCCTACTTCCCAACAGCCTACGTGACCTTCAGCAAAAGATTAAGCCTCCTTTCAGCCTCAATGTTCTCATCTGTAAAGGAATATATTTTTACTAACCTATTTCTATATCTAGAATCTTACTGAGCAGTGCTTATCACAACTCCCTTCTTCTAAACTGTTTGGGATCCCCTACCTAACACAAAATAAAGCATCACGCTATTTCTAACTGATTTAGTGTATTTTCAGAGCTTAATCCTAAAATCTACACCTGACTTCAAGCAACATTAATTTAGATTTTTTTCTGAAGTGAGTGTCCATAAACACAAGTGTTTCTACATTCAAAAGAAAATGTTTCCCCTTTAAAAATATGCTTCGCCATCTCTTCTTCCATCTTTTCCATTTCGTACCTAGAACGTGGCGTTTCCCGACTGCACCTTCAGCCACGTTTCGGAAGAAACTGGGGGAATTAGCGAGGCTGGGTCGAAATAACCAGAACGTCATGAAATTAAACACAGATCAGGAGGCGCCATTCTAAAGCTGAACGGTTTTAACATTTATTGTCACTAATTTTTATCACTTCAAAGCCGTTCAGTTTGGCAGAAGAAAAACCGCATTTTCTTAGAACGAGTTAAAAATATCTACATGAAAGTTTTCGAATCCTAACAGCTTCTATCTGCAACTGCACAGCTGAGGAAATGCAAATAACAAAAGCTTATTTTCACGTGTCGAAATATAAAACACAAAAAGCTGCACAGTGACAAAAATGAAACTACACCAAATATTTTTAAACACTTCCTTTTTATTGGAACGCAAATTCTGTGTTGCGGGACACAAATTCACTGATTCTGGGGAACGATGCTGGGGAAAGAGATGAACACACACCGTACCGTGGTTAAAGACGACGCTCGGTCTGGCATCTCTCCGCCAACACTGACTTGGGACAAAACGTGATGCTTACACACATCGCAGTCCAGAAAAAACTGGCATTATTAATTGCTAATTCTGAATAAAAACCTTATACCCAGGTTAAAATGGCACTAGTAAAACGAGATTAAGCCCTTAAGCGTATATTATTACTTGTGTTCTTTTGCCTCGCAGCATAAAATGATAGAAAAGCCACTGTCCGATTCAGAAAATAAGGAAGCGACACAAAATAAGGAACACTTTAATTAGAGAATGGAAGTGTCGGGTCACCAAAGGTGCGATGCTGACAATCTCACAGCCTTCCAGTAAATGCACTCACGGATCCATCACGGTACGGACGCTCACAGAGCACAGGAGCCACGCGCCGCTGTCATTTACAAACATCATCCGCTTCCATCCCGAAGATGGCTGAATAGCACGAGATAAACTGTGGGGCCGGCGGGGGGAAAAGGGAAAGAAACCACTTCCTCCGCTTTAAAAGCTCAGGTAAAATTTGCACCCTTGTGGATTCAAGGTCACATCTTCAAAACAGTCCTGAAAGCAGCAAATCTGGTACCTTGCTATTATTTGTGGATAACATTTTTGGTGGGGTTGAGTACACGACTTACAAACGCGACGAAGTGCCCGGCCAGCTCCTGCAGCTCCCCCCAAAACTTCGGGGAAAAAAAAAAAGCAGAGCCCCACACCAAGGCAAGCCAACCTAAAGCTCCGAAATTACCTCTAACTGACAGGCAATTGCTTACGATCACTGTTTTAACAAGCCTGAAATTACTTTATGCATCAAAATTAGAAATCGCCGGGTTTCCTCATCCCGGTAATTAACGAAGATAGATACATGCCCACTACAGACCGAGAAAATGGGGTGTGAAGAAGAAAGGTGAATTCTGAAGGAGTTAGGTTCATAAATTAAAAAAAGAATAAAAGCAAACATTTTTTCCCTCATAAACGTACGGGATGCAGGTCGGCTACATCTTCACAGCAAGAAAGCTTGATTAGGCATTTCCATACCTGAAATACGTCTGCTTTGTTCGTTAATAAAGTGATCTCCATCTGCTCATGCCCTTGGACTGTTTTTATTAGGTTTTTTAGCAGTACAGCTGGCTGTGCTCAAGCCCTACATCACTCTGCATTTTCCTGTTTATAATTAACTAATTATGCTCTAATCAATAGTGTAGATACTGATTTTACAATGTAAATGAGATAAATGAGATAATGGCTGGGGTCAATCTCATTTTATTTACAGAGCCCAGCACACGCATCCAATTTCATGACGTTGCGTCTACCTGGACGGGAGGGAGCCTTATCAGTTGGCCTGCAGAAGTCTTCCCGTGACCACTGGGGAAAGAAAGAACCTCTGCTTTTAGAGAGGAACAGTGACTGCAAACCCTGCCCATCGCTGGCACGTCTCTAAGTCACCGCTTAATATCACCGAAAAGCACAAAGAGCTGATTCAGCCGGAGTGAAGAAACCTCTTTTGCATTCACAAGGCAGCGTCACCCATCTACAGCTGTGAAAGTAATTACCTCCACGTCCCCGAAACACAACATTAATAAGCTAATCTTTAAATACAACTTTCCAAATATGCTTCGGAGACTAGAGAAAATCTCTCACTCACGCACGCCGTCTGCAGCGTCGCGGCAAAAGGTGCCGTGTCGAACAAAACACAGAATTGCAAAATACACACACTACTCCCTGTTCATCACAACAGCTCAGAAAGATTTAGGTTAACGGCAAAAAAAAAGATAAAACTTTGACACACTATCGACAAACCATCATCACCGTTAAAACTTCTCATGTAAGCCTTCCTCTGGCAAACTCAGAAGTAACTAGAACAAAATTAGAAGGAATCTAACCCAGAATTTTTAAAGTCTTAAACACTTTTCATGCATCTGCTCCCCCATCAGTTGGGGGGAGGCAACACGGTGGCTTCTCCACCATCTGTGTGGGTTTGGCTTTAACTATTGATATACGTCTTTCCTTGTTCTGGACCCCATTTCTGACTAAAGGCTCTCAACCCCTGAGGAAGGGATGCTGCTTCTCAGGCTCTCCCTCCCCTTTAATCCCTCAAGTCTCAAGTTCTGAGCTCCTCTGAAACTGCAAACTGTAGATTGCAGCACGTTCTTGGGTTCAGATGAACAACTTCAAACCAGTTTAAGGCACCGTCATCGTTTTATTCCTTATTAGTGGCCATAGGATAAATCCAAGGTCAGGGAGCACGTCAGCGTTCCCAAAGGAACAGAGTAAGCTGATGGAGCTCAGGTGAAGTCCCACTGTAGGACCAAGGTGACCGGCTTCGAACTGGAGCGGGTGAGGAGCGCTCCTGGGACACCTAATTGCAGCCAGACCATGACAGGGATAAATTCTGGGTGATAGGAATGAGTACTATGGGATGGGTTATATCAGCAATTCTTACATGTCATGTCAAAGGCAGCATTTTCCTGTGCCCTTAGTTAAAGAATAATTAAACATCTAATGGTGAAATAACTGCATAATTATATATTTAGCGCACTGTTATTATATGCTGTCCAAAACTTACATTTATTCTACTTATTGAAGGAGGACCCAAAACAATAGTACTTTTTCATTATGGAACAGGTGGAAAACATTCTTCTTTTTAGCTTTCTCTTCCGACATCTCTTGAAACAAAGTGAAGATACGTCTTCGTATCTTACCTTGGCATTCTACACCCAAAATCTTCAATTCAGCCCCACGGATTCCAACAGAAATTGCTTTCACTTTGCCGTGATACGTCACAGGCCAAGCACAAACCAGGAGTGAGGCAGGGCTGTGTTTAAGACACTAATTTAAAATATAAGGTCCAGATCCTCAGCAACTCTTTTGTTTTCAGGCAGAATATTGTCAAAGGAGAAAACTATATTAAGCATAAAATGGAAAAAGCTGGTTTTCCTCATCCTGATTTCTACAATTTTTCCCTTGCCTACGAGGGATACACCAAGTATAAACAGATGCTCAAGTCATCTTGCAGTTTCTGTTCTACGGAACAGTTTTAAGAAACTGTTAGCACCAGGATAATTTAAAAGCCTTCTCACACAGGCCAGCCAAGCTTTAGGTGACTTCACCATCAGGAGCGTGACAGATTCCAGCACTAAAATTCCTAGGTGACTGCACATGCACACAACGTTGAATACAAACCAGGATATAGCCCAATTATATGGCCTTTTCTAACACAGGTACTGGTTATCCTGAAAGGCTCTCGATCTCCAAAGATGCTTAAAATTCAACTGTATATTAACTCTAAGGAACTCGATCTAGTCCTACTTTGGGTGGGTGGCTAAAAGGGAGGTCTGCCAGAGGCTCCTTCCAACCTGAATCTTTCTGGATTCTGATATTTTCAAAATTTTGATTTAAGTAAATGAAATACTCTTGGTGGGAGGGACAATGCTTATGGTATTGCACAAAATAATTAAAAGCCACATTCAGATTTCTTTTATGCCAGCTACAATCAGTGCAAACATACAAAAGGAGTCCCTGACTTCCACAGTTTATAATGTTAGATGAGACAGTTACGCCTGGAAACGAGAGGGGAACGGCTATTACTGAAATGTGAGGGAATATTCCAGCCACAGGATGATTATTATATTCTTTTTTTTCATATTTACCCACTACTGATGAAGACAGTGTACGGGCAAGACGGACACACGGCCTGACAGAGCCAGATGAGCTCACTGATCTTCAGCTAACCGTGGTCTCATGGTAAAGAACCTACAGAGTTTTGGATGTGGGAAACTGTATAATCTCTAATTTACTCAAATTTCTGTCCAAACTCAAGGGCATCGATAAATTGACTATTTTTTTCTATCTAGCATTGAATAATCCTGTGGGAAAGCCTTCATTCACTAGAAGGATCTATGCTACCCTTTTCAGCATCTGCTAGATGAATTAAGTTATTTAAAAACCCTATATTTAGCACTAGTTAGAATATGCAACAGCAGGAATTTCTATGGCTTTGACCTCTAGGAAGTTCTACTTTAAAGCAAAAAAGGTAAACAAAACATTAAAAAATAAATTCAAAAGGAAAAAAACATTTTATGTAGCTTCTACTCCCTACCCCCTCAGACGCTTATCATCACATAATCTAAACATCAAATACTTTATTCCAACAGAACTGACAAATAGTGTCAATCAGTTACACCACAAATGAGCAAAAGAAAATAAGGATTAATCTGGCAGACATTTGTGTAGCTAAATTTATTACACTAAACCCAAAACTGCCACCTCTCCTACTTCATTTAATTAATGTTTTTTAATAGTAAAACAAACAACCCCCCCAAATCCAAAAAAACCTAACACTGATTATTTATGGGTAAGGAAGAACTTGAATTGCTTTTTTATGAATGGTCCACAAGTCAGATGTTTCATGAAACTTAGTTTGCATCTACACAATGAATTATAAGAACACTATAAAGAAGCTTTATTTACTATACCTGTATGTGAACACTTTCCTTTCAGCAAGAAATGTTCACTTCTCTCTCTCATAGTAGTTCAAAACTATAAACACATGGCTTTGACAAATTACTTTGCAAAATTCATGATGGAGAATATAATGATGTAAACGCTGTCGTATGTGTTTGCTTTTGTTCCTATTATACAACTACTGTATAGAACTTATATTTACAGTATTTTTAAGTTTAAATTAAGTATTTCTGTGAAGCTAATGCCTCCAAGACACGTATTAAGAGAACGCTACACAAATTACAATCTCAAAACCCTCCAAAATATTTTCTTTCTTGGGAAAACTGGGCAATTCTGAAAGAACCAGGATAACTCCCTTGACAAACGGAAGAGTATAAAATTTAAGAAAGCTATCAGCAAATACCGCATTAGTTTTTCTGAAGTACATCCTTGTCGTAATACACGACTGCATCTATAGTGCCGTTCTCAAATATTCATAGGAACAAGTACACAGAAGGGTGTATTGTCTGTGAACTACTAGAGAAGCCCATTACAGTTTTGAATATTGCCATCAAACTTCTTTCAAAAGGTGAAATATCAAGCGTTAACATCTGGCTTTCCAGAAAAAGAGAGGTAAGCAACAATGATTCATGTGAATGAGAGAGAAAGGGAGAGAGAGGCTGAAAACTAAATACCTGATGTCAAAAGAAAGTGCTAAGGAAGAAACAAAACTCTACAGAGCTGTACTGGGGAACAAACACACAAAATACAGCAGGAAATCACCTCAGGATATCAAGCTCCCCCAGGGGAGTTATCAACAACACTCAAAACAGTTTTTAACACACATTAGTCTGCCCTTAAAATCCTCCAACAGCAGAGATTACTCAACTCCCCTAACAAACTTCTCCAGGGCAATTATTCTTATTGTTCGAAAAAAGCTCTCTCTTGCCGAACCCAAATCATCTTGCTACCATTTGACTTATTTTTGGTCTGACCAGAATTGAAGAACAACTTCTTTTTTCCCTCCCTCACAGCAACTTCCCTCTTCATCATCTTTGTATTCATTTAGCCGTTTGGAGACAGACTCCTCAGTCTTCTCTACATTAAAGAAATCCAACTATTTTAAGCTTTTTTTATTCATTTATGTCTCCCGTAGTCTTCTTATCATTCAATTCCATTTGCTTTTCTCTACATAATTCCTGCCAAAGTGGACAAAATACACTAGCTGAGACTTTTCCAAGGGTGAGATACTGGTTTTCGGAATATTCAAGAGGAGTATTTTCATGTGTTAAATATAACACCTCTCTTTGTACATCCCAGGTACGATCAGTTTGATTCACGTGATCCGGAGTCCCCCATAACCTCCTTTTTTGAAGACGTACCTCCTGACCAGCTAATCTTTGTATCTTAATCACTCCCTAAACAGTGATTTGCCTTTTTCTTTACTGCACTGAATGCTTTTCCTGGATGCTTGCTTAAAATTTCACTTTTAATTCTAACACTAGGTCCCTCAAATCATACCGGTATCACCTGCAAATGTCACCAAACGCTTCATTCCAGTACCTAATAAAGTAAAGCAAAAAATGACCAAAAATACAATAGTACTGAACTGGATCCAGGAGAGTCCTGAGTGGAACCCAGAGAGTGGAATATCACTCCAATTCGGCAGTGAGTCCATGGGAACCGGTCAACTTCTCGAATCAGCTACATATTTTATTGCAGCATAATTAACAGAATATTTCTGTAGCTTATTTAGCAGAATGTCACACAGAGATATATTTTAAAAGTCTTACTAAAGCCAAGATATGCTACATTTATCATTCTCTCCTGCTCACAATACCTAGACTGTGCGAGTTTAACAACTGAGCATAAATCACAGTAAACATTACTTTCTATTTTTCCCCCCCAAACTCAGCATGATGTACAGGTAAACACCTTTTTTCCCCCCTCATCAGCACAGCGTTTGGATATAACTTCTGATTTCCAGATTTCTGGATAAGTGGTCACTAAACTTGGTCTCTTCTTCCTAAAATGGATTCATGGATTCAAATTCGTGCATTAACATCTATTTCCCAGTGCAGATTTCTTTATTTTTTAAGGTGACTTTGTGTGCCTTGCCAACACAGGACAGTAAGCATTTCTGATTGTTCAGACAAAAATCTTACTCTGATATCATCCCACCCCCTTCTTAAAACAAAACGACGTGTTAGACATCAGGTTAATTTTATTTAATATAATATCCAAACATGAAATGCCCTGGTAAGATATAACTCGTAGATAAGTATACACAAATTTGTATATTTCTCCTATTACTTATTACAGCATTTAATTTCTTTCTTAAGTTTAAAAAATATCTTCAAATGGAAACGTGCCTTAATAGATGACAAAACCCACCGTATCTCAAGAAATTCAAAGATTATATGTCATCAAGTTACACGTGTGATTGCGTTTGAGCAGGATTTTCCCGAGCAAGTTGGAGATGAGAGCGATGAAGATGCCAACACACTGCTACTGGAGATTTAAGAACCGGATCGGTACCGTTTGTAGATCAAAATACTATGTCTGCATCTACCAGGATATATAGGGACGAAGCCGAAGATCTCAGTTGTGTGATCAGTTCTTCATTCCTTCCCCAACTTACACAACAATTTCGTATTTGTTTTGTGAGGAGACAAGCTTGTCTTGGACACTGCCAGAGAAGTAAGCCAAAGAAAACAATTTTGCATATACTCAACTTTTTTCTTCAGAACTTTTTCAGAAAGCAATATAGGCATAGTTCTATTCAATCGAGTGTCTGAAGTCAGAAACAATTAGTGCATACTAATAAGCATAAAATCAATTTTTCCGTGGCAAATCTATTCCTTCAGAATAGTAAGTCTCAAGTGTTTTACAGGTCTCATTATCACGGAACATATTTTTTTTTTTTTTTTTTTTTTTTTTAGGAAACAATCCTTTTTACAGT
Organism: Numenius arquata; assembly: GCF_964106895.1. Taxonomy (NCBI): domain Eukaryota; kingdom Metazoa; phylum Chordata; class Aves; order Charadriiformes; family Scolopacidae; genus Numenius; species Numenius arquata. The sequence goes on from NC_133582.1 coordinate 59,700,733, forward strand.
AAGGTCTATGTACAACACGGTGTTTTCTATGTAGAAATATTCTTATTAAACTGCATGTAAGTAAAGCAGCAGGCGGATGGCAAACCGGTGCTTAATTCATTCGGTATCACCATAGAGGAACGCACAATATTTAAGTCCCACAGGCTTCTGTCACTCTTCAGTGAATCCAAGCATCGTATAACATCATTTGCCAACGAAGCACAGGGGAAAAAGACATTACTTAATAAGACAATTCTGACAAGACATTTATCCGGGATTTTTCAACAATGCACATATGAAATGTTCCTGATTAGTGCAAAAAAAATATGCAGGCAAATTAACTACCTTGTCAGTCCAAATAACAAACCAATCAATTACATTCTATCCAAGCCTGACAAGCAAACTCAACTTTTTGTCAAAATAAGCTTATAGTAGAGACAAGGTAGCTGTTCTCCTTTACTTTAGGTACTCTATTGAGAGCTTTATCCACATTTAAAAATCCTATTATAAAAGGCTTCCACGATTGCCTCCGAGGATGAGTTGTGGCAGAGTTGTGTCTCATGAAGGGTATCTACACAGTAAAGTGATAAGAAAAAAATATTAACATTGAAAGATCATAGCAGCTCTGCTCTGTCTTATGAAACATTTTAACATCACACTAAATGCAAGCAAAGTGTATCCTCAGATCCAAATAGATTAAGACACTCAATTCCAAGAGTCTCTAAGTGTCAAAACGTTAAACTGAGTTAAGTATAAGCATCCTTTTAACTTTTTCATAAAGAACAAAGGCAGTCCACCAGAAGACAGAGAAGATATTCTTTTTTCTTTTTTTAAATCATAAAAGCAACAATTTAGTACAAGTAGGCTGGACTGTGCAGCTAGTGTTTGCCTCAGATTTGAAACCCACACCAATGCAGCTCTGGGACTGACTACATGACAAGCACAAACAACGTGGGCACCGCGTTACGACCTTAAAAAAATGCTTGTTTTATAGAATAGCATTTGAAAGAAAATAAGCATTAAGTAAGGGAGAGCTTCTTTCATAATGCAGTGTAATAATTCAGTACATAGAAAGCTTCAGTCACTTCTAAAACAATGTCTGAAGCAATGGTTCAAAATTCTTCACAGCATTTTTTCCCTACTTGTACATCCTGCCTTTTGACCCTCTCATGACATATGTACTTTTCAAGGATGCTCTTTTTTAAAAAATAAATACAGTTTTAAAGCACTGATTCTCTATATTTAAAACCTTTAGAACTGCTTGCAATACAGCAAATTAATGCAACTGATAGCACTGTGAGATTTTTAAGTAGGAAAAAAACCCTATGTTGTCTTTAAGCTGTGCTGGCATATCAAATACACATCAATTTTCAAAGAAAGACCTATCTAAAGTCTCCAATGCATTTGTTTTTTTGTTTTCTACTTTGAAACGTATTAAAGTAGAATTGTAAATAAAAAGGAATTCTAAACATACTTTCTGACATACAAAATTCTGACATACTTTCATAAAATAAAAACCGTAACAATCCAATGAACAGGAGCGATAGTGTCACCGCATGTTCCAACAACAGTTCTTTCCAAACTGATTTTAATTTTGAGCGTAAGGACTTTGTGTCTAAGAATCAGAGAGACAGCAAGGAAGCAGTACGCGTAAATCCATTTCAGTTCTCACGCATTCGAGTGCAGAAACCCGAGGGGCAGCATCAGCAAACAATGTGAGAGAAGCTCAAGGTCTTTGTGCCACCTCTGTCCCCTCTGCACCAGGATGAGCAGCTGCGACCGTGCACCATCAGGGACGGGCTCTGCCCTCTCTGGGCTGGCAAGGCTTGGGTAGAAATACAGGGATCCATGCTTTTAATGCAACTTTTTATTTCTGTGTCCTCAAAATGAGCATGTATATATATACATACTCATATATACGTTAGTATATGTTCTTATATACATGTCTACGTAGTTATAAATATACTTATATAAATAAATTTATATTCATAAATTAGTATTACATTAAAATGACATGCTTTTATATATGAAAAAAACTTCATAGTTAAACTAATAAAATAGTAAGTTAAATTTTAACAACAAGCTCACAAATCGAAGTAATAAAAGACAAACAAGGCTCACAGAGGAAACATGTAACTGGAGAGCAAAGCCAAGATCCTGATTTTTTGTAGTGCTTTACGTAAGGCTGCCAGAAAACAGGCGTCATTAGGAAGTATAACCAACCTATACCTGCAGCAGGGATTCCTACAATATTTCTTTGTATTGCATTTTTATTGATAACAACATATCAAGAAATTTTAAAAAACACTGTGATATTTACTGATACAAGGGGAATTTACTTTTTAAATGGTTGGACAATTTTTCCATTTCTACTGTTGTTAAATTTTGACTTGACATCATTTATTTTACATGATTTCAGGTTAACTTCACCCCTCTCATCTCCAAAGTATTATTTAGTTAAGGAATTCCTACTGCCTTTGTTTAAACACAGTTTTAACCAGCAACAGATTGGTAAAAGCCAAAGGAATATAAATAGATAAATACAACAGACTTTTTTTAAGCTTGTAACCCCCAAACCCATCTGATTAGTGACTACTAGTTTTGGAGAATTACTTACTAACATTTTTTCCTGGGATCTCCCATGCTGATGTTATTTCTCCTATTTTACTCCCTGTGTACCGTTTCACCCCTACGTACCATTTCCCACCCCCTCCCTCATCCAAGGAACCGCTCCCATTCCCACACATCCACTCTGATTTCCACTGACCGCAGGAACCAGAGCTGCCTGCAATATCTCGTCTTGCTTTTTCAGCCTTTAGTTGGGAAAACGATTTACTGAAAAATTCCAAAACAAGCACAGCGAGCAAAACTGAAGAGTTTTCCTCTCTCACCAGTAGGTGGAACAAATATGAGACAGAAAAGAGCACCACAGGTAACGCCATAATAGACGTTCTCAACAGGGAGGTTCCCAATTGCATATATGGTCCTTTAGAAGAGTTGCTCTCTCCCAGCTCTCCTTCATTCCAAGACAAAAATCATTACGGAAGCCCTTTCCTTCAAGTTTTGGTACAAAGGGAGAGAAACATGTCAAGGTCTCTCAATGTCCTCCCTAACGATAAGGGGCTGTCATCTCCTTCCCCCGTTAAGTGAACTTATAATGGGGAGGAGTATATGAATATCTACAATTATAGAGGAAGTGCTGACAGAGACCAGTTGTAGAAGGCAAGGAACCCTATCTGCGCTAAACACCAAACCATCTGAAGGTGACATAAGTAATATGCATTTTTAAAATTCAGGCCTTGGTCCCAGGAATTAATGTCCACTCACAGCGACATTAAGGGGATGAGAGCTACAGGGAAAAAAACCCACAACGGATCCCCAAAACAATGATGAGCAATGTGTCTTCTAGACATTGCTAATTACTTCAATTCTTCTCAGTATCGATCAAGTTATCAATATTAATAAATGGTTCCCGAATGGTTATGGATTTCTATTTGCTAACGTACACACCGATTTGCCTGTAAAAAAAGTTATCTGCAGGAAAAAACATCACTGAAGCACCACTGGAATAGAAAAGCTCTGCTTCTTTTTAATAACTGGCAAACTGGAGCATAAATAGTGGCATTTCGAGGTAGTCACTGCACAAACATATTGACTGAGGTATACAAATAAGACTAACAATAGTCCTGATTTACAGAATTCTGTTCTCCAAGTACTACCGTGCCCACTTCAAAACAAGAACACATTTTCAAACTATTTCAAAGCCTGGAAGGAACAACATATCCCATACAAAAGATTAAATAAAATATTGGTATCGTGCCTGTGAAATGGTTTCATTTGGTAATAAAAGCGTCATTTTCCTTCATTCTGCGCTGCCTTTGTGAACACAAGCTTCTGAGAACCCATAAAAAAAAAAATTCCAGTCAATACACTCAATACTCTACATGAAACCCAGCTTTCTCTTTTAAGAGACTGCATTTACAGACCTTGTCACAACAAGGTCCTTGATGTTATCGAAGCAATTTCAAGATACTTTAATCATTGGCAAAACTCAGTAACCTGACAAGAGAAATTTGGGCCAGGAAGATTTCAGTAACTTGAAAGGAAGGTTATTGACTGATGTAATTTCATTTGGATGTGACTGAATCCAATTGATCTGGGTTTTTGCAATGCATATCTCCCCTCTGCAGCTGTCTCTATCTGATTCCGTCTGTGAGGACTGACTATCCCTTTCCACTTAAAGCAAAACTCTTCCTTCTCCCTGCTATTATTTGGAACGAGCACACGAGGAGAGCATTTTCAAGTTTAATCTCTGTACTCACTGTAAGAAGAAAATATACTCAACTGAATGCCAACCCGTGAATTCAACTTGTGAATCTTGTGACTGGCAGCATATTCATTACATAGTGAGAAAAACAGGTCATAGAACATTAAATTATTATTAGAATCATAGAATGGTTAGAGTTGGAAGGGACCTTAAAGACCATCGAGTCCCACCCCCTGCCATGGGCAGGGACACCTCCCACCAGACCAGGTTGCTCAAAGCCCCATCCAACCTGGCCTTGAACCCCTCCAGGGATGGGGCAGCCACAGCTTCTCTGGGCAACTTGGGCCAGTGCCTCACCACCCCCACAGCAAAGAAGTTCTTCTCCAGATCTCATCTAAATCTCCCCTCTTTCAATTTAAAACCATTCCCCCTCATCCTATCGCTCCACTCTCTGCTCAAGAGTCCCTAAATTAGTACTAGTAGTATTATCATTTACCAAAATACTGAGTTAGAGCTTGTGTAAGATAAGGTCGTATGACAGTACAAACTAATTCTCAATCCCAACTGCACAATAACATGTAATCTAAACTGGAACAGATTGTATTTATTTTCAGTTGAGCACTTGGATGCGTTCAAAAGAAAAAAAAAAAAACCCGATCTGTATGCAATGAGCATAATAATTTATAAACACTGATACAATATCTATGAAATCACATCTTCCCACACAAGCTTGGCTTACAACAGCTTTAACAGAAGTAGGAACTTCACAATTAAAATTAAGTTTAAACAGCACAAATCTCAAAGAAAAACTCTCAAAAAAAAAAAAAAAAGTGGTCTAGATGGGGAATTAACGAAGCCTTGAGGGGAAGTGAGTGGGTCACCACCCGTGGGGTCCTGCTCACGTGTGTTGCTGCTCTGCTCAACATCACGCACCTGCTGTTTAAATGACTAAGTGCCATCTTCCCCAGCATACTGCGATGCAGGGCGAATTTATCAATGGAACGTTACTGCAAATAAGCCAAAAGTCAGCAAGATAAAACACAACTAAAATTGACCTGAAACCGTGGAGCTCAGCAGCTTAATGCACCATTTCCAACATCATGCCTTTACCACGCGCTTAGTTTTTCTCAGTTTTTATGCTGTCTTGGGTTTGAAAGCGAACAGATGGGAAGTCTTATTAAATGCATATCTATCCTGACAGCAAAGTTACACATTACGTTCAATTATTTCACCCAGCAAGATGGATTTAACAAGCAAAAATGTCAAAGCAACAAAAGAAAAAGGGAAAGGCAATATAAGCAAAGAAATTTTCAAAAGCTCTTTTATCTACAGAAGTACACACCAATTTAAGGACAGAATGTTTTGAGTTATGTGAAAGTTGGTCTTTTAAATCAAAACTTTGTACTTCTTAAACAATTAATTGAAATGTCGTTTGCAAAACACTTCTGATTCCCTACATAATATGCATATGATTTGAAAAGTAAAATTTTGCCTTGCAAAAAAGCCATTTGGTATTTGCTCACACAGACCGGGGTTTATTTCCCCCTTGTTTTTGTTTTTATTTCATGCAGATTGAATGAAGTGAAACAAAAAAATTAGGAACAATCAAATCAGATCCAAAAAAAAAAAAAAAAAAAAAATCAACCTCAGTCCTTCAGTGCCTTCCCGACTCCCTTTACCGCAGAAGATGCTATGAGTAATTCAGCTTTTATGTCTATAATCTATATGCTTTAAAGTTTAAAGAGTTTTAAGGTATCTCTAGCGGCAGGAATATTCAGGCTGCTCTGAACCAGCGTGAGCCCCAGAGCTTCCCATAGAAACCTTTGCAGAGAGAACCCAGAATCTCACCCTCGGCATCAACCTCTGTCTGAGCCCAAAGCAGGCGAAAAAGGCTTCGGATTCTCTTGATGATAATAGTCACAGAGTATCTTCCCAGCAAAATTCTCTCTTGCACAAACTGTGTGTAATTAAGACTTAATTTATCACTAAAGTAAGTCAATAGCATCAGCTCAATAAAAATGTTTGGTTTATATATTACACAGTATTTTTATAAGGACTGTCACTCGCTGTACTGTAAGATCAGTGCACTCTTCCTTAAGTGCTACACAGATGTACTAACACGCCATTAATCTTTCAGGTAAAATCTCAAGTAGTATCATTATGATTTGTTACAGAAAAGTAGATGTAGTAACTTTTGTGGGCTGGCTCTTTATCACTGGGGAGAAGTGACTTCTGAAAAGAAAATCTAAATTTCATTGCAATGTCTATGTTTTAGCACTCGACGGTTCCCACCAGGGTCTGAAGGAGCTGCGAAGCCACCGGACCGCACACTGTTCTTCATGCTGCTGTTAACGCAAAGGCAGGCCTAAGCCACCGAGTTAGCCATCAGTTATTGATGGTTTATTGAGACCTGTGAAACATTCAGAACCTCCTCTGTGACTTCACTACATTAAAATCTACGTGTGACTATCAGAGCACCACAAAAGGAGCCGAAGCAGGAATCCCGGTTTCCCGCTCAGCTCCTCTCTCAAGCACGGGTCTCGTAACAAGCCTGAGCCGTCCCACCGAAGGTAACAGGCTTCATAAACTATTATTAGTCTGCTCAGTCTAAAACACAGGCTTAGGGCTAACAGATGGGTATTCTTTCTTCCTTTTAAAAGTAATTTCTTCTTCAGGACATTTATAGGGTTTTTTCCTCCCCAAACTCCCACTCCTAGAAACCTTAAAACCATAACAGCTCTACTGTGAGCCAGCCAAGTCCCTACAGCATCACGTGGAACCTCTCTACCAAGCTGCTGTACATCACAGCCCACCTCAAAATCCATGAGGCGCTTGCTGCCATGACTGAGAAATGCAGAAATCAATTAAGATCAGGTTTTATTTATAGTTTACACCGAGAAGATTAATGGCACTACTGAAACTTTATTGCTCATTGGAACATCGTGTCCCGAGAACAAAGGGAGGTGTAAGTACAGCCTCTTATCACAGTTACGGTTTAAAAATTACAGAATAATTTACTACTTCTTAATCATGAATGCTCCAAAAAGCTGTATCATGGCTTTGGAAGAGGAAACGTTGGCTGGACAAAATAACTGCTGTGCAGAATCCTGCAGGTGGCTGTCATGAAAGGGACAAGTGAGAGAAAAAGGTTATCAAATGAGGGGGATGATTTTTAATAGAACATTTGCTCAGAGAAACACGTTATCCCTTTGTACAGGAGATGAAGAAATCCAGCAGAAGGTCTGTTTGGTTAAGCGAGAAGCTTCTTAATGAACTAAATACACAAAATGAGCAGTGGTAAAATTCAGAAGGGAAAACCCCACACGGATTCAACGGGAAACACAAAGTAGTTCTACAAGAATGTTATTGGTGAGAGGAACTTCAAAGAAATATGAGTTGAATTTCAACTGGTGGTTTTGTCAGTGTTAGGTTGATGGTTGGACCTGATGATCTTAAAGGTCCCTTCCAACCTAGATGATTCTATGAAAGATTAAACAAATAACAGAGACGGGGCTGATGTACTTGATGCCTTTGTGCTCAACGCCTCAGTCTACAGGGTGAAAATTCACTCTCAGACTCCCATGCCTACCAGCGTGAGCTGGGAAAGAGAAGGATGGCCAACAGCAGAAAAGCAACAAGTCAGGGTCTACTCTACTCTATACTGGAATATATTCCAATCCATGGGGATTATCCAGTGGTTCTGAAAGGGATGCTTGTTACCTCTGCCAGGTTCCTGTGTATGATCTAAGAAACATCATGACAACCAAGGCAGGTCTCTGGCAACTGAAAAACGCTAAGACAAGCCCATCGTAAAGAGCTAAGATGGCCATTAAAAACAAGACGGCAAGTAGGACCTACGAACTCCCAGGCTGGTCAGCCTCAGCCCTGCCCTGGGGAAGATCAACATGTCATCTCAGGATGCATTTTCAAACACGTGAAGGGCAAGAAAGTAACCCAGAGCCCTCAGCAAAGATTTAAGGAGGGTAGATGAGTTGGTCGTATTCGAAACGACCATGATGAAACCATCGTGAAAGAAGGAAGAGCCATCGTGGGAACACACCAAAGTGTATTCAGCATAAAGCTTTTCAAACAGGTCCGTACAGCACTTTCCTTATCAAGTTAAGTACAAGGCTGGATGAAGGGGTCAAAAACCAGTTGGACTCAAAGAGCAGCAGTCAATACCTTGAAATCGAAATGGTGTCCGATAACAGACAATGTACCACAGCGGGTGGTTTTGTGGTCCAACAGAGTTCATAAAGAATCATCATAATGAGACAAAACTCACCCTCTACAACTTTCAGCAAGACACTAAGTTAGGAAGGGCGGCTGACACACTGAACAGTAAAGCTCTAATCCGAAATTTGCTTGAGAAACTTGACGACTAGACCAGAAAATAATCGTGAAGCTCACCAAGAAGCAGAATGACATTTTGCACGGAGGGGGGATGACTCCATGCATCAGTGCAGACTGAGAAGCCACTGGCTGAGCTGTTCTCAGCCCTGCTAAAAGAACCGGGGGGTTAAAATGAACATCCAACTCAGTATGATTGAATGAAAGCAGGATCAGCAAATCAAGGGAGGTTATTATTCCTCTTGACTCAGAGTTAATGACACTGTGCTTAAAACACCATAACCCATTTTAGGCACTCAATTCAAGAGAGATGAGAAAACAGAGTCCACTTAACAGAGGGCTTTAGCAGATGCTTTTTCATTGCAAGGAATAGCCGGCTCAGGAGATGCTCAGTACCCAGCTGTATGGGGACAGTCAATTAAGAAGTGATGATAATTTGTTCTTGATACTCTGAAATCTTTCATTTCAGATATTAGAAATCCCTACATCAGCCATTATTTTTAAGTATTGCTGACTCCTGTGACCAGGAGCCTCTACGTTGAAAAACCCCTGTGATGGCCAGTGCCCAGGTCAGCAGAGGATTCCTGTCAGGTACAAAGAATAAGAAATTTGCTTCCCAGCCCTCTTCTAGACAGCATCTGACTGTCCACATGCCAATACTAAATTTCTACGCGGCATCTAAGACTAATTTATAATCAGTCTCGTTGTGCACAAATAGTAAAATATTGTGCCCCTGATGGCATCATAAAATTCAATGGTATTTGTCACAATAAAGGCCCTTTCCTTTGATTGAAACGTGATTTTATGTTCCACTGAATATACTATACTATAGTATACTATATACTATTATATACTATAATTTTTATACTATAAAAATTTCACCAAGCGAAAGCCAGGAAAGGTTATGTGGGCATATCGAAAGCATATTGTAGTCAACAACAACAACAAAACCCCCAAAACCAAACCAGAAAACTAGTACTTTTCATGCAAATTTAAAACCCCACCATAAAAAACTTTACACACAAAATGGCCTAAGTAAAAAGTTCCCAGATGCGTTTACAAACAAAATATAAAGTAAGTCAGAAACCAAAAGTATGGAAAATGTAATGCATTCCCTCGCACAGTACATACACATCCCTGGATTTTAAGATACACATCTTAACACTGGGGCTTTTTTTTTAAAGGTCAGAAAGTTTTTCAAACAGATAGATATAGAAAGGCTGGAAAGATGCATTTCAAAATATATTTGCTTAACTTGGAAGGTAACCATTTCATCTATTCCATTATAATTTCATAATTCATTTTCACTCTTCTTTTTTTAAATTATTTAAAACAAAAATGACAGGTCTCTAAGCGGGAAAGGACTAAGAATAGAATAAATCAGAAATACACAAGAAACAGGAATTACAGTTTTCTTTCAAACTACTTCTGGAGCATGCAATGTTTAGTAATAATAGTTTTTTCAAATGGCATTAACCAATATGTATACACATACACATTAACCAATATTTCTAAACAACAGATATATTTACATTTATATCATAAACAAGCTATATACAAAAAGCATCATATAGCACTACTGAAAATAACTATTTAGACAAAGTATTTAGAACAACAGTTGTTGTAACATGGTTCTTCTACACCATGGCTGAAAGTGTGCATGCAAATAAAATTCAGATCTCATACATAAATCTTAAAATCAATGACAAAGAGTAGTTGTATTATATACAAAAATCTATTCATTAATAGCATTTAAGACAATGCCAGAATTTTGATAAGTGTATTAAGAAATGCTCCATTTGTGGAACTCCGTGTTAAGTATTTTATAAATCATTTCCAAGATTGAGAACTAAAAAAAAAAAAATAATCAGGGAAATAATACCACGATGCACATTGTAGCATGTTTACTTAAGCTTTTTCACAAATAATATAAGAAGGGGCCCTCAAAAAAATTCTTTCATTATGATAAAAAAGGTAGATTTTTCACAGTGTCATGACCATGTCAGTGTATTTTTGAATATTACTTTCAGCAGGTACATCAGCAACCCAGTGTAGGTGAGGCACGAAGTGAAGCGTGGTTTGTTTCAACTGAATCAAAAGATGCAGGGACTTTTCTAGGTAGGAAAATTATATTTTCTTTGCAATATATATTCTCATTATATTATATCTTGTCTGCAAAATCTATATGAAGCAAACCTAAAGCAAAACAAGCCAGCAGGGTGAACTGATGCCTCACTTTATGCCATGCCATATGTAAGATGAAACAAATTATTTTTCGTTTTTACCGGTTTCCCAAAATTTTGTTTCTGCTGTTGTTGGGTACTTCCAGTCAGACCTGTTCCAAAGTACAGTTCCCTCTGCAACATATCAACACACTCAGCATTTAGTCCAGGCGGAAATGAAACTGCTTTAAAAGCAATTAGTAACAGGCTTAAATGCATTTTGAGCAATTCACCCTTATAAATGTCTGTCTTCAGAACATTAATCTGGGGAGAAAAATATGACATAAGAGACAACCATATGTCATTCTGCATGACTTCCCTGCCCATGGCAGGGGGATGGAACTAGATGATCTTTAAGGTCCCTTCCAACCTGAACCATTCTATGATTCTGTGACTTTGGAACTACAGAGTGTAGATTTGGGATTTGAGCTTTTGCCTTATTAATGGTCACAGTCACTCTGAAATGCCCTTGTACCTCCCCTACTCCTTTTCACTATTTTTTTTTCCTCTCAAGAAGAAAACAGCACTGAATATGAATGTATCGACCCACTGGAATGATGGACATAGAAAAGGTAAAATTGGTATCTTGAGTATTTTCAAAATAATATATCAGCATCAAAGAGAAATTTCACCATCATAGTAAATAAATATCCTCCATCACCTATACCAATAAAGCAGCTGAAGTTGGCTTGACTAACTCGTCTGGACCATGGCAAACCTCTCCTTTCCACACAGGCTTCATATCCACAACTCCCTTTCCCTGGCTCTTTAAAAAAGCTTCAGTATCTCCCCTCCTCTGACCACCACCTACTGAGTTTTCTTGTTCCAGTGTCTTTCTCCAACCAGCCCAGCTTCCTTGTTTTCAAGTCCTGGAGCTTGAGAAGTCTGGATTTTGCTGCCTGTCCACATGAGCTTGCCACTGTCTCTCAATTCTGCTTCTGCACATTTAGCATCCAAACCCAGGTCCTTCTCCAGCCCACCAGTCTCAGTTCCACCATGATCATAGAATCATAGAATGGTTTGAGTTGGAAGGGACCTTAAAGACCATCGAGTTCCAACCACTTGCCCTGGGCAGGGACACCTCTCATGAGACCAGGTTGCTCAAAGCCTCGTCCAGCCTGGCCTTGAACCCCTCCAGGGATGGGGCAGCCACAACTACATGATCTCCATACCTGGCTGGGAGTTCCAGTCTTTTTGCCCAGATGACCACAGCCCAAGGGTTCGTCCATCTGTAACCCAAGGCCCTGTTTCATACAGCGCATCTGCATGACTTTGGCTTAGCTTTACTGAGGAAACAAGACATAATATAGTACAAAAGCCAAACTCTGCTACATGAGTAAAAAAAATTCATTGTGCCTGTTTGAAAAGCTACACGGTAGTGACTCAAGAAACAAAAAACCCAAGAAAACCCCACGAAGATGAAAAACCCTGAAAATATAGTAGAGAATGTGAAGATGGCAATTCAGCAAAACCAGGCCCAGTCTGGTCCAAGGAACAACAGAGGCTGAAAACATCCAGCCTAATAAAGACATAAAGAGATATGAAGAATTTGGAGTCCAAGTGATTAAAGTTTTATCAGTCATAAGAAACTGAAAATGGGCTCTGGTACTGCAATTATTCCCACTGCCCAGTACATCTAACTTTCATCTGTACCAACACTGGCTAAAAATCTTCAGAGAGTAAGCTTTGCTAAATTTCAGTCATGGACATTTTGTTTGAGCATTTCACTGTTTCTCCTTCAGCATTTCACAAAACAATCATTGTACAGAATATGCATCATTCATGATTCTTGAGGAAATGGAATAGTTTGCGTCCACTATTTTAGAAGCAAAAATAATAGTATGAATTTGAAAATCAATTAATTGAAACTAACATTTTAAAATAAGAACCAAATTTTCATAAGAAAATGCTTCTAAAAAAAAATATAATCAAACATTAACTTTTAGCTTATTCAGCAATGACTTCTCTAATGAATTCCAGGAAAAAAATTTCCCTTGTTGACAATAACAGAGACACAGAAAGGCTCAAATACGATGACCAACAGAAGCTGAAGCACTATTTTTCCCAAAGCTCTAGTGCCCAAGACAGAAGGTGGTCTTTTGTGTGTTTAAACAATGAAAATGTTACATATGTCTTATGAAATAGCAAAATTAAAAATAACACACTCCAAATTTTCCCATTTCTGGGGCTGGCAGAGAACATTAAATATACTCCAGCTACTCAAAAAGGCAACAGCAGCAATATTTAACCAGAAAGAGTTTTTCCTTTTCTTCAAGTGACTTGTTAAATACATGCATTAAGCTCATTGGCAACTGATAAATCTTTCTTAAGGTGCCAAGAGTTACATTTTGAACCTCCTCACTTTGCCTTATCAAACCCACCAGCTTCACACAAACATTTCTACATATATTTGTCAGAGAAAAAGCACTTCAAAAATTTATAACATGGATTAATCTATACTGAAAACACTGTGCTGCTCAATTTCAGAATTTTATCCATCTCCAGTACTAAAACAGTTAATTATCACCTCATATACATGGCTTAATATAAAATGTAAATGCAAAAATGAAGGGAGCGTTGGAACCTTTCCGAAGCATCTCATTGAACAGTGAAACTAGTTTTGAATGAAATATTAAGGTATTTTCATATTTGGAATGAGACAGTAAGATATTTAAGTAGAAATTAATGGCTAACTCCACTCTGTGGGGTGCCCCACTGCCCACCCGAGGGGACGAAAGGAGACTGTAGAGGCTGACAATCCTCCTGACGTTTTCTTCATCGCTAAGAAAAAGCACGGAGTTTCAACTCTGACATTATTTATTATTTTCTGGGGTTGAAAAGGATTAGGAAACAGGCCTTCGCGGTTAAGGTTTGGGAGTTGTTGTGTCTCCCTCTCAGGCTACGGCTAAACTAGATAAACTACGGCTCTTTTAAAGCAACCTGTTGGGTGTTCACTGAAAGCCATCATTAGGGGGGATGATCCACAAGTAGTGTCCTTAATGACTCACTATTTACTATATTGACTACAAGAAGTTATTTCTTTTCTAACAAACCAAATTTTGCCTGTTATACACAACAGAGGAATTTATTCTTTTTAATGGTTTACTTTTATGGACCATAAATATGATTTTTCCTTCCACTCAGCACGGGTGAAACCACATCTGGAGGACTGTGTCCAATTCTGGGTTTCCCAGAACAAAAAAAAGACAATGGAGTTACTGGAGTGAGTCCAGCAAAGGGCCCATGAAGATGATTAAGGGACTGGAGTATCTGTCATACAAGGAGAGGCTGAGATTACTTAGTCTGGAGAAGAGAAGACTCATTGGGAATCTCCTCAGGGTGTAAAATACCAGATGGGGGGAAAACCCAGACTTCTTAGTGGTGCCCAGTGAAAGGACAAGAGGCAACAGGCAAAAACTGGAAATAAAGGGAATTTTTTTTCAACATACGAAGAATCTTTTTTTAATATGAGGAGGGACAAACAACAGAACAAGCTGCCCAGTGAGGTTCCAAAGACTCCATCCTTGGAGATACTCAAAACCCAACTGGACATGGCCCTGAGTAACAGGCTCTGTCTGACCTTGGTTTGAGTAATGGCACTGGGGACCAGACCAGCTCTAGAGGTCTCTTCCATTCTCAACCATTCGGTGACTCCGCTTTTAATAAAACCAGAAACGGTTTAGACAAGCCTTTCAGAATTAAAGAAAATTCAAGTCCTGCAGTTTACTTATTGTTCTTTAATGTGAAAAACTAAGATTACCACTGGAGTTTTAAAAGCCCGCTGGTTTTCTTATCTCTTTTTCACAGCAAGTGTTATTAAAAGAACTGTCAGTAGGTACCAAGCAGACGACAGGCAGTTTTTATGTAAATTTAAACAATTTTTACTAAGACTGGTTACAAAGTAACACTATTTTTTTTTCTTTTCATCTGCTCTGCATTTAAGATATTAAACTAATTCTTTCCCACTTTCTACATATCAGTACTCGCACAATCTCTCCAAAATGCAGAAAACCTTCAATTAAATACTATGGGATTGATTCACATCACACAATTGGACTATTAAAACCAGCACTATTGATTTTACTCATGGAAACCTAAAATCTTAACAGACGTTACATTTGCTTTCCAAAAAGGACATTTTCAGTATCTTTTCCCCAAGTGCTTTTCTAAACATCCCTCCACAGACTCGTACGTTTGGCAGTTACAAATAGTCTTCATCAAGCCAGAAAAATCTAGAAGTTGCTCTCTTTTCCTGTGATTTATTACAAAATGCTCTTCAATCCTGAAGCAAACAGCTTTATAAACAAGGTTATCCCCGCCACAATTTCTCACGCTGTTACCGAATCCCGTTCGTTATTCTTTCTGAACATCTTCAAAAATCAACTATTCTTTTTCAGCGCTGATTTTTTGTCACATTTTGTACCATCCTCAAGGAACTTCGCCTTTCTTCTTCTCAATTTCTGCGTCATCGAACGGTAGACACTCTCAGGAAGTTATGCCCACAACAGTTTCTAGACTGGATTCCTTCCAGTCTCCATGGGAAATGTCAGACCTTTGTTCACTACTTGGAGGTTTACAGAATTTGAAAGCTGATTTCTCCTCATTTACATTCCTCTCTGCCTACTTAACCCTTCTTTTGCCTCATTTCCTTTTCCCTCTTGAGCAGCATTTCCATATTTTCACCTTTTTCTCAAAATATTTTAAAAAATATAATGAATTTAAATATCCTAAACGTCTCAAAAACAGTTGACGTTCTCAAACCAAAATTACTCTGGACTTGCACAGATTCTTGCTGATTATTCTACCGTGTATTAACGTGATTATTATAATGTATTCTGTTGCACCTATTTAACGTCTAGCTCAGTAGACATTTATAATAAAACACACTTCCAGAAAATTCTTCCACACGCCTCCCCAAGGAGTCTGAGTTTCTATACACAAGTTAAAGGACACCCAATTCAGAAATGCATCTAGACCCTGTTACCTCAAAAATGGCCCCACAGAGGAAACATCAGTCCAATTCACAATTTCAATGGACTTCACGATTTCATAAAGACAGAGTTTAAAGATTAATTTTTTTTTTTTTTTTTTTTTATTATTTTAATTGCCTTTCACCAGGCATTAAGCACAAGCCTGTGCTCCCACTTGGTTGTGCTAATGAGCGCGCTCTGGGTTAGATGCGGAAATGCAGGCAGGAGTCTCATCCATTCGCTTTTATGTTCGATTCGCCTGGATCGCGGAGCAGAGATGCGAATACTTCAATAAACAGCCCATGTCACAGCGTTCAAAGAGATTTCCATTTTGAGGCCTGGGAAGGCTTAATACAGGCACAAGAACAGAACAGATTTAACTCCTCTCCTCTATTCCCCTCCGTAGCAACATCAGCACCAGGTATAATTTGTCTCTGACTTTTAGTAACAAGAACAGTTTAGAAAACTCTTCAAATTTATGAGATTTTTAAACCCAAGGATAAACCTTGGCTGCAGTTTACAGTGAAGCGCGCACTTTTATTCATAACAATATTTTCTTACCAAATTATAATCAAGTTTCTGCTATGCAATTTTGGTGCCGCTATTGCTAACTTTTATTGCTGTATTAAATTGTCAGCAAACAGCTAAAGGCTGCCAGAACAATTTCATCGCATCTATTTCATTTTTAATAGCCTTTTGTAAGAAACAGCTCTGAAATTATTGTTTACATATTACGGTCAAATAAACGTCAACAAATTCTATCGTTCGGGTTACTGCCATCAGGATTTTTACAATTCTTTTAGTTTTTATTAAATAGTATTTTTTTTAGAATTTACTAAGTTAGCTATCAGTCCACTGCTATTATTGAATTACACTTGTATTTACTTCTATCTACTCAAGCTAAAACTGGGTGATACTTCAACTTTTAAGTGTCAGTGCTGTACTCACCTTTGGCTCTCGCTACCCTTTTAGCTTCCTCTCAAAACCACAAACAACTCCTCAAAAGCTCTCACAAAATCCTGAAGGTGCTACCAGATGACACACAGTTTTCTTAAGAAACATCCTACTCTTAAATCCCAATTGTACACATCAGCTTTTGGGAAAAACAGGGAGTTAGTTGCCTGTGTTCAACTTTAGCTACTAATATTTAAATTATGTATGTGATTTTGGTTTTAAATTTCAATTGAATAAAGTGAGGTTTCTCTGCCCAGAACTTAAGATTATTTTGATTTTATCAAAGCCAGCACATCTTCTTGGCCAACCAATAATGTGACAGCAAACACGTTCCAACATATATATATGTTCTCTCAAGTTACTGTGCAACTGAAACTATGTTTATTTCCAGTGACTCCAAACTACAATATTTTATTCATATTTAGATGCCCTCAGGGAAACATAACGACTTACCATGACAACAACCATCATCCACCACATTAAAAATAGAAGGAAGAGAGATAAAATAAATGAGGTGCCAAAAAAACTTCATACATGCTTAAGAAAACAAAAGCAAAAGCTGTGTTTTTCAAAGATAAAATTGTATACTGTGCTAGGAACAAGCGAGGCTTTTCATCAGTTCTCAAACAGGAAATCGAAAGCTGCCAAAGGATGCATGAACCACACTTTAGACAAGTAATTTTTCTGTCCAACCATTCTTACATGCATTACTTTAGATGCAGACAAGCCCCTGTACGACATCAATGGGCAGCAGCTTTCTGTTTTCTCACTCCATAAAAATTTATCCTTTGCCAAGTGACAAGTGCTGACCTTTCAATGTACTGTGTCTGCTGGTGCTTTGCTCCCTTTACAATCATTTCTAGTAATATACATCAAAAATGACAAGCAGAAATAAGTGTACTACGTGTGCTGTGCTGTATAAGGTCTCTGTGATTGCTAATTAGAAAGGATGCTTTACTGAATTATCACACTTGGTATGCAATTACTGAAAAGCAGCAACGTAAATTAACTTTACAGAAGAAGGTGCTCAGCATTGATGCTGGAGATACATTTCCCTTCCCCTAAAACCAGTAAAATCCATTGTCAGAAATAATGTACATCCAGCATGGCTTTGTTTTTGTCTTTAAAAGAGAATAGAGATTTCTGTAATGGAATTCAAATGCTTGGCCACCCTTCCTCTACTTTCCTAACCTAACTTTTGTTTCTTTTTAATAAGAAAAGGGAAAGTCAGCAAAACAAAATGTCACCATTAAATCATTTCACAGCATTTTGTGTCAGAAATGTAATGGAAAATGTGCACATCATGGGAAAGGTTACTGTTCTTCCAGAACATCTTTTCACTTGGTTCAGGGCTCATCCCTCTACATAACCGTGCAGGCTCTACTGATGGTCGTTCTCCCTGGGCTTAATTTGGCAGTTGAAGGATTGTGGCATTTTCAGAAAACCACAGTGCAGTGATTTTTAGTGGTTATCTGGCTGAAAGTGATGCTATGATTTAGAATAATTACTCTGTTTATGTACAATGGTAAAAGTCAGTTACTACCCCCTATTCCAATGTCAGCTTATACTTTACGGCATATTTCCCGAATATGGCGTCACATCAGATCTCAAAGTTAGAATTAGGGGGATTCTGTTCCTCAAAAGTAAGTACGCATGCAATACAATAGCATTACTATACTTAATTTAATTGACAATTTGGGGCAGGGAGGAGTGAATGCAAAAAAATAAAAACAATCGGTTCAGCCAGAAACGCAAATTAATTTACGCTTGACCTTTGCATTGTTACAACCAGTTATATGAAAAAGGGAACAGACTTAGCATATTAGTCTCCATAAAAGCTTTTAGATAATTCCTGAAGAAAATATAAGCATTTTTTTTTTCCTGCATATCCTTTCCACAGCCTTTCTTCTAAAAACTAAGTGAAGTTATCAGGCTTTCCTCAAGATGAAGTCAGAGACAGGCTTAAAAAGTTAAGCTGTAAACCTTATTCGAGACAGCACAGCAAAATTCTTAAATTGCATTTTTCTCATGAAAATGAGAAACCTGTAATTCTATTTCACATATGAATATGAAAAACATATAAGTCTATTTTACAGATTCCTACAATTCACCTACAGAAAAAAACCAAACTTAGACTATTCAATCTGTAATTGATTCAATTGATTCAATCTGTATTGGCCACGCCAATAGGGAACTAGAGCAAGA
The DNA here is from genome assembly GCF_964106895.1 of Numenius arquata. Taxonomy (NCBI): domain Eukaryota; kingdom Metazoa; phylum Chordata; class Aves; order Charadriiformes; family Scolopacidae; genus Numenius; species Numenius arquata. The sequence continues at coordinate 59,719,680 of NC_133582.1, forward strand.
CAAGTGAGAGCAGGCAAAATGAAAAATCTAGTGGACATCAAAATTATCTTGAAATACAGGACTGACAAATAAAACCTACAACTCTGTACCTTTCCCCAAAAACCAAAGAAATTCTGTAAAAAGATTAACATTAACTGGGGGTGTTCAGCCTGGAGAAAAGGAGGCTGAGGGGAGACCTTCTCGCTCTCTACAACTCCCTGAAAGGAGGGTGTAGCAAGGTGGAGGTCGGTCTCCCAAGTAACAGGTGACGGGACAAGAGGAAAAAGCCTCAAGTTGTGCCCGGGGAGGTTTAGGATGGATATTAGGAAAAAAATTTTCACTGAAAGAAGTTGTCAAGCATTGGAAGAGGCTGCCCAGGGAAGTGGTGGAGTCACCATCCCTGGAGGGATTTAAAAGCCGGGCAGATATGGTGCTGAGGAACATGGGTTGGTGGTGGACTTGGCAGCATTAGGTTGATGGTTGGACTTAATGATCTTAAGGGTCCCTTCCAAGCTAGATGATTCTATGACTCAATGATTCTATCTATATGTTATTATATGCAAATTATTTCAGCTATATCAAAAAAAAGTTCAATAATAAAACCAAATTTCTCCTTTAATATACACTGCAAAAAAGCCCTCTTTACCGACCATATCATAACCCTGAAGAGGCATTATGACAAGAGCTTTTTTTCTGATTTTTCACTGTTTATGTTTTTAAGTATGTTCTTCAGTAAGTAGCTCTGAAATATTTGGGGCTACAGAATTATTAATGTAAAAAGAACAATAATATCCCATATACACGTAGAATATCTACAGCCTTTGAGGTAAGAATAATACCATATGGAAAATTCTTAATTTAGACCCAAATTAGCAACCAACTGCATGCAGATTTGCTCCATTGATTCATTAATCAAAACTTGTGCTATATGCCATTTTGATCATGTGCAAAATAACTATGGTCAGTGCTGAGAAAAGTAACTTAAAATCCTTAAGCTCCCTGTATCTCAAAGTGCTTTTCACGTATGGGTTTCTTTGGTAAAGTAAAACATATCACATTACTCCAAGACAAAACACACACAAAACTCTCACATTACTCCAAGACAAAATTTGTTCTGAGTAGTGTAGATGAAGTTTTGCACCCAAACCTCAGGCCTCCTACTATCAACACCCCCCCCCCCCCCCCCCCCAGATTAACTAACTACAGATCAAAGACTTGTAAAAGCATCGGGCAGTAGTAACAAAGTGAGAAAAAAAATACGTAAAGTAGGAATCGCTATTTTGCATATTAAGATTTCTTACTCAAATAGTCCATAATTTACATTACGGTTCTGTCTACAGAGATCCCTGATCCACAGGGGTCCACAGGTCCCTGATGCACGTATTTCCTAAGGCAACCAGAAAAATGAGAAATAAATCCTGCAATCCCTAGCTGTTTGGGGAACAGACAACAACTGCCAAATATCATTTCAAGCTGCAATGTACCAATCCATGATTGCAGCACAGACCTGATCAAGCAGTTGTAACTGAAGAAGAGAGAAGGATAACTATATTTTTAAAAATTCATTGATCAAAAAAAAGGTAAAATACTATTTGCTAGTAGAAAACAAAGCACAAAACTCAAATTTACAAGCGGTTATCTGGTTACATGCTTCTAAAGTTAAAGGTACACAAGCTTTTCAGATCAGCAGACTTTCCATCTCAATACTAAGAACTTCCGACAAACACCTGAACCAAATGTAACTGAAGAGTTCAGGAACAAGGAGAGTCCATGAACTTCTATTCACAAAGGTTCTACAGATTAAAGCCCGGTATCCAACAGCTTGGGAGCCATTGTCCTACAACTATAAAAAGATCTAACATTAGACTTCAAGGAGATTTGACTGACAGATCACTAAAGAGTCCAGGAAATGAAGAGAAACATTTGGGGGATGCAGACGCACAGTGCCCCCAATCACTGGGTAAGAGCAACGCTAATAAACCTTGCCAAATATCACAATAATACTCCAACAGGGGTTTAGACCTTTACATAACACTGAAAAGAGACAAACACGTGTTTTTTCCTCTATTCGAGATACTTAAAAAAAATTACACTTCTTCACAATGCTTTAACAGGAAATGCCATTAAATACCCCAAAATGGGAAATTCACAGAACTCCTACCTTTTTCCTTTGGGGGGAAAAAATAAATAAAACCCCCCATCCTTTGCTGTATCTGTGCTTGAGGAGAAAGCCCTGGTAGGCAGAATAACCTCTCATCCAGTTTTACTCTCTTCTTCAAAATGAAGGCCCAATACTAAACTTTACACAAAAATAACATTAGAGGGCCCTGGGCAAATTTCCCATCCCGGCTTTCCCAATTCCGATAAAGCAGAATTGAATGTTAATGAGTCATTTAATCATGGCAATATTCTCCAAATTTTCAGTTTGGAGTCACTCCTACTCAGACTACCCCCAAGTCAGTTCCTTCAAGAATCAAACCAGAGATGGAAGGGAAAACTCAGTATCCAAAGACATGAGGTATATTTGAAGCGGCTTAATTTCCTTAAGCAAAATTATCAGAGGGAAAAAAAAATAATCTGGGCTTCAATTCAGGAAATTCAGTTCCTGAAATTCTGTCTCATTTCAGGACAATAACAGAAAATTGTACTAAAGAAATCCTTTACGTACCATGTAAATAGACTGGTTCCCAATTAAGAGAAAATTCAAGATTTTGCCACGGACTTTTTGCAATACAGCATCAAATGCTCCAGGCACGTGTAGCTTATGGCAGCCAGGTAGCCCAAACGGAAACATTCCTAGCCCTCTGCTTCTGGAGAAATCCTCAACGGCAGCAGGATGAGTCTTGCTACCAAACCTGTGTCTGACTTCTTTAATATCTGCCCCAGCACATGAATTTACTGAAAATGAAAACAACTGTGGTGTTTTACAGTAAAATGCAATGCAGCGTAGGTAATTCAGTTTGAATGAAGTCCTCCGTGAACAAAAACGTGTATTTCTCACTATATGCATTATCCTGCTATCTAGCATGAAAAGAAACACTTTTTAGAAGGCAAGAAAATTCTGTGAATGACAGAAAAAAATGATCTAACGGGTAACTTAAGCCATGAGAAAAGTTAACGAGCAGAATTAATCCCTCTAAATCATATAGCAGAAATAAACTACACAACTGAATGTTGTTTCCTTTCATTCAAGTAGTTCACTCCAATAAAATAACGCATTTGTAATCCTCTGTAAAACATAAGATTGTTGCAAATTGTGGCTGAATTAACTAACATTTTCCTTGTGATCAATCTCTACGTTAAGCAGCCTTAAACTTCTAAAACTACTGTAAATCACAGGCTTTCAATTACTATGATGGATTGTAATTTCGCTGCAGCGCATTTCAGGTAATCAATAATTATCTGGAATAAACTTCAGCTCATGCAGAGCTTCAAAACTAGCAGTGAACAGATAAGAAATCCTTAACTTGAAGGCTGGAAATGTAAGAAACAAAAACCACAAAGCTGAATCTACACAAGGAAAATGCAATTAAGGAAATAAGGCAAGTAATTTTTAGAGAGAAAATTTGCAGAGGATTCTGAAAAGCCTGTCTAGAACATACCTTCTGTCAAAACCAGAATTAAAGTAGATTAATTTGGGCAGCTACAGACTCAGTCCTTTATTATACAGTATAAATTATTATCCTAAATTTGATACATACATTTGTAGCAGCAGAATTACAGATGTTGCAAGCATTTTAAAGATTCGCAATCGTAGTATGATTTGATGACTCAAAGTTAGACTATAAGGTTTGCCATATTTTACTCGAGCTTTTTTTCTTTAGTAAATATGACACTGCGTAAGTTTTCTTCTTTCTCTCTTCCTACTCCCCCCCTTCCCCTCTCAGACATGCCCGAATACAGGGACTGCACACACAGAACATTCCACTTGCTTGAAATGTGAGATTTAGTATATTGGGAAAAATAAATACTTTCACAATTGCTTATTTCCTAGTAAACATCTGCATTAAAAATAAATACTACATGCACGCTTAAGAATTTGCTTTACGCTTTCTGAATACTTTATAAGCAGCGTTCAAATCTGTGCTTTCAAAAAATTCTACTCCATATTCTTTCAAATACATGGCCATAGTCTCTCTCACCCTGTCTCTAATGCTGAAGTAATAATTTTGCCTCAGTTGCTGCAAATCAAACAAAATGGAAAATTCTAACGTAACTGACAATAAAGCATATAAATTCAATACACAAAACTATAAAAGAACGTATTACTACATGCTTGCTCTAAATTGTGGGATGGAGAAATCTAATGCTTTTTCAGAGGTTTCTTTAGCCTGGTCATATACGTTTGCCCCACACATTCTAATAATCATAATATTCTAATTTTACTCTGTTTTTCTCAAATCTAGTATTGAGGTATCAATTTTATCTAGTACACTATATTCCTAAATATTACCCAGGCACATCTTAAAGCCAACAACTGAAGCTCTAATATTATTTTGTACAATAGCAGCAGCTGAGAGCTGGATTATCTTTTGAGCAAAGGCCACTTATTTAGGGGCGAAGTCATTTAGAAGTCTTCCCTTGGAAGTTTTGAAACCAGATTAGCCTATGGAGCCTTCTTTTAAAATTAAAATAAAAATTAAAATAAAAAAATAATAATAAAAAATAAAAAATAATAAAAAATAAAAAAGTAAAATTAAAATAAAAAAATTATTATTAAAATAAAACGCACAATTCATCTTAATGTTTTCTTTTACCAAAACAGAACAGACAGTAACACTGTGCAAGAAGCACTTAGTGTGTACAGTGATTTAATCACTTACCCTGGAGTACGGTGCAAGATGAAGGACAAGCTTTAGCTATTACATATTGAGCCACATGAAATATACTTCCTTATCCATGCTTCTACTAAATATGGTTAAGTTCTAAAGGGTGCAGTTAGAGAGCTATTTTTAAAGATTTGCATTAGCGAGTGCTGGCCTCAGGAAAAAAAAGGCGATAGTTACGAATCAAGCAATTCCTTTGTAAGATCTATCATTCTAAGTAATTCATGCAAGACCGTAAGAAAGCACTCGTGAAACCTGTCAAATGTCTAAACTAGATGCAACTTTGAAAGATTCACGAAGTGGAACAAATGAAAAGCATTATTACATAAATACTTTCTAAACCAAACAGTAGAGGTCACCTCTAAAATCAAATATATCCTTTCAAATTATTTTCTGAGTTTGTTCGAAAGAAAATTTATCTTTCACATCGAGCTTTAGGAACTCCCATATTTCAAAATATGTCTCCAATTTTCAATATTTGATTACTGCTTAAAATTGAGCAGTATGTTGTTATAGGTATCCTCTGGTTTCGCAATACTTTAGTTTCAAGTGCACATCATAACTCCCTCCACTGAATTCTTACCTCTTTGAAAAAGTGCTGTGTCTCCATGTTTTACATCAAACCTATCTGCATCAAATATAAAATATCAAAACCCCTCCATATTCTACTAGTATACCTCTCAAAACTCAATTACAGTTCGTTTGACTAAAAAGATATTCAAAATCCAACTTTTCTCTAATTGCAGATATAGCTTCCTTACTGTCATTTATAATGTTACAGATCGGACTCCCTCATTTGAGTAAATGTTTCCAATTAACTTTTCACTGTTCGCCTGATCTTGTAAATCTTGACTGTGCCACTCACTAGGCTTGTAAAAGGTAAAAATTGCAGAAATATTTAGTTCAATAAAACTTACACAGATGTATGTAAAAGAATTTATAAAGTAAATTCACTGTAAATTCTAAAAAAGAAAAAAGGTGTATCAGAAAAGGATCACAAGACTGATTTTTGTGTCCTTTTTTTTTGTGGACAAAACCACAAAACCTAAATTTTTGGTTCTAGTACTTTCTACTATAGTGAAACGGTCTATCTATAGAATCTGACAGCAGTGATTAAAAAAGCACTGTCTCAGCATGTCTATAATATATATATTTATATGGCAACTACTACCAGATATAAAAGTAGAGAATGTAAAAATGTTTTAGACAAAAGCTGATAATTAAAGATACTCTAACTTTAATAACTTTTTTTGGTATAAAACCATAGCCACTAAGGCAAACCAGCCAATTAACGAGCCCTTATAATTTATCAGAATGAAACGTGCTTTTTTAGGAACAATTTTAAATCCTTTCACAGGCAATTATTTAAAGAGTTTAAACCATATGAACAACAGGTTAAGTAAAGACATTGCACATATAACAAATAATCCCTCAGCAATCCAATGCTGCGCACGAGCCCCTAAAATGGAGATTAAAAAACCTGAATCTCCATTAGTCAAACAGTAAGAACTAGTTAAATAATTTAACATTATTTTTTTTATTCCAGATTCATTACTAAATACTCTGCCGCATTCTATGAAGGAGGAAATAATTGGTATATTCCTCTAATCCTTAGCCAGTTGGCCACCCCAAAGTGAGAGTGACACATAAATTTTAGAAAAAACTAAAATTTTTATAAGCTGATTGTTGAAGAGTCATGTAAACAGCCCTGTCTGTGGCAACACACCGCAGGAAAAGCTACGTGGCCCATCAAGATTATTCCTTAAATTTGCAGTTTCAGCAGTTGCATATTTCTCCATTTAATTTAGCGATAAAGTTTCACATTCAGAAAAATCTCTTCTACAACCTCCCCACAAACCTCCCTTTTCTTAGTTGCAGGTGGGCAGGAAAAGGTGGAAATAAAATCCGGTAATTACAAAACATTTGTTGAGTGAAGAGCAAAGATGATGCCAGAGATCTCTAGTTATCTGAGAAAGTTTTGGCTTTAATAACAGATGGTGCCAAACAAAATAAATATTGAAAAAATACTTCTGTTTTCCCTCCTCATCTCTTGCTTACAAGGAACTCTACCAACTTGCATTTAAAATAACATTATTTCTGCTACCACAAGGGAGTCCTGCACGATGGTCCAGGCAGGAGGAAAAGGCAAGGCAGGCAGAAGGTCCCTTGCTCTTATTTTGTGACAACATAAGAGACAAAAGGATTCTGAAAACTTTCCCTGACAAAGCAACGCTCTGGGGGTCACAGCCCGACACCGCAAAAACGCTGTGGGGTAGCTGGTATTTTACTACAGTCCCTAAATTTACTCTCGGCAAAAGAAATACAGCTTTAAGAACCAAAAAAATGACACTAACAAAACTAAAAATTTACTAAATGCTTTACCATCACTTAGTTTTTATCAAAAATAAGCCTCCCCAACACTTTAGAAGCAGCGGTCACCTGACAATTGCAGCTATTTATAGGAATTACCTGAAGAAAAAAGCAAGTTTTAAATACATAATCTCTTTTAAAAACTAATATGGAAAATAAGGCAGAATATTTAAGAAAATAGTTTTCAGAGTATTACGAACAAGGAATTAGAACATAAAAATCTTTTTGTCCTCCTCTACAGGATTACTATGCTCTTTCCAAGCCTATTTATGAGGGTGGTTTAGGAGAGAACTTGTTGGGTTTTGGCACATAGAATGCTTATTTTTGGCCCATTTAAATTACTACTAAAATCTTTTCATGTAGTAAACAAGACAAACCACTAATTTTCTATCATACTTTTAACTGCAACTTAAATATACACTTCTTCACGGCATTTCCTCATCTTATACTTTATGTCCTCAAATGTGGTATTTAACACTTCTAGAAAAAGCCTGAAGAAGAAAACTAATTAACTGCCTTTTTTTTTTTTTTTTGCAGTAAAAAGCACAGTACGTGTTGTTCCCAGGATTCCTTCCCACAACAAAATGGTCTTTCTGCATCTTTTATTTAAAAAAAAAACAATTATATCTGAGCTAAAGAGGAGATCTTGTCCAGGAAAAAAAAAAAAAAAAATCTGGTTGAAGCACACAGGACCTAAAGACAACACTATTTTTTATCTGAACTTATTAGGAGATCATTGTAATGAAAGCTCAGTAGACTCAATTAAAATCCACTTTCTGTTTGCTAAGCTCCGTTCTTCTTTTTTGAAGCATTGTGAGCAGTTTCTACAGCTTCGCAAAGAGGCCACAAGGCCAGTTATAAAGTCAAAATCAGCAGAAGTTGTGGTCAACAGGAGCTATTCAGCGGCATCTATTCTACTCTTTAATTAGATTTCTGTGCCTATTGAAACACCCTTCCATAGATACTTTTTTCACTTGTTTCAGAGAAGAAACGCCATTATCAAACCCTTTCATGACCTGCATTAATGGAGGTAGCATTAATACATTTTCAAAAACATAAATTCCTCATAATCCACATTTCAGCTCATAAAATTGATAATGATGCTAATTTAATTACTTTTAGGATGCTCCTGTAGCTTTAATATCATTAAATTGCTGGTTTGTTTATCATTCTGACCTGCTCTAAAACACTGACAATTCAGTCCAACAAGAGAAAATTAATTCTCTTGTGTTAGAAAAACAGATTATCTCGGTTATTTACATCTTAATCCACAGCATAAATGTGTTTGGCAGGTCAATAAGTGAAGCAAGTCGATATTTCTCATGTAACTTTTCCCCTGAATAAGTTTTTCTTTGGGGTTTGTTTTTATTCAAAGCGCATTTGCTTTGTTATAATCACGATGACGAAGGGATGAAAATGGAATTTTAATTGCTCATAAGGTCAGAGCATCAAACCTACCTGACTAGATTTTCGTTGTCCCCAGTCCCTTTGCAGGTGGCACATTCAGTCCTTAAATCCTCCGACTTGGGCTTCTTTTGCAGAACAGACTGTCGTTGTCTCCTTTCTCTGGGAATCCGTTCCTGCCACAGCAGAGGGAAAAAGAAAGGAATGGGGTGGGGGGGGGGGGGGAAGGAGGGAAGGAAAGCAGATATTTGCAATTATAGCACTGAAAGTAACACTACAGCCCGAAGTTTAATTTTTTTTTTTGTGCAACTGTTAAAAAAAACAAACAAACAAAACACTATATTCCAACCTCAGGTTTTTCTTCTTCAGGCACAAAGCTTCGTTTTCGTCCTCTAGTTCTCTAGAAGAAAATATATTTAAAATTCAATATTAGGTAACTGAATGGTTTTGCTATTTATCTATTATTCGTAACAACAACAAAAACAGACCACAGGAAATAATTTAAAGCATTAACTACAGAACCAGTGCAAGAGAACTACAGTAACAGATGTTGGAACAACAGCTTCAGATTCTAGATATAAATCTACAGAAGTAGCCAAAAAGTAAATATAAGTAATGTTTGTTGACCTGAGCATGTGGAGTCGTCTTCTAAAAAAACCCTGCTGCTAGAATTACAAATCTCTTACAAACTTTCGCAAACTTCCCAATACTAAAAGGCATAATTTGAAAATAGTATATTACAGTAAATTCCTTGAGCACTTAGTAGGGCTCTATTTGTAAGCCAAGTGATCAAATTCAAAGAAATCAAAATTAAAAAAACTTCATCAAAACAGAACAAGAAAATAGTTCTTACAGCTTTTGAGGACCAAGCAAGAACTAAAGGTTTCAAATTGAAGTTTAATATAATGGGGATATATTGATGGTCATAAAGCTGGAGCACGCACCATCATACAACTGGTACGTAACAGATGGAATGGGTAATACCAAAAGTGGAAGCTATTTCAGTTGGCCAAAATATCTGAATACCAACAGTAACAAGGAAAAGAGGTTTCCGTGAATTGTAACAACCACCACCAAAGCTTTACGAGCAGCTCTAAGGAACTACACGCAATTCCCACCTGTCCATTTGCAGTCACTATGACTTTATCTCTGAAACAGCAGCACTGTAACCCGCTCGCGTTAAATCACTGCCATGAGCTGACAATATCCCACTCTCCCCTCGCTTAAAAGGAAAGAAAATTAGAAGGGATGTGGAAAGAATTGAAAAACAACAGAGACTATTGCGCTAATCCACAATGTCTGATACCTTGACACTAATTAATTAAACAAACAAACTTGAAAATTCCTCTTCTTTTTTTTTCCTGGGAGGAAATCATCATTTTAGGAAATCATTTGTCATATGATAAAAATAATCACTGTCTACTTTATGATTTCTTACAACTTATTTTAGTGTTTGTCTCAGAAAAATTAAAGAACAGCTTATAAAAAAAAATAAATCTTACAACAGTTGAGAATAAAAACCAGCCAAATCCAATTCAGAAAAAGTTAATTATAACTCCTGTTATTTTGTCTTTCCTGTTTGGGGACCCTTTGAAGGGGATTTATACTAGTTTCAAAATAAGATTGTTCACTATTTTAAACCGTTTTACACATTTAACTATAATCATACTGTAAATAAACTTGCCACTTCAACACACCTACACCTTTCTGCCTGTGTGGGTTTTGATCCCTCCGTGTTTGTAACACACTGTTGGGGAAGGTTTTTTTGTTTTTAGGCAGGAGTTAACTCCATAGTAGAAAGGAATGTTGTAGAACGGAAAACACTAGTGTATTTTGTGCCTCTTTAGAATATTTTAATTACCACTGAGATTGTCTTTCACATAAAGACGATTCACAAAAAATTGTAAAACATGATCTATTTAATACATACAAATATTTACTATACATTTAATAATACAGTCATAATCGAGGTGTTCCGCCTTCCACAAGCCACACTGGAGATCCCTATGTGTCCAGGTCTGGAAGAACTGATTTATTACAGGTAACTGAATTTATCACTGTCGTATTAGAGGTATTAACGTAATACGGGCTACACGTCAACTACATCTTACACAACCCAAGGGTCACCACAAATTAAAACTAGACCCCAAAAAAGTTTGACCAGACATCAGGACTTTAACTGCCCATTTCACTGCTTTCAACTTCTACTTTTAGTCCTAAGAACACTTTGAAACTTTAACAATTTTAATCCAGGTAGGCCCTGCTGAATCCAGCTGCGTAAAAATTAAAAAGAAGTAGATATAAAGGTGCACGCCAATCTATACTCTGTTTTGGGCCTTATTCTCCATGTTTAAGCAGCAAGGGACAATAATACGTGCTTTGTACGGTCAGAGTAATGACACCTTAAAAACTGATACATAATTTGGAAATATAGGTAAAATGAAATTATTTTTTACTCTAAGTGGAAAAGATAAGTTAATAACTATATTTTAAGAACTGATGAATCATTTTTTAACTTCAGTAAAATGGAGATACAAGACAAATAATTTAGTCACCTTTGTCAAGAAAATGTTGGTTTTCATCTGTCTGCTATATCATGACATGGAATGTCACATTAAATTATACCCGCATTATATTCCCATTAGATTTGAATCTGTTTGACAATCACTAGAAAACAAATATTAAAATCAACACCTTTGACATACACGTTTGTAGGGTATTTTATACGCTTTTAAAGTAACAGAATTTTACATTAATGTTTTTCCAAACCGGTTTCCACACTTAAACATATTTGCTCAGAATCGCTACACTGTTGCCAGCATTCACAATTCAAAAATAATATCAAATCCACAACTGAAAATTGAATATTCTGTGATTTTTCAATATTAGCCTTCCAGTAATTAGGCATTTGTAATTTTACATATATTTTCACTAAATTTACCTTACAGGGTCACAGAAAAGAATCAGATAAACCTGGATTACTTTGTCCAGTATTTTTCATTGGAGTTTGCCTCAAAGTACCGTATTTGCGTTTTAAAATGTTTTGAGTAATTTCTGTCATTAGTGGGCAAAAAACAGACAAACTTATGCCAAGGTCATAATCATGACACACAAGGCAGATATTATTTTTCATTTCATATCCTTTCACAATAGGGCCCTTAAATAATATAAATCAATAAAGAAATAAATAGATGTTACAACCAGCCAAACTAGGCATATTTTACTTCCTAATACTATACCATCATAATCCTATTCCTTCCCTTCTCTAGTGATTTTTTAACCTCTCCTTCTCTCCTACATTAAAACCATGTTTCCCACCACATCCCCAAGTTCTCCCTGTGCTCCCCAACTGAAGTGAGGACACGTAAAGGCAGGTTCCAAACTACACGAGGCAGCGACTGACCAAAGGCAAAGGATAACCGAGCTCATAATTAAAACCTCTTCCTTATTCAGCGCTCATCCTTCCCATCCAGCCTCTCTAAAAAATACCCCAGAATTTAATTACCTTCTGTGTACTAATATTAATGATATACTTCCAGCTTTACCTTTTATCAGACTACGGTTCATTGATACATATCACACATATCAAACACTTTCTAACCCTAACCCTCTCACTCGTGCAGCCTTTAACATATACTTGTTAATGAGAATCTAAAGACAATAAAAATAATAGAAATTAGTAAATATTCAAATGTTCTGGAATCATTCCAAACAAAGAGGTCATTTCATTGCTACAGAACAGAAGATGACTCTGATATGGAACACAAGCAGAGCAGAGCACTCTCAGAGAACGGAATTGGGAAAACTTCCACTACTACCAAAAAAGTAACCTGCTGAAATCACTGCGCTGTCAAGAGCGGGCATAAAGCAAACTATCGATTTTCAAAAGCCTGAGAAAATATACGTATAGGTTGAAACCCCACAGATAATGGGATCTGTCTCATGTTAAACACAAACCATTACCATTTTGCTAAGATATCAATTTTTAATCCGTGATGTCACCCAATCCTTACTAAGAGTTCAATGTTATAAACATTCTTTGCCAATGAAAAAGTTCCAATCAAGCCAGTTGCAGAAAAATCCCTTTGACTTCCTTTGCTTTGGTAAAAGGCAGAAACAACATTCTATTAATGGCACCACACAGGGCATAAAATTATTTTAAATAAAGTTAAGGACAGGTATATAGACACCAGATGGCACACTCGCTCAATACAGACCAAAGTGAGTACCTTAAATGGTATATATCACTACTATTCAAAATATGTCTCTACAATAATTATTTAATTTTCCAGAAAGCTAGCAGTAATAAAAAGGGAACTGCCAGACAAAAAGAAAAAGCAATGCATCAAAATATGATTATAAAGAGAAACAAGTGGACCATGAAGCCTAATTACACCAAATTACAATTCTCCCCCTTTTTTTTCTTTAGTTACCATTCTCTTGAGAACTTTTATTTTCCAGAAAAGCAAAATTTTTTGCAACTTACATGCTGTCAAGCCAAACTATCGCTGAATCCAGCAATTAACTTGAAAATACTGTTTCTAAGACTAAAACACGTAACAGAATTTGAGATCTAGGATTGGTCTCTATCCTTCCTAACACTAATTTCCTTCAAAGCTCACACACGTTTGGAGAACTGAAATAGAGGCAGGAGATCAGAAAGGCCAGAAAAAATAATCAGTTTGCAGATGTTGCTACATCAAAAAAAAGTGATCTTTCATCTATACATTTTTTCCCCCTGCCTTCTTAAAAAAAAAAACCAAACAACTAAAACTAAACAATCCACAGACAAATCAAAACAAATAAATCAAAATTCAAACCTCTTGATATACTCAATTCCCTTCAAGCATCGTGGAAGAGCTGCATCACTTTATCCTACTTCCCTTTCTAAATTTGCCCTCAAGCCAAAAGAGAGATTCCTACACGATCCTGGATCCGTGTATCTGCCAAGCTCATTGATCTAGTTTTTACATTTGTCTTGAGGTGCCATAGATTCGGTTGTGTTTTTACATCCAGTGATGAAGAACAAAAAATCAGTTTTACAGTGCTCTTTACAATGAAAACGGGAAGTTTCAGAAAGCTGAGTAACTCCTGATTATTTTTTTTTCTACGGTATTAACGTTCAGTCGACAATTTCTTTTAAGTTGAACATGTCAAAACCATTACTATTGAACTTCTCGCTTTAAAAGGTCTTCCAGGTACTTATTCAGAGGTCATATTTAAATGAGTTGACCGATCATTGACAATGTTAATTAAAATGAAGACTGATAAGCATAGATAAGTGTTTTAAAATTATTTGCTTCTATGAAGCACTGGTACTTATACTCAGATTGGAACTGATGTTCTCTTTTCCTCTTGTAGCCATTTTTTATTCAAAACTTGTATTTATGAAATCACATAATTAAGTTACACAATAGATGTCTGGAAACTAATTTGGTGGAAATGTTTCAGTTCAATACAAGATAACAGTCCTGTTGATCTTTTAATATACTTGGTAAGAGAAAAAATAATCACTCCTCTGCTATCTTTTCCTATTATTATAAGAAATAATAATCTATTCTAAACAACAGTATTTATTTGTGAAACAAAACCACTATACACAACAATTCCCTGTGTTAAAAACAGTTTGTAGGTGCTTTGTCAGTGTTTTTTTATTATTATTATTTTTATTTCTTTTTTCCCAAAACTAATCTACTTAACTCTAGCCCCTCAGGCGCACATTTGTTTTCTTCCATGTTCCAAAGAACAAACAGCACAGTGTTGGCTAATAATTCTTTCCCCAAAACACGGACTTTTTACTGCTGAACAGAAAAATCACTGTCTCTTTATTCGGATTTTGTACAATGTAATTATAGGAAAAAAAGCTATCAGATTTTCAGGGCTTAGATAACAAAAATAAGTTCAGTATCAGAAGATCAGAAAGTTTTATTTAAATCCCTCAACAAACTATTTAGTTTTACAGAATGCCTTTACAAAAAGCCTTTTTTGCCTATGTAACACTGGGTAGATACTTCTTTTTCAATGAAAAGGAACCAAAAATGGAATTTTCACGCAAAAAAAAAAAAGCATACCACCCTCTAATACCCTCAAGAGTACCAGGATCTGACAGCATTTGTTGGTGAATGGAATATTCCACAGCACAAACACTACTTAACTTCAAAGGATACACCAGATTTACGGGAAAAAGCATCCCCTACCACCTCTCAGAGCACAGAGCCAGCCCCAGCAGCACAATATTGCTCTGGAAGATGTGCATGTATGTGAAATTTCTTGCAGAAACTCCATTACACTTCCAAACAGCAGCACATGCAGCAGGTAAAGTAGACTTCATAAAATTTTAAAGTAAAGAAATTCACTGAAATAGACTTAAGACAATTTTTCCCAAGGGACAGAAGGAGAACACTTCGCAAAAACATGACACCAGACTAATAAAATTATTTTAGTGATGGCATCTTAGATCAACAAGAACCCATGCGTTCTTTTTTTATTCAAGAATAGCAAATGGCCATTTGTTAAAAGCTGGTTTTTGTAAATATGGATCAGCTCACAAAGGCTCTGAAAAACTGAACACACATTGTTGAGAAGATGAAGAGCATTAATCACTCAACTTACTTATTTTCTTTGAAATAAACTACTGTAAGCTTTTAAACTTTATAATAAAAATATCCAATATGAAAAAATTGTACAGTTCTGAAAAGAAATTGTTCAAAAACATCTTCAGGTTTTTAACAAATATTTAAAAAAAGTTTGCACAGATCAGCTATTGATTCCTGTTAACTACTAATTTCTCAAGTTAACTAGCAGCAGGAATAATGATTTGTGAAGCTTACACAAGTATGTAATTGGAATCATAAAGATTACAGATTTTAGATAAACTTAGTTTAAGAGAGTTTAAGGAGTTATGCACTGATATTCAGAAAATTGTTTCAGAGATCACTACATATGGTTTGAAATATATAAGCATAAACGATGAATTAAAATCTGTCCACAAATACAGCCCTCATACAACAGATTAAGAGTATAAAGGCCTAATGTCTTGTCTATTTACATTAATTTATAATTTGTACAGACCCTGATACAGAGTAGAATTCTGATATGTTTAAATTTACCCCTGTGTATTTAGGTAGATTCTCTTACATGGTCTTTCTTAGGAAGTTTAAAATCACAAAAGTCTTCTTGTAAACTTGAGTTACATTTTAATGCACAGTACAACAGGCGCTGTCTCCAAAACAAGGCTGTCGAAATGGCTGGACTTTCTCTCTCTTCTCCCATTTTCTTTGAAACAGCTGCTCTTCTTGATATAAATATCCTCCAAGGTATTTGAAAACCAAGAGATGAAAATACTAGAGAGCACTCACAGGGTTGTTTTAAAAAGCTTACCCAGCATTAGGATGCAAAATACCGCCCTGACACACAATTAACGTAGAGACCTGTACAAGGGAGAGGCACGGACTCCAGAAAAACCTGCTTCAGTCTTATTTCTCTCACACTTCCAGATCATAGAAGGAAGCGGAGCGTCCGATACCACGCAGAAGCTGTGAACCCCAGTGTAGTCCAGTTGCCACAGGCCATCAGTGTTCTGATGTAAGATTAGACAGAATTAAGATTTGAACAACGTAGGCCCTCAGAGAAAACCAAAGTTTTCATGAATCACTTTCATGAAGTTGTGCTGCTTGAGAGATGAAGTACGTCCAACCCCGACGTGAGAGGGTTTAAGTATTTCCTAATCCTAAAACGTATACTGGAAAACGAACCACCAGTTTATATATAATTACTACTAATGTCCAAAGGGTCATGGGAACACTACTCATTCCCTAAACTAGACCTAAAAGCCCTGTGATACTTTTGTGTTCGTGACACATCACACACGAAAAACCTTGTTTTATGAGCAATAGAAGAGCAAAATTTTAGGGATTAGAGCGCAGTGATTAATAAAAATGTTCTCCTTTCCAATGAAAGATGCTAAATATTTCATCAGTACAAGAAGCAAAAGCTTTTCCTTCTCTTCTCCAAAATCTATCTGCCAGAAAAGTTTGAGAAAACATGCAATGACTAGTAAGACTAGGAAGCTAAATAACATAAAATAACAGGGTCTTGTGATAGTCACAAAACGTGCAGTCAGTCAGGAGGCTGCCACTACATAAGGAAATGACTAATTACAGCTGTAATTGGCAGTTCGATACATTTCAAACTTAACATACAAGAACAAAGGATCCTTACTATTTACTGTGAAGAACAGCCGTAAAAGCTAAGTTTAAGCGTAAACTGAATTTTCCCTTTTTCTGCAATTAACAGAGGACTTTGTGACCCAGGTAAAAGGAAAAGCTTGTCCAGCTCTTCAGTTAAGTACCGCGTTTCCCAACTTTTTACTTCAGCAAAACTATATATTTTACACAAGTAATAAAGCATTAAACAGAGAAAAGGGCATTTATAACAAAAATAGAACATCAATCAAATTGAAATCCTGCAATTCAAAATGTCCAAAACGTAAGCCATCATCTTATTCATAATAATTTTGTTTATGAGCTGCGGAACAACTCAACCATCATTTACCGTGTTTCTGATTGGAATTTTCTTCGGCTCTGGTGGCACATCCTGAGGAACAAATTTCACTGGTTCCTTAATCTGCCTCCTTGATCTTTTGGTCCCATCTGGTAAGGTTTCCATGGCGATATCAGCCTCCATGTCACTGCTACCTGCCTGGTCACACTCCGAGCACTGCCTGCAAAGGGGAACATTTTCCATTTAAAACTGCAGTTACAAAAGCAGAAAAAGAAACATATTGAAGTGTTTGGGTTTAAAATAAATTAAAAAGTCAAGAAACCCAATGGACACCTAAGGAAGTCCCTCAAAAGTATGATATTTTAAGCAACTAAGCAAAAAGTGAGTGAGACGTTCTTATTGGTGGCATTTTTTTCCGACAGTGTTTAAACTTTGAAAACCAAGATTTTCAAAGTAGGATTTAACCCTCAAGAAAGATGCACCCTATTTCACCATTTGCATCGTACCACATCCCCATTTTTAATGGTGCCCACTGATCTGTAATCTATTCATTACTGTAACTGCTGCTGCAGTTTAATCTTTGCAATGACACACTCCCAAATTCAGGCTGATGAGAGCACTCTTTAGTGGCAAGGATTTAGAGGACACATCTGTAATGAAAATTAATTTCAATATGTATTTTCTAAGGGAGTGGGTTTTAAATCTGAAAAAAAAACAAAACAAAACAAAACAAGGAGAGCCAATTAAAGATATAGAAGCTGAAGCCGTATAGTAACAAACTTTGAACACAGGCAGCGCCAAGTGTCACGGCAATGAAAAATTAGAAAAAAGCTAGATCTACAAAAAGAAAGCTGCAAAATTATAATACGATGGGAGGAGAAGGTGTGTGAATCAGAACAAAACTTCACAAATACCCCAAAGGTGCGGGGGAAAAAGGAAAGTTATAACCACAAACTTACAGGCAACCTCTTGATTTACTGGAATAACCTCAACTCTCACACTCACCCACGTCTTATCAACCCTATTATAAAGCAGTCAAGCTTCAACTAGAAAGTAGTTGGGTTGTTGGTTCCCACGGGGCCCACAGAAAACCTATTACAGACACACACTCCTCTGACATGGAAACAATCTCCTAACTTTCAGCTCCGATTATGGTTCTTGACTATAAAGAACTCTTTTCCCATTCTGCTGTTTAATCCCAACATATTCAGGGAGAGCAGCCACGTGACTCCTCTTTCTTTTGGCTACGCTAAAGTCATGCTCATTTAGTCTCACCTCTTCAAGGACAAGCAGTGAATGGAGAACCTACCACAACAGGTCACCTTCCCAACTATTCCAACAATCCTCGAATGCCTCTAAATTAGCAAGCCTTGCCACGCAGCACAACCAACTTAACAGGAGCAATGGTGCCAAAGATTCAAACTCTGTACACAGCTTTTGTCTTGCTTTTAGTCCGCAATAGTCAGCAATGTGCCCTTGTGGCCAAGAAGGCCAATGGCATCCTGGGGGGCATCAGGAAGAGTGTGACCAGCAGGTCAAGGGAGGTCATCCTCCCCCTCTGCTCTGCCCTGGTGAGGCCCCATCTGGAGCACTGGGTCCAGTTCTGGGCTCCCCAGTTCAAGAAGGACAGGGAACTGCTGGAGAGGGTACAGCAGAGGGCTACAAAGATGATGAGGGGCCTGGAGCATATCTCTTACGAGGAAAGGCTGAGGGACTGGGGTCTTTTTAGTCTGGAGAAGAGAAGACTGAGGGGGGATCTGATCAACACCTATAAATACCTAAAGGGTGGGTGTCAGGACGACGGGGCCAGTCTTTCTTCAGTGGTGCCCAGGGACAGGAGAAGAGGTAACAGGCACAAACTGGAACATAAGAAGTTCCATCTAAACATGAGGAGGAACTTTTTCACATTGAGGGTGGCAGAGCCCTGGAAGAGGCTGCCCAGAGAGGTGGTGGAGTCTCCTTCTCTGGAGACATTCAAACCCACCTGGACACGTTCCTGTGGGACCTGCTCTAGGAGGACCTGCTTTGGCAGGGGGCTGGACTAGATGATCTCCAGGGGTCCCTTCCAACCCCACATCATTCTGTGATTCCATGATTGTGTTAGTCTGGACTTGCCTCATCCAGATTCACAGAGAAAACCAGTAGGATTTGATTTAGGAGGAAACAGGTCTCGGAGATGTACTCTGTGATAAATCACTTCTTGCAGCAGTAGCGAAGAATTAAACCACTTTGAACTTGAGAAACATGGACCAAAGCTTTAAGATGACACCTTTGCTCTGGTAATTTGAATAAATCACACGTGTTGAATGACATACTGGAAGTGGAAAAAAAGGAGGACTGCTCTTATTCTGGAGATAAAAGACCCTATATATGAACTAAAAATAGTTTGTCAAAGAGCTTCAAAGAGCATCTTTCAGACAGTAAAGGTACTGAAAACTTGCCATTTGCAATGACCCAAACATCCTTCAATCAGGACAAGTGACAAATATGTAAAAATTTATGCTATATACAATAGTATATTGCACTCACAACTATATATTAGTTAATAATTTTACATCATTATCCAATAACTCGGGAGGACAAAACAATCCAGATGTGCGGGATCAGGACTGAATGAATGGGGTCAGGAACATGAATGTGTTTATGATAACGTGTGAATCAAAAGAATATTCCAGAGTTTAATCAACAGGATTTCTAAGAAACTGAAAATTTTTAAATAGCAGTATGCCACAGCGTTTTCCTCTCTGATTAGAACTGCTGGTCTGCTTTGAAATCCAGATACCGAATGTGTGTTCATGGGACTCCTGGTCAGGAACTCCACGGCTCATTCCATCCTGCGGCCAATACTCCCCACAGCAGAGTTACCACCAAAAAATCTGGGCCTTCCAGAACAAAAATATAACCCACGAAGCCCAATGTGATCATTAGTCCTTGTTTTGTTCATCCCAGTCCCCAGCATTTCACGTGCCACCAGAAGTTATCACTGCTTTTCGGCAATCTCATTTCAATAGAAAGAGCTAGTCCCCTGTTGGGGCCCGCCGAGTATTTTCTTCATGAAAACACCAGCATTTTACAATCAGATTTTGATTCTGTCTGTCAACATTTTGTTATTTTCTGCCAACACTCGTGCACTGCTTTTGTATCAGTTCGGGTCATTCTCTATCAAGAAAACACACGGTTCCCAGTCCATCCAGAATTGGGGAGGAGCATAAAAGCACACAAATTGTCAGAACAACAAGACTTAATTTTATGATAACGTGTGAATCAAAAGAATATTCTAGAGTTTAATCAACGGGACTTCTAAGAAACTGAGAATTTTTAAATAGCAGTATGCCACAGCATTTTCCTCTCTGAACTGCTGGTCTGCTTTGAAAGCACCGCATCAAACCAGGTAGAAATTAATGCTTTCATGTTTTATTACGTAAAATAGTTGTCACGCTCTTCCTTTCAAAATAAATCAATTTGAAATAAGGACAGGCTTTGAACTTGCTATGTTAAAAACAATTTCTTTCTAAAATAGTCAAGATGTATAAATGTTACCTCGGAGAAAACTGCCAGGCCTCTGAACTGGGGAAATACTTAGGGTGAAGTGCTTGAAACCAGTTTCTAATAAGCTGTGAGACACTGGTGCTCATGAGGTCTAAGCTCTTCCTGCAGTTTCACTGAGATTTAAATCATTACCTTCTTTTAATGTTTAGAAACATCAAGATAATTAATTATCATTTGCGCTTTCTATAACAAATTAGTTTTTAAATATAAATACATATATAATATTTTTTTCCTGCTATTACAAGCAATAGTGGATTTAGTCAAATAATTTCAAAATCCTTTTTTGTACACCGTAATTTTAGCATGAAATGGACAAAAAGTACAACTTAACTAATCTGCGAACATCACACTCATATGTGGAATCATTTGGCATCCTCGCAGTATAAAATATGAAGCACATGGAATAAACTCATGCTAAACTACCCGATGTTTAAATAAGTATGTATTGATAAAATATAGGATTCTACTCATCAAACCTTTTGCAAAGGCTCAAGTTAGCAGTTATGAGTAAAGGATTAGCAGTGATAATGGAATAGAAAGTAAAAATTAAGAAATAATTATTTTTAACCGTTTCCTGCTGACTATTTTAAAAGAGGATTAAAGTCAACATTCTTAACCATTTTTAATTAATGTCTTTCAACCTGCCTACTGTTTCAAGGAATTTCCCACTATACCCATTTTCTTGCTTTATCTTCTTGCCTAAGTTCCCATTTTATCTATACAAATATCTGAATAATACTTTGCCCTCATATACAAAGAAACAAAAACGCACCTTTCTTCTAACTTAATCAAAAGATTAAAACTGTATTCAAAACAGTGGGGGGGGAAACCTGCTGAACTCCAACTTAGATTAAGGGTCCATTCTATATGCTCTCTACTGATCCTAAAAAGAATACATAAAGGCATGTTCAACGATGAAAAGAATGCAATCAATACAGCTCAATCTGTCTGCTATAATCTCATACTCCAGAATACGCCTTAGCTAATTAGAAGTAAAAGCTAAGTTTGTGATCTGAGATATAACCAAAGCATGAAATTCACAACAGAGATAAGTTGTAGCTTTGAAATAAAAGCATTTTACTACTTAACCTGACCTATTCTGCCTTTAACACCTACTGAGAATTGTAGTCTTCCATCTTTTGGGCTGATAGCTTGTAGTGAGCCTTTTCAACTCAGTTAAATAGCAGAACAAAAATCAAGAACCTCCTGTGGAAATGCAGAAGCTACTAAAAAAAAAAAAAAAAAGATTTAAAAAAATACTTCCATAAAATGTAACTACTTTGTAAATTTGACCAAATAGCTCAGAATGCCCTTGAAATACTGAAAAGTCCAAAATCCCAGACCGCATTAAATAATTAAAGGAAAATTAAGTTCAGAAAAACATTAGTGATGGTGAAAACATTTCTAAGATTTTCAGCTTTTAAAGGAAATCTCTATTAATTTACTAACTATATTTACTGGGGTAAATCCACACTTTGTCATATTAAGATATAAAAAAAGAGAGACCTCCTATTTCACGTACCAGCCCTCTTGCTCCGCACACAATCATCGCAACTACTCAAAAAACAACTTGAGTAAATGTTTTACGGAAGTTTTAAAAAAAAATAATAGTAATTAAGAGATATAGGAAGATAAACAGAAAGTTTTCTCGATCAAAATAGTTTCACTGGATTTTTTTGAAGAAATTCTTATACTACTGCATTTTTTGAATGAATTCTTATACGATTCTGATTTGGTACCTGAAGGTTTAGACAAGGTGATGATGATGCCTGGAGATGCTGTTCACTAACTTCTTGCCAGATAAAAACTCCTTCTGAGACATTCGAGAGTTTAGAAACACGCAGAATGCTAACGCAACACAGCAGCACACTCATTTCATGACAGTTCGGAAATCAGCGCCTTTACCACCTTAGCAGTTCTGCATTGTCCCACTTGGCTTTTATTCTGCTCCGCTGGCGCAAAGACAATTTTAATTCATGGAAATATAAGTGCAGTAAGTACAGTTATGTACATGCTTCTGCCACTGCAGATTTGAGTCATAAGACAGCGGTAAACCCAACTATTTCCATATTGCAATAAACTGATCTACTAATTGCAAGTTTATTTTTAAGTATTTACAAGTATTTTCCTAAAGATCTGGACAGAGTGTTGCTTATCTGTGTCCTAAAATAAACAGGAGAAAGTCTTTCATTTCCCGAAGGCAGCCTATCGTTTCCTACCGTTGTTATATAGCAGCATTAGTAATCAAAAATAAACTCAAAAGCTAAGAAAATTAAAGCTATAATCTATGTCTACACAGCAGCTTATAATGAGAAAATCTTTACAACTTATTTACCTTGAAATATCGCTGCTAATAACCCAAAAATAAAATACCTCTGTTCAGACTGCACCATAGCAATGTCTAAAATGCTTAGAATTGCAAGTCTATTCATGTTTATGTCCCACTGAAAGTAAAGAGACCGCACAAGGCAAGACATCGACTGCACTCTCACCAGTAACTGTTCTTGGTCTTCCTTGGCATCCTTGTAAGAGGTGGATCCAGGCAACCGAGATGATAATGGAGTTTACAGGTATCGCACAGTAGCAGGAGGTGTTGGTCATGGTTCTTCTTGCAAATTCCACAACTTTTAATGCAGGTAGCAGAAAAGCATTATAATTAAATTTAAAAATCATAAAGAACGAACGATACATCTCAGCATGATCCTCAGTTTCAATACCAACACGTGGCAACTTCAATCTGAATGCATCATTTAAGTGCATAATTACTTCTTAAAGACCTTCTACCTATATTCAGTAAAGCATAAAATGCACCTAATATAGTTAGCTCAACAATAAAATGTCTTTCAATCTAATTTTTTGAGGACTTCTAACCGGTAAGTGATCACTTGATACTTCAACAAAATGTACCAGTGGGAAACAGAAAAAATACTACCTGTGCCATCCAAACGCTTAAACACAAAATTATGCTATTATCAGTCTTAACAATCATGTGCTTGTTTTAATAATGGAAGTACCCTGAAATAGGTCTGGGCTGCTATTATGTTGGGCAATGTATCAACTCATAAGAAGTTACATTTCCTTTTTATTATCGCTATTTACTGGATCTGAAATTTTACCTATTTCAAAAACATCAGGTGTTCATTGATTTCACCATAAAATGGGAGAAACTAACTGGACTGGATTTGAATGAAACAGAACTAGTAAAGCACGACTCCTGTTACTTGTTTGGGTATACATCTGAATTGCCAAATCCTCAGCCCAATGCTGTGTTTCTCAAGAACAGGAGGAGGAACTTCTTTCCTGTGAGGGTGGCAGAGCCCTGGAAGAGGCTGCCCAGAGAGGTGGTGGAGTCTCCATCTCTGGAGACATTCAAAACCCGCCTGGACACGTTCCTGTGCAACCTGCTCTGGGTGACCCTGCTCTGGCAGGGGGTTGGACTAGATGATCTCCAGAGGTTCCTTTCAATCCCATATCATTCTGGGATTTCAATCTCTTGCAGCACTAGAATTAACTTTTGCTTCTGTAACCCATCTTTTTCTTTCAGCCCACTTGCTGGGCTGAGATACTGCCCGCTTGCCGTGGCTGGACATAAGCCACAGACCGTGCCACTCCTCAGCCAGTGGCCAGAGAAGGAGATTCAAGACAATATATATATATTTTGCACTGTCACGCTCTGGGATCCCAGCATATTTTCCACTCTTAGGCTGAGTTAAACCCAGTCAGTAGCTTCACGACTTATAGAAGAAGAGAAAAGGAGGGATGATGACAGAGCAAGCGAACATATTTTATTTTCTTGGGAATTAATAGAAATAGAAGTAGGGAAATTTAAAACACAAAAGAGATCCCAAAGTATTTGACAACCCATAAGCAAAAAGTAAAAATTTTTATATGACAAGTGTTTTATGCACCCCATCACTGTGACTGGGCAGCACAGTTTGCAAAATCATCACCACAGATGACTGCAACTGAAAGACAAGATGACCAGTTAAAAATTTCCACACCATAAAGGACCCTTCTATTTCAGCTGAAAAGAGTTTCCTTTGTCCTCAAAGCCCTGCTCTCAAATTAGCAAAAAAACCCCCAAACCTTCCTGACGTGTGCTAAGGTGGGGAATTGACTACTGTTCAACTTGGCCTTCAGAACCAAGTAAAGCAACTAGACAACTCTGAAACATTTTGTTAATCAAAACGGAAGCAATTTTCTCTTAACACTTTTATGAAACTATAACTTCCTAGATATTTTATTCTGTCAAGACTTCATTACTTGCCTATAAAGGACGGCCGGAAGCGTAGATGTCTTCTGCGTTCCTCCTTCCTTTTTACTCGGTTTCCTTTCCTTAGGAGCACGTAAAATTGCCGGTATGTTCAATTTCTATGGGATTTGAACAAATGAAGTAGACGTGAGCCTTGAGGCTTTTAGAGAACACCACTCCAATCTCAATGCATGAAGAACGAGACTCAAATTATGAGTGGGAAATTATGTAGGTAGCGATTTTGCAGACAAGAGCAACCACAGATGTTTATATTACAAAGTCATATTTTTCAATTTTTTTCTATTTTTTTTCAATTCAATAAATAAAAACCACATTGAAATACCAGCTTTTAAATTTTTTCTTCAAGCTTCAGAGGGATGGACAAGGATGTATTTGTCCAATCAGCTGGAACAAGAACTGGCAAATTCATGGAATTGACAGAATACCGAGGCAGTTTATTTTCCCCAACATCCCTGCTACACTGGTGCTCAATAGGTTAATTAGAAAAATTATCTTATTGGACCAAGCCCTCCACAAAGCAGAGGAGATTCTCTTCGGGTTTCTACTAATCTGCAGTGTGCAAGCTTCTCAGACAGCAACCATCGATCAAAGTCATTTCTTAGCAGCCCCATGGGTCTGCATCTGTTCAACCAACTGGAAAAAAAATGTCATGCAAGCTGTGCAAATGAATTCTACTTAAGTTTTCTTCTCCCTCTTTTTTTTTTTTCATTTAGTAACATTTGCACCAGGAAATATATTTGTGAATACTTACTCAAAGCCATCTTAAAAAGGAGGGGAAAAAAATAATCTTGATTCAAGAGGTACGTTATGTGAAAATCCTTCTTCACAAATAGCAAAGATAGACAAATAAAACCAGAAAAAGCTGGTATATCTTAAGAACCACAACTGCATAGAGAAAGGGTAAGCTTCGTTTTCTGAATGGCAGCAGAAACTCAGCAGCACCAAAGGGCATGACAGAATCGTGACCTAATGGTATGTTTGCAATTTCACAATGAACAATTTCTTCAATCTTCTTTAAAATCGTAATTGGAAATCTTTTCAATCTCTCTCTGACATCTAAAATGTCCACTGCCATTTTATACCTTTGACATAAAACGTATATCAAAACATGGCAAGAATGTATACTTCTCTCTTTTCTCCACGTGTATCAATGACAACAAAGATAATTGCTGGCCACAGGAAGCAATCCAAATCTTCTCTTCTCCTGGTTATTTATATTAATTTGACCAAAATACTCTGCTCTATCCAGTTAAAAACCATCACATACATACTGCAGTTTTAAAGATTTGTGTCTTATAAAAGCCATAAAGAGTTACCATACAATTTGAAGCCTACAGTAACTAAAGACAATGTGGAGACAAAAATGGTAGGATTAACTCATGCTTCATGTTAGGGTTCATCCCAAATGACAGGTCAATCAGTTTTACCAAATGGAAGAATTTTGCAAACAAGATCGCTATTACAACAACAAAATTAAGCCACAGGTTCCCAATAGGTGGTTTGCAGAAGCCTAGGTATTTCAATCAGGAAACATTATCCCCAGAGTAAAGCCTGGGTCTGATCAAATCAATTTATTCAGCCATAGAAGTGAGAGACAGAAACAAAATTCTTGGAACACCGGCTCTGCCTATGGACTATGAAAAGGGGGAAATAAACCCAACCAACCTGTCCAATGATTCTACCCAGCAGAGCCCAAATGCCTTGCCCTTCATTTCGCAGTTTTCCGTTCATATTTTGTAGCTCTTCCAAAGACTCACACAGCTGAAAAGTTAAAGAAAAAAAGAAATCAACAGGAATGAAAATCCATTAAGAGTTATTTAATAAAATTCAGTCAACCTCTTACCTATCTAGGGTGCATTAGTCTACTGTGGGAATAAAAAACAACGGAACTCATGGCAATATAGCTGAGACCAGAGCAATCACTCAGCAATTTAATGGAACTAAGATGAAAACCTGGGCAGCCACCTGTTTTGTAAAGAAGATCTGAAGCATTTCAGTTTGAAAAGGTTTCACAAAGCAAAAACTAAAAAGCAAAACTGAAATAAAGCAACATCTCGTATGCGTTGTCCATACCACTTAAGCAGCGACATTGTAACCACATAAATGAATTAAAGCTCTATATTGCATTACCAAAGAACATTCACTCACTCTCATAGAGAAAGATATAATTTATTAAAGGATGCAAGCAGAAAAAAAGGTTGTGTTTTTTTCTTCTGGAAGTAACTGTTCATCGCCACACAGCATATACAACCTATTAATTTGGTTAAAACCCCCATGCACAATCTCCTTCCTCTTTATCAACTTTGGGCAGCTCACAAGGACCTGCTGCTTCATTTCCGTATGTTTCCATTTAAAACACGCACCTGACAATTTAAGAATTATTATTAACACTATTGTTTGTCATCACTAACTATCCCTTGAGAGGTAGCCAAATTCAGCAAGAATTGTAGCATGTCATCTATCACAAAAGATACAGTATTTCTATGTTCCAATTGCAAATATTTAAGCATTAAAATAAAGAAATAATTATTTAGTAAAAATGCAAATAAACACAAAATGCTTTTTTAACCATGATGGTGAGTTAATAAAAAATTACAGTAGCAACACTTTGGGGGGAGCAATGCCATCATTTATGAGCCCCAAATTTCCTACACAAACAGAACACTCAGGTGTATTTACACTATGGACGTGTAAATACTGATTATTTCAGCCTAAAAAATTAGCCGAGTCATTAAATCTAGGATGAACACGACTGGAGTTGGAGTTGATATAAATAAATAAAAAAATGACACACTAACAATCCTAGATTCTCAATTATCAAGTAGGGCTCTAAGCAGAGAACCAAACAGGTTCAAAAAGAACCTAGAACTACACACAAGCGAAATAAAAAGACAAAGAAGAGTCAAACTGTTTTCTCAAAGTCTCAAATGAAACACATACAAAGAATAAGAAAAAGAAGGGCCTTAAGACAGAATTCACTCATGAGAGGGACCAGTCTGTCCATGTGCAATTTGTTACTGGTGCTCTCAGTGGGGTCACTTAAAGACCTTGTGCCCAGCCAATATACGACATTTTACAAGTTGACTCTGCTTGCGTGGGGATAACGGATCACAGAATATTTTTAAAAGAAATACATTTTTAAATATTACTTTTAAAGAAAGAACGGTTCGTATCTTTCTTCCTAAGTCATTTTGTTTGGAAAGCAAAATGCTATCAAATTTAACAGCAGCAACACTAAAGCGGTACAACAGTTTATTAATGCCTTTTTCGTCACCTTATTATACTCCACATGAAGCTTTTCTTGCTCATTTTCTAATTTATCCTTGATATTCTTCTGTTCAGCCATATTCTCCTGGATTTGAATCATGCGCATATTTCTCTCTATTTAAAAGAAAATTGCATTATTTCCTATCCTTGGCTATATATTCAAGTTTAATGCACTGAAAAAAGTGAAGCAATGAAAAGCATAAAGCCCTAACAACACACAAACAGCAACTATCGCCTATAGGTTTATTACACAGACGGAGTAGAGTGAGCAGTCAGTAAAAACATTTACTTTCTGCTGCATAACTAGTATAGTTATTTAAATGGTGAGCTCTGACCAGTCATCTAATGAACAGGCCCAAAGACAAAATCGTGCCATTCCACACAGAAAGGGAGGAAAACAAAAGAAACAAAATGACACCAAAGGCTCCTAAGCTTCCACTCCCTTCCTAGCAAAGACGCCGCCTCCTTTTAGATTTGAAAGACTTTCTTTCTTCCCAAAATGTCTTTTTAAACAAAAATCACTGATTTCCTGTGTAAATACAGATACCAAGCAATAATATACCTGATGTAAAATGAAGTCATAATTCATATTTAACTATTAATAGCAAAGAAATACAAATAATATAAAAGAGCCTGTCACAGAATCATAGAATGGTTCAGGTTGGAGGAGACCTTAAAGATCAAGTTCCAACTTGGGCAGGGACACCTCCCACCAGACCAGGTTGCTCCAAGCCCCATCCAGCCTGGCCTTGAACCCCTCCAGGGATGGGGCAGCCACAGCTTCTCTGGGCAACCTGGGCCAGTGTCTCACCACCCTCACAGGGAAGAACTTCTTCCTAATATCTAATCTAAATCTCCCCTCTTTCAGTTTAAAACCATTACCCCTCGTCCTATTGCCCCATCCAGCCTGGACTTGAACACCTCCAGGGATGGAGCATCCACAGCTTCTCTGGGCAGCGTGAATCAGATCATTACAGACACAGCAAAGCGATAATTTTTCATTGAGAAAAACACGCAATTTCCATTCTTACCAAGGTAATAATTCACAAAATCAGCAGTGAGAGCCGGCTGTTTGTGTTTTCTTCTTCCATCAACGCTGGAACTAGTATCTGAAGTATCCACTGGAAAAATGTCTGTGCTAATTCCCATCAACTCGGCTTTGCGCATAAGCTTCCGTATGGCTGAGGCGCTGCTGGTGAGGGGCCGCGGTAACTTCTCCCTGGGCACCCAGGCTTGGGGCCGGGTGGTGCGGGCCAGCTCGGCCTTGGCACGATACTGCTGTAGCCTGGCATTGATTCGGGCCTGCAATAAAGAATTCTATACATTAAAAACGCAGGGGAACAATTCAAAACTGGTTCCGAGTTACACCCTTTTGTGGAACACGTCCACAATTTATTTGCATTTCAGAAGCCGCAGATTCATTGCGGAACTCTACAACTCAAGAAACAGCCACCGATTCGGACATTTTAGATTTTACTTCAAAACACAGACACAAATAACGTTATCCTTTCGCTAGGTTTCAGAGGTGTTCACGGGTTTCTTGATGAGATTTCCCCACCAATAAAAGTAACACAGGTGATCACTGGCTTTCAGACAATCCTTTCTAATAACGATAATCTGATGGGGCTGTGAAAATTCACTACTGGGAAAAGCCTGGGCTGACCTATCAAAAATACATTTAGATACACTTTAAATTGGTATCTACAGGAGCAACAAAATGTCGATGGATAGCATTTTTGCCATATCTGACATATTCCTTCCATAGGAACTCCTTTCTCAATGCCGCGTTTCCTTATAATTGTTAAGCCAGCTGGTTATAACGCGCCAAAAAACCAACTGAAACAGAAGTGAAGTAGGCAAGAGAAGCTCACAGTATATATTGTCAATCACATCTGTATTATTTGTGACTATCTGGGAGATCAACCCCTGAAGATCAAGTTGTTACTGACAGGTGGAGAAGGCTGTCTTGTGGGAACTCTGTGTAGCGGCAATTCTAGCAGAAAATGACATCAACGTACAAACCTTCAGAGGCAAAACTCCAGCTGACTCTCAGTCAGAAGTTGTTTACTTGCCTGCAGGAAGAAGAAACTAAACTAATCCAACTGCCCCACCATATGGTAGGAGATGCTCCCGAGACAAAAGCAAAAGAGTGTGTGTGTGTGTATGTGCGCGCTGTGGATAAGGAACATCTCCCACGACAAGCAGCATCGCTGAAGGTGATATTACAGACAGTTTAACACACATTACCTTACTAAGTCTTGAACATTAATGACCAAGAAACATTAGGAGGCCAGCTCTGACCCCAAAGGCTATTTTTCTAGGAGCTACAGCAGCAACAGACCAACCTACAGCCACCACCCTGCTTTATTCTCCACGGGAAGGGTTTAGAGCTTCTTCACTAATTACACGCTCAGTTCTGAAACCCTTGGGGTCATTTAAGATGTCATACAGCTGCATACCCAGAGTTTTATTCCAGAAACAGATGACAGATTAAAATGATTTATGTCTAAATGGAATCCCAAGCTCAAGTATACACTTTACTCAAGGAACGTACGTTTCCTTTATTGATATAGAATCACAGAATGGTTTGGGTTGGAAGGGACCTTAGAGATCATCAAGTTCCAACCCCCTTCCCTGGGCAGGGACACCTCCCACCAGACCAGGTTGCTCAAAGCCCCATCCAACCTGACCTTGAACCCCTCCAGGGATGGGGCAGCCACAGCTTCTCTGGGCATATAGAAAGTATTTCAATACAGAATATCTTCCAACAATCCACAATAGTCCTAGACACCTTCAGGCATTATATTCTTCAGAGCGATTTACTTTCTTGGGCCACAGGACTTGCCAGACCATTGGCTCAGTTACTCTTACTCCAGTCTGGGCTACAAAGCACTAAATAGCCATTTTTTCTCCTTCAAAAGTGTGCCTCAAAAATCCACTTTCACAATACCAGAGAAATTATTTGTACAACTGCATACTTATTTAAGTGAAGCTCAATGTTTGTAAACCTTACTTAAGCCTACAAACTTCCCTGCAAGTGAGTTTTTCTATGTACATACATATATACACACTATAGGTATATATTTACTAAATATTTTTCCCAGACTAAGCTGTCTCAAGCTTCTTATTTCTCAGACAAAACCCTAATTTAACCAAGGTGGTTGAATTTACTGGTGGGATTTTATCTTCCTCACACAGCCAACACACAGTAAGGTAAGAGGTGAATTTATATGTACTTTGTGTCAACTCCCCCCAATGACACTTTTGTAGTGTCTTTTAAGTACCCCTTAAAGTTCTCCATTTCTAAAAAGTCACAGAAACCATTCCAACAATTACTTCATAAAGTCCCAATACGTACAACTGGACATGGAAATGTATTTTTCAAGCATCCCATCTGTTTCCATCCGTGTAAACTCAGACACACACACAACACTAATGCAAACTAGATCAATCAATAGTGAAATAAAGTGATTTTACAAAATGTATGCAAGTTATTGAATTTGTATCACGGTGCCTATGACACCACCTCAAGTAACTCCACCTGCAGTTTTCGGCATAAATTCTTTCAGTTTCCCAACATTTAACCCAAATAATTTAGATTTTTAAATCTGCAAGGTCTTGGTTTGGGGGAAAGAGGAGGAAGAGAGGGAAATGGTGGGAACTTTTATCAGCATTATCAGCACCGCATCACAAATGCCTCAAAACAGAGCTAATAAACCCTGTTGGACCCAAACTGATTTTGTACAACCAGCACTTATCGTTGAGTATTGTTCATATTATTGTGATTTCTCCACTATCTGGGTGCATTTCACCTAATTGAGAGCTGAGCATATTCAGCAAGAATTATGTAGCCAGTTTGACATCAAGCTACACGAAACTCAGTACCCCACAGGAAAATATTATTCAAAATTCTTCTACGATAAGAGTTTGCTCATATTCATCCTCACCTCCACAGGTCATTTTAAATTACTATTTTCTTCTCCTATTCAAATATCTTTGAAGAATTAGAAAGGTATGATTTTTTAAATAAAAAGTTTGATGACAGGAAGATTTATTTTCTGATCATAACACTACAGTTCTCCCTTCAGAAAAAAAAAAGCAAATTATTTCTCTCCCATAGCTGCCTTCCATTATTTACAGCATCTACTACTTTCTGCAACAAATTAGGCAGGATTCATTCAGACAACAAGCTGCTTTTCTACACAGCTCTGATTTTCCCACAGAATGAGTTCAGCCTAAGCAGTGAAAGAAAATATGCCATAAATTCCTCAGAATCAGAAAAAAATAACAAAGTACACAAAGTACAGATTGCCTCAGAAAGATTGAAACCTTTACATCAACAGGACATTTATCGGTTGAGCTTATGCAGTAACTAATAGTTTTAGGTGGATCTGCCACTAGACAGGGACATAGGAATTGCCTAAGGTTTTCAGACAGCTCCCACTCAGCAGCACAGGCTCAGTTTCTCTACCTACATATTTTTCTACCCGTTTTTCCTAGAAAATCTTTACTATGAAAAAACCCAGCACATAGAATTCTACTTAGGCCTACAAAAAGGTGAAAAAGGCTCTAACAAGAAAAAGCTTTAGGCAAGCTAAACTTCTGCCAAGTTCAAGATATTACTAAGGGGGAAAAAACAAGTGGATTTTTACTGAACTCAGATGTAGAAATAAGCCTAATTTCTTGTCTGCCTGTCTTTTTTTTGTTAAGAAGGTTGAAGAAAATGTTAAACAAAATCTCTGAATTACGATGAAAACGCAATTCCCAACTTTTGGCCACAAAACCAAACAAAGTAAGATTTTTTTCAATTCAGACAAGTATAGATATCCCCATTTGATAATTAGTTTATTAAGAATTGTTCTTAGAGACCAAAACCTACAAAAGAATTCACTGCTTTGTTAAAAGCCTGTGCACTATCAGTATCTCTCACATTTCATTTCCTACTGTAGTAACAATTTTCCATCCTCCTCCTTTCCTTCTTGTCTAACGTGGGTGATGAACACAGACACGTTTGTCTCATGCACACGATACCTGAGCTTCCGGAGAGAGCTGTTTTTCTCTTTCCTGCAAGGACATTTTACAGTAAGATTGTAAAGCCAAGTAGTTCTTCCGCTTCCATTTTCTGTCTAACCTGTCCGCATGCTGTTTACAATAAGCAAAAAAAGGGTCAGCTATATCCTGTTTCAGAGAAAACAAAGGGGAAGGAATGAAAACAAAGTAAGACATACAAGGCCAAAAGGCTCCGAACAGCACAAACATTCTGGCAAACAGTTCTTACAGCCAAATAGACATGTTTTTAAAAAACAACTAACAAGTATGTTTCTAAACCCATTTTGTCACGTTGATGTAATTTACCATATAGTTTTTTCCCGTTGTTTTCATTGCGTGACCCTAAACGTTTTAAATGCATTAACTATTTAACTCTCTATTGTTCAGTTGTTCTCCTATTTTCTCATTCCCAGAAAAAACAGAACCACAGAATGATACGTGGTTGGAAGGGGCCTCTGGAGATCATCCAGTCCAACCCCCTGCCCAGAGCAGGTCCCGCAGGAACGTGTCCAGGCGAGTTTTGAATGTCTCCAGAGACGGAGACTCCACCACCTCTCTGGGCAGCCTCTTCCAGGGCTCTGCCACCCTCACAGGAAACAAGTTCCTCCTCATATTGAGATGGAACTTCTTATGTTCAAGTTTGTGCCCGTTTCCTCTTGTCCTGTCCCTGGGCACCACTGAAAAAAGACTGGCCCCATCCTCCTGACACCCACCCTTTAGGTATTTATAGGCGTTGATCAGATCCCCCCTCAGTCTTCTCTTCTCCAGACTAAAAAGACCCAAGTCCCTCAGCCTTTCCTCTTAAGAGAGATGCTCCAGGCCCCTCATCATCTTCATAGCCCTTTGCTGTACCCTCTCCAGCAGTTCCCTGTCCTTCTTGAACTGGGGAGCCCTGAACTGGACCCAGCGCTCCAGATGCGGCTAGATGCAGCAGAAGAAATTCCTAAGTACAAACCCATTTAACATATAACTCGTATCGTTAACTTCTTGTTGCTTCACTCTCTCTTTTACATTATATCCTCCAAGGGATTATCAATTCTGAATAATACAAAAGGCAATATATTTGTTTTTCTCACATGACTTTCTACATGTTTTCAGTGGCTGTACCCCCACCTGATTTATTATCTCTTGGATGATTTTTTTTTCCATTTTTCATTCTTTGCTCCATCAGATCTGCACATTATCACGGCTGTAAGTTCATAGCAACTTCTAGCACTTGCAAACCTTGCAAGCAGGCTACAAATATCTGAGCCACGAGGAGATACGGTTTGAGAAGTATATTTAATTGCCAATATATTTTCAAAGGTGTAGAAACATAATCATAAATCTACAGACTAAGAAGAAAACCTTAAAACAATCTTCCTTCATCAAGCAATAAAAATATTAATATACAATTTGCCTATCAAATTTTCCTTTACTCCACCTATAAAAAACACAGACCAATAAAATCTACACAGGCTTTTCTTACAAATATATTTTATTTGGATTTAGATTTTCAGAGTTTGTGACAACTTCCAAAAATTAGCAGCACCCTAAAATCCCATTGTTTGAGGCCTTCATTAAAGGTATTTTGGTTACAGAAAACATTCAACAAAATTTTAAGGCGGAAAGGCAAGTAAATGCATACGCCTAGAAGAAATTCTCACAGGGTTTGAAGAATCAACGCTACACTTAATTTATTAGGGACAACAATGAGGTAATTGTGCTAATCTTCCTATTTGTCAGTCTCACAGAAGAAAGTATTTTGTGATTCCTTCAAGAATCAGTTCGTGGTCCCCTGTTTTTAGAAACCAAAGTGTCAATGTCAATAGTGCAAGCGATGCTTGTTTGTGTGTTACCTGTGGCACTTCCTAAGGCAATAAGAAGTTAAATTGTACTGCCATAAACATGACAGGCTTAATCCAAACTATACATATTAAGATGGAATTTGGCAACTTAAAAGTACTCATACTATAAAAATGAATTCAGGAGTGGAAGCTTCAAATCTAAATTGCTTTAATCATATTACAGGGAGAAAACTGGTTAGTACAGGTATTAAAAAGTTATCAGTAGATGTTTGCTTTTTATTCTGATTCCTAAGATTAATGTCACCACGAGGTAAGTGATATACCTGTACTGCAATTTGAAGAAAATGCTGGAAAACATGCCTGAAAAATGGCATTAGAAATGCAGTTGGTTTCTCAAGACAGTGTTATTTGGTATGAAAGAGAGATTACTATAGTACATAAACACCTAGGTAAGAACGTCAACCTAGGTGAAGGTCGAGAATTAGAGTGAGAATTCATAGAATCATAGAATTGTCTAGGTTGGAAGGGACCTTTAAGATCATCTAGTCCAACCATCAAATTCATGTGTGTACTGACTGATAGTCTATTCAGCCAACTTCAGTGTTGACCTCCTCCATCCCTTCTCCCACCTTCTCCATCCCTTTTTCCAGGCCATTTCAGAAAGTGCTCAGAGTTGGACAATTTGGTAAACAAAGAGCACTCCCCGGACAGTCCCTTTACTCGGCCTATGACTTGCTCAGGGTGAGTGAGCAAAAAAAGGCACAATTTCAGATCATCTTCACAAGCTTTCGATACAACTCTTTATTCTGTCCTTCCCATAGGTACCTCTTCTGCTGCTGCTTCTGAGAGGAGACCTTCCTTCTGAGCGCAGGTCACGTGGAAATAAGCTCTGCACATCCCAGCGTCACAACTAATGCACACCCCCGTCCTGGCAAAACGAGGATCTTCACAGAAACTGCATTCCTTCATCAAGAAAAGTGGAAAATGCCATAGTAAATATTTCAGGTGCATTTTGCTTAGTATTTGGTAATTTACATCTTACGTACTAAAAACCAAACAGGTAGGTTTACTCCTGTGTGGTACAGAACCCAAGTGTGCTGCTGAGAGTTGGCACTACTTAAAATTTCATTGATTTCATTTTCAACTAGCAATGGGAAAGTGCTTAAACAACCTAAACAGCACGTTGGATCAATTTTTATATGGACTTCATGTCTTCCATGTCCCTTCAGAGCAACAACTAAATACTACTTAAACGATTCATGTGTAATTAATTATATAAGTATGGTATCACAAAAAAACCCCAACATTACAGCTCAGCAAAAGTCCAATTGTTCAACAAGTTCAGAGGACAAACAAACCAAAGAAAAAAGAGCAGCGGTCTGGATGACTGAAAACCATAATTACATAGATCTCCTTTGATAGGCAAGGATCAAGGAGCAAATGTGTGACAACGCAGAAAGAAACACTCAAGAATTGTAAATATCAGTAAAAAAGGCTGTGATTCACTCAAACACTGCACTAGGGCTTCAGC
Organism: Numenius arquata; assembly: GCF_964106895.1. Taxonomy (NCBI): domain Eukaryota; kingdom Metazoa; phylum Chordata; class Aves; order Charadriiformes; family Scolopacidae; genus Numenius; species Numenius arquata. The sequence continues at coordinate 59,756,217 of NC_133582.1, forward strand.
TACTTGCCTTCTAGACAGTCTGTAACACAGCAAACCAACATCCCCTAACGTGACCCGCAAAAACCACCACTCTTCTTTTTCAGCCTGATCAATTCTTCAGTCTGTTTTTTCACCACAAATTCCTGCCAAACAGCTGTGCCAGCAAACCAGGGAAATGAGTACAGAAGCAGAAACAAGCAACTGATATAAAAAAAAATGGTATAAAATGATAAAAAAAATATATAAAATTATCCAGTTGTGCATTTCTCAATCTCTCACACCCTGAATACGGAGCAGAGCTGTGTACCACCTCCAAAAAATACCTCCATGCAGGAAATAAAACAATGACAGAAAGGAACAGCAAAGAAAACTCAGTGAGTGAAGAAACCTCAAAACAGCGTGTACACTAAATGAGAAGGGCACCCTTTAGCTGTGCAACAACAACATAGACATAGACTTGTCTAGGTTGGAAGGGACCTTTAAGATCATCTATCTAGTCCAACTCCGATAAAAAAAAAAAAAAAAAAAAACACTAAACCATGTCTCTAAGCACTATGTCAACCCGTCTTTTAAGTACCTCCAGGGATGGTGCCTCAACCACTTCCCTAGGCAGCCCATTCCAAGGCTTAATAACCCTTCCAGTAGAAAGATTTTTCCTAATATCCAATCTGAACCTCCCCTGGCGCAACTTGAGGTCGTTTCCTCTTGTCCCATCGCCTGTTCCTTGGGAGAAGAGACCGACCCCCCCTGGCTACACCCTCCTTTCAGGGAGTTGTAGAGAGCGAGAAGGTCTCCCCTCAGCCTCCTTTTCTCCAGGCTGAACACCCCCAGCTCCCTCAGCCTCTCCTCACAAGACTTGTGCTCCAGACCCCTCACCAGCTTCATTGACCTTCTCTGGACCCGCTCCAGCACCTCAATGTCTTTTTTGTGGGAAGGGGCCAACAGGGAACAGGTAAGAAATGAAGTGAAAAGGAATATTATGTTAAGCTGGTTTTGCAGGGGGAAATTTAGCTCCGTAAGCCGTAAATTCCATACCTGATACAGCAAAACAGCATTTATTTACGGGTCTGCAAGAGGAATGAATCCTCATCGGTGCAGTTCACTTTCACCTCATCCACAGCAGTAAAATACACCCAAATTTTTAGCCCCGCTCCTATACATCACTCATGTTAATGAAAAAAAAAATAATAATAAATGACTCATTGCAACAACATTTGTAGGGCTTGGGGAGCTTGCTCCAATTTTTTTTTTAACCAAACATTTCTAAACAACGCTAAATGCCTCAGCAGGCCCAGGCTGAACATGCTCCCGATACGTGTACATTGCACACGGGCAATCCAAAGCCGTTTAATTTATTTTATATATTTATATGTATTTTCTAAAAGTGTACTATATATTTTCATTCAACTTGACATTCCAGAAAATGACACTGCCCATGCACAAATGAAGCATTAGGGCAGGAGTACAACCACCTTCCCCCACATTAGCCTACAGATATGGCTTCTCTACCCTCTCCCCATTAGCTATAGAAACAGTAATTAGCAAATTACCAAGTACTGTCCTCCGCCCATTGCAATGCTTTTCTGTACGGTTTGTGCGTGATCACTTTTGATCTGGATTGAAAACATTTACATGTAAAATCACTTTAATTTTGGAGCCATTTTTTCGTTCAAGATGAGGACCCCATGTTGTTGTGGTTTTGTTTTTTTTTTAAATACTGCTTTGCAGCAAACATTTTCTATGGATTCTAGCTTATAATTATATAGAACCTAAAGTAATTCTTATTGAATGCGCATCTGTCACTTTCTTAATCAACCCAACCTTCCATTTCTCATCCCATAAATCCTCTTCTTTCCATCCACATTCTGACAATCTGCCACTAACTGACTTTAAAAGAAAGTAATTAGCATCTGCGTAAAAATAAAGGAAATTACGGTGAAAACAGTGACAGAAATTATGGAGAACAGTGGTAAGGAAAATAGAAAGAAAGAGGGAGGGAGGATCAATGGTTTAACAGCCATGAACAAACTTCATCTCATTTCCAGTCCCGAACCTCACTGCAATTGCTATAAATAAGAAAAATAAAGTTGAGAAGATGTATATTATTTTATTATATGCAAAATAAAGTTACTCCTTGGCAGCACGTCTCTTCCAAACTTACCTTGGCACCGTACTTCGAGTAATTCATTTCTGTAAGTGTTACTGGCCGCAATTTGTCAATGTCCCCAAATGCCACTCCTGGAACATAGAGGGCACAAACAATATGGACCCACCTAAAACAGCAGATAAAATTAGGTTACAGTTACCCACATTTTCATCCTATATTATACTCACCATTTGCAGATTTCAAAGGGCCTTGTAAACATTACAGATGCTGGAAGAAATGTGTTTGAAGGGAAGCACATGAGAAGCAGGGAGAGAATGCGCGTTTGGGACTTAGGGTTCCAATTCCAAACGCCTATTTGGAACTTCACACACCGAACCTTAGGGCAAGGCTTTTCCCAAAGCCGCTGGGATGGCATTCAGTTATAAACCATGGGAGTTGTACTACAGAAAAGCCTGTATGAAACTCAGATGAACAGGGTGTTTTGTTACTCAGCAATACTCTTCTTCACTGGCCATGAACAAACTGGAGGGTCAAAGGTCTAAATCTTCAGCCCCGAGAGGCATAAAATGAGACAGCAGGAATCTGGACTCAGTGTCTAGTCATTAAATATAACACAACGGCTTCAGCCTCATGTCTGCCTTTGACAGACATTTTCACAATCTCCTGAAACTCTCAGTTACCCAAAAGGCAGCCTTGCAGCAGAAGACACATTTTCTTCTTGTTAGGTAATGAACACTTTCTAAACGATCCAACTCTCGTTGTCACAAATCATCAGTTACTGCCAACCTCAAAATCTGTTCTACACAGCATGCGTGACTTGCATCAACTGAGACAAAGGACTCCAAAAACCAAAGCGTTCCTCCCTCCACCAAATAATCTGTTTTATCAAAATTCCAGAAACGATTTGCTACCCTTTGCTAAGTCACTAGGTGGGAGCAAACCGTCACGGACAGAAGGTAAGACTGCTACTTTCTGGTATCTTCAAATAGTCAAGAAAACAGCCTTGCAGCTGCAGACGTGTGTAGCTGCCACTTGGAACCCACGAGCTCCCAGACGACAGGGGATACAGCAAGAGACTTCAGACATAACTGAGCTAAAATATCCTGTGCTTGAGCCTTAGGAAATACCTTAGCTCAGCGCTTTATGATCTCCCCAGTCACAGTAAATATATCACTAGTGAAGACTAGAACTTCTGTTCTAATAGAATCATGGAATCTTCCCCCTGTATTGAAGAAGACTCATGATGATGGTAGAAAAACTTCTTCCTTTGGTTTTTTCATTACGCATGTACTGCAATTTTCCAGTCTCCTTAAATACTGGGGGTTCAGCACAGACCTGTTACCACCTATTTAAACCTGCATCCATCCTGCTGCGCCCTGTTTTTCCCATCTTCTACCACTGTTTAGCCTATCTCTTGTTTTCTCTATCACTTAAAAATCACTCTGATCACTCTGAATCTCCTCTTTGTTTTCTGTATCATTTAAAAAAAAACCAACAATTGGGGCCAGAGCAGTAAGATCTTGGCTTTAGCTGCACTTAAACAGCATGTTTATTAACCTGTTAGCGGTTAAATACGGCTCTCTACAGATGAGAGAAATACTAAAGCCGATGGTTACACTAATCAGGAGCTACGTTTACTGCTGATTTCCCACGTTTCCCATCAGTGGTCCTTAGACCTACAATGCTGGAATTCATCATGTTCAGAATTATTATGTTTCATGATAATTATATAAGACTCCTAAGTCCAAACAGAAACTCTAAAAAAAATAAGATAAGAAAGGTTCAGTAGCAAGCTCAAAAATGCATACACATTTAAGTCTTTGCAAAACAAAACAATGATCCTGCCATGTACAAAACTGGTGGACAGACTGTATGTTAAGCATTTTCCCTAAAAATAGGAAAAAACACAGTAAAAAACTATTTAGAAGCCATTAACACACTTCACTCTCTAAGAAATTTCTCAGTAAATCTAACATAAGCCCCAGCACTGATTGATCCACAGCGTCTTACCCGACAAGATTCTTTTCAACTGTGTGTCTGAAACACATTTCTACCCTATAGTTATATCACTCAGGTTTGATGTGCTAAGTGACAAATTCCCTTTAAAATATGAAAACTTAAAACAACGAGAATGATGCATATCCCACATACACCTTTACATGGTTTTATAGCAGCATAAACACTCCAGTGTGGCAGCACAACCCCCTAACTTCATACATTACATGCAAAAAGTAAGATTTTTCTCATTACTATACGAAAAGAGCATCTTTGCCTCCCCACAAAAGCAAAGGAGGCACGAGATATTCCTGGGAAGGAGCAATGGAGCACCCGGTACCACCTCTGCCCTTCCACGCTGCATCCAGAACTGGCAATAGCTGGGGCTCAGTCACTACTGTACCTTTATGAAACAAAAAAAGCATACGCCTGTGCATAAATGAGTATTTTGGTAAATATTATGCATTTACTAAAATAAATATCATTTAAATGAGTGTATCATTTTCAAAAGGAATAAAAATACTTTTTTTTTTTTTTAAAAAAAACCAAAATGCCACATGTAAAATGAGACTTGTGACCTTGAGATAAAGAAACTGCTTGTTTGCAAATAAAAAGCATTTGACTTCTTTAGGGCTTCTTTTCTACACCTTTCCATTGAATTAAAAGGTGTTCTATAAAACCTAGTTGTATAAACAGAAGTTCCACACCTCCACAATTACTATTCTTCACAAAAATCCAAGGTTCTGGTTGGAGATTTTTGATAGCGAGTTTTAATGCAGCCTCCTGAAGGTACCCGCCAAAGTTCAATATAAAGATACGCATCTTCTACAAGCAGCTGCTTCTCAATTTAATTTGCACAGTTTCTTCATGCTCCACTGGTGTATTAAATGCTGCTGCACTCTCTAGGAGTTTATCTGCGATAAACCCAACAGCTGGCTGCTTGCTTCGTACTGACCTTCTCAAAATGTTTTAGCACATGTCACCCAAGTATTACAGTATTTCCCGTTTAAACTGCCATTCCAGGGTGATTGGCACGCAAGGGCCTCGTTTCTTTAACCACCTCTACGCGAACTCAGACCCAAATCTATATTAAAAAACATACACAAGTCAGTCAAGTTCACAGCTGAAGCAATTTCAGCTGCTTTTAATACCAGTCCTAAATATTTTCCTCCTCATTTGTTTAGCTGCACATGTTTTAGAAGCTTGTAATTAAGACAAATTGGGTAATCAAAGAAGAATAATCTTCCTTGTTACTTTACCATCCATTTAGCTTGGAGCAATGATGACAGATGTTGATTAGGGAAGAAGAAAAACTCCATACCGAAACAAGGACAGAATTCATATTCTTGGATAATAGCAGTTTGAGAAATAAAATTTCATAAATTCACATTTATGCTTGTGAAACTGAGAGGTTAATGCGAAAAGGCTTCTGCTGAGAAATTAAGCACCTCGTTATTTTAATGATTCACCTTTCACATAGGAACACAGAAATTACTCCAACTTCATTATGAGGAGAAAGTGAATGGGTTTGGATTGTGTAATTTCCGGCACTGATGCATATGAAGAATTTATTTTAAAAAGGTAGTAAGGGGATGGAGAGCAACGGTGAGTTAAAGGCTTGTTATTCAGGAGTTTCTCTCCGCTAGGTTTTCAAGAAAAGGACTGAAATGGGTTGCAGGTACCGAGTACAATGAAAACATCATGGACTTTGCCTGCCCCAAGACCCTGCCCTTGGCCTGTAGTGACCCATAACCCTCGAGAATTCAAATTTGTAAATAAATGATAGAAAGAAAGAGAGCATTTTCACATGGTAGTTAGTATTTGTTTTTTCTAGTACACCAGCTCTATTCATCCAGGAAAATAAAACTGATTCACAATAGCTATATTACATTATCCAACAGATAAAAATACAATAATAATGACAATAAATTAATGTGTTAACGCCCACAATCACCAAGGCATGCATGTGCTTCTGCACAGAGAAAACACTTCTACATTAACCAAAAGCATACTACCATTTTGCAAGAAGAAATCTAAGCAATTTTTGAAAAGTTGAGTGTAGTTTCTATTATAGCTATATGGGAAATTGTGTATATAGTGCTTTAACTGCCCTATAGAAGACAGGAATAAAAAGGCTGAAATAAAATCTGCCACATGGCATTGATTCTCACGTTTCCTAACTGTTAGACAATTGACTTTAGTCTTTCAAAACATTTTTTTCCATACAGCAGCATTAGTATTTAGATAGAAAACACAACTGAGAAGTACGATTTGTTTAATTGTGTAACAGCTTTCTAAGGGAGACGCACAGACACAGTTGAACCTAAGACACACCAGAAACTGACGATCTGAACCCCAAAAGTTCAGAAAAAAAAGAAGCACAACTGCTTTTATGGGGTCAAAATTATTCACTACAGATCCTGACTCACTTGTGTAACTTTATTTTTTTGTCACATAGCACGGTATTTTCTTCTACTTTCATTGTTTTCCCTTTCTAAGATGCACATAAATGACATAAATGGGAAAACAGATTTCTTTTACGTGCTGTATATATATCTTTAAAATGCACCTCAGCTACAAATTGAGAAGCTGAGCTCAATGTATACTCAGTGGAGAAAGGCAGATGCCTCCATTTGCATCCAATGGTCAAAGTTCAGTTACGAATACCCTCGTTAGCTCTTAATTCCTGACACAAACTCAACATCTTATTTTGCTATCAGGAAAAAATACAAACTACGGGAGAAATGCAAGGGCACGTACAATTGAATCCACAAAACTTGAACTGACGTGACATTTTAATACTGTATGCACTTTTCTGAAGACAGACAACACAGTATGCCAAAAAAAAAAAATCTCAAAAACATCACCCTGAGCTCTTTTAATGATGGCAGGACCAGATCATTACAGTAAAGTCTGTGTAAGAGTGGAAAGTAAAAAAAAAAATATAAAATACAGCAAACTGTAAAAAAGTTTTACAATAACACATCTTAACGTTTAGGAACTTTAGAGGACTTAAAGCATTTGTGCTAATACTGAATGTTTAACTGGATTCTTTCCAGCTCATCCATCATCACCAGTAAGTTATGTCTGCAGACTTTCATGTTCCTACATCTCAAACAGAGACGTTGAATCAGGATTAAGAAAGCTTCTTTTTCCTCTGAACAGCTTTGTCAACTAATTATTGCCTTCCCTTGTTAACATGACCAATGAAAAGCTCACGAGAAACTCAGCATCTGAAAGCTTTGTGTATTATCACACACCAGCAACTTATGTAACTGTAAAATGTATGGAGGAAGAACTTAATTGTAATGGTTTAAAAAAAACAAACAAAAAAAATAAAAACAAACAAACAAAAACCCACACAGAAACCAACCCACCAAAAACCAGTACCACTAGCCATAAATGACACATCACTGATAATCCTGCTCTCTCCTTTATTATAGAAAATTAGTTATCATTAATATCTACATCTTAATTTATCATAGAATCATAGAATGGTTCGGGTTGGAAGGGACCTTAAAGACCATCCAGTTCCAACCCCCCTCCCCTGGGCAGGAACACCTCCCACCAGACCAGGTTGCTCAAAGCCCCCTCCAACTTGGCCTTGAACCCCTCCAGGGATGGGGCAGCCACAGCTTCTCTGGGCAACCTGGGCCAGGGTCTCACCACCCAAATGCGACAAGAATGTCACATTATTTTCCATATGTGACAGGAATGGAAAACATCTGCTTGGCAGGGGGTTGGAACTCGATGATCTTTAAGGTCCCTTCCAACCCAAACCATTCTACGACTCTATGATTACAATGGGCACAAGGAATATTAGGAGCACACAAGAAGTTAGGTGATTGACTATCCAAAGAGCATCCAACTCAAAAGTGAGGTGAGAGAGGGAGGACACCAACAAAGTTTAATTTATGATATTGTCTCCTATAGGAACAGACTGGGGAAAACCCCAATTTTTTCAGTGTAAGATGACATCAAATTCAAACCATCTCTTCTTCAATCTTACCTGCCTGCATCAGTCTCCTTGAAGATCCCATCCTGGTTAGGACACAATTCACAACTAGGTGTGACACCACATTTGCACGCATCACAAAACCAAGGTTCCGTGGAATTTTCTGAAGCTGAGCTCATGATAGAGTCACTCTCTCCATCAACACCATAGCAACCTACAGACAGGAAAAAGGGAAGACCGATATAAGAATAGCAGAGAGTTGTCAGTTATGATTTCAGTAGGAAAGACACACATAGACATTAAGAGGAATGACACTGGAAGTCCCAAGAAAGCTTACAATATTTTGGCAAATGTCATCTCTAGTGCAAAATTTACATTTTAAAGAGACAGTAATTCTAAGAAATGATCTAGTTTATGTGACTTTCTTAGATTATGACTGGAAAAAAAGAAGAAAAAGGTTGTTTTACTTCATTCTTTTAGCAACGTTATTCCAGACTAACCATAAGAAGGAAAAGTAGGAAAACCAGACTCAAAGCAGCCAACAAAGACTAAAAAAATAAAAAAACACTCAAGAGCATATTTTTTCAAATAAAGAAATATATTTCAAGTTAAATGCAACAAGCTAAGGAAAATTTAAAAAATCCAAATAAAACACTGATCAATTACACTATTTTAGAAAAACATTTTAAGAACAGTTCTTCATTCCTTTATTATTATCCTATAAGATCCCATATACACATCCTACTCCTCTCCTCCAGTGGGGAAAGTCTAGTGCTTGTGTTGAGCTGCCTCTCTCTTCCCATGCAACCTGTGAAGTCTGCTCTCTGTTGGATCAACAGCCTAACCCAAATTACGTATTATATATTCCTATCTTTCTCCTTCTCCCTACTCTGAAAATGAACATGATTTTCAGGATTTGGGTTTTTGCTGTTGGTTTTTTTGAGAGGTCGATTATGCCAGTAGTATCCAGTCAACAAATACGCACTCCACTTTTCCACTTCGCATTCAGCATCCAAATCAACTACAAAAGAATATACAGATGAAATAAAAAACACTATTTGTATACTTTAAGGGTTGTAGGACTGAGCTTAAAAGACTTTCTACAACTTCAAACCCAAAGTATAGTTTGCAGAGCACAGACTGACAGTTTTGAGGCACCAGATTGCTTAAAAAAAAAAATTAATATACTTTATAAATCACCATTCTAATTTCTAAATTATGGCTAAACTCAATCATTTAGTTTCTCCATTTTTCTTTGGTATATCCACTTATTCTTTATTATTGTTAGGGTGTCTTTGCATGCTTCACCACCACAAATTTAGGAAAACATTAATTTTAAGGTGATTTAGAAGCTTGTTATTTAAATTTTGCACAAGAATAAGAGTAGCATTATTACTACTGCAAATGACAAAAAGGAAAATCTTAAAGCTTATTACCACAAAACTGTATTTCTGCATATTCCCTATTTTGAACATTTATCTGTTATTCAATAAGAGAAAAAATATGACTTCGTTGTCAACACTTAAAACACAGTAGGGACTTTACTAAAAGATTAAATTCAGCTATTTGTCAAAACCAGTGATGAAGTCAACATTTGTGCTTGCAGAACAGTTAAATTATTGAATTCTGCAATTAAATAGCAACATGATTTGTTACTTTGGTTCATTACCCACTGACTGTAATAAAATAGCACCAGCGCTCCAACTCCCCTTGTGACAGAAACAGAGCTCTGCATAATGGACTAAAACTACATTCAGGAAATAAGCAGTAACACTGTAGGAACAGTTTAAGAAATATAGTCTTCCATTACAGAATGAGGTTCATCAATAAGAATTAAAATAAGCAGCCAGAATGTTTCTTTTCATTATAAAAGTATTCCACAATCAAAGGACAAGTAATGCGCAGAAGCGCATTCACAGATGAGTTTCATTAGGTATATAAAATATCACATAGCTCACACATACGGTAATTCCATTTGCTTTATAACGTGGTACCAGCTTTAGTTAGTATTCCAGAGAGCAACTTTTTAAGTTCTAATAACACTATCTTGAATATGCGCCAGTGGAACTACTCTGAAGCAATTACATTACGTTCTAGTATTAAACAGCTAAGCTGATGAGCATGAAAAAGTCACCCAATCCAACTTTCTTTTATGAAATTTTGGGAATTGCTGGTGTTGGAACGGAAAGCAATGGAAGGGCTCGCTACAAGTAAATCTCCCAAGCAACATCAGGAGATAATCTTTAGGTTGGTTCTAAAACCACCTCAGTCGCGTAGGTGGTGTGACTGCCTGAGGACTGAAAGGACAGCAGAGAAAAGCACACACGTCTCCTAAATGATGTATTTGTTTCAGTTATTGTCACTGCACCTCTGACCACTTTGGCATTAACTCAACCACCCCCCCCCCCTTTGCCTGGAAAATATGTTGAAGAAAACAAAACAACTTTCCAACACTTTGCTTAAAATGCATGCTGCTTTTCCTTAATGCTCACACGAATTCTGAATTTCGCATCTTTAGAATACTCGAGAGCCCCTTTTCAACTCAAGTTCACTAAATCCCCATGTTTGTACATTCTGAGATTACTGTATCACAACTCCACGTCTGCCACCTCCTTGAATACCTCTTACGTTAAATGATAAAACTGGTTTGGTGTATGATTAACACACATATAATTAACACACATATGATTGATTAACACACATATGATTAACCTGTGAACTTAAACACATGAAAAGCCAAGAAGTTAAAATTCTCGCAACATTTATTGTTCCACAAACTGCATCTATGAATAACCATTACAGCCAGGTTGTCTATCAAATGTGTGTCATTTTATACTGTTTTATTCCCTGATTTTAAAGTCATTGTGCTCTTTCAATAGCTTATTATTTATGTGATTGTCACTAAAACGAAATTACAAGTGCTTTAAAATGCTAACATTAAAACAATTGTTCTGAAATTTATATCACTGAGGGAAACGGGAAGCGAGACCTAATTCTTGCCGTGGCTGCATCTGTTCCTCCAGCTCCCTGGGAGGGTAATTTTTTGCCAGTCAAAGAGAGCATCTGCATACACCAACTACAGACACTCTGAAACACAGTCTTATTATAAAGAGCATGAAAACATGAACTTTAAGGTAAACTGTAGGTTTGCAAAAGTAAATGCTGCGAGATCACAGTATTTAAAATATGTAACATTCAATTCTTGATTGGACCAACGGTTTAGAATAAAGACGTTAATTCATCCATCATAAATTCAGAACAGTATTTTTATTTAATAAACAGAAAGTACTAAAGTACGTGATTTTTCAAAATGATTTTTTATACAAGGGTAAGAGGCAAAATTAAAATGCAAAAACATTTCACTACCCTGCAAAGCATACGGCGACCACACTATAGCTCTCAGCGAGGGAAATTTGATTCCCTGCCACACACGTCACAATAAAGTAAGGAACAAATAGAGGGGACGGAAAAAAAAACAGCTGTTAAAATGTAGAACTTCTCTCATTTAATTCACAGCAACTAACCCCCGGGCAAGAGAACTACCTGCAGTCAGGGCACAGGCTCTGTGGGATACGCAGCAGACACCTCCTTCAGACACGCTGCAATCAATGTGTCAAAAACCCTGACATCGCAGCCGGGGGGGGGAGATCCTGCTATTACCAGATCTTACCCCAAAAGCGGTTATCCAACACGACAGATTAGTGCCTACAGAAGATCTTCTTATAAAAAAAGAAATGAGAATTATCTCCGCACAGAAGTAAACACTGAAAAGCAATGATACTGCTACAGATTCAACAAGAAGGATTTTTTCCCTAGCAATGTAAACATTTTCCCTTTTCTTTTGTGTTTTTGGAACAAAATTAGGCCGATATGTGAAATAAGAACAGATTTTGAATTGATGGATTTATTAATTAATTACAGGCTGTTTCGATGTAAAAGGGGAATGCAAAGTATAAGGGTGGGTATAAAATTAGCATTACATGTATGCTACTTTTGCAGCTTTAGAGGCAGTTACTGATTTCTGTCATTTTGAAAGAGTTATTTGCTCCACAAAGATTATACATTTTTGGACACGTGTTTGCAGAGCAAAGACAGATTTTTTTTTTTTTGGACAAGTGAGGCAGGCCATGCAGGTGATATGAACATCACACAGCAAACAGTTGCATTGGAAAGGAAACTGAAATTCTAGCGATTGCAAAACTTGTCAATAAGGCAAATAAAAGTATTTATTAAGGGTCTATGACTCTTGGACGGCCCCACTCAAAGAGTTGTGGTCAACAGCTCAAGGTCCAGGTGACCGGTTGCTGCTTAACATCTTTGCTGGCGACACGGTGGTTCTGTGGAACCTTAAAATTCTGAAGGAAACTTCAGGAGAGCCCAAAGGCACAAGACAAGGCTGTAAGACCCCTGTGAAATAAAGTGTAATAGTCAACAAGAAGAGAGAAAATAAAGTCTTCAGGGAAAGAATAATCGAATCACTGATATCATCATCATTATGGAGGTCCCTGGGTAGGACAGCAGTTGCGTGTGAAAGGTGCGCTTCCTTCCAAATAAATATCCACAGAGCTACAAAAAAGTGCAGAGAACATACTAATTTATAATTCAACTTGAAATTGCACACAAAAACTATGATGAAAAACCCTGGGGTATTACAGCACCTTTGTTTGGGCATTTCAGGATAACAGGCATCTTGGTTTTGAGATTCTAGGGAGAAGACAACTGCTGAGTATCAGAATCTGTTCACAGGAATTGGGCACGTTATTCTTCCCAACTGCAGGCAAACATCACGGCATCGATTTCTATCCAAATCATAAATTGGAGCTTCTTCATTCAGTACTGTGCTAGAAACTGCATTTTCTGAAAAACTCAAAAGCTCAAAGAGTAGAAGAAATTTCAGGACAGAGCACGGTGTCTGCAGCCCCAGCAGCCTGCCTACCAACGGAAACCTGCAAAAATAACAACAACTTCTTGGATTCCAACGTGTTTACAAAATACACTCACTTATTACTGGAACACATTTTTCAGACCACAAAGCAGCTGTGCACAGGAGTAAGAAGGACTTCTTATTATATAGCCTACCTTCTTTAATTTCAAGGATTGAAGTAGCCTATCTCCTTTTCCTGGGAAACCATAAAAAAAACAAAATGAAACCCTAAAAAGGTACAGGATATCAGGAACTGTCAGTGAAAATTATGACAAAGTTCAAGGCCGGCTGTTTAGCACTTAAAACTAAATGCCACGGACGCCTCCTTCCTCCCCTTCTCCCCGCCTCTCAGCCTCTTTGGTACAACAAAAATATATGTTAAAAACCCTTTCCTTTTAGAAGGCCGCCTGTTCTCATCATCTTACATCACAGTTATGCAATCAAATTCACGTACTGAAATACTTAAACAAAAATCCATTTAGTAATATCTTAAAGCCCTGAAAATATAATATATAGCTCCAGTATCTGCACACTGTGATTCATTACACAGGTATCTGTAGCCCATGTCCTGTCCCGCAGTAGCTTGCATTTGCTTCACTGAAGTCGAAGACGGATGTTTCACCACTAAAAAGGATCCATGTAGTGTTACAACAAATCACCCGCCAGAGTTCAAAGGCTTCACTTTTTTTGAGGAAAGGAAGCCAACATTTTATTAAAAGCAAAGCATATGCTTTCCTCCCGCAATGAGAATGAAGCGCTGTATTACCTTCGTGCACTGTTATTCCACAGTTGTCACACTGGATTATTTCATCAGCATCTTCACTGTTATCTCCAAGACAAACGCAACAAATCAAAATATGGTCCATTTTCTGGGAACTCCAATTTTGAGACTTCTCAAGGATCAAGGAGTCCTAATATTGAAAAATGAAGACACGGATTATGCCAGGAACTCCAATTTTAATTAAAACAAACAAAAAATTTTGAACAACCAACAAACAAACAAAGATGGGATATCATTTTCACAGGAACAAAACTTCTTTCTTGTCAAACCATTTAAACACTTCATCCACAAATACAAGAGCTAGGAGAAAGGATGGACACAATCTGATCTTAGTAAAACCAGAGATGTGTTAAGATCCAAAGGCCAGAGAAGGGTCTTATTGCCTCAGAGAGAAACACCTATGTCCTTAATCCATTTATGTTCTACAAAAAGGAACAAACACACATTCCTAAGAACAGTAAAGAAAAGCCCCACCAAGGCCAAGGGTGACCTTCAAACGTCCCAATATTCAGAAAAGTTATGTCATTTTGCTAAAATTTGCACCTTTAAAGAAAAAAGTAACATGGATATGAAAAATCTGAAAATAACCAGCTAACGCAAGCCTGCCAAGTCTTCACTTACGTAAAATATAGCAAATTATCAACTCGGTTCTGTTTCATTTTAATGCAAATTGATATGTCTATATGCAAAACCATATGATTTATTAAAGCTATAACAACTTATTTTCTTCTGATTCTATAGAGAAGTCCGGATTTGCAGAACAAGTGCATTGCTCTGTTTTGGCAACCTCCAACGTGAACTACACCACTTAAAAAGAATGTGGCTTTTAATAGGGAATTCCTTTAATAGGGAATCTAATAGGGAATTCCTTTCTCTAAGGAAACACAGAGATGTGTTTCACAAACCAAATAAAGCTGTACGTAAGTGTTAATTTTTTCATAGGCACCATCAAGGCGTCTTATTATTTTCATTGTGAGGTACAGCCACTGTCTCTCCCGCAAAGATTCACAGCTTCCAGGCGTTGTCTTCTATTTTTATACTAAAAGCAAACATTGAGCTTGAACTGCTTTCACTGGTGACACGAAGGCACGTAGGGAAGTGTGAAATCAGGCACGCCAGTAAAAAATAATCACTGCAGGATAAAGAAATAGTAATAGTTTCAGAGCAGGGGCTGACAGTTCACGCCTAAATGGCATCCGTTCAAAACAGCTGAGATCTGAAAATATTCCAAAGCTGCTGTGGTATTCTACCAGGAAAGAAAAAAATAAGTTAAGGTGGAAGATACCCTCTCAAACATCTTTTTCTCATTCCAAACCCCCATTTCTGACACAAATCGTAGCACCAACACCGCGCCTGCGCAGCCTGAGCAGTTCAAAAGTGTCACGAGTGCTCTCTGAGGTAGGCTTTCGTCCTCAAGAATCTTAAATTTTCACACTAATCTATGAAATTATTTCATGATAACCTCTCAATCTGATACAGGAAGTCTCCGCACAAAATCTTCAGTGAATCCTTAATGAAGTCTCTTTGTACTTTAGGTTT
Organism: Numenius arquata; assembly: GCF_964106895.1. Lineage (NCBI taxonomy): Eukaryota > Metazoa > Chordata > Aves > Charadriiformes > Scolopacidae > Numenius > Numenius arquata. The sequence continues at coordinate 59,771,497 of NC_133582.1, forward strand.
ATCTGGGCAGGTATTTGGGGATGAAAGGGGGGGAATCTCTGCTTGATTTTAAAGCAAGATAAAGGGGTAGAATAACCTCACCACCTAACGCTGGGCTCAAACAGTTTACTTCACATAACGGAGGTGGCTTGTGATAATGTTTTTGACCCAGGAAAGGCCAAACACATACTTCTAGCAGTGAGGAAAGGCTTCTGGATCTTCATTTTCTCTAAATGTCATAACATGACCTATAGAAAAAAAAAAAAAACTTAGCTAGAGGTAACAATGAAAGATTATACAACCGTTCACACGGTCGTGCTTCCTTACAGGAAGGTCACTAATTGGGAAAAATACGAGATTCCTCCCCATAGAGTTCAGAGCATTCCTTCCAACATCCTCCTTTTAGGACAAAACTGCAAAGCATTTTGAGGAAAGCAAGAAACTTGCACATTTGTTTCAAAAATACTGTGGCCCATCCTTACTCAAAATACCCACGTCTAGCCTACTATTAACATTACAGATAGAAAAATGGCAGTAGATACTCCATAATCTGGGCAGATTAACTGTGCAAATGGCACAGGCTTCTCAGGCTTCACAACTCCACAGGAATCAGCTTTTCCCGACAGTACCTTCCACTTAAACTGTCATTTGGCTTCGGTAACAGAAGTTTAAAAGAAATTTATGACCTCTACTGTTATAGAAGCCCAAGGTCTGGTATTTAAAAAAAAAAAAAAAAAAAGAAAATGAAAAAAAAAAAAAACCTGACAAAACTATTACTTTAAATTAAATAAAGAGAATTGCACTGTAAAAACAACACTGAGGTAACAATAGCTGTTCAGGCAGTGAGAACAGATGCAAACATGGATTAAAAAAAAGAAACAAGCAACGATGGAAAGGCATCAAATTTGGATGTAACGTTAGGATCCCCATCCCTTCTGGTTTACCTTATGTGAAGACACCCAACAGGTCAACCAGAGCAGCAGAATGACAATTTTGTGTACAGGCATGGAGAGGGAGTGATGGGGAATGTATCTGCTCTCCTCTGCTTATCACAGAATCATAAAATGGTTTGGGTTGGAAGGGACCTTAAAGATCATCGAGTTCCACCCCCTGCCCTGGGCAGGGACACCTCCCACCAGACCAGGTTGCTCAAAGCCCCATCCAGCCTGGCCTTGAACCCCTCCAGGGATGGGGCATCCACAGCTTCTCTGGGCAACCTGTTCCAGTGTCTCACCACCCCCATAAGAAAGAATTTCTTCCTAATATCTAGTATCTTACTCCATGTAAGCACCTGAAAGACCCCATCCCAGAAGCTGACGCTACTTGTCTAAAGTACGGGAACTTTTCCATGGAGATGGTACCTGCTGCCAACTCCTCAACAAGTCCCCTTCCCTCCCTGAGTGGGAGAAAGGATTTCAGCTGAATCACTGTGTAATTCCCCATTTTTCTGGTGTTAAGAAGAACACAAAGCATTTCAAGCTATATGCCTACACGCTTCTGGCTTTCAAGGGATAAAAAAACATTTAAAAAATAAAACAGCCACCTCTGTGAGAAAAGAAGAATCCCATAAAGTGGTAGCAATTATAAAAACAGAAGAAAAGCACCGTTTATCTACTAATGATGCTTGACCCTAGAAAAGAAAGCAAAGTTTGTCTTCTGTGCTTAACACAGTAGAAGAGCACACAGTGTTTCATTACAGCACAGGGTAAAAAACCATACAGCCAGACCTCAGAATATTTCTATAAAATGTAGAAAAATAAAAAGCACACAGAAACAAAAAGCAAACAACCCACCCCCAAAAAGTAAGGAAAGGAAAAGAAGATGCATATTAAGGACACTACTACGCGTTCAGGGTTAATTACCTGAATATTCTTTCATAAATGAATTATGCATTCACACATCTGTTTTTCTAAGAACACAGCTTCTGTAGTGTAATGAGATTTTGCTAGACTTGTCTGCTAGGCAGGTTTTATTTTTATTTTACTATTTTAAAATATTGTCGTAGTGGAGAGTATAGTGTTATAATACAGGTGAGTATCAATCTGAAAATTATGGTCTATAATCCAGGCTACAGATACTCACTGTTGCAAGACTTCCTTGTTAAAGACCTATTCATAAACAGTACTTTGCTTTACGTGCAGTAAAGAGAAATTATCAGTTACAAAATTGTAATTTGAACTTCAAATTTTTATCTTTTGATCAATGCCCTAAATTCAAGGCGAGAACAGACTCTGAGGTCCGTGCATATTAAGAAGCTTCACAAGGGATGTATCAGAGACAGCTCCGGGTTTCTGAAGAGGCCTAATTTTCCAAGTCAATGGAAATTATGGACATATTCAAGAATATATCCTTAAGAATATAGACTCACATCTCCATCCTGATACAGGGAAAAAATCCAAAGCAAAGTTGCCTATCTCTATTTGACATTCTGATCATCAGTATTGTTAGAGCATTTTCAGCTCCTGAGCCAAGAGAATATGAGCAACAACACTGGAATTACAGAGCTAGAAAGAAGATGTGCATGCAAAAAGTGAAAAAAAAAAACCCAAAACACACCATTATGCTTTTTTTTTTCCAATCACAAATATTAGTGGTAATTAAAACAGCACAGTGTTTGCAATCATATATATATATAAAATACATAGGCAAGTGAAACTGAGACAACTGACTCTTCCAAGTACTCTGTTTAGTTCCCTGTCATTTTACGCATTAAAATAAAGATTAAATGGAACTGTACAACTTTAAATAGTGCCATGCCACCATCATTTATCAAATGTCATGTTGACATTGCAATTTCCTGAAAATTGCATGTAGATTTTACAGCAGCTCTTTTTAATTTGTTCAAAATTTTGCTGCTGTAGGACATGCAAGTTAACCATCCTGATAACCTAGTATCTTCATTTTTCCATAGGCACAACCTTTAGGCAACTGTAATTGTGCATAGGAAAAAAAATTTGCATTACTAAACCCTTAACATATAATTTTCACATTCTGCAATTAGAAGATATTTAATATAACAATAATAGTTCCCATATGCTTTGTTGTACTGTAAGAAACTACTTCATTTATGAGTATTATAAGCAAACCCAACATAAATTATCATGATTATCCTATTTGATTTTAAACCCAGTGTGCGTATTTCTTTACTTAGAATTCTTCAATTAGTGAACTTAGTGTTCAGACATTGATGTTTGTCATAAAGGTCTAGGGTAAAGAATAACCTACCATTTAGCTACTTGATGAATACGTCACAGATGCTTTTAACTTTGAGAACATTACAGATATGCAACTTTTACACTAAAACCGAACTACAGTCTTGCTAATCCATGTTGATTTGCATACTGGACCTCCTGTTTGCTTTAGAACTAATCCACCCCTCCTAAAGCCAAGAGAAGTCTCTCTATTGACTTTAGTGGCATAAGATTGGCCAAATGGTCCAAGCAAGGTTATTTAATATGCAGCGCCTACTTAGCACAACTTTGCTGCTTCGCTTATTCCTGCAAACACAATTCCAGGCAATCAGGTTAACTTTTCAAATTAACAGAACAGCTAACGGGGAGTAGTTTCCATTTGTCAAGAGATATATTATAGAAAGTTGGTTGCACTACCTCATTACTCTTGCTTTGTGAAAGAGCCAGGCTATCATTTGTCAATTCCTCATCATCTGCATTATTTCTGTTAAGAACTTTACTCTTCTTCTTCTTGGATCCTCCATCACTAGCCGTGCTGCTATTGTCTTCTTCATTACCTTCCTCGTCGTTGTCATCCTCATCGCTTCCGCTCCCATCATCTTCATCGTCCTCATTATCTCCATCGCTCCCCTCTTTTCGCAGAGCGTTTTTTCCTTTTTTTTTCTCAGCAGTGGGCCGCCAGTCATTGTCATCTTCACTGTCATAGTCATCCATGTCGTTCAGTTCTTCCATCGACACAAAATCCAGCAGAGGTCGGTTCCTGCGCAAATTCCATTTTTTTGGTTCACTGGTTTGCTCATCAGCCACAGCATCGGGTTCAGCTGCTTTCTCTTTCTCTTTCTTCTTTTTTGGCTTTTCTTCTTCATCTTCTTGTTCTTTCTTTTCAGTTTTAATTACCTCTTTGTCTGCTGGTGGCACCTCCTCTTCAGTGGAGCTTTTGGGCTGTTGCTCTTCTACTTTCTCTTCTGCTGGTTCCTCCTCCAAGATATTTTCTTCTGATTCAGTACAGGAACCTTCACCACTGTCCTTTGATGCATCTTCGCTCCCATGACCACTTCCTTCAGAATCTGTTGAGCATATGAAAATTTAAAAAAAGTTCCGACACAAATGTACCCCCAAAAATAAAATCGGTTGAAGCAAGTTGTTAAACAAAAGAATGATGCATGTTCCTCCCTCATAAGGTTTTCCACCTATTTTTTTTTTCAGCTGGTGTCCAAATACTGCTATTTCAAGTGGTATGTTGAGAATCTGTTAAACATGAGTGCATTTTAAGATGGCAAAAAAAAGATGGCAGAATTTATTAAATGAACGTTAAATGTTCCTTTGAACTGCAGCTCATATTAACAATAAGCAGTAGCACAGAATAATTTCCACGTGAAGTCACACCTTAAAGAAAGAGCATTCCAGTTTTTAATTTCTGGAGGTGTTTTCTAAATCTTCAAATTAAAATAGCTACCCAATAGAAGAGATTTAAAATTACAAAAGGAAGAGTTTATGTAACAAGTACTAACAACACCATGGATACTCCCACACCTTCATTTTTAGTACAGGTTTGTTTTTCTGGGTTTGGAGGCTATTTTAATTTCCAGTGTTAGTTCATTTATTAATCCCACATCAGCTATGCTTCATTCAGTGTTGCAGCTGCACAACAATCCATAAATTCTAACCTTATGCCACTCATATGGAATTGTTCTGTGTGTAGTCGCTATTTCTATTAATGAACACGGGCCAATCTGTGCAATAGAAAGGAACAGAAGTGGATTTGTGCGAAAAAAAAGATATCACAAAATTAAGTTATCTGTACTATACAGTACATGTAAAAATTATTGAAAAAGATGACAAGTGAACGTGTTAAATTTTATAAACATCATCCACCTTGACTATGTCTCACCTACTACTTTTTGTTTAAAGTATTAGTTTTAATGAAGAAAAACTCAGAAATTATTTTTTTAAAATTAACAAGAAAATACAAAGTTGCTTGATCCAAGGCAGGGATCAATTAGGCAATGGCTACAGTTTCCAGTTTGTTCAGAGCCATCACCAAGCTCCTGATGCACTGTCACATCCACGCGAAGAAGAAACATGTTGATGCTTGCAAATTAAAAAAATCCTTAATCACTTTCGTTATCACACAAACCCCATCACTCGGTATCACCTTACACAGAGATTTCTGTGCACATCCATCTCTGCAAAAAGCAACATAAAACAGTATGCAAACTGCAGTAACACAAGTTATTGCCCACTCTTTTTAGAAAAGAGTAATTCAGTCATTTCCCTCCACCTTCCAGCCTTAATGGCAGTAATGTAGTACAACTGAAGTTGTAATTAACTGAAGCTCTGCAATAGCAGAACACTCTTCAGGCACGTCTAAGAAATAAAAAAAACAGTATTAACTAATATGCAATTTAAAAAATTATGTTTAAATGACAATAGCTTTGTCTGGATACATATTCATGGGCCTGTTAGAGAAGGTCCAGAGAAGGGCCATGAAATACTGAAGACAGGCTGAGAGTTGGGTTTGTTCAGTCTGGAGAAGAGAAGGCTCCAGGGAGACCTTATTGGGGCCTTTCAATATATAAAGCAGACTCTTATAAGAAAGAGAGACTTTTTACCAAGGCCTGTAGTGACAGAAAAAGGGGGACCGGTTTGAAACTGGAAGAAGGCAGGGTTTAGACTGGACATAAGGAAAAACTTTACCATCTGGGTGGTGAGACCCTGGTCCAGGTTGCCCAGAGAAGCTGTGGCTGCCCCATCCCTGGAGGGGTTCAAGGCCAGGCTGGATGGGGCTTTGAGCAACCTGGTCTGGTGGGAGGTGTCCCTGCCCAGGGCAGGGGGGTTGGAACTGGATGATCATAGAATCATAGAATGGTTAGAATTGGAAGGGACCTTAAAGATCATTGAGTTCATGATCTTTAAAGGTCCCTTCCAACCCAAACCATTTTATGATATTTGCCAAGCCTCACACTTTACAAGTAACTCCTGAAGTCAGACTCTCACACTAGATATTTCTATTCTAGATTAAACGCTGTATGTATGTTTTGTATCTCATTTCACAGGTTCTGAGTGCCCATGTGCACTACTTCTCTCACCGTAAATAAGGTAGTATAGGGTTTTGTCAAATTAAAATTAATGTAACTGGATTTTTAAGTTACCTTATAGTATTTTCTTTTTTTTTTTTTACTTCCCCACCATAACTTCATGGCAGTAATTTGCTTGGATGCTTTAATTGTGCTGCTCCATTTCTAAATATTCTTAGACTTCTCATGAATTTAAGCTTCCACTTTATTTTTTGGGGGGGGGATCTTAGTCTTGGTATAGTTTGGTCTTTAACAGCACTCTAAATTACCAACAGTAATACTCGTGTATCAATACTGCAAAACTGAGGATACTCTCTAGCAGCTTTATGCCATGCAAGCAACATAAAGCAGAGGAAAAAATAAATGTTAGTTTCATTCACTTGTCTCCTTCAAATTCTCTTTGCCTTCTGCCTGCACATTATGCTTCGTGCTCTCCTTTCTGCATTGCACGTACAGACTAGAGATACCTCTGGTAAGGAATATCCCTCTTCTCTCTGAATGCATCCACCCCGATAGGTACTTTTCTTGAAAGAGCTATTCTGCGGTAACAGCTATTTTTGCCGGTGTGCTTCTGTCAGATGCACTTTCAGTTAGGAGGAGGCTGTAGTATACAATTTTCTCCTTGAAAGAAATTCTTAAAGAATGGCTCTCTCAAATTGGCAACCGTATCATGTCATTCCCTATGGGAGAACAGTCAAGTTACTCTCAGTGAAAGATGGGGCCAGATATACTGTCAAATAGTGAAGAACACAGAGTTCCACTGAGAACAAATACGAGAGAGAACAGTCGTGAGAAAGGCGTCATTTATTTCCATACACCTTGTATCTTTAGCGCTGCTGAGCACAACAGCAGGTGGCAGTCAAATCTAAAGAGGGTAATTCTGAGCGGAGTTCTCCGGGACAGAACATGATGCTCCAGAATTAACATCAGAAAAAGTTCAATAAAAATTTTAAAAAGTTACTATTAATCTCCACATCAGTTGTGGAGTCTTGTATAACATGTACTATGCACAAGATTTCGGGGGAAAGCAATTGAAATCACTACAGCAGTTAAAAAAAATAATACTCCCAGGGTTTTGCAGGACCCTTTTTGCCAGCAATCTTAAAATTGGTACCCTGGGACTTTTTTTTTTTTTTTTAAACATTCAAAGAAAATCCACGTATACAGAGAGTAAATGCTATACTACATAAGTACACGGCCGCTCGCTCACAGGAGACAGGCTGATTCCTCAATGCAGTATTTAGCTTGAAAAGCGGCTCTGTAAAAAGCAGCTTTATTGCTTGTTTTTAAGTGAAGTCTGAAGGATAAGCTAGTTAAAGGCAATCGCAGATTCGATTTGGGACTTGCCTCTTCCACTAACAAAGCCTAACCAACTCCAGACAGCAGAAGAGATGCATCTGGCATCGTTTTGGAAAGTTTTTTTGTTTTGTTTTTTTTTTTCTGGACTGAGTCCTGCCTGGTTCAGACTTACTCAAGTGCTCGAAGCTACATAGAGAGAATACAACCCAGGATCCTGGAACACTGAAAAGGATGGAAAAAAACCTGGAAAACTGAGCATGCGATACGGAAAACAACTACCATGTCTGAAGTTATTCCTACTAAATAATATTGTTCAGTAGTTCAATATTGTTCAATAATAGAGGCATCATGGGAGAAATCATCTAGCCCACAGTCTGCTTCACGACAGCCTTCCTTTTGAGGGTGGTAACAAAAACCAGGCTACAGGTGAGGATAACTGGAGATTAAAGCCATCTGCTCCCCACCACCCTGTTCAGTGGTCCCTTAGCCTGTGTCTCCCTGTCACAAGGGAGAATCGTCTTTGACACGATGAGGTGAAATCACCCCTGTATCTGCGCTAAAACACCACGTTACACACCACGTACAGTCCCTCACCCAAGTTGCCTCCATCCTGACAGATGGGGAAAGGGGACAACGCTGCAAAGAGCATGTGTAGACAACAGCCTCTGCCCATGAACTTCCTTAGAAGAGCAGCTCCAGAGCCACACAAACTCCTCTGCACATGTGCTACACCAAACACATGTAAAAGCAGCTGTACTTTCTAGACACCCGATCTGGAAATTGCAAATAACTTTAATAGAGACTCCAAAATACTTTAAGTAAATGCTTAAACTACCTAGGAAGTTCTGATATTAATAACTGGATGTAAAAAAAATAAGGCAGAAAAACCTAGATCATACGTGGAAAATATGAACTCTTAATTTGGCAAAGGCAGAGCTGTGTAACTGGTAAATTCCTGACCCCATTTGTCTATTAGACTAAAGCCACAGAGGTCCATTGTGCCAAGCCCGATACAACCATACTGAAAGCAAGAACTGAAAAGGCTTAATACTGTACTTTCAACATAACTTCAAAAAAGAGACTCTGTCATCAGTTAGATACATGCTACTGGCCTTCTATGCCGTTTTGCTGAGTATAATGGTTAAACACTGGTAAGCTACTGGCAACACACCATCGGTAATGCCAGCAGGTGAAAAATGGAACTGCCCAAAGTAACCTCATTAAGAGCACGCAAACCAAAACCAACACAGATTAAGGTATCCTGCTCTAAGGAGAGAAATTAACTTCTCAAATAACGTTTTGGAAAAAAGTCTCTAAACTCTGTACTAACCGCACATGTAGACTGGGCGGAGGAGGAAATCGAACTGATTTAGCTGATCACTGATCCACGTACCCTTCTTTCAGAAGAACTTAGTTTAATAGAAAAAAAGGATGGAAGGGGAACATACGTTGTTTAGTTTCCCCGCTTCTACACTAGCAGTAACTCTACCACACAGCATTTCAGCAGATTCAAGCCATAAAAGCACTCAAAACTAAAGGTTGCCAAGTTTGACTTGAGTCCTTGGGAACTACCCTATTTACAAAGTTCTAACACAGATGGAGCTGGTTACCTCCTGAATTTGCTTGATATTTCCCAGTTTCAGACATTGTCCTCAACATTATCATACTTCGTTTGGGATGAAGTACTGCATGCCCCATGACTTCCCTCAGCAAAGCTGCAGTCCTAAATAATCCTTAAAATTATATTCCAATGAATTATTGAATAGTGAGCTAGAATACGTATTTTTTCCCAAAAACACATCCGAGTTTTGCATCTTGTACGAGGGAAGTGACATCTGGGAGACAGCTGAACACGTGTCTAGGACTTGCTAAGTCTCTGAGGCTAATTTATAACAAGTATATGCCCAAGAAACACTGGAAACACCCCATCCTCACTGAGCATCGCTAGACTCTCGGAGGCAGCCAGGCTCCCAACAGACCATCCCACCGAGCTGGAGTTAATCAAGTGCAAAAGAATCCTCTCCACGTGGCAGGAAATACACAAGAGATGGACACACACACACACAAAAAAAAAAAAAAAAAAAAAAAAGAGGAAATGTAAAAGAAAGTAAAGTAGGAGGCCATGAAAATCCTGACTGCACAAGCAGAAGGACGGTGAAGTGACGAGGAAAGGTTTCGTAAGGGACAGGGCGAGCGGAAAGACACGGCACAACGAGTCACAGCAGGGGCAAAACAAAGAAAAATAATTAGTTTCTTCATCAATATTTCGGTAGTGTTTATCACTACAGCATTCTGGGGCTTTGCAAGCTTTTTTTATATTATAGCGTCCTGCACAGGAAAGCAAAAGTGGAATCTCCATTGTGCTAAGAGGAAGCAAATTACAGAAAGATAAAGATATTTGCAACTTTTTATTTCTAGATCAAGCCAGAGTTTTTTCAGAATACCCAATACATACATTTCTACAGACCTTTACACGTTTTAAACAGAGCTCCCACCGACCTCAACTGCAATAATAGTACATAATATTTATGCAAGTCAAGCTCCATGCTCAACACCAAAAAAATAAACTTTTACAAATATTTCTAAAAATTCGAGTCTAGGAGACCCGTAGCAAAAGCAGTGATAGAACCAAGTTCTTCAATGCAGCATTCAGCTACACTCTTCGTAGCTACACTGAGACAGAGCCAGTCCTCAAATTCACACATCAGTCTTGTTCAGGGACCACACTACATTTCTCAGCATCATATACAATTCAGTATATGAGCTGCCTAAAACTGACCAACTTCACCGATGCGAGAGGAGAAAAAGCGGTAGATGGTTGCTTTGGAGTCCTGCAGGGAATTACTCTACAACTGTACACTGATTTCTGACTTCAGTGCATCTCCAGGTGCTCTCATTCAATTAAAAAAAAAAAAAAAAAAAAACAAAACCAACACAAAAAAAAAGCAAAGGATGCTCCAGTGAACTTAAAAGCAAAGCTTCAAATAACTCATCTGTATTGTGAAACTCATTAAAAAACTCCAGCTGAGTATATTAAGGTACCATTATTTCAAGTCACATATTTGTAAGCTCTGACTCCAAAGGGGCAGTTTTTTTGATTGATCCCACATTAAGATTACATATGACGTTCTCACTTAAGGAACAAATTTTTCAAGATGTTGCTAAAAAACAGAAAAATGCAGTACTTTACGGCATTACTACTTTCTATTACGTAGAAAAAGAGAAGCCATTATAAAATTAACTTCGTTCAACAGTAACATAATGAAAAGCCCACAGGCCTGAAAACTTCTAAAATCAGTTTCCCTAAAGAGATGTCAGAATGATGAGATCTCTAAAGCTGAAAAGGCAGCAATTGCCTGTTGGTGTGACCTAAATCCAAAAGAAAAGAAGTTAACTAGACTGTAAGTAAAGGTCGTATCTTCTATGGATTTTTTTTTTTTGGAGGTTAAGTGATTAGAAGTATTTTCTGTAATGAAAAAAAATTTACCGAGGCATCAGGACTCTGAATACAAAAATTCAGAAATGCTGATTCCTTCCTAAAAGTACTTAATAGCAACTTCTCAAATCCTTACTGCACCTCATATTCCCAGAAATCTGATAAAAAAACGAGTATGTATAAAAGCTTAAATATTGAGGGCTCGGTCCTCCCAGGCTTGGACAATATCATCTACTAGCACATAGCACTTAACATCCCAAAGCTCATACATGTGGATGCAACGTAATCACCAGGGAATAAACAACTTTGGAATTCTTTTAAGTCACTATTTAAATAGTCCTTTAACTTTTAACTTTCAATTTATTTTTTTTTAAACACCTATATATGCATTTGTGAATCAAATAAACACACATGGTAGAGCTGTGGAATTACCATACTTACGGGATCCTTCTGAGTGTGTGAGTAGAATTTATGGTCATTTTCAACGTAGAAAGATTATTTCTTCCATCACGTTTATTTCCCTTTGTAAGCAAACTACGCAATGAAATTCTGAATTCAAACAAATACCAAATACTGATTTGCAACAGGCTGCACATGGAGAGACCTCTGCGGTCGTTGAAAGAAGAAAAAAGAGCAACAGCCTAAACTGCACTGGACAAATACACATTATCCTTTGAAAGCTGAATCCACAGTGGAAAAAAAAAACAGGAAAACCTGTTTTCTATTAGCAACAATCCAGAATTCGTCTAGTAGGGCTACTTGTGTGTATACACACGTATTCTGTATATGTAACTTTTAAATTATCAATTTTAGTTATAGATGTGTGTGTGTAAAAAAAGTCCCTATATTTCAACACTTCTTTCATCCGAATCTAAATGGAGCAGGTACAATCAAAATTAAGACTATGTTAACCCATCTTCATTTTAAATCAGCACAAATGTTCTGTTCCAAATATCCTGCAACTACTGATTTAACCTGCATTGCACATAAGAAACGTTTCTTTTCTCCTTCAGCTTAAGAGGTTGTATGGCAAATAACTTTCTACTCCCCAACTTCTCCAAACCCTCACAACTTTCTCCTTTCACATTGAAAAACCTTGGAATAAAGTGTAAAACGTCCAACTCTGCTGCTGTCAAAGTGTTTTGACCAAATCTTAAATTTCATTAAACAACACTCATTTCTACTTAAAGTGATAGATACAGGTTCCGAGACGTTAAAAAAAAGTTATATGAAATATATGAACACAAAACAGTAATTAGAAAAACATTTTTGAAGTAGAACTTGGGTTTTTCTCTTATGCTTGTTTCAATTTATTGTTGCTTTTTTAAGGGAAAACCCATCCAACATCCTCAAAATGAAACTGTGATTGAAACACCCTCAAGGCTGGACACTGACCCCCCACCATGTATGCACAAGACAACCCTAAAAGTCAAAGAGGATATCAATTACAAATTAATCCTCTGCATTAAGACATAGTTGAGTCAGGATGCTTTATTCATTATTTTTAATTAACTAACGATTGTCTTTTAATCAAATAATATATTGCTCTTAATTATGTGTCCATCTCCCATATTCCATTTCCAATTTTCCTTTTTCCTTAAATCCTGCCTACACTACCGTTCCAAAAAAAGGGAGACTTTTTGGGGGGAACTAAAAATCATTTCCTTTTATGGCCAATTGTCTTTACAAAAGGCAATGCCTTTACACAAAACAAAGGATCAAAAATCCCCAAAAGCAAGATTAAAAAAACTAAATAAAACAAGCGCCCAAAAATATTAGCATGAATTTAGTAGAGAATATCAGTTTTACTCCCTCAAGTCACTGCAGCCTGTTTCTACCAAACCAACCAAGGGAAAGCTTGGGGGAAAAAAAAAAAACAAGTAGCAGTAAGGCGTATCTTAAAACTGGCACTGGAGAAATGATTATTAAGCATTTTTAAGGTCATTAATAAGGATGAGCTTGCCAGATGATAAAAAACAAGCCTTTAAATGCAGATGGGGAATATTTTTGCAAGATACGTTCACATGAAAACATAGACCAGCATCCCCAGTACAGAAATAATGAAGTTATTTGACAAGCTCTCATAACGTTTCCCTTGCATCTTACACATCTGGCATCTCTTTGCTTATTTCCTTGAGCACACGCTACATCCAATGTGCGGTTCATTCGCAAACATGGTCCTGCCCTTTCTTTTCCCTCCCTCCAATATTACTTGAATTTATTCATTTTATTTTGGCATCTTGTTTACTTTCAGTTTCTGTGGATGTTCACTGCAGATACAGGAATCTGCACGCACAGAAAAGGCTGCAGAACAAAACCAGCCTGAAGCAAGGACTTCCTTCTAGTATGCAACGCATACGCCTTTCTGTGTAGCTATCTGAACGGACACCTTACATTTTTCTATTGTAAAAAACCAACAAAAACCTGAACACGTTATCTTTCTGCTTAAGTTTTTCACTCACCGAGTGGAATTAACCTTGAGAAACAGGCAAGTTCTTAAGTCCGCAGCAAACTATTACCCAGACTGATTCCAAAGGAAATGGCTTTAGAACATTCTTATTTCAATACTAAATGCAGTGAATATTTCAAAAATTCTCTCTACACCGAAGAAATAAAAAGCAGTAGATACAGCTAAGGCTGTTAGCACAGAAGCTACTCAAATGCTTCTGCCAAAACTCGTTTGATAATCACGAGTTTTCTGCTGAGAAAAAATTAATCGTAACTGAAGTACCGTACGGATATTTTGTTTAATCAGTTCTTTCTTTTCCGGAACATAAGAATTTTCCATTATCCAATAAAGTCACTGAACTTCAAGTGTCTCCAAGTCCCAACAGTTCCCTAACACCATCCTGTCTCCCTTACACTAAAGGAGCGACCATAAAATAAAAATGAGATAATTGGGGAACGGAGGAGATGAGGAAGCATATTTACCTGAAGCATCTCCAACTTTAAAATCACTGTCATCAGAGCTATCATAATCTAAAGCTTCCAGCAGCGAAGCTGCCAAAGGCTTCACTTGTCTCCTCTTCGAGCTGCGGTCCACTGCAGGAAAAAAAAAAAAAAAAAAAAAAAAAAGCAGAGCGCCGTTACCGGGTGGCATAATGAGAATTCGGCATCGTTAAGGATATTTAAATTAGGAGGAAAGGCAGAAGGGCCGTGACAGGCAGGGGCTGCCTCCGCCACGCCGCCCGAAGAGCGGCCGGCCCCGGCGTCCCGGAGACACCGGCTCCCTGAGGCGAGGGAGGGGAGCGGCGGCAGCACACCGGGGAGGGCTCACCCCTCTCCGCCGACCAGCCCGGAGCTGCCCGCCCGGCGGGGCAGCGCTGCTCCCTGCAGGCACCGGCACACAACGCGGCACCCGGCAGGAACCCCGGGAGCGGCTGGGCGGACACCGGGGGTCGCCTGAGGCCCCCGAGGCCACCAGCACCTCCAGAGGCAGCGACGGAGGCAACGGGGAAAGGGCAGCCGGGACCGCCTGAGGGACGGCGCTGCGCCCGCCCGCCCGGGGAAGGGGAGGGGAGGCTCCGCGGGCACCCCGGCATCTCCCCGGGGCAGGGGTGGGAAGGGCCGCGGAGGATCACTTACTAAAGCCTGCGCGGGTGAGCGGACAGCGGGCGGGCGGGGGCCCTCGGGTGCAGCGCCGCGGAGCCGCCGAGCCCCGGGCCCCTTCCCCAGACAATGGGCACGGCGGCGACCCGGATGCAGACCCGCGCCCGCCCGCCCGCGGCGGCCGGTCCCGCCGCTGCGCCTGCGCACCAGCCCGCCGCCCGCCCCCGCGGCGCATGCGCGGCCCCCAGCGCGCCTGCACGGTGGGCGGTGAAGCCCGAGAGGAGGCGGCGGCGGTGCCCGTCCTCCGCCCGGCCCTTCCCGGCCTCTGCCGGGGCCGCGCAGCGGGGACAGGGTACGGAGCGGCCCGGCCGGCGCTGGGATGTCCCGTGAGGAGAGATACGGGTAGTGCCGGGAGTCGGGAGCGGTTCAGACAAAGTCTCGGTCCAAACCCATTCGCTCCCGGGGCGGGGTGGGGGTTATGTCTGGTCCAAGAACGTCTCGGTTGCACCTCAGGATTCCGCACAAAGCAGCTGCCTGCAGATCTGGGCCCCTCACGGCAAGAGAGACATTGAGGTGATGGAGCGAGCCCAAAGAAGCACAGCAAACCTGGTGGAGGGTCTAGAGCAGAGGTCGTGAGGAGCGGCTGAGGGAGCTGGGGGTGTTCAGCCTGGAGAAAAGGAGGCTGAGGGGAGACCTTCTCGCTCTCTACAACTCCCTGAAAGGAGGGTGTAGCCAGGGGGGGTCGGTCTCTGCTCCCAAGGAACAGGCGATGGGACAAGAGGAAATGGCCTCAAGTTGCCCCAGGGGAGGTTCAGATTGGATATTAGGAAACATTTCTTCACCAAAAGGATTGTCAAGCCTTGGAATGGGCTGCCCAGGGAAGTGGTGGAGTCACCATCCCTGGAGGTATTTAAAAGCCGTGTAGATGTGGTGCTGAGGGAGATGGGTTAGTGGTGGACGTCGCAGTGTTAGGTTAACAGTTGGACTTGATGATCTTAAAGGTCTTTTCCAACCAAAACAATTCACAGATCACATTTATTAGGAAAAACAGCTCAAAAACCAATCTGGCTCTTCCTCTGTTCCCCCCGTGTGGAAACAGCATTATAAAACTGCTTTTATTTAACCCCTCTCATCAGACCCCGAGTTCCCGGTGGACTTTGCTGCATTGCACAAGCTCAGCCTGGTTCTACGATGAAGCGTGGAGGGAACGTGCAGGTTGGCACGCGTGTGGTCTGTGACAAGAGCCTGCGCTACGTCTAGCGCAGCTCCGCCTGTGTCGCCCACACAAGCCTTCCCAGAGCCCAAACTCCTCTCGGTACTGCGAAGGCTGTTAGTGTGTTACGGCTGTATTAGTCCTCTTTTTTTTTTTCAAATGGAGCGTAGAGGTGGCCGGTTGGTGTATGATGTAATTATGCATCTGAAATACTTACGATAAATACCTTCTGTGTTTCAGATTTTGAGTGTTTTGGAAGGGCAGAAGATTCTAAAGAGAAATGTGAATCCTATGTTCGTTCTGTGCTTGAATTTCCCAGATGTTTTTGTAGCACATTATCACATCCATAGCCGGTGTGTTCCTGCTGGCACCTCCTGTTTCCTCCACCGATTCTTGGGCTACGTAGGTCTCCTGACCGCAAAATTAACTCCTTTCCCGAATCTGGTTTTGTCAGCCCTACCCAAATACTCTGTCAGCCCATGCAGTCTAGTCTTTCCTTCAAAACTCTGATCTGCGTTTCTGTTCCGGTAGGAGTTGCATATGTCTTAGCTTTTCACTCCTTGAAAAGGAGTTGGGTTGGGTTTTTTTTTTCCCTTTAACTGGCATCCCCATCCGCAGTGGCGGAACTTAACAATTCCTTTAAACATGAAAGTCAGAGCAGACGTAGGGACTGTCTGGCTTTCAGCTCAGCTCTCTGGGGCAGCCTGCAATGCTGGGATTATTTCAGTTTCTACTTACACGGTTCTGGCAAGAATAGGTGATCAGGCAGAAGTTAATTAATGGCTGCCTGCCCCTGCTCCTCGTCAGCAGCTCACATTGCCCAACCGCTCCTTCCTCCTTCCGTCTTTGTACTCCAGTCCTCTCGGCCCTTCTGTCTTACTCTTTCTTGTGCCAAATCTTTCTCTTTATTCTTTCTCTCCCTTTTTTTCCCCCCCCCCCCTGTAAAGGAATATACACACTTTTATTTCTGAAAATAGCATGCACACATTCTTTGTTATCTTCCGTAGTCAGCTTGCTTATTTTGCCCTCATTCTGCAACAGGAAAAAAACCCCACATCAATAAAATCAAAATAATTATGAGGTACCTAAAATTTTTTCACTGTTTCCCTAAGTTTCTGGGCACTACAAACATAGGGCTTAGTAGTTTAGTAATTAGAAGTGAACATGCAGCATAAAAATTTAGTAATTAGAAGTAAACATGCAGCACAGAAATTAACTAGAACTACCAGTTTATCTTTTGACCATAATTTTTTTGGAATTTTCTGGCCATTAAGACATCTGTTAAAAGAGAAGTTACCCTCAGTAGATGCTCACCTCCTTTAGTGGAGTCAGGTATTTCACATAAGGGAAAAAGAAGGGAGAATTCATGCTCCAAATGAAAGAAGCCTTCAGAGAGAGCGTGTGATCCCCTTCTATCCGCCAGGCCTTTCCCAATCTCAGCAGATAATCAAGGGCGCTGAAATGTTCAGGTGCCTTTTCGGTTGAAGAAGCGAGGTATTGCTGGCACACCGCTGGGAGCGGGGCGCTGCGCTGACATCGCTACAGCCATTAAATGGGTTGTAGGTGTTGCCGGTTTAGCACCTTTAACTACTACCCTCGTCCACGCGTAAAGAAATTATCTTAAAAGGGCATTTTTAGAGGGAAATTAGGGAGAGCCGAAGTAGTAACTTCTAGTATGAAAATGTCATGGCAGCTCCATCACTAACATAATACCTAAAAAAATGCCTCAAAATATTTCATGCCGAGCACGTCGGGTCTTTCAATTATCCCAGCGTTCCAGTGGTTCCCTTCAGGTCGAGCCTTCAGTGCCCAGCCTGCTGCAAGAGAAGGCGTCTGTGTCTCCATTTCAGTGCTGCTCTTCAACTGCTGGAGAGAGAAAATAATATCTTCTGACTGTACTTTTGCCCTAAGAAAAAAAAGAAGCTTTGTTGTCGTTGTGCAAAGCCCCTTTTAGGAGTTACACAATAGCAAGTCAGCAGAGAATACAGTCACACGCACGTAAATTACCTTAAAAATACCATTCTTCGTTTAATGAAAGTGTCGAGTTTTCAAAGACAGACATACAATAATACCACATTTCCTCACCTGGGGAATAAACTCAAGAGTAAATACGTTTTTAACTCATCCATCAACTATGAATGGAGAAATAACGGTATGAAATCTTATATCCTTTTTTTTTTTTTTTTTTTTTTTTTTCCTGTCAGTGAGCAGACAGTTAAAGCCATGACCTACCTGTCGGAATTCAATATATATTTTTTTTTTGTCCATCAAAACATCCCTTCTGCAGTAGGGAGACTGACCTCTTCAAGGATCTTTCCAAAGAGAATTGTTCCAGCTTTCGCTCTTTAACTGCGCCATTACAGCGAGCACCTCGCCCGGTGCTCTCTGCTCTTTTGTCTGGTGTTATATGGTAAAACAGAAAAGAGAGTGAATCAGATGTCCTTGCTGTTTTAAATTACAAAGGGAGGAAATTCGCTATCGGTAGTCTCTGAAAAATAAGACTTTGAAATAATAATAATAAACTTCAGACTGCTACGAGGTCTGCTGCAGTCAAACGCTGCCGGGGAATGTTCCCATCAGGTATTGAGATATTTCTTGCCCTCCTTAGGCCACGCTCAGCCTCAGCCTATTAATTATGGCATTTGTTTGATTGCGCTGTAGAGATGTCGTAAAAGAGTCCAGAAGAGGTAAAAACCAACAGTAGATATCTTCAATAGAAGAGCCTTCTGAATTAAAGGAGGGGAGAATCTGGGGAGGAATAACCCCCTGCACCAGTACAAGCTGGGGGCTGACCTGCTGGAGAGCAGCTCTGAGGAAAAAGACCCGGGAGTCCTGGTGGACAACAGGATGCCCATGAACCAGCAACGTGCCCTTGTGGCCAAGAAGTCCAATGGCATCCTGGGGGGCATCAGAAAGAGTGGCCAGCAGGTGGAGGGAGGTCATCCTCCCCCTCTACTCTGCCCTGGTGAGGCCCCATCTGGAGCCCTGGGTCCAGTTCTGGGCTCCCCAGTTCAAGAAGGACAGGGAACTGCTGGAGAGGGTACAGCAGAGGGCTACAAAGATGATGAGGGGCCTGGAGCATCTCTCCTATGAGGAAAGCCTGAGGGACTGGGGTCTTTTTAGTCTGGAGAAGAGAAGACTGAGCAGGGATCTGATCAAAGCCTATAAATACTTCAAGGGTGGGTGTCAGGAGGATGGGGCCAGTCTTTTTTCAGTGGCGCCCAGGGACAGGACAAGAGGAAACGGGCACAAACTTGAACATAAGAAGTTCCATCTAAACATGAGGAGGAACTTGTTTCCTGTGAGGGTGGCAGAGCCCTGGAACAGGCTGCCCAGACAGGTGGTGGAGTCTCTGGAGACATTCAAATCCCGCCTGGACACATTCCTGTGCAACCTGCTCTGGGTGGACCTGCTCTGGGCGGACCTGCTCTGGGCAGGGGGTTGGACTAGATGATCTCCAGAGGTCCCTTCCATTTCTTTCTGTGATTCTATGATCTTACCAGGAACTTACCTGGTCCTGACTTGACCGTAGACTTCCCTCATCGCTATGACCTGGCTGGGTCACCAAACTGCCATCTGGCCCTGCTTACCATCACCAGACCTCCTCTGCTCTTTTCCTTTGGGCCTTGGCACCAAGCCCTCTCTGCCTTGCTGTCAGCACCAGCTCCTCCTTCACCTTCCCTTCTGGAGCAATTCCCTCTTGTAGCCCTCTGACACCTCATTCCGATGAATTTCAGGTAAGGTACTCTCTTTATTCTGAAACTGTTCTTGATTCATGATGAATGTGCATTCTTCCTACTTACTACTGGTGCACCACAACCAGTTACCCCTTCCCAGCACTTCTTCGGAGCCTGGCCAGACTCCCCAAGGGGGTTTGCCACCTGGTAGTCACTCTGCGAGCCCCTTGGGGCCACAAACCCAGCCATCTATATGTGCAATAGCAGATCCTTCCACCAATACAGCCTTTCTCTTCCTCCCCGTTGGAGAAAGAATTATGTGCCATAGAAGCAAAGAACGTCATTCCATTCTTTTTTAATAATCAAGACTCATTCCTTCTTAACAAGATATGAAAAACGGGAACATAAGCCAGTGATTCCCACTGATTTCAGTGGGCTCTGGCTCAGGCTTTTAATGACTGATGGACTTTTTTTCAGACGCAGCCTTTCATCCATCAAACCATTCTGTTGTTCTGAAAAAAAAATCTGGGACGTAAGGAACATCTGCCACAATGAACATAAAAAGCGCAGACCTGATGCTACTAATGGGAAGTATTCTAAGGGCTCGGATTTAAAAAAAGGAAGTTAATTAATTTTACAAGAATAATTACTTTGAGTGCGAGTGTCAATGACCCTTCTCACATAAAGCTTTTCCAATACAATCTTGTTTTGGTCTCACTGAGGACAAAAGATGCTTCAGCTGTACTGACAAAAATCTTTGCGAATTGCGACAAAATAAATGCTACTGAAGGGGGTTCTATAGCTTCCTTTTAAATTCTATTTAGTTATTATCTGTAAACAAAAGAAGCTGAGCTGGCCTGGTTTGGATTTCTATTAAAAATTATAATGAAATAATAAAACCAGTAAGCAATAAAGAAAGGAAATAACTGCTTTTAATGCTCTCTGTTAAATGTAATTGTGACATTTAGGAATCAATTCGCTTCTTTTTCTAATATTCATTATGTCCCTGATTAGCACAATGTGCAGCAAAGACACAGAAGATATCTTTTATCATCACAGATTTTATAGGAACTAATCTGTTTTTAATCTAGTTTTGCCAAATTATGCAGGTTTTTCTTGAAAAATTGTATTTTAAGAATACAGAAAGAAAAACAATCGCTAAGACCTGTTTCTGTTAAGGTGCCCTGTTGGCGGCACATGGCAAAAAATACTGGCGCCTTGCCTGGAAAGCGCAGCAAGAACTGAGAGATCTGATCTCCCTCTGCGGCTGCGGAGAAAACAGCCTACAGCGAAGGGCAGGCTCATGGCCTGCGCCCATCAATTTCTTGGCAAGAAGCACAAGTTCCTGAAACCAGATGCGGGAAGGTGAGCTGATTTTGCAAGTCAGGGAAAGAGGTTTTACCTTCCCAAGTGATGGTAGAGCCCCCAGAAAAGTCCCCGTTAGAGCTGGACCTTCAGAAGTCTCTGTATAATTGTGTTTATAGAATCATAGAATGGTTTGGGTTGGAAGGGACTTTAAAGATCATCGAGTTCCAATCTCCTGCCCTGGGCAGGGACACCTCCCACCAGACCAGGTTGCTCAAAGCCCCGTCCAACCTGGTCTTGAACCCCTCCAGGGATGGGGCATCCACAGCTTCCCTGGGCAACCTGTTCCAGTGTCTCACCACCCTCACAGCAAAGAATTTCTTTCTAGTGTCTAATCTAAATCTCCTCTCTTTCAGCTTAAAACTGTTCCCCCTTGTCCTATGGCTCCACTCCTTGATCAAGAGTCCACCCCCAAGTGCTACTGCGAAACACATATCTCAAGGTATACAAGGTGTACAACACAATAATGCTAATTTAATATTTTACAGGTCAGTCTCAATCTCAAGTATCTCTTGAGCACAGGGATGAAATCCTGCAGGACTTCTGAAAAAGAAGCAGATTTTCTTCCATGCTGTCATATTGCTGAGCCATATTGCTGAGCCAGACATTCAGAGTGATGACCTGTTCCAGGTGAAAAAGAGAAATGCTGACTTTATTATTATTTTTTTTTCTTTTCCTACATTATTCAAAACCTCGCTTGGCAGCACTCAGCTTTGGAGTGGTAGTGAGATGGAATCTGCTGTACTTGTGATGGCTCATAAACCAGAGATCCTCAAGATACTTGAACTCCTCCAGTCCCAAACACGGGCAAGACTTCAGGCTAAAACATTCTACTCCATCTTCTGTGAAGATATTTGTGTGCTAAATGTCATCCTGTAGCGAGGATTATTTTTATCCTTACACAGACGAAGTACGCATCTTACACTGTGACAATTATAGGGGGAAATAGCAGAAACCCTGTATTTAAATTATTTGACAGAAAATACCATATTTTTTCAGAAAATAATAGAGGAGCTTTGAGAAGCTCTTGTTTATTACAGTCTCTGAAATTTAGCAGGAACAACAATCTGATGTTGAAGATGTACCTTTCTTTGTCCGATTAAATGTTTCACAAGTTTTATCTTAATTGTAAAAGGATTGCTTTCCCCTGCCCTTTCCTCATTCCCCTCCTCTTCCCATTCCCAGATGAGAAGGGGAGAAATGAGAGATCCTGGATGAAACTCTCTCCCTTCAATGCTTCTACTGGAAAAGGAAAGAAAACACAAAAAAACCCCATGAGACCATTGGGATTTTTTTTTTTCATCAAACACAGAATGGGGTCAGTTTCCAGACTGCTTTAAATAGTTGTCAAACTCAGGAAATGCTGTAAAAATTAAAATATAAAAGTTGTTTTTCAATCACGCTGACATGACTATACATTTTTGAGTTTTTTGTTCTTCTTAATAAGAACGTCCAACCATAATGATGTCCCAATGACGGTCTCTCCCTGGTCACAATGATGGCAGGGTACAGTTTGACAGGAAATTTGCCGTCTTCCATTCTCACATCCTTTATGCCACCGTTAGCAACGAGCTGGAATTGATCCAGATGATAGAAACGTTTTGTTTCGCCTCTTTAGGTGAACTGGTGCTGGCACACGAGTAGCCCAAGGGCAAAGGATGGATGAAACTATCTCTCTGAGCAGCACTTTGGGCTCACTGTGAATTAAAAAGACTGTGTAACCTTGGCCTTAGTGATTCACTACATCCTTTACTCTTCCGCACGTCTGTGTTCTCACTACTATTTATTTGTATTCTCTGACTCAAGGTGGCTCTGAAGAAAAAAGATTCGGGGAATCCACAGTACATAGTCTTTTCTATTGCCCCTCAAACGACTCTTCTCTCTCTTCCAGATTCCGTGGTCATGAAACAGCCTACCAGCAAGTCCATTTAAAAGAACTATGACCTTGAAAATCATGCTTCCTCCCCTCCCAGATCAAATAGGGGAGCACAGAGGGAGAGAGAGGGAGCGAAAATTCCCGCTGTCCTGATTTGTTTCTTTAGAAGATGGGGTGTGGATTACTTCTTTTAAAAGTCATTGTACTGGAATTTTTTAATTTTCAATCACATCGGTCATTTCGGTTTGGCCAAATTATAATCAAAGCTCATTTTACCCTATAAACAAATATACTGAATCCAAGTTTGATAAGGCAGATTGTTCTTTTAAAGACTTACTTATTTTACTTAAAAAAAAAAAAATTCGTTCATCTTTGGACTGGCCTCATTACATGATTATTTTTTTTTTTTTAATTAGCAATGATTCTGCTTTGGAGAGGTGTAAAATGTATCTCCTACGAGGGATATTTTTGTTATGGGTATTGCTTTTCAGAGCTCCAGCATTTTCAATTATGTTTGCAGAAGATATCAATTTTTAAATATATCCATTTCCTCCACATCTGCTCCGCATTCCGTGGAGAAAAGACAAGAGCGTTGGGCGCCTGAAGACTTTAGGAGTCCGACACGTGGTTGTTAAGACAGCTCTTTCACACCAGTGTTACTGTTCTGCTTATGTCTGCGTGAATAGGGATGGCAGCCTGAAGGAGGTGCCTCTTAAGGGCAAGTCCCAAAGAGGACAAAGAGATGGGCAGAGACAGCACCGATGCAGTAACATCTCAAAGTACACAAGCCTGTGAGTCAGTCAGACAAACGGTTTCGTGAAAGATGGGAGTCAACTTTTTTTTTGGACACATTCTGTTGTCTTTAATCTGATTTTGTATGTGATCCAAGATGAAAAGGCATTTCACATACATAAAAAAGTGAAAGTACTTCATGAAACTCCTTTTTAATTAAATTTGCTAACTTACGTTCTGCCTGTTGTCAAAGAAAATTTTTGATGTCTTAGTACATATAAGAAAAAATTTCAAGATATGCTGTAGTTTTCCCCTTCACATCATTTTCACTTCAGTCTAGACTGTGGTGTTGAAATAAAATAACAAATTCCTGCTCAGAAGTCTTACTCCAGGTGTATGTTTCATGCAATCACACAATGTGAGTCTCACAGATCCGCTGTATGGATCCTTCAAAGGAGGAGGATGGACTCAGTCACACATCAAAACATATTATTATCCTTCTGCCGAAAATATAATAATACCATTCCCTACATTTAAATGAAACTTTATTTAAAGAAAGGATAATGTAGGAATACTACTTCTGGTGAGCAGCACATCACACAATTTTTAAGAGTAGAAGTTTCCAAAAAACCACAAGTAAAACTCAAGAGTAGCCAGACCAATACTTTCCTGCACTTTTTGATAAAGCTGTCATGATTTATTAAAGAGAGAACACAGGATACTTTGTATTCTTAGAAACGGAGCGCTGAGTTTTGTACTGATGTAGATAAATGCATATACAGAAAAAAAATGTCATGTCGCAGCGTCAGGCATCAGAGCCCCTGTAGGAGGAACCCCAAGACTTCACGATTTTTCACAGTGCAAACCACGTGAGAACACCAAGAAACAGGTATTATTAGATGTTCTGCGCAAGCCCTCCAGGTCTTACCAGGTTCATAGCAGGATAACGCAGGTGTCGTGGTTTTGCTCTGAAGGGTAATGAAGGCATGAGGTTTATCCAGTAACGTCTTCTGAAATGCCACTGGAGTCTGTCCCTGTGCATCAGCTCGTGATTTTGGCAGGGGCCAAGAATGACATCCTGAAAGAATGATTTATTCCTCAACAACAGTGTGTTGATCCTCAACACAGGAAGGACATGGACCTGTTGGAATGGGTCCAGCGGAGGGCCATGAAAATGATCCGAGGGCTGGAGCCCCTCTGCTGTGAGGACAGACTGAGAGAGTTGGGGCTGTTCAGCCTGGAGAAAAGAAGGCTCCCAGGAGACCTTGTAATGGCCTTCCAGTCCCTAAAGGGGGCTCCAGGAGAGATGGGGAGGGACTCTTGATCAGGTAGGGGAGCGACAGGAAAAGGGTGAGTGATTTTAAGCTGAAAGAGGGGAGATTTACGTTAGATATTAGGAAGAAATTATTTCCTGTGAGGGTGGCGAGATGCTGGCATAGGTTGCCCAGAGAAGCTGTGGATGCCCCATCCCTGGAGGTGTTAAAGACCAGGCTGGATGGGGCTTTCAGCAACCTGGTCTGGTGGGAGGTGTCCCTGCCCAAGGCGGGGGGTTGGAACTGGATAATCTTTAAGGTCCCTTCCAACTCTAACCATTCTGTGATTCTATGATTCGATTCAGTAAACCTTTCTACTCTGCAAACATTAACCTTCCTCTAAAAACTACAGCAGAAAAGAGAGGCAAATTATGTTTTCTCTGGAAAGTACATGGATAACATTCTTACTTCCAAAATAGCAGTATCTGTCCTGTTCATGAATCGCAGGAGCCCCTCCTTGCCCTTTCCAGAAAGAAAACAAAAGCCTCCGACTCGTGTTAGTGGAAGACAGATGAGATTTTCTCCAGCCTGGGTCTGTGGAAAATAGTTTGATCAGAATTATGTCTCATCCTGTCCTCTAACGGCTCTGTCACTGTCTTAAATAAGAACAAGTTTTGGCTTATTGAAACTGTTAAGATTTGGGAGCCTTATTCTTTCTATAAATTGTGTTTCCATTAGAATACTGACATTCTCCATTACGGAAAAAAAAAAAAAACCAGAAAAATAAATTAGAATACAAAATCTATTTATACTTTTCTAACTGTCTAATCCTTTGTTGGCACAGCTTGTGCAGACAACGCCACGGCAACAAGACTCTACTTTGTAAACATACGCTGTTTTCATGTTGCTTTGTTAACATTATATTGTTCTCCTTAATGTTTGGGATACACAATGAATGCGAGGGCTCATATATCATTCCTTACAGCTGGTGTACAGTCAATTATACTGATTTTTTTTTTTGGGGGGGGTGGTGGTGTATTTTTATATTTCAGAAGCTGCTTATAAGCAGCTTGTTCTGTTCCCAAACTGTGCTTGAGTCACTCCTGTGGGAGCTGCAGCAGTTTCCCATAAGCAGCAGCATGTCCTGGAAAAAGGGCTGTCGATAACAAGTTATTCTTTCCCGGCAAAGGAGAAGAGTTTTATTCAGAGAGCAAACTCTGATCAGATTTTTATAAATAATTAGCCAATAGTTTTTGGTAGCGTGAACCTGACTGTCACGCCAGCCCTGGCAATCCATGACCTGTCTCAGTGTAGATGCCCAGTATAAAAAAAAAAAAAAAAAAAGAGCTGAGATTTGAGGCAACTTTGGTAAAACTATAAGCAAACAAAAGATGAATCAAAGGCTGACTTAAATTTGGCACATCGGAACAGAGGACTTGTAAGGACCATCAATTTCTTCCCCAGTGTATGTAAAAAGAACAGCACAGAATGGTGCTGGAAGCATTATTCAGGTGTGCTCCTCCTTACTCCACAGGAGAAACTAAAAAGCATCCTTTAACCTCCTGTACTAAGGCAAAAGATCAAAAGCTTTAAGACAATGACAGGCAGAAACAGAAGCAGTTTTAATTTGTCTGTACCAAGTCATTAAATAGTTTAAACAGCACCTGATTAAAAACATTTCCAGGTACGAGACCTCTTTCCAATTTTAGTGAAGATTTTGACTTTCTAATGAGTCATTAAATTTATCTTGTATTTATAGACATGAGGCGGCAGACCACGCTGGCAGTCCAGAAAGCCAACGGCACCCTGGGCTGCATCAAAAGCAGTGTGGCCACCAGGGCCGGGGTGGGGGGGATCCTGCCCCTCTGCTCTGTCTGCTCTGGGGAGACCCCACCTGGAGTCCTGTGTCCAGCTCTGGAGTCCTCAGCACTGGAAGGACATGGACCTGTTGGAATGGGTCCAGAGGAGGCCACGAAAATGATCAGGGGGCTGGAGCACCTCTGCTGTGAGGACAGACTGAGAGAGTTGGGGTTGTTCAGCCTGGAAAAGAGAAGGTTCCGGGAAGACCTTAGAGCCCTTTCCAGTACCTAAAGGGGCTCCAGAAGAGATGGGGAGGGACTCTGGATCAGGGAATGTAGTGATAGGACGAAAGGTAATAGTTTTAAACTGAAAGAGGGGAGATTTAGATTAGATATTAGGAAGAAATTCTTTACTGTGGGGGTGGTGAGACACTGGAACAGGTTGCCCAGAGAAGCTGTGGCTGCCCCATCCCTGGAGGGGTTCAAGGCCAGGCTGGATGGGGCTTTGAGCAACCTGGTCTGGTGGGAGGTGTCCCTGCCCAGGGCAGGGGGGTTGCAACTTGATGATCTTTAAGGTCCCTTCCAACCTGAACCATTCTATGATTCTGTGATTCTATAGAATTCAGATGGTTTTTCAAATTGAACACAAGGGCAGCTTACAGGGAGCTACCATCTGTGGATGCAATCACAGCAAAGAGATTACCTGTAAAAGGGCACTGAGCAGCAGACTTTTTAGGGGAACTGTTCCAGTAACTTCTTGTGGTCTTTTAGTGAGGTTCAAGCCTTCCACTTGGGTGCAAGCTGTGTGGGGCTGCACTTCTGCATCCTAACTTTTGGCAGATGATGTAATTTAAAACAAAATATATTTTAAATATGAAGAACAACTCTTTCACTTGCTCTCTTGAACCTAGAGAGGAAGCAGAAACCGCAATTTAGTTTTTTTAAGTATTTGATTCTGAGGTGCTCATCTTTCCGTGTCATTCTCTTTCTTGCTTTCTGTTCCTAATGGTCACGGAATGATACTACATTTTAAAAACCCCATACATTTTATAAATGTCGGTATTTAAAACCTGAATATTTTCATCCATTTTGGAATATCTTATTAGCTCTTACACATCTCTATTTCTGTTTCTCTCCCAGAACGACTGAAGTCTTTCAGCTGCAATGTGTTATTTTCAGTCGGCTGAGAAGAACTCCCGCTGGTGACGGGTGCTTTAACCCGTTCGCTCCTGCGGGATCTGTTACCTGAGATGCTTCCTCCAAAACCTCTACAGAGACTGAATGGAGACAGATTTTAATCTGTTAATAAAGGTAAAAAACTCCAATATTCCATTACGAACAACCCAAATAACCACCTGCTTCCCTGTGCAATATACACTTTAATAGTTTTTTCATGTGAGGAATGGGTAAGAGCATTTTTATGCCAAGAAATGTCCTGCCCAAAGATTCTTTTTATACTCTGTATGGACAAACAAAGAACTTCCCTCTAAATTCTTTATGCAGTTTCACCAATAACAATTTATGACAGCTGAGGAACTGGGATTTTATAAAAATTATGCTCAAGGACAAAATTTTAAATACTTGTAAATACATCCATATTTTGCCAGAAGATGTTTAACTTCAGGAAAGAAAGTTTAAGGAAATCCTTGCTTTATTTCCTTACTGGCAGTTTTCACTTTTGCTAAATAGCACATATTCACGTATCCATTCTCTTTGTGTAAAAGCATTATTTATTTCCATTTAAAATAAAAGCCTTTATTTTAAAGTAAGGATTTACCTGCTTTGAAGTAATTATAATTACTTAAATGCTACAGAATTCTATATAGCTGTACACTTAATAAAAGTGTAATATTACAGAAGTTGTGTACATTAGGGCTAATATATTTAAGTTTAAAAATAGCACTGTAAAAATCCAAGGCACAATTTGTATTTATAATATAAATTAATAATCATAAGTTAGATACATAAATGCAAATGAACTAAAAAAAAGTTATTCTGTCTTAATAGGATATTATTCTTTGACTTGCTGAGCAGATTGTAAACTCTAGAAAACTATTTTTCCCTTAGTAACAGAACATACAACCACTGGTGCCAAGTCTGGGCTTTTTTCAGATTTCGGTATTTCTGTATCATATATTTCTGTACCATTTCGTATTCATTTCTTCTTTGTCATAGCCCTTGTAATTTGTTAGTATTCAAGATTTCCAGGAGCTATTTTCCTTTCACCACAGTTATCTTAAACGCTGTTGCAGTTTAAAAGAAAAATCACCTGGTCTATATCCATAATTTTTTCTTTCAAGTTTTTCTCTTTGTAAACATAGAGTTTGATTTAACTGCCTGTAACATACTGAAATTCTTACTTTTTTTTTTTTTTGCAGAACTGTTGTAATATTTACAATGTTTACAGTTACTGGAAGATTTTATCACAAGATGCTACATTGCAATGTTACTACCCCTGCGCATCCACCTCAGTCCCCCAAGTTCTCTTCCTGCCCTTACACCGGGGATGCAAGAACAGAAGATGCAGCCACTCCCCAAATAAAACCAAATATAAGTTTTAAAATACATTTTGCTCTCCTAGAATTCCTTTTCTCTGCTAAGAATTATTTTTAAAAATCTTTGCCTTTTTACCAAAAATGGTATGTCCTACAGAAAATCCTCAGTTTATACCTTGTTTTGATTAACAGAGAAATACCCTAATGATATGGAACAATTCACAATTAATTCAATTTCTTGATCTGTGACCAGTTGGAACATCTCCAAATCTCATAGTCTTTCCTTCCTATTTTCCTCCAATTAAAATATGTAACTTCAAAGTGACTATATCTCTGTTGATTTCTTTTTTTAATCGATTGATTCTGTCAAACCTTAAGAGTGCAATTCTTCAAATAACCTCTGATTTTATTATGACTTCATATTCCTGTTCTTCAGGAAATCAGACCTGATTATATCTGTGGCTAAAATCGATTGCTTTTAATATAAAAAAATGAAGCACACCCTAACTGACGTTAAACACAGTAGAAATCTGTGGCTATATGATTCATAATAACAGGTGTTCAAGGCCAGGTTGGAGGGGGCTTTGAGCAACCTGGTCTGGTGGGAGGTGTCCCTGCCCAGGGCAGGGGGTGGAATTAAATGATCCTTAAGGTCCCTTCCAACCCAAACCATTCCATTCCATTCTATGATTCTGCAACTAAAAGCTCAAATGAGCCTAAGGAAAGGAACAAAGAAGGACAAGGGAGAGACAGAAGGTGTGAGATGAGGCTCTACAGGAGAACAAAAGAGGGAAAAATAAATGATAAAGCACCAGGATAACGCCAGTACTTGATTTTCAGCCCCTTAGTTCTAAATGGACCGGTCCATCACAAAACCTTGCCAAAATACCTGAAGGATTTATGGATCCACTTATTTAAAAAGCAGAAACCTCCACAAAAATAACTTCACTCAGAATAACAGAAGTGACTGGTCTAACTAAAGCGCCATAAATTTAATTGGCAGGTGCGAACACAAAGACACCAAACTTTAAGAGGAAACAAATATGTTTCCTTTCAGCTTGAGCAGCCAATGGACAGCTAAAAGAGTGGTAAGAATGCCTACCTTTATCTGCTGTTCACTCTCTGTAAGGGAATGGATGGACTCTTGAGGAGTAACAGAAAATTGTTAGTCTTCAAGTATGGCCAGTATTACTACAAATTACTACAGTAATTACTATGACAGCATTACTATAAATTAACACAGAATTTCTATAACTGTGGCATAGTTCAAGCACACAAACACGGCAGGTATTTCTAGGAACCACGGATCCACCACCAAGATGCCATGAGGTGGCTGGAGTTTATACTCAAAATTTCACCAAATCAAGAAACCAAAAGATTGCATTTGTAGCACTGGGTTTGCTTTAAGATTATTAACTCATGATTTCTAAAATTAGAAGTCTGCTTTGTTTTCACACTTTAATATTTGGGCTGTAAAACTCATTAACATACACAAAATTCCAAGAAACATAATAATAAGACATGTATATGAATAATAACATAAGACATGTATATGAACAACAAACCAGCTGAATCATACATCCCAGGCAATAAAAGCTGATGCACACAGTGGTGAAAATTTATGAAAGCCCATAAAATGCACAGCAAATTTTGCAAATTGGTCAGGGACTATGTCTCTCTTTAAATTCAGAAAAGCACAAGAAGCCAGCAAAAGTTTAAATCATTGGGGGAAGGGGAGGAATACACGGAGAAGCGTATAAAACCCGTGATATATTCCTAAAAATAGGTGCCAAAGATATGCCTAGTGGAAATAATGCGTCCCTGATGGTCTTCACTTAGTAGGGCAGAAAGAGGCTACTCAAAGTCTTTGACTTTCTGCCGCTCAGCCTTATGTTGGCCGTGCAGGAGAAAGGAGACTGTTTGAACCTGACGTGAGTTTTTCTCAGCAGCCCCAAGCTAAACTGGTTGGTCACTGGTTGTCCATCTCCCCTTTGGTTTCCCCCTAGTGATCCTGAAGCTGCTTCGGCAACTGGAATTTCACAGAATCACAGAACGATTTGGGGTTGGAAGGGACCTCTGGAGATCATCTAGTCCAACTTCCCTGCCAGAGCAGGTCCACCCACAGCAGGTTGCACAGGAATTTGTCCAGGTGGGTTTGAATGTCTCAAGAGAAGGAGACTCCACCACCTCCCTGGGCAGCCTGTCCCAGGGCTCTGCTACCCTCACAGGAAAGAAGTTCCTCCTCATGTTTAGATGGAACTTCTTATGTTCAAGTTTGTGCCCGTTTCCTCTTGTCCTGTCACTGGGCGCCACTGAAAAAAGACTGGCCCCATCCTCCTGACACCCACCCTTGAAGTATTTATAGGCTTTGATCAGATCCCCCCTCAGTCTTCTCTTCTCCAGACTAAAAAGACCCAAGTCCCTCAGCCTTTCCTTGTAAGAGATATGCTCCAGGCCCCTCATCATCTTTGTAGACCTTTCTGTACCCTCTCCAGCAGTTCCCTGTCCTTCTTGAACTGGGGAGCCCAGAACTGGACCCAGTGCTCCAGATGGGGCCTCGCCATTTCCCGCGATCCAAATACACGGTGAAAAAGTTCAGCCAGCTTTGAGCAGCGTAACCTTCCACGTTACTCTTGGAGGTCTCAGGTATTTCTCCCTCACAAAAGAAATAGCAGCGCCACTATTGTCTTCAAAACTTGTAACCGCATGGGCAAATTGCTCTTTTCATTTTGAAAAAAATGGCAAAACTCCTGTCCCCACCACATGACATCCACTGAAACGGTCAACAAGGCTCTCGGAGCACACCAACTACGTTCCCTTTCTGCTCATCAGCTCTGGAACAAATGAGGGGGACAATTAAGAGGATTGCATTGCTCCAAAGAAAATGTCGTTACAGTTTCTCTGGTGTCATCCAGTGACTTGTCAAATACATCTGTACAAATTACTGAACACGGGCCCACTGCCAGCATTTTTCTCTTCTCCCCAGTTATCTGTTAGCCACATTATACCGGCTCTGGCAAACTGAAAAAGGTTGGATTATGGGGAATGATAAGACAGGAGTATGGCTTTTTTTTGGAATTTATTCTGACAGGGACAATTTGAGACAATTCTTGCAAATAAGCAGAAGCCGGTCTGTGGAATTAGGAAGGGAAATAAAAGACATCCATTTGCTGAAATACATTTATTCTCCGCTAATTCATTATTTTTTTACTTCAAAATTTTACTTTGATGTATACCCACACAAACCATTAGCATTCATGTAAAGTTATCCTGCTTCTAACCCAGGAAAGGGGCTCTTTTTGGCTTAGGTTAGCAGCATGTTGATATTCCCTTTACCTAAAAATGAATTTCTTCATGATTGGGTGCAAACTTACGTTTTGGGTTAACTTTTGTGCAAGAAATCATACCTCAAAGCTGCTGGTGACCCTAGCCAAAGACAGGCATTAGGCTCCCAACTCTGTATAAAATAAGATATAGACCAAACTTGGGCACACTTAGTTTTATACAATAAGCAGTCCTGTTGCTCATTTAGTATTACCTAACAAGAAAAATTATGAAATCCAACCCAACCTTGGCCAAAATACGTAACCTTTCACTACAAACTTCTCTGCCAAAGATAATTTTTTTCATTGTGTATCATGTGTACCTTAAATTAGAAAATCTTCAAAGGTCTCTCTCAACGCTGTGTACGCACCCGACTTTTGCCACCCTGACACTGCAGCAGAATAATTAACTGGGCGTTTTTGGGGGTGAATTTCGCTCTTTTTGAAGACAGCGAAAACCTCTTGCCTCACCTTTGCAACCACCCCCTCAACTTTTTACCCCGGGTGATGGTGAGGACGGACCTCCGCGGCGGGGGCCCGCCTGTGCGCCATCAAAGCGGCCCCGTCCCCACCGCGGAGAGGGAAGGCTCCCCCCGTGAAGGCTGCGGCGGCTTCTGGCCCGCTCTGGAAGACAGTGTGAGAGGGGAGCCCCAAGGAGGGGACGCCATTGACAGCCCCTCACACCCCGCCGCCCTCAGCGCAGACGCGGCCCACACAGGCGGCGGGCGGGGTGAGGGGGCCTCGGGGCGGTGCGGGCCCGGGCTGCCCAGGCAGGCGCCTGCTCCCCGAGAGGTGCTGCCGGTGCTGCCGGCCGGCCGGGAGCCGCGCTGAGGCGGGAGTGGCCAAGCCCGGAGAGCTCGGCGGTGTCGGTGCGGGCCGCCGCGGCGGGGTGCTGGGGTGGAGCGGTGGCCGCAGCGGAGGGCGAACAGGCAAACGGCGGGGCGGCTACATCCGGGCGGCGGCGGCGGGCACCTGCCGCACCGGGGGCCTCGGGTGACATTGGGCCTCGGCAGCTGAAGGGGGAGGACGGGCTTCGGAGCCTGGTAAAGAAAGAGAGCGAGACCTTGCCTGCTGCAGCCATGTTTCGAGTCATGGTCAGCCACGCCAAGAAGCACCCCAGCGTGAGTATCCGGCGGCGATGCTCTGGCGGGCCGGGGCCGGTGGTGCTTCGGCCCCGGCGGGCCGTCGTCCTCCCCTCCCGGCGGCCCTCCCCTGCCGGCGGTCGGTGCCCCCCCAGTGTCCCTTCCTTCTCCTTTCTCTCTGGATGTCTGGTCTCTCGGCTGGGCCGGGGCTGGTGGGCAAGATACAGTCAGGTCCCCTTTTTCCTCCGGTATGTGCGGGCCTTTCTCAAGGCTCAAGGCGGCTTTTCCGTTCTTGCTCGTTTCTTTCCCTGCACGCCCCCAGTCCCATTTTCTTACTTCGTGATCAGGATGGCAGGGGCTGTTTTGGGCAGTGGAGAGGCTGATGTTTGTTTCTTAGTTAGTTTGTTTTTTATGCACGTAGAGGTATGTTGTTTATGTCAGCCTCTCTGTAGCTGCCAGTTCCTCTCTGACCCCAGGGGTGACCTGCACACAGGGAGCTTATGTCAGGCTGTTAGAGGGCCATGTGTTATGTCTTAAAATGTGTGAGCATGTTCTTTGGTTTGTTATTGTTGTAGTCAGGAATGCTATATAATTGCGTATAAGTCAGGAATGCTAACTATTCTATTATATACTAGTATGCCATTTAACTTTTTTTTTTTTTTTTTATTTCAGTTGATCCCTCTGTTCTTGATCATCGGATCCGGAGGTGTTGGCGCCGGCCTGTATCTCATGCGTTTGGCAATGTTCAACCCTGATGTCTGGTATGTATCAAGTAATTCATAGCGCCTGCTTTTCTTGCTGCATATAGTCAAGTCATCTTCACTGCTTTGGTCTTTATGTCTTGCTCCAATGTCACTGGCACTAAGTGTGTGGAGATTTCCTTGATTAGGAGGTTTATTTGTTTATCGTATGATATTTAGAGACTACTGACAAAGGACTGTGTCTTCTGTGGAAACTTATTTGGGTGGGTGACTCTCTATGGCCTAATAACCACAGTACACGTAGGAATTTTATTTCATTTGAAGGTAGTGTGATTCTCTTTATATATTCTCATGTTTTGCATTTCTCAATAGCTGGGACAAGAAGAATAATCCAGAACCTTGGAACAAACTGTCTCCCAGTGACCAGTACAAGGTAAAATGAAGAATACATATTTTTAGGAAACATAATATCAAAGGTGTAGCTTACTGTTTTAGGGTGTTTGAGTACATTGGAAAGGAGCTGAAAGAGTGATGCATTTCCTCTGCTGTGCAACACTTGTTTGTCTCTAGAATTCAGAGCGGAGAGCTGAGTTTGAGATTCTAAACTTTCCTAGAGTTGATTGACAATGGGGTGACAGGAGTCCATATGGAAGCAGTCATATATATTGCACTGTGAGAAAAAGAGGAATTATATGTGAGAGGAAGAATATACTAGCTCATAATACTCAGAAATAAACTACCGGGAGAAGTGCAAGACCTCGTACATTCTGAGCTAAAGCTTTCTGTGCTCTGACCTGTCAGTCTTTACTCATGAGAAGCAAAACAGGAAAATGTGAGCATTTAACATAAACAGTAATTCAGTTCTACAGTTGACTGCTTGAAAACAAAACATTGTCTGTAAGTAACTGGAAGCAATAGGAACGTTCTTTAAGTAATATTCAAGTTATTTCATTGAACTAATGGGGAAGCAGGCAAAGATGTGTAAAACATTTGGTAGTTTATAGAAATCCTATTTTTATCATGTTTTACTGAAGTGGTATTCCAGTAGATTCCTGTTAAGAGTATTTTAAAATTATCCTCAAGCTAATAAAAAACCTACTATGTTTTCAAAGCTGGTGTCTGTTCAGTACCATATCTTACTGTTGAAATAAGCAAAAAAAAAACCAACCCTACACTCAAAAATAAAGTATGTTGCAGCTCCCTTAAAGGTCCAGAAAGAACATAATACTTTGTTTTCATTGCTGCTTCTGGAATGTTGCTGTTTCTTAAATATCCAAAAGAGGCAAACTCAACATGGTGCGCAGCACAAATTCTTTTAAAGAGTTGCATGCCTTGCGTAGCGTTTCCCCGTCTGTCACAGCCTCAGGGTTTACCATATTTGGGTGTGTGTAGCCTTGGGGAGGGTTTTTTTCCCAAATCTGCTCTGTGGGAAATGGAAAGGCAGATACTCTAAACTGAAAATGGCTGTTTAGTCAAAAGCTCTGGTGTAACAAGGTTTTAGCTTTCGATTAAACTTTTTCTTTTGTAAACTTCCCTTTGTCATATCAACTTCCTCAGTCTTGCCAAAGAAAAGAATTAATGACCTGTTCGTTACTGTAG
Source organism: Numenius arquata (assembly GCF_964106895.1). Lineage (NCBI taxonomy): Eukaryota > Metazoa > Chordata > Aves > Charadriiformes > Scolopacidae > Numenius > Numenius arquata. The sequence goes on from NC_133582.1 coordinate 59,807,143, forward strand.
GAGCTGCGCAGAAAGCTGTGCTTGGAATGTGCTGTAGGCTGTTTTGTTTTTACTGAGGAAGTTAAAAAAAAAATAAATAAATTTGAGCCTAACTAAAAATAATCAAGTTAATAGATAAATATTTCTTATTTTTTTCCTTTAAAGAAAAACTATGGCATCATGTGCTTGATGTCAAGTCAGGCTGGGATGCCAAACTATGCTTTTAGTCTGTAAAAATCATTGCCTTGGTGACTGTTTGGGCTGTTTTGAATTGCTTGTGATGGGATCCAACTTGATTAATTGAAACTGTGAAAGGATCTGTTCCTATTTTCCTTCCTCCTCGCCATACCTTCTGGTTCTAGATGCGAACCTGGCTTTGGAGCACTGCTCTATATGTTCCCTCATGACACTGTTCATATACACAACACTTTGTGCCACCTGGTGAGCTGGGTGTTGCCCTTCGGTGTATGGGATTATATAGATTTGGGGCAAAAAAAGGATAAACTCAGCAGTACTGCCAGAACTTCCTGTGAATGGGCTTTTAATTCTGGGGATGAAAGAAGAGATCCCTGTGGGTTTTCTGTAGTTGTAGGCACAAGCGCTGCCTCATTTTAAATGCAGAACTTGTAATGCTCTATGCAGAATGAAGATAATATTCAAAAGTGGGTTTTATTATTATTATTTGTCTAGTGTACAGGCTGAAGCTGTGATTTCAGTTTCCTGACGTGAGTTCAGGTGATGCATGTTTTTGAGTAAATACAATGGAAAATGGATAGTTGGGACTTCTTACTCCTTTTTTTCCCCCCCTCTTTCCCAGTTCTACTCGGTTAACGTTGACTACAGCAGGCTGAAAAAGGACCGTCCTGACTTCTGAACAACACATTCATCTCCATAAGCTGCACAGAAAGGTCTTCCGAAAGCCGTCCGCACAATTGTCATGCTTAAATCATCCAGGAAATAATCAAACTTGCCTCACACTGCACTTGGTCATGTGTTTGAAAGTTTTGGGATGAGGCTTAATAAATGTCTGAAACTTGAAGTGTCTACTCTTTACTGTGACTTTGCAAAATGAGGATATTCTCCTATTATCGGTTTGTTGTATGATCGGTCAAATAGTAAGCAAAAGCCAGTTCACGTTTCCTGAACAAGAAAACAAAGTTCTATTGGTGGGCTTTGTACTCGCTCCGTTGATTTTAGAGAAATAATTGTGTGTTCCTGCAGGATACCGACCTGCAAGAACTTGAAAGCACGTATTTATATGTGTGTGTATATATTATTTTTTTTTTTAATCGCACCTGAATTTTTCTACTTGCCACTTGAAGGAGTTTGGGTAGCAGATAAGTCAATGCCAGCAAGTCATTGGCAGCAGTGAGGCAACAGATGTTGCCAGATGTTGCTGGAGGGGAGGAAAAAGAAAAAAGCCCAAGTTCTCTGCAAAGAGTTTAGTTTCATTTCTTTTTTTTTTTTTTTTTTGTTGTAAGTAGTTTGTTAATAAACAAGAAGGCAATCGTGAATATTTAAAAACTAAAATTCTAGGAACGTACTCAAGGTTTCCAGTGGATCACGCTTTTAAGGAAGGGGAGCACACAGCAGAACAGGGGAGAGGATTTGAGGAATAATTAGATTTTCACCTAAGAACAAGACTATCTTTCAGCAAGGGCAAAGTCTCACACTTCAGTCCTTTCTCTAGCCTTGCTGTGGGGAGACGAAAATATCCTTGCAAGTCTGTAACTTATGGCAGGTTCTTCTTGGTGTTTCTCTGTAAACATCTGGTATTTCCTTGGATGAGGGATATAATTCTGGACTGTCTGATGGAGTCCAGCTGTTCCCATTGTGATACGTTTCAGTCCACTTAAAGCAGACTCTCAGAATGTAGATATAAATAATTAGGAGAGGTTCAAAGAAACTGAGCAGCAAGAACGTTTCTTGGAGAAGAAAAACTATTCTGTGCTGATTGACTGAAAAATAACAAATACTTGCAAAGACTTCACCTTTTATATGGAAGAATCTTACAGGTCAGTTGTGGTTTATTTGGCGGCAGTTTTGATTATTTTTCTTTTCATTATATACCGAAATGGTGGATTTATTTGCAGTTCTTGCTTGTTTGAGAGGCTTCTGTGAAATCTGAAGCAGGGTGTGAGTGCTGTGACAGAGATGGTGTTTGCGGTGGTGGGCAAAGGCTGTAGGTGTCCTTGGGGACTGTAGTAGCTGTTGGAATCCAAATGTTTTTAGGAATAGATCATTCTGTTGGAACACTTTTCATTCTTCAGTTTTAAAAGTGAGTCACGTGTGAAAATGGGAAGTGTCCTTTTAACTTGGTAGTCCTTTTGGATTTTAGTGATGTTGCCATGGTCTTCAAGCGCAGATCCTTTCCTGGGCATTAAGAAAGACCAATATCCAGGAAATAAACCTGATACTAAGTAAGTTGAGACGAGGTTGTTCCCTTTTGATCACAGCTGAAGAGGGTATAGGCTCGTGTTTGTCTTAATAAAGGCACTTAAAATAAATAGTCTGCCCTTGATAGATTTCTAAATCTATTTAATAAGTATTTAAGATATTTAAAGCTCTAAATCTGGGTTGACTAGGAAACAAAAAGGACAATTCATTCAATGCTACTTCGGCTTTCCTCATAGCAGCATCCTTGCTGCTGAAAATACACAAAACCTGAAGACTTTTAGGTTAAAACCATATTTCATTCTCAAGACCGTTATCCTGAGGGGACACTTGGTCCTTTTTCTTTGGGTATAGGCTTCTGTCCTATTTTAAATGGTAACAGACAATACTCACCATTACCTGCCAAACTTTAAAAGAATAAACATCCTAAGAATTTTGTTTCTTTCTCAATCTAATGCTTGAAATATTCAGCAATTGGAAAATGATACATAATTTCCAAAAAGGAACTCAGTCAGATAAAGAAAGCTGCATATTTTGTGTGATTTGGCAGCACAACCAGTAACATGTTACTTTCACACGAACATATGCTGTTTATTGGGGTCCATGGGACTAATTCCTCACTGCAGGTGTTTTTCTTATTGTTGAACCCTCACATTTATGGAGATTTTGGGCCACACTTACTGTAAGACTATCTTAAATTATTCTGTGGGCAGAAGTTAAGCACTTTCTTAAATCTTCAGCTTTGGGACACAGAAGCATTGAAATTCCCCACCTTTATTGGTAGTGTGACACTCTGTGTTCTTCAAATCCCTAAAAGAAAAGTTCCTCATTTCTTGGTATTTTATAATTAACTTACAGGTTGATAGATCTCTCCTGGTAATTCAGCTCTGTGACACGTTACCATTTCTTCAGCAGTCTGGGTTTTTTTTTTTTTTTTAAACTTATAAATGCACTTTGTTTAGTCGCTGTTTCCTTTTTTGGTATTTCATATGTTGTTTCTATTCTTAAAATTCTGTTTCTGCAAGGCCCTAAATTCCTGCTTACCTTTTTCCACCGTGAGTTTTCCTTAGGGACTGAGGAATTCTTTATTCCGTGTAAAACCGAAGCAAGTGCTTGGCCCCGAGTGTCTCGTTAATGAGCCACGCACAGAAGATTTCTCTGTTATTTTTACAGTACAGAGCTCAGATTCCCGTTTAACGCAGTTATTCTGCGCCCCCTTATCCATGATCCTGATATGCGGCAGGGTGATCAAATCTGAAATTAATTCTGCCCACCCAAGACAGAGTTACAATTTCTGTAGTTTTGGCACATGAACACATACTCCGTGCAACACGTTGCAGTGTGTTTCCTCTGGCTGTGTTTTTAGTGTAGCCACTAAGTAGGATTTGTGTTATTTGCCTGCAGCGAGGAGCATTCCCTGTAAGTATAAAATGTCCGACTACCCCTAAGCAATTAGAAGGGTGTGTCTGGTATCCAAAGAATAATTTAAATTTTGCATAGGATTTCCAGCCAAATGTCATGGGAGGAAATACGTTTCAGATCTGTTTTTCAAGCTCTGCTTTACCTTTAAAGATGGTTTGCTGTGGGACTATTGAATGACCTTTGAAACTAAGCAAAGTGTGTGTTTGATGCCGATTGGACCATAAGACTGTGTCTGAAAGGTTGAAAAGTTATTATGGAATTTAAAAAAGGCATTTAAAACAGAAAATGAATTACTGAAAAAAATGAGATATGTTCCAGTGCCCGCAAAGTTATTATATCTACTCATGGGCCGGCCTCGGTGTGAAAGCAACTGCATGAGCTGGAAAACCCTGTCTCCGGGTCAAAGCAAAGCTCAGCAGGTCCATGAGAACTCCAAAAAAAAAAATAGGTCGTCAGGTGCATCATTGCCACAGTAGGTTTTTTTTATATTACTTCATAGAAAAATCTACTCTTCAGTCCTCTTTTTGAAATCCAGAAGTTGGTTGACTTCATGCTTTCATGATTCATCCGCTTTTCCTTAGAAGTGGTCTTGGCATCAGTATTTAGTCATGAGAAGTTCCTGTGAAGCTCAAATCGTTTCATCTCCTCCTCTGATCTCTAAGCTTCTTAAGGGTGTCTCTGGGTACCACTATGATGGCATGTTTCCCAAATGTGGGTTAATTCTGGTGCCATCCGGATTGGAGGAACTTTGGGGTTTTTCTAATCATTTCAAAAATGTTATTTTCTAGAGTTGGTGAGGCTTAGGACTTTCTTAGTGAGAAGGACATGGGCCAGTGCAATGCAGGAAAACACCCCCCCCTTCCATTCTTGAGAAGCAAATGTGTTTTTAGCATCCAGATCAACATTTATCTCAGCCAGAAAAGTACTCTACTTTTTTTTTTCTTTTTCTCCTTTTTTAAAGTTTCATCTCAATGAAACTAAAAAGTAAGTTTTAGACTTTCCAAGCTAATGTTATTCTCACAGTTACCAGCCAAGAGGCCTATGAGATCACCACGCTTCGACTTGCTCAACTCTTTTTTTCTTCTATTTTCTTTTCAGTCGGAATCAGTGTTACTTTAGGTAACGTGAAATGAGAACTTAGGTATGCAAGTCAAGAGCAACGCGTTCAAACTTTGGATAGTTTGCTGTCGGCGTTTACCTGACATTCATTTGTGACGGGAACCGCTACAAGACTGGCATGTGGAGCTCCTGTAAGAGACAGCACGTTCTGAAGATGATCAGAAAATATTTCATTAACACGTGGCAGCGCATACATTGCGAAGGAGAATAGAAATTCTGCGGGTAATATTCATGACACTTGGCAATGCTTTGTAACTTAGACACCTCAAGTAATATTTCTAGGGTCATTAATTTGAATTACTTTGGACAAAATAATGCACTACGCCATTTACAGTTCATCACTGTAATGTAAAGGCAACATTTTTAGTAGAATTGCACAAGGCATAACCCAACAGACAAATTTATAGACTTGTTTTTTTTCACATTGGAAGCGAACTAACTATGAACATGAAATGTTTTCTAATTTTAGTTTCCCTACTGCAGGCAAATGAAACAAACTGCTGAGAAGGTAATGAAAACAGATTACTTAATGGTGAAAAATCAGAGTGCCATTCTTCCTCTACCAGTGGTGCCACTGCTGGAATTTAATGGGGTGGCACCAGTGTGTCACCGAATGAAGATTTTGGTCCTAGCTGTTTAAAAAGAGGGTTGAATCTAATAAGGTTTCCTCAGTACTCATAACTTTTTTTTTTTTCCTTTTTCCTTGCTAGACCAAGAGCAGGAAAATAGCAAGACTTGTTATCAACAGGAAGAAAATGGAATTGCCTCCCAATTTCAAACTTCCTACTCTAGTACCACTTACATCTCATGACAGTCTGTGGGATTTTGATAGAGCGTTAAGGGGATAATTTTCTTCAGATGTTGTTCTCATCTTCCTGATGTGTCAAACAGATTTAACTTCCTAGCATTTTGGAAGCTTAGGGGAGGAAAATTCACAGAATCACATGGGGTTGGAAGGGACCTCTGGAGATCATCTAGTCCAACTTCCCTGCCAGAGCAGGTCCACCCAGAGCAGGTCCCATGGGAATGTGCCCAGGTGGGTTTGGAACATCCCCAGAGATGGAGACTCCACCACCTCTCTGGGCAACCTGTTCCAGGGCTCTGCCACCCTCAAAGTGAAGTTCCTTCTCATGTTTAGACGGAACTTCTTATATTCAAGTTTGTGCCTGTTTCCTCTTGTCCTGTCCCTGGGCACCACTGAAAAAAGACTGGCCCCATCCTCCTGACACCCACCCTTTAAGCATTGATCAGATCCCCCCTCAGTCTTCTCCAGACTCTTTGGCCACAAGGGCACATTGTTGGCTTATGGGCATCCTGTTGTCCACCAGGACTCCCAGGTCTATTTTCTGCAGAGCTGCTCTCCAGCAGGTCAGTTCATCCTTGGAATAGAGACAATGTGCTTAAAATGCCCAGGGATCACTGAAGCAGTTTTCTGCACGTGCAAATCGTCTCTCTCACCCCCTTTTATAAAAGCCCAGAAAAAAAAAGTATAATATACATGTGATGGAACAGGCAGATGGAGCTGTATCAGTTTTTATATCAATTACAGCAAGTTCTGGGTGCAGGAGTTTTTTCTGTTGATATCCATGAATTTGTACACATATTTGACAAATGCAGAAGTTGTTCCTTACGCATCCCCGGACTGCTCGGCCTATTAGGATGCAGTGAGAATTAAGTTGAGAGTTAAAACCAAAAGCATGCTGTTCCAATGGGTGTAAATTATTACTTCAGAATAAAAAAGCAGTAGCTGAATAACTGCAAAAGAAGGTCTGTTCTGAATTTAGACTACTGATGACAAGTTTGTATTGTGCAATAGCGTGAAATAAAAATAAAAACAGATTAGGTTTGAAAATAGCATTTTTCTTCTCTCTACATCGCCTTATAATGCCATTCTTTAAAGATTAACTTATTTCTTATTACAAATAATGTAAAAAGTATATATGAATCACGTCTGAACTGTATATATTTTAATTGGATATGTTTTCTCTTGATGATCTCGGTGTCGGTAGCTGTTTATATTAGTTTAAGATTGTAGTATTTCATATCTCACCCTACATTATTGTACCTGAACAAAACTTATCTTACACCTTCGAACAGGAAAAGGCTTTCAGAAGGTCTTCCATCTTAAATCTAATTTTACTTTTATGTATGAAAATTAAAGGCCGGCATCGCTGGAAATAGTTCTTCAGCAAATTGTAAGCAGTTGAATATATCTCGCACCAAAATAAGGAGGGACAAATTTTTTCAGCTGTTTTACGCCAGTGGAACAGCATCTAAATATGCAAGGACTCTTTTGCTTGGGTGGCTGAGCAGGTAGTGAACAATCACCACCCAACCTGCTCTTTATCCGGGGCCCTGGCAATGGTTTGCTTTCATCCATCCCTGGCAGAGGGGAGGAAGGTCAGGAGTTGACTGATGGCCCAGGCTGTGACGGCTGTGTGTTCAGAGGTGATCCAGACTGCTGTGCAATATTTACATGGGGGGGATGAAAAAGATGACTCAAACCTTACCTGTTTCCCGTATCAAGTCTTTCACAGCTGGCCTGGGAGCTGTGTTAGTCGAATTTTTACAAATTCTACAATTTAATAACCTGAGCTTGAGCTGATAATAAATAGAGGATAATCGACAAAATTCATAGAATGGTTAGAGTTGGAAGGGACCTTAAAGATCATCGAGTTCCAACTCGGCTGCCATGGGCAGGGACACCTCCACCTGATAAAGAGTCCCTCCCCATCTCTTCTGGAGCCCCCTTCAGGTACTGGAAAGGGCTATAAGGTCTCACTGGAGCCTTCTCTTCTCCAGGCTGAACAACTCCAACTCTCTCAGTCTGCCCTCATAGGAGAGATGCTCCAGCCCTCCTATCATCTCTCTGGACCTATTCAACAGGTCCATGTCCTTCCTGTGTTGAGGACTCCAAAGCTGGACACAGTACTCCAGGTGAGGTCTCACAAGAGCAGAGTAGAGGGGCAGAATCACATCCCTCACCCTGCTGGCCATGTTTCTTTTGATGCAGCCCAGGATGTGGTTGGCTTTCTGGGCTGCCAGCACTCACTGGAGGTCATGTTGAGCTTCTCATCCACAAACACTCCCAAGTCCTTCTCATGGCTGCTCTCCAGCCATTCTCTGCCCAACCTGTATTTGTGCCTGGGATTGCCATGTCCCAGGTGCAGGACCCTGCACTTGGCTTGGTTGAACTTCATGAGGTTTGCACGGGTCCAAAATAAATTAAAATGGGATCCTCAAATTTGGAAATATTCCCACTTTGGAGCACAGCATGCAGTAGTAGTCAGGCAGGTAGATATGATTTATATGGATCATAGCAATAGACCTCCTCATCCTGAAGCCTGGGTGTTTGCTTCAGCAGCCAAATGAGTCATGGAGCTGCATTCACCAGCTCACGGAGCTTAAACCATCCGCTTCAGAAAGAGTGGAGCTCTTCTGGATGGAGCTTAATATTCCATTATCTACCTGTGTGCACATCGAGCACAAAATGAAGAGCCCGGTAGTGTGTCTGAAATTCTGCTTGGATCCGTTTTGCTGTGTTTCTCAGCCATCACAGAGGGCTTTTATGGGAAAGAAGAATGAGCTTTTTGAGACCCCAGAAAGAGAGATTTGTTACAGCCAAAGCGAGGAGAACAGAGAGACAGAAACAAGTGGCCTACTCACTGAGGCATAGGAAAGCAGGGGATGTGAAATGTGCAGTGGAAGCGTAATGAATTCCTCCATTACAAATTATTGTCACAGGGAAATGTTTTTGTACATGAATTTTGACATGGAAAATTGGATGGATTTTTTGTTTGTTTGTATGTTGCGTTTATTGAAAATGAAAAAAGCTCAGTGACAGCAGAATATAAATGTCTATAGATACGTTGCCTAAGGTCTCCATTTTTCTTGTCTTCAGTCTTTATTCCCTCATCCTTCCCTCAGCTAGATAGCCCGGGTTTCTGCTTACTAGCCTGAGAAATCCTCTTCGCTCATCTATCTTCTGCTTGTCAGGAGCTTCCCTTCTGTCAGGCTGTGCTATTTCCTGACCTGCTACAATCACTGGCCACTTTCGTGTTAAAAAGAAATTCCACCTTTTCCCATCAACATCTCATTACAGCTGTGACACCAGCTTTCCGAGTAAGCAGGAAAGTTCAGTGAGCCGAGTAAAACTTTGTAGAATTTGCAGTAGAAAACTGCCTCGATACAAAAATATCTGCCAACAAACGGAGGATCGTTGGTGGAACCCTGATATTAGGGAGAAATTCTTTCCTGTGAGGGTGGTGAGACACTGGAACAGGTTGCCCAGAGAAGCTGTGGCTGCCCCATCCCTGGAGGGGTTCAAGGCCAGGCTGGATGGGGCTTTGAGCAACCTGGTCTGGTGGGAGGTGTCCCTGCCCAGGGGAGGGGGTTGGAACTGGATGGCCTGGAAAACAAATCATATGAAGAGCGGTTGAAGGAGCTGGGACTGTTTAGTTGGAGGAAGAGGAGGCTGAGGGGAGACCTCATCACTCTCTACAACTACTTGAAAGGACGCTGTAGAGAGGTTGGTGCTGGTCTCTTCGCACAGGTAATGAATGACAGAACGAGAGGGAACGGCTTCAAGCTCCAACAGGGTAGGTTTAGACTGAACATTAGGAAAGAATTTTTCACAGAAAGAGTGGTCGGGCATTGGAATAGGCTGCCCAGGGAGGGGGTTGAGTCACCATCCCTGGATGTGTTTAAGAGCCGTTTAGATGTGGTGTTGGGGGATATGGTATAGGGGAGAACTTTGTAGAGTAGGGTAGATGGTTGGACTTGGTGATCCCACGGGTCTCTTCCAACCTGGATGATTCTATGATTCTATGATCTTTAAGGTCCCTTCCAACTCTAACCATTCTGTGATTCTGTAAAATAGGAAACCTATTCAGCAAAATGCTGCCCACTGCAGCAATACGACTTTGGGCAGATAAACCTGTTTTTTCACACTAGTAGCAGTGTGGCCACATGAGCGTAGCGTGCTGCATCTGCCTGGGCTACCAGAGCTGCCTCACATTGCCATGAGGCCACCGCTGCCGGTCTCCAGGCCAGTTCGTTAGGAGCAATCTCAATTACTGCTGTGCAGCACTGCCCTCTGCCTTGTGAATTTATGCAGACTAGAATATACTCCATGATGTTAAAGGGCAAGACGAAGGATTTAGACTGTTTCCATGATTTTATTTTTTAATTGGAATTGAAAAGGACACGGAAAGCCTTTTTTGTGTGTGTGTGTTTGCACTCTACAAAATACAAACGGGACAAAGAATGTACATTATAAATAAGAAGTTATTTTTTGTACAGTTGTGAGTATAAAATAGTTTCTACTGAAGTGTGCACAGACATGCACACATAATGCCTCCACCAGGCTTCCAGGTGTGTGAGGTGCTACAATCGTGATTACGCTCACGATGCACATCAGGCAATAATCCTGCTTCTCGGCATGTTTTAATATTCCATTCTTGAAACCTTCCAAACCTTGCCACTGCTTATTTCTCTATTCCTGCAGAAAGTTTATGATTTTCTAAGCAAAGGAGGACTCTTCATCACCACTCTTTTAGATACAGCATTGCTATTTTGTTGAAAATATGTCTTTTGTCTTGCTTTAAGATGTGCTTCCTTGAGAACTGATCTATTTCACAAAAAAATTTGGTGTGTGGTGATGTTACATTATAAATAGCAGAGCTTTATTATGAAACCTTGGCTTCTTTCAGTCAATATTTACTCTGAACACTTCATGCAGGCGTAAACTTCATTTAATCTATCTATCCAAATTTTAAGGAGATTTTACATAATAGTAAAAAGGCATCTATTTGGGTATTTAGAAGTTCAACAAATGCAATAAAAATAGGCATCATCATATTCAGTGCACTTGTATGACTTATTGTTACCCTCATTTAAAATTGAAAAGGGTTTGAATTGCAGCTAAAAATTAGAGGTAAAATCTTGGACGTACTGAATGCAATGAGAATTTACTGTTGATTTAAATAGAGCCAAGATTTCTTTTGGAGTTATTTAAAAATCATTAGTGGAAGCCTTTGCAAACTGAACTACTGTTTGCTTAATCCTTGTGTTTTCAGCAGAGAAACGTATTTATGAAACATGCATGAGATGTCTGGCTCTTGGCAGGAAGCATCCTGGCTGCTTTTTGCTGCAAAGCATCTCAGCCTTGGCAAAATAAAAGTAACAAGCTTTAAACAGATTAATAGTTTATCTGATTCAGTGATCATCTTGCTTTAGGACAGAGTTAAAACCATCAGAATCCTTTCCTTGATCTTACTTGGAAAGCGTTCACCGAGAAGTGAGAAAGCTGCGTTCAGTGCAGATGTGCTGTCACTGAAATGAATGCTTTTGGGTGTTACTCTGATTTACTTTTTGGGTGTTATTCTAGGGTAAGTAGGTAGCCCTATTTTTGCTAATAAGTATTTATAGAATAGATATAGGATTATCTGTCTTGTGACAGCTTTTGAATAGAGTAAAATATTACAAAGGAGGGTTTTGAAATCCTGCTTAAAATTATGTTTATTTTTTTGGTCATTGGTTGGTTTTTGTATTCAGGCATATGACCTGTTTAAGAAACAGTAACACATGCAGCCTAGAGGGAATGACCACTTGTGAGAATCTCTATTTTTAAATAAATTTTTTATTTGGTAAGTATTCCCTGAATACTCTTGTGGTCCTTGAGATCAAAGAGTTAGAGGATACAACTCTTGTCAGCTGCTAAATTCTCCTGAATTTCCCTCCTTATTGTGTAGGGTACTATGTAGTTTTAGAAATTCCACACTCCATCAGCAGCTATAAATCTTTATCCCTGTGTTTATTCTAATCTGATTATTCAAAGAGTCACTTTTAGACATTTGCACTACGATAGCTGCAGGATCCAGTGCGTTCTCCTAGTACGAGATTGGCCTTTCCCAAAGAATATGCAGTCTGAATAAATAAGATAGAAAGGAGCTGGAGAAAGGGTACATGCTAATCTAGAAATGCAATAGTAAAAGTAACAATTTTGTACAACAAGTACATAACCACACTTTTGTTGAATGGATTGCTTCACTTTCGTTTACTTTCATTTATTGGGCCTGCCATATGGCCACGCTCTTTCTTCACAGCCAGTGATATTATCTGCTTTTCTGTGCCAGTGTCCTAGCCCTTGAGGTTGTTTATCCCTGAAAAAAAAAAGAAGATCAAACTTGTAATCCACTGCAGCAATAGTCTTCCAGACTCAATCAGATTTCTCGTTAATCTCCTTGACAAGCATGAGTGTAGCTTCCTCTGCCCGAAGAAAAGCTTAGAGTTCACCGAATCTCTGCTTCCCAGTATAGCTGGTTATAATTCTCACTTTTGAACTCTGAGAGCTGAAAACACCAAGTTGGTCCAATTTATTTTTAATACGGGGACAGATAAACATTTGTAAAATTACCACAACCCTAAACTCAGCAATGCGGCCACACCGGGGATAAAAAGAGTGGGAAAGACATATTCAACGGATTTGTACACAGAGCAGCTTGGTGAAGGGAAGGAAAATACAAGGGGAAGAAATCAGTAAGTATTTTGTTGTTTTGTACCTGGTTTTAACCAGTTTCAGAATTACCAGAGAACCAAAATCCAGCAGAGAGCAGAGATGTCAAACAAGGTTTCTATGCCAGCGGAGGAATAAAAAGGGATGGTATTTAAGACACTGGGACTGTGTAGAGCACTTCTGTGTGAAGGCTCGGCTCACCACAACCCTGTCCAGTGCTAAGTCCTGTCTGATACATATCATACACCTCATGTCCTACACACACATACCTCCATAAGACCCTCATGTCCTATAGATTAGTCATAGAATCATAGAATGGTTTGGGTTGGAAGGGACCTTAAAGACCATCCAGTTCCAACCCCCTGCCCTGGGCAGGGACACCTCCCACCAGACCAGGTTGCTCCAAGCCCCATCCAGCCTGGCCTTGAACCCCTCCAGGGATGGGGCAGCCACAGCTTCTCTGGGCAACCTGATGTAAAGTAAGTGTAGATGTGCTTAGACTCATCCAGATGTGACCCCCAACCCTGTTTTTCTGATTCTGTGGAGTGTAATCAAGTTTGAGGCAAGGGTGGCTCATTTCATTTCCTTATGAATCCCTTAACGCTCACAATGGCCATTCCTCCGAAAAATACTGAAGAGAATGGAAGAAAACGGGGTCACCTCTGTGAAGATGTTACTGTCTCTCAAACTGGGGCCTAAGCACGTAATTCAAGAGAAGGGTTTGCATGTAGCTAGAATTCTTGTCTCTCTGTCTCCTTGGTGGTGGTATTAGTGAGGGAACCCAAAGCCGAAAACTTTGTAAAATAGATTTAAAGAATTGACCTAATAAAATGGAAAGTCAAATGAGACCAAACATTTCATTAGCCAGAGGTGTCTGACCATACAGCCATCATCCCATATCAAGGCCTACATGAATATCTACCCCCAAAATTCTTATAGACTCACTGCGCCCACGTTGTATTATTTCCTGTCCTGAGCAACTCCTTCTGTGAGCAAAACAAAACCTGTTATATGTAGTTCAGCACAAAATATTCAATCACTAATAGGAGTTTTGTTTTCCTTCTGAGCATTGTGCAGCGAAATACATTTACTCTTGCAGAAAAACTAAAAACAAGTCTTCTGGCTAAAAAAAAAAAAGATTCAAAACATTTCTTGTAGCCCAAGATCTGTACCATCTACTAGGTATAAACCGGAGTAGCTAATAAATTGTGGGAAAAGCTGAGAGTCGTTTGTCGAGGGTCCTACAGGAATAGGAAGATGATTATCTTTCCATTAGCCTCATGTACCTTAACCAAGGTACGTAACACCAAAGTCACGCTAAGAAATCCCCAAACTTGGTAATTGCATGCAGATAGTCTTTGCTCTTATCCACTGTTAGAAGGGGGAGCTCAGAATAAAACCGCAGGATAAGAAGTGCTGTCGGACACCTGGCCAGGCTCAGGGGTTTGCTCCCCGTCTCCTGTGGCTGTTCAAGGTGAGGAAGAAAAAAAAAATGCGATAATTTTTCTTCCAATGACCTTTTTCTCTTTGCGAGAGAAATAGAAAATCTGAAGGCTGCTTGGTGAGTTTTCACTCCTTTAAGTGAAACCCCAAGGAATCAGACACTGAATTTTAATTAAGCAATGCTTTCAGGTGTACTTCTGCCTGATAAACTTAAGAACGCTGGTTGAAAGGAATATAAAACTTAAACATTTGAGAATTTCTTTTGGTTTTTTAAAGCACTCCTTTTTATACCATGCATAAGACAAAGCAGGAGCTGAGATAACCTTAGCCCGCAAGCTTACAAAATTGCCAGAAATGTGTTGTTTCAAATGTGGTTCCACACAAAATAGTTAAATACTAAAAATAAATGTGATTTGTTTTTTAATAGTAATTGCATTAAAATGTAACCAATGGTTATAAGTCAATTTAGTAAGGAACCCAGTGATTTTGGTTCTTTTTAGTTTCCAGCACTTATTGCTATTTATGACTTGATGATATGAGCATATTGTGGTCAGTATCTGCCTGGCTCGGTTTTTGTGTGTGCACATTAACACCAATCAGTTCACTATAGGCTTATGTAGTTCTGTGTGGCTCAATAAAATATTACTTGGCTTAAAGTAGTAAAATTTGCTGATGTACTAAATACTCCTAAGGTCAGTGGAATCGGTGAAAAGAATTATTTTTATTAATTTCTATTCTGATATCAAGAATAGCATTTATGAAAATGGCAAATGTGTTCTGTTAACGTTCAATTTAGAATGCTGTGATGATGCAAAGAGTATATAGAGATGTTGCTGTTAATGAATATAGTGTGTATGCAATATTTGGGATCCTGGATAAGTGCAGGTAGCTGAGGTTCAGGTGAGGCTCTCTTCTAGAAATGGATAGAGACAGTAGCATGTTGTCTAAAGGGAGAACACCTTAAATTAAACCTATTCTGGTACCTATTTAATATGAAATGTTATTTTCTTTTTCTATCTTCGGTACTTGGATTAACACAACTCCCCATCCTTCTGCATCTTGGTCCTGTCTTGATACAATCTCTTTTCCCTGCCAACCGCAGCAAATGCTCATGGAGCCCGGACACGCTCCTTTTGTCCAGCCTAACACAGATCCAGAGGACTCCGTGTGCTGTTAAAGATCAGCAGAAAAGGTTCAGAGATGCTGGAAAAGCCCTAAAATGCTCCCGCATCACAGTTTATAACTAAGTGGGAGCAGGCGGATCCTTCTGGCGTGAAGGGAGGCAGAGAAGGTCTGAGAAGGAGCAGGCTGAGAGTGACCTAAGGAGCCCTGTGGCGTCCGGCATCTTCTCTCAGCTGCGCTCACGCTGTCATCTTTTTTTTCATTTTAAATGGATTTCATTAACTCAAATTAGCTAACTTGTGCTGAAACACTGGGAATTTTTACTTGCAGATAAGAGCTTGCATTAACGTCTGCAGACAAGCTACTCTTCCCACTTGGGTTTCCAACCAAATTCAAGCACAGTCCCTTTGTCTTCAGTGCGATTTCACAAGTGCTATGAGTCTAGGTTTGACTTGTCCCCAGAATATTTTGAATAACAGCCTAATTAGGCCAAGATGGCCTACTTTGGAGTTAAAAAATATAAAATTATTTTTTATCAAAGAAAACATTTCTCTTTCTGTGAGCTAAATGCTTAGAAATGGCTTTAAGAACTGACCAGAGCAGACAGAAATAGAACAAATTCAGCTGCCTAGCAAGAAGCAAAATGAAACATTTCAGTTTTTGAACCCACTTTAACACATAAAATTATATGTTTTCAGGTTGTCACGTTCAGAGGCACGTACTTCTGTGGCAACACATTTTACTGCATTTAATGTGTAAATCGAGCCAAAGCAATTTGGTAGTGGCGCTTAACTAAAAGGAACGATGGAAAAAAAACACAAGGTGACTTGGGAAAAAAATTAAACTGCGAGAAACGAAATGAGTACAAATGGAAGTAAGTGTCAGAACGGAACCAGCTCAGGAGGAACCACTATCGCTTATTTATAAACTCCTTTATTTAGTGACTGCTGTGGAACCAAACCGAGGGTTTTGTAGCCCTCCACCTGCACCAATTCGAGCATCCTCCTACCGAAGCTCCTACCAAACTACGTCAGCCCTTCCTTTAGAAGACCATCGAGGGGCTTTTAACTAATTTGTAAAAAAATTGTCTCAAGAAGAAAAAGGACAAAAAATTTGAGTCCAGAAGCAATACTTTCTGTTTGTTGTTTATTTATTCAAATGACAAATACAGAAGAGGAGGAGGGAGTTCAGCTACTTTAAAATAAGGTGAATTGCAAAAATGTATGTGGAGTGTTTTATTGTCTGAAGTGACCTTTTTTTCTGCTTGTATAACCGGGAGGATTATTTAAGAATAATAAATGAATTGCACGAAGGGAGAAATAACTGAGATAACAATGCGACCCAACTTAATATATATAAAAAAGCATTCACAGCTTCGTTTATGCGACTGGTGTCTCCAAAACCAAAACATGCACCCTTATATCAGTAGGCAAGTTATTTGCTTTGGCATATTTTCACATGGTCAAGCCCTTCCAGTGTAGCTGCCGTGGAGCTAGTTCCAGCTACAAATTTACCGTGACCGATTGACAGCAAATGCCTTTTACCCGTGTAAAGCACGATGTAACCCATGAATCTCGTCATTCACTCTACAGATTGGCAGCGCCCCAAGGGTTTGCAGAGGCTTGTGGTGAATTGCAGGCCAGGCGACGCGATTACTGAGTGTGGGGACATTGAAATGGCGTGGAACTCACTCTTGCCATGCACCCAAAACTCTCTTCTCTAACTGGCTATCACTGTACCCTCCAGAAGACACGGACTTTAAGCACTTTATTTGTTTCACATGTTATGGCTGTTTTAAGAGCTATGTTAACGAGATGCCTTCCTAGGAAAGCTCAGAAAACAAAGTATACAGAATTCATTTGGGTGATAACGCAATGTGTTGCCTTTTTCTGCTTCCAGATGTCTGGGCAGTTGACCAAGAAAATTTACTTTGACTGCACTCTCTCGCAGCTACTTCACATGTGGAATTCCCAGTCCTGTCATTCAGTGGGACATGAAGCTGCGCTTGCTCAGATTCCTCTGGTGTTCCAGACAACTCTAGTCCTGTTCTGTACAAAGCTTTCTGGAGGAGCAACACTTTGGAGCTCGTGATACTTTCAGCAGAGAGCGGAGACCTGGCAAACACCAGCACAGCAGTCATGGTCTCCTTCTGTAGTTGGGTTTTTCTTAATGCCATACTGTCACGGTTTAACCCCAGCTGGCAGCTGGGACCACACAATAGCGCCTGGTGGGATGGGGGAGAGAATCGAAGAGGAAAAGTGAAAAAACTCAGGGGTTAAGATAAAGATGGTTTAATAAGTAAAGCAAAAGTCGTGCACACAAGCAAAGCAAAGCAAGGAATTCATTCACTACTCCCCATGGGCAGGCAGGACTTCTGCCATCTCCAGGAAAGCAGGGCTCCATCACACTTAATGGTTACTTGGGAAGACAAAATGCTGTCATTCCAAATGTTCCCCTCTTCCTTCTTCTTCTCCCAGCTTTATATACTGAGCATGACATCATACGGTCTGAGATATTCCTTTGGTCAGTTGGGGTCAGCTGTCCTGGTTGTGTCTCCTCCCAACTTCTTGTGCACTCCCAGCCTACTCACCGTCGGAGTGGTGTGAGGAGCAGAAAAGGCCTTGCCTGCTTAGCACCAGCCAAAAAAGCCAGAGTGTGGCTTCATCACCACTCTCACCCTAAATCCAAATCACAGCACCAAACCCACTGCTAGTATGAAAGCCAACTCTACCCCAGCTGAAACCATGGTGTGTACACATCCCACTTCCACCGAGAAATAACAGCAGTCTTCCCATTCTCCACTTCCAAAGGCTTCCAGCAGGTAGCTACAGGTTTCTCAAGAGGTGTCTGCAGAGGGGATATTAGAGAGAGATGTGAGGGACAAGAGCAGGCAGACGTGCGGAAGAGAAGATGGACACTTGCTCTGTTTTTATGCCTCCCTCGCTAGCTCTGTGTGTTGGGGTCCACGCTACTCCCCTTCCAGGATGCAGTGGGATGTGTGCATCTTGCTGCGGAATTCACGCTCCCCTGCGTACAAAATCTCTGATTTCAGACTTCCTAAGGCTACAGTCCTTTCTTCCTTCACTTATAACAGTAAATACTGCATTTATTTGTTAATTTTTGTACACTGTGCTCTTTTCACTCTGATTGGTTCTTTCTGTGATTATTTCCTTTTTTTCAAGCCACATTGAAAATCAGTACTCTTTCTCCACCAATTTTCCCATTACCATCACTAAAATGCATTGTAACATTAAGACAAATATTCTACTTTCAGAACCAGTTCACCAGTTTTCATTTTTCCTTTGTTATTTTTTTATCTATCTCAAAGTTCAAGATATGTGTGTGTAGGTACGTATATACGTATACATATTCTGCAACGGACTATAATACCACAATGGCAAATACTTAAGCAAGAGCTTATAAGAGCTCTAAAAGACTTGTAATTATCTTTAAACAACAAAAAAAGAGCTTACCCAGTTCGACAGCACCAACACAGTTAACAGTACTATTGTGGGAATTATTTGTCATGGCTGACAGGAGACATCAAAAAGGAATATTTGAAGGAAGGACAAAATAAAATTCCTTGATGAATTATTCTTTATTTTATGATGGATTATCATAAATTCTGGTGAGTCATTATGGTATTATTCCATTGTTTTAATTTATTTGGGTCTAACCATTGTAGTCATTAGTGTTTAACGGTTCCACCTAAATTTTCAAAGCTTTACATGCAGTAGAGTCTCAATAATCTTGTTAAAGTCAATGAGAGCAGTGTTTCTAAATCCCAAGCAACTCCTTGGAAGTTTAGCAGTTATGTCAGAAATCCTCAGTTTTTGGGAAATGAATATGTACTGCATGTAACGATTGTACTGGAACCCATTAGGGAGACAGCGGTAGCTTCATAGAAAATCGCAGCATTTTGGAAGGAAGAAAGGGAATAGGTCAGAATCCCAACATACAGGAGAATTCCAGGATTCTATATAAATACATAGGCATTCAATATGTAAAAAAATTAAAGCCACATAAGAAATGGTATGATAATTTGATAAAAACACAGGTTAATATGCAATGCTGAATATTTTCTGTTTTCCTCCAGCTATTCCATCTCCCTAGAAATTATTTTACAATTTATTTAGCTCTTAAATTGTATGAAGCAGCTGAAAGCATAATAATAGGAGTAGTAATAATAATAACAACCAAACAAACTTGCTACATAAAAGATTTCTCTTTTTCCTCTCAAATGTAGTATTTCTCTCAAAAGATTTCCATGTAGACCATAGGATCAGCCAGACTCTCTCTGTTAAGATTGTTGCAAGGAACTGGGGAGATGGAGGTGTGGGAAAGGTTACAGTCAGAAGCTCCGCAGTGAGGCAAGGAGGCAATTAGTTTCTGGGAAAATAACATCTTCCTTTCTCTAACACAATTCCCTGCTCACTGTTAGAAATGACTTTTTCTGTGATTCTGAAAGTACCCCATTAAAGTCTACTTATTCCAGGAGCAATCTGTTTGTTTGCTCTACGTTAGTAATAAATATTCACATTTAAATAAAAAACTCCCTAACATTTTTGAACTATCGAGTACATGAATGAACACAATAAAAGCAAGTTATTTTGAGAGCAGTAGAATTATTAACGCTTCATCGCCTACAGATTTTAATGTTGTCCCCTAACTCTTCTAAGAAAAGTAAGCCTAAGTTTTCCATAATCTCGTGACATCCACCAGAAGCGTGTGACGTGGCTACCCAGGGTACTAGAGGCGTGGTTGTGGGGACATTTGGCTGATTCCAACCACAGTCAATAAATTCCGAATTTCTGTCTCCCTTCCCACCAGAGATCCATATTTGGGTCTCTTCCTTCCACTTGCCAAATTTCAGGAAGCTTGTAGTAACCTAATCATTGCACAAACTTACATCACCATCTTCTGTCTTGTAAAAATGGGTCAATGGATTTAGAATCATAGAATCATAGAATCATCCAGGTTGGAAGAGACCCTTGGGATCATCGAGTCCAACCATCTACCCTACACTACAAAGTTCTTCCCTACACCATATCCCCCAACACCACATCTAAACGGCTCTTAAACACATCCAGGGATGGTGACTCAACCCCCTCCCTGGGCAGCCTATTCCAATTCCCGACCACTCTTTCTGTGAAAAATTCTTTCCTAATGTTCAGTCTAAACCTACCCTGTTGGAGCTTGAAGCCATTCCCTCTCGTTCTGTCATTAATTACCTGTGCGAAGAGACCAGCACCAACCTCTCTACAGTGTCCTTTCAAGTAGTTGTAGAGAGTGATGAGGTCTCCCCTCAGCCTCCTCTTCCTCAAACTAAACAGTCCCAGCTCCTTCAACCGCTCTTCATAGGATTTGTTTTCCAGGCCCTTCACCAGCTTCGTTGCCCTCCTCTGCACTCGCTCCAGCACCTCGATCTCTCTCTTGGATTGAGGTGCCCAAAACTGGACACAATACTCCAGGTGTGGCCTCACCAGTGCTGAATACGAATTTACGCGTTGGTAGGGAAGGAGAGATGGGCAGATACAGAAACAAAGTCTTAATTTGTTTTGTATAAGAAACCTTAATTTCCTTTCAGAAGCTGAGTAGAAAAGAAAGCACAATCAATTACCAGATAGATTTTATTTATTTTGGTGCAGTTTAAGTTTAATCAATCATGATGGTACTCCTTAAGCGTTGTAAACATATCAAAACTGTTTCTCAGCACCGGGGAGAGACTACCAGATTTGGATTTTAAAGTGGGAATAGTATTAAGAGCCTATTGCTGTGTGAAATTGGCTTTGCTGGAGGATAACTCAATGTTTCACAGAGTTCTCCGCCCCAATGAACCTCTACCTGGAACCGTTTATGTCATTTATTCAGCTTTCAGGATTAGGGTGTAGCATTATACTTCTCATAATCTATTAGCTGTTTTCCTGGAGACCCCTGATTCTAATTGCTGCCATATATGAGGCATCAGACCAATAAATTTGGAAGAGTTATGCCAGAGAAAAATAGTTCCTACATGAGCAAAATGCTCTTTATTGCCTTCTAATGGCTCATTACTACTGAGTGCTCTATTCCATGTCAAAGTAGTACTGAGATAATTATTCTTTTAATTATTTTAAATCCTTTACCAGAATATCAATGTTTAGCCTGTGCCCAAACTACAAATAGAGATTTTCTTGTTGTTTTTCAGGGAATTTCTTTATTATTTTTTTGTGTAAAGCTCTCCTCTTTCAGCACAATGTAAAAAATATCCATTGTGGAGTCTTACAGGATGAAGAACCCTTTCAGCGAAGAAATTTTTCCTAATGTCCAATCTAACCCTTCCCTGGCACAACCTGAGGCCATTTCCTCTTGTCCCATCACCTGTTCCTTGGGAGAAGAGACCGCCCCCCCCTGGCTACACCCTCCTTTCAGGGAGTTGTAGAGAGCGAGAAGGTCTCCCCTCAGCCTCCTTTTCTCCAGGCTGAACACCCCCAGCTCCCTCAGCCGCTCCTCACGAGACTTGTGCTCCAGACCCCTCACCAGCTCCGTTGCCCTTCTCTGGACCCGCTCCAGCACCTCAATGTCTTTCCTGTTGTGAGGGACCCAAAACCAAACACCATGTGTCATCTATAGCAAGTTAAGCTTTCTGCTTTTCTTTAGAAAAGCAGTAAAAAGTGTAAGAGGTATTAATTGAAACTTGCAGGTTTTCAAAAGCACAGCCGAATGCATAAATCAAAGGCAGAATAAACAGGAAGTCCAAGAGAGAACTGTTTAGTAGATGTACTACAAATTAATGTCACTTAAGTGGTGGTTGACATGGGCCTACAAATCAAATTACAAAATTCCCTGCTCATTTCAGTGAGAAGTTTCCATGTGACAGAGGTGTAGGTGGTCACTGTGAGGTATTCACTGGACAGACACCTTCTCCCAGGTGGCCGCATACCATGTTAGCTGTTGGTGGTGTGAATCCAGGTTTTGCAATAGGTCTAATGGATTTGAACCACAATCATAGAATCATAGAATCATAGAATCATAGAATCACAGAATGGTTTGGGTCGGAAGAGACCTTAAAGATCATCGAGTTCCAACCCCCCTGCAATGGGCAGGGACACCTCCCACCAGACCAGGTTGACTCAAAGCCCCATCCAGCCTGGCCTTGAACCCCTCCAGGGATGAGGCGTCCATAACTTCTCATATCCTCAGGGTATAATACATATTTTTTTGTATTAACTTGTATTTCTGTGTTTTGTTAAATTTCTGGTAGCCATTTAAATCTAGCTTCTTCTCTTTGTAAGGCACCTGGAAAGAGCTATATGAGGATTCATCTCTGTACTGAAGGAGAAAGATGAGAAGACGGACCCATACAGGGTATAGCATACACAGACCCAGATGAAGAAAAGCGGTTCCACAGTATTAACCTCAGGACCATTTGGAGGGTGATGAATGAACTCATTAACCAGCCTTTCTATTTACTTCTGTAAGGTCTTGCAGTGGATGGATTGTGGTCGACAGCACAGCTTGCATAGGTTTTCATAGATATCTCTTATTAGTGACTAATAAGAAATTATTAGTCATAAATATCTGTAATCATTGGAGTCTTTTATGAAGTTACAAACTTAGATTAAGAGAAACAACATAATTGTGTAATAAAGATACAGCTGAAGTGAGACCTTGTGACTGCCTTTCTATGCTCCTGCCAAGTTCAAGAAGGAATAACAGCTGGTGAGATTGTTGATATTTGAGGAAGACTTACTTAGCAAAAAAATTCTGCTTGTTTCTGTGGGACTGGCAGCTTAACTTCTTGAGAAACGTTAGTATCAATCTCATCAATGAGAAGCTCGTGTTTCTCCACTAGTTTTAGTCAGTCATGAAGGATTCATGACTTCACAAACACGTGTTGTGATACCACAGTCAGGTTGTTTTTAACTCCCTAAGCACACTCATAAGCTTAATGAGTGATATTGTGTGAAATCCAAAGCCAAATTGAAATCCTTCAATTTTCAAATCCATCAAAATTGAAAAAGCAATGGTGGATTTCTTACCTTCTGCTCCAACGCCGTAGGCGAGAACCTCACCTACAGTTAATCATCATAGATCTGATAAATTCACCAGGTGAAGACCTTCCTTTTATTCTTTCTGAACCTGAAACACGTTTCATAAATTTCTTCTCACTTCCTTCTCTAGGGAAAGTAAAATTGTATTAATGATCATTTGAAACAGAATCATTTTAGTCTTTTATGGTTATTGTCAAGTGTAGAGATACTGCCTGTGCAATGTAAATGTGAAGTCTACGTAGCAAATAAATAACGTAGAAACACTTATTTGTATTGAAGCTTGTATGAAGAAATGTTATTCTTTATTAGAGTGCAATAAGTTGGAAAGAAACAGATATTTTCAAGCAAGTGCAAAGTTCAATAGCAGCGAAATATGCTGAAACACCCCAAGGCCATCATCTTTCCATATAGAATTTTCAGCACAAAATCTGGCAAGCTACATTGGTAGCAATGTGTGTGCGTGAGGCCTCCAGACCAACAGCACCACGAAACCAGTAGCCACCAAGATATACTCAAAACCTGTGATGTGCAGGCAACATCTAACACCGTCCTCACTGTCAGCATTGCCCTACTTTTATCCAAAACCTGCAGCTACAAGTACTCATCCTTTTTTAGCAGAGGAAGGGTTCTTGCCCAGAAGATTTATAATCTCTATATAAAATACACCTGAGGGATAAGAAATGACATTTAACAACATCAGCAAGTCATCCTGCTGCTCACATGATTATTGACAGTTAATATGAATGCTGTCGTTGTGTTTTGATACTCAGATGATAGGTATGGTGGTGGTTTTTGGTCTTCTAGAAGAAATAAGTCCACATATGGTGACAAGGAAAATATTTCACAGACTTAGAGAAACACCGGGCAGCTGTGAGACAAATTAACTTGGGAAGCATATAAGCGTTAAAGGCAGGCAAATTTCATATAAAATGAAAACAAAGATGAAAGTAAGAATGCAAAGTTTTACACAAAGACTCTCACAGATCTTGAAAGTGTTAATTAGTGTGAATAGGTGTATGAATAGTTTCCCTTATTCTGAGTTCTTGTTCATACGGCGTTAAACATTTGGGCTTTAGTAGGAAATTATGGCTTGAATCAGAATCATCAAAAATAATTCTGGCAGGGGCAAACCTTGGGGTTGTATGCAGCCTGTGTTTGCAAGATCAAATGAACAAATGCCTTCCATTCATTTTTATGGTCCTTTCACCAAATTTTCATGCCCAACCACTAGCCAGTGTCTCGATGTGGTATAAACTCCTTTCTTTGGCAGGCTGAGGGCAACATCTTTACATTTTTTTTTAAAACCCACAAAGATCCTCCATGCTGGCTCAATAGAACCAATGGACTTAAGTCTTAAATATGCCATTGAATTAATACTGAATGGCTGTAGCATAGTCAAAATTTTCTGTTTGTAGCGTACGCTTTTGTTCTTCAAGGTTATTATAGTAGGACAAATACTGTAAGCCATAAGGATATACAAGATAAGCCATAAGTCATGGGGGCCAACAAAGCAAGACTTGGCCTTGCCTTTGACAGAGGCTGTAAATTTGACAACATTGACCTAGACACATGGGCACAGCTATTATTTAATTCAAGTACATCTCCTGAAAGCTCTACAGGGGACCCTTGGCTAAAGCTGTTCTTTTCTGGCAAAGCCTTTGAAACAGGGCAGCGCTGCAATTACTCTTTTAAAGGCAGTGTAAGGTGCAGCCAGAACCGAAATTCACACTGAAGCTTGCAGTTGTGCAGAAACAAACCCAGAGACTTCATTTTAAGATTATGATTGAGTTTCTTCCGCACCAGTGAATACCATTACTCTAAGTATGCTTCCAAAATTCTGTTTATAGGCAAAACCATGGGGTGTTTTCAACTGAAAACAGAGGAAAAGGAGATGCAGCAAATAATGAAAAACCCAAATAGATATCTTGTTTATTCTTGTTATAATTGGTCCCCTGTAGTGTTGCTAATAAAATAAATGACAGCCAGAAAGCAAGTGAAAAAACAGAACATCTACTCTTTTCTTTGCAGCTGCTTTCAGGAGGCCCTAGGCTTGGATGATGAATGCTGCTAAGTGAGAAAAGAGTTTTCCTTTAAAACACCAAGCCTTCCTTTAAGCTTTTATCTGATGTTCAGGCAGAAACATTATGTGCAAGTTGTAAAGTAAAAAATTCATGTAAAGCACTAATATGTTTGTAGATCAGCGGAAAAATTGGACAAATATGTAAATACCCTACCGCTTATAACACGGAGCAATTTACTTCCCTGTCATGTTTCAGGGCTGCTACTATGTGCCTAGACTTATTAATTAGTACAATGAATCAGATAGTGGGAATACCAGTAGAATTTCCTCCTACTTGAGAAATACAACATGTGCTTTTATCAAGACTTCTTCTATGTATATTTATGTAAAGTTGTTAGATAAAGGAATAAATAGAAATTAAACTGAATAAAGCACAAATTTTTAACCTTGTAGTCCTGGAAGCGACATGAGAATGGTTAAGAGTCTTGGATTACGTCTGATGTCTTAGAAATCTGGTGGTTACCTTGTTACTTACTACAAAAATTAGTGAAATAAGGCTTCATGCGAAGAAGGGTGTTTTTAAGAAAACTTGCTACGAGCGTAAAGAATTGTTTGGCAAAATGAAAAATGAGTTGCTCAGACCATACATCCAGCAGACATTGGCAAGTCTAATCTTTCTGATTATCTCTTCAATAAATCTTAATTTTAGAGCAAAATTGCCATTTCAAAGTCTTCTTTTGAGCTAGCAGAACAGTACAGAGGATGATGGAATTCCAATTTCATAAATCACATTGCAGAACATACATCCAGCTCACAAGGAATGTCTTCAGTAATATTTTTCCAGTCCTATTTCAGACGAATGAATCCTTTAAGGACACGTTTGTATGTTGCGATAATCTACTGGTTTTCTGTTCAGTAATTCCTATCAATAATGATACCTCTCAGGCCAAGCCTTTTTCACTTGAACCTTTACGAAATTTTGTTTTTACTGTTCCTAAACAACTCCAGTGCTCTTGACAGACTGGTACGTGCTGTAATTCATGTCTGGAAACCTGTAGGTGAGACTATTGCTGTGCCTTAAATGACTTTATTACTACTTTCCTGAAACCTTCAGCCAAAGATCCAAATGTGCAACCACTTCTGGAGTGACACCGCCCCCAATTACCTCGTTTTGAGGGCAGTTGTGAATGTCATTTCTTGAACTTCTCACATACTATGGTAATGGGGCAACTTCTTATTTTCTTTCTGTGTTAAAAACAAACAAACAAACAAACAAACAAAAAACCCCATGAAAAATTCATGGAATAGTTTACACAAAAATACAATCCTTGCAGTGGCAGGAATTTTTTGGTGTGAATAGGTTCGGACTGTTTCCCCAGTCTGAGTCCTTATCTTAGTTGCATCATATATTTGGGCATTAGCAGGTAGAAATGTATGACTTGTCGATATCTTTGGAGGAGCTGTATCTTGTGAGCATTTAGTGAATAAAACAGGAAGAGTATCAAGGCATCTCCATGGCACTTAAAGCGACACCATTACCAGGGCTGGTCACAAAAATGTCAGCCAATGACTTGGCTCAACACAGTGCATTTTCTTCCTTCTGCTCCTTGTAATGATTTTAACGTTAATATTCTGCTATGCATTAAACTAGCTTACTGATAAATATTGCCTTGATATCAAAATTGCTTATACTGTCCCCTTGGGTTTCCTGATATCTAACAGACATTAACTTTAAAAAAGAGTTTTTATGAATACTCTGGGGGAACTGACCATTTGGAATGGGATTGATGATGTAAAAAGTGTGGTTGTAGTCAAACGGAACTTTTACGTTACTCTTATTGTCGTCTGAAACTGCTCTCTATGAGCTATTCCATTATAAGGTTTAAGACTAGAAAAGAAAATTTCTTAGTCATTAGTAGAAATATGGAAATCAGCTTTGGCTTGCATCCAAGTTGACAGGTTAATAAATATTAAAAGCTAAAGAGAAAAATAAGAATTCTTGACTCAGTTAATTCTAAATGATGTAGCACCTTTTACACCCTGGTTTTATGCTGTGCCTTGGGAAATATTCATATGAAATATTATGTGGGGTTATTTTGTACCGTCGTCTTTAAAATACACTGGTTTATGACATGTGCATGGAAAGTTATAATAGCCGTGAGTCAGAGGATTATTTAAGGATATAGTTCACTTCTGATGGTACACTTAATTTCAATGTTACTATTTTGGATGTAGAATTATTTTTTGATTTAAAATCAGGCATATGCATTTTGTAACAAATAAATGCAAGAAGCATTTGTATTTAGGTTTAATTGTAAATGGAAGAGTCAAAGCTAATCCTTCTTTATAAGCAACAGAACACCGCATTAATCCCAGTAGCTGATGTATAATGTAAGAAACCCTTAATAATGGAAATGAAAATAAATAAATGTCCATCCTGTACGCTTGGGCAAGGAGGTTGATAAATCTCAGTGCAAATGCATTAAACTTGATACAGAGCTATGCCTTAGAGATCATACCACTGAAAAGGTATGTGCAACATTTCGTAGCGTTTGTATTGCAGCTCTTCAAGACTGCAAATCAGGAGGGAATTTTTAAGTCTTCTGATAGTTTGAAAGTTCTTCTTCAATTTCTTTTAAATGAGCTTATCTACATTTTCACATTAGGTTTCTTGAATATTTTTTTCTCTCTAACATTTGATTATATGCTGTTTGTTTACTCTATTTATTTGCTTTATAAACCCAAGAAAAGAAAACATTCTTCTCATTTCCTCTTTTTATCTTCTCTCATACTCAACCCTCTCGCTGTTTCTCTGCAGTATGGTACCTATGCATACAATCTGCAACTGGCTTTTTTCTCTACAAACAACTCATGATTAATATAAACAAGCTCAGATTGATTCAGATACAATAGGGGCTGAAGAGTGATGGCTGATGCAAACAGGAAGGGTGATCAGTATTGCTCTTGCTGCATGATGAATTACACTACATCATGCATTAAAACAATGAATTGTCCTTCAGGATATCAAAGACATTAGCTAACAACATGATGGCGAATATATGGTCTTTTATCTGATGGGAAGAGTATGCCTTACAGAGGATGGGAAGGCTAGAGGAGCATCAGGAGGATGGCTGATGGGATTTTTGGAAGCTCGCTGTGTGGAGCTGCTTCATTGATGAAACACACTGCCCAAAGTACGCCTTCTACAGCGAGCTCTCTTCCTGCCGCTTTTTGAGAAGTTGCATTTTAATCATCATCATCGTCATCACCACCTTCCTTAAATGAGTGAAGGTCAAACCTAATCAAGCGAGAGTGGAGGTTGGAAAAAAGGGGCGATTGCCTGGTGTCAGTCTCACAGATGAAGCAGCAGAGATCTTCCAGAGCAGCGACCCACACCTCAAAGACAGCCCCTAAAAAGCCAGCATCTCCCGTTTGACAGTCCTGATGGTCTTGTTCTCCAGCCCCCCAAACCTGATGTACTTCAGTGGTAAATGTATCTGAAGACACAGCATGCACTCCCTCTCTCTTCCAGTAATAGTTACAGGAGACTGTGCTTTGGAGGCCACTGTATTGCCAACCGTTGAAATTTTCGGCAATATGTTCATGATAGACAGCAAAACGTGCTTGTGAACGAAGCAGGCCATGAACACTCTCCAACTTCAGGCCGGCTCTCAGGTTATGGGTGGCATCCTTACAGCTAAACTAGTATTTCAGAATAGGTTGGCTGCACCTGCACTACCTGGTGGGAGCGCTGCCTGTCCCGAGTTCCATCCAGTACTCTGTCTAGACATGGCCTAGGAGGGTGCCGGACCAAAGCTGCACCTTGGACCTCACTGGCAACGTGACAGACAGCAGGGACACGTACTAGTCCATAAGGTCTGGCCTGTTTCTTTTGAAGACGTAGTTTTCTTCTACTACGTCTGTTCTCTTGTCTTTAATAATAATTTCTTCATATGCAAGACTGCTTTTTTTTGGTGTCAGTATTTAGCAAAATGGGCTGTGCTACTACTGCGGCTAATAATTATTTTTATATTAGCCTGTAATGGAAATATTTCTTTGGCAATAGTTTAGTAAATTTCCTTTATAAGAATGTATCACACTGCTCGAATATCACAAATTGCATTTGTACTTATGAATAGTTTGTGGGCCAATTTAATTGGCAAAAACCACCTCCAGCACAAATACAAGAAAAGAATAGAATAAACAAAGTCTTTCACGTTTAACTACCGTTTCCAGTGATCAGGTTGGCTGATGACAGGGAAAATACTTGTGTTGTTACCTCGCAGTCAATTAGACACCTTCTGGGTGTTAATCAACAATTCTAATTGTATATTTCTTAGCTTTATAAAAAGTTCAAGCACCTTCATTTTTTATTTACAGACACTATCCTGGACCTGTTCATCAATAGCTGTTCAGAACTATCCCAGAAATTTAAGTTCACGTGCAAATGCAGGGAAACAAGACTTCGGATAATGGGAACACAAAAGATGGTTATAAGCGCACAATTTTCACTTTGTGTAAAAATAATACCCAATACCCGACAACAATTTTAAAGCTCTCCCCATTATTCCATCTGAACAGATAATTTACTTTGGTGTTGGGCTATTTTTTGCCCAATCAAAACTAATCATCCCGATCAACTCTAATGACGTAATGTTTGAAATAGGATTATTCTGCTTGATCTGCTGCAGGGCATTAAAAATTATATTTCCTTCCAGGCCAGACTGCATCAGTTCTTGTTCACTTGCTTAATTTCAAGGGAAACTTTAAGGAAACTAATAAGGCACTAATTCTCACTTAATTGGAATGCCAATACTTTCAACTCTGAAGTACCTCAAAATTTCAGCATTCAGCAGTAATTTTCAACTTTTCGTAATGACTTTTTGTGATTAAGACAGAGTGATTTTTTTTTTTCATATTGTTGTCGTGTCTTTAACAAAGGGGTTTCTGTGGAAAAATATACTTTCAGAAATTTTTGAAGTGTCATTGAGTGATGTTTCCAAAATTTCTAATTTGTCTCTAAAACGACTGGTTTTTCATATGCATACCAAGAGCACAAAGAATGACAAAAATTACCATACTGACTCCCAGCAATGTGCCATCCACTCCAGTACTTGTCCAGCAGGTGCCAGATGAGGAGAAGTTTTTTAAAATCTCTCATTTAGTACTCAAGCCCCTTTCTTCATTGTGGACATCCCTTAAGATGGAGGAACCCGGGGTCGGTCCTGACTTTCCTCCTCTGCTTTGAAGTCATTTACTTTTTATCTGCCTTGCCTGAGACAGCGGTTTCATTTCACTGATAGATGTTATGTCACCTTACAGCTATCTTGGGCTTCTTTCACTTTATGAGGGCTGTTTTCCTCTACACATTTTCATTTCAACTCTTGTCTTCTTATATAAATGATGAGCTCTTTAAAAACATCCTACTGTAATCTATTGGCACAGATCAAGGAGTGTCTGCAATCCGCAAATGAAACTGGTGTGTGGGTTGTGGTTATCTCAACTCTATTCTATTCGAGACACCAGAATCATAAACTTTGACATTTCACAGAGGAAATGAAACGGTCTTATATTTTATCTGGCATAACTATACTCTCATTTGTTTCAATTGCCTCAAATTACACTGGCAATATATACTGTTAGTAACAAGACCAGTTATATCAAAGATAATAATAAAAATATGTTTGTTTCAGACTGAACTGAATTTTCAATTTGGTTGCTTTCCAAAACAGAGCAGTAGTAGAAGTAGTATATTAATCTGCACAATTTAAGCTTTAATGGGCTAGGAAACATGCTTTTACATTAATATGATTTAAACCTAAAGTACTGCAGTTCTATTAAAAATAAATCAGCTTCTGCGTGCACGTCTGAATAACCAGGGTTTTTACAACTTATATTGCTTTTTCTTTTCTCTAAAAGGAGGAGACAATCCTGAAGGGATTGACATGGGAACTGCAAGCCGCAGTGAATAATGACAAACATACCCAGCAGCTGAAGTGTATTAGGAAGAAATTCTTTGCTGTGAGGGTGGTGAGACCCTGGCCCAGGTTGCCCAGAGAAGCTGTGGATGCCCCATCCCTGGAGGGGTTCAAGGCCAGGCTGGATGGGGCTTGGAGCAACCTGGTCTGGTGGGAGGTGTCCCTGCCCGTGGCAGTGGGTGGAAGTGGATGGTCTTTAAGGTCCCTTCCAACTCTAACCATTCTATGATTCTATGAAGTGTAAAGCAGATGACCTGAGTATCTTTAACACGCTTCTGCTCTCAAAAAGTATACAAGCAAACTACATTAATTCGTGGGATTTGAATTTTTTTTCCACCCACTGTGTTATTGTTTAATGCCTGATTCAAGCCCAGCATCTAGGATTGGTGTAGGGGTCAGGACACATCAGCCACACTCGGTGGATGCACATCTTTCCTGTGCTGTTTCTGTGTGAGAACTTCGACACAAAGCCTCACTTTTCTTGTGCGTTGCTCTCTCTTTGCCCAAGATCCAGCATGAACCAGTTTTGATGGTTTGCTCTTCCCGCTGTGGTTAGAACCTCTTTCCTTTATGCGGGAGGATGGAAGCTTTCCCAAGGGCTGTGGCAGAAAACCCGGGAGACGAGGTGACATCAGCCAGGTGGCCAAAGTCCTTGGTGACAGGGAATAGAGTAAAGAAGAACAGCAAGAGGGAGAAGAGCAAGTGTGAACTTGGACACTGGAATCTCATTTTGGAAACATCATAAATTTCCATGATCTTTTTTTTCTGATATGGCTTTTATGAAGGTACAGATGGGAAAATTGCTGGTGTGGTGGGTAGTGCAAAGCAGTAAAAATGATCAGTCTGATCCAAAAAGCAAAAAAGTGAAACAGTGAGACTTGGCTTCCAGGAATCAATGGGAAAAAAAGGTTGGAAGCTTATCTTAATTTGGCACTGCTTGTTAACTGCATGTGTCAGAGAAACTTCATTATAAAACAACACAGAAAAAAAATAAATTGTTAAGACAACAATGGTAAGGTTCTAAAGCCAAGTGTTTGAAAGTAAAGACACTCCAGTGTGCAGCAGAATTTATCACCCCTTCTGCTGTTAGTCATTCATTAAGCAACGGAGTAGACCCCTTTTCTAACAAGATCTGTGCTTCTGTGAGCTGTGATGTTGTGACCTATTGCTTGAGCAGTCTCTGGAAATAAAAATAATTAGTAATAGACTGACCACAATTCAGTCATGTCTACTGTTAACATTCATTCTTGGAATTTAACTGCTCCTTCAGCTAACGTGATAGTGCTTTTGCACCCAAATTAGGTACTTTTTTAAACAGGAAAAGAAAGAAAATAGGCTCAGGTAATGATTATTCAGTAATTAAGAGACTATCCTAGTTCATGAATGACATTTGAATGTAGATCTGAGGCTTTGTACCAAGAGCAGGCAAGCACTCTGGGAGAAGAAATTGTTCACAAAGTGTTCACTTCTAGTGACTAATGAAAGATAAATGTGGTGTTCAGGATGTTTAAAATCTTCAAAAATTCTTATGGATATTGTTTTTGTAATATTTAATCTCAAAGGCTAACTGCCAGATAACCTTTCATCTTCAGAAGCTCTAAATCAGTAGGAGCTCCCTTTCGTAGGACCTGGCACTAAAATTGCTCAGAAACAGTAAATGATGCCATAATTGTAACTATAACTGCATGAATAAAAGACCTTTGGTGCATGAGATGATAAGATTTCCGAGTTACCTTCTGGCCACTCAAATACTCTGACCATCCTGAGGAGATAAAAGCACACATAAACCCAGTTGTTTGGTCTCCAGCAGAGTTGGGCTGAGCACTGGGGAAGGAGTGTAGCTGGAACGTATTTCTGATTAGGTCACTTAATAGGGAAGGCAGAAACCAAAAAACCTGTATTCTACTTTGTAATAAAGGTGCAATCAGGAATTATGTAGACTGGGAGGGTGCTCTCTAATGAAGCCTGACTAGCAGTGTGTTACATGGCCACATTGAGGATCCAGTCCTAAAAGAGACTGAGAACTTTGACAGTGATAATTATTCTGCATTTTCTCTGGCTCGGGCCAATTGTTTTCTTAGTCAGTAATTAATGGAAGGTTTATTTAGGATTTATGAGCTTTTAGTATAACAACGAGTAGGTATTCCACCACAGCATATAGCACAGAGGCCTCGAGGTAATTTGCTTTAAGAGACAGCACCTCGTCTCAGTTCAGAGCATTTCAGGCAGAGTTGTGTTTTAGTCTATGCTTCTAGAGCACTAGTTACGCTTTAATAGACTGTCAAACAAGTACAACATCTCCTATTGACATCAGTGAGTTTTGGATTCAGCTTATTTGATTAGCAGCTATTCACTTTGCCTGAGTTCGGAGCATGAAACGATGGTTCAACACAGCACAGCGATTTAATTTCTTAAAACCTCAGCGCACGCTTAGCATTAGTCATGTAAAATTTACATGGAAAGATTTTTTGTGTTTGTTTGTGGCAGGATAATTTCCCGCAGCCTAGACTTCTTTGTCTCTTGGAATATACTAATGCTATCCAGTTAATTTTTGTCATTAAACCCCGAAGAAAAAAAAATTATAATTCTAACCCTTACACAGAATGGAAAATTTGCTAAACTAAGATTAGGTAGAACACATTAGCATGTGCACAAGTACTTAATTACATTAGTGATGCAAATGTTTTGCAAGATTATGGTTTTGTAAATAAAATGATCTTGTTATTATAGAGAATTTGTGATAGCTGCAATGAGAAGGAGGCTCAGAGGCTCTGAGAAACGAAGCACACCACCGTGTTTAGTGCCTAAACCAAGGGATCCTTTGAATCCTGAAAACAGTATTAAAAAATCACTGTTGAACTTTACATGGTAGATTCTGTAAAAGATCTCTTCTGATTTTATTCTTGTTCTGTAGGGATTACTTTAACTTTAGTATAATATAACCAGAGCATTTTTTACCTAGCTAAGCTTCTGGATGTTCTAAATCCCCAACAATCAAACACGCGTGTGAGTACAGAACTGATTTCACACCTCCAACACTAAAACTTGGATTACCTATTCATACATTTACTTTACAAAATAATAGACAACATAATATGAAATATGCTGCAATGAACAGCTAGGATTCTTAGGAAACAGGGGATCATTTCACATTTACACTTGGCAGATGATAGTCCACATCTTGAAAATTGGTGCTTACATGTCTAAAATGTTAATATTATTTTCTATCCACCTGAAGCTGTTTACTAAGCTTCTTACATTTGTATTTTAACATGAAAGTGTTGATTTTCATTTGCTATTAATAACGATTCTTTTTGCTTTCTTTTTTGGGGGCCATATTTCTTGAACATCTTCATATTTTTGCTGAATTCTGTGGGAATCTTAGGTGAACAAAGATAAGAGATTTGACTGTAAAATACTTTTAGCGCTTAAATACAAAGTATTCTTGCTTGATTAGCAAATAAGAGAGTCTGAACATAATTCTTCTTTGATGACCTTCATAACTCGGCATGGTTTTTGCCGGGGGCAGCAATCCCAGTCTTATAGTTATCCGTGTCCTTCTGTCAGGGCACAGGAAGGGCTGGCTGCTCCCTAAGGGACAGGGAGCCGGGAGCAGGTCATGATACAAGAACGAACTTATGTTGTGGAACATGTAAGAGTAGGAGGAAAAAAAAAAAAATTAAAAAATTATTCACATTGCAAAAACGGAAATTAGGGTGCACTAAGAGGTGTAGTTGCTTGTGTAAGGCTTATTCCCCTTCTCTGTGGGAGCAGGTTGGGTGCTGAAGAAAGCCAAAGTATTCTATATAAAAATAGTGTATAATCAGTTAAGCCGTCGTAAGGTTTTAACATAAAGAAGCAGAAAGTGCCCATTAAGCGCTTCTTAAACACGAAACTGTGATTTTAAAGACTAACCCCTCATTGTTTACAGCAGAATTTAAAGTGTGTTTTCTCAGTTTTCTTAAAGGAAAGACTTCACAGAACTCCACAATCCTATTTTTCCTCATTTGTCTTTCAGCTTTAAACTCGTGACCCATTTGTGCCGAGTTTTGGCATTTTAACCAAGTGCCAAAGGAATGTTGGCATTTCACTGTATTTTGTAAGGAATATGTTAGCCAGAATACATAAATCAGAACCTGAATAGCTGCCTTTTATCATTTTAAACCTAAATAAAATTAATTTTTTTCTGAAAGGATAACAAGCCTGGGTTTGTGTCCAGGAACACCATCCAACCTCCAGCAGTTTATGGCATCTCTGGTACAGCATATCACGAGGGGATCGATTCTGGAACACTTGTTGGGAAGACAGCCAAAAATTTGCTGAGGAATCCAGCCCCTGCAGGACAAAACACGATTTTAACCCTGTTTAATAAATAAATAAATAAATAAAATCCCGGCTAAATATGAATGTAATTTCAAAGCCATGTCATTTCTTTTTTTTTTTTTTTTTTTACATGGATTTTCTCTCTGCTTCCTTGATTTTTGCCTGTTACATCAAAGGAGGTAGAAGACATAAAAAGGACATAGAATATTTTACAATGGGGAAAAAAAGCCCTATTCTCCCTGTTCTCACTCCAAGTTTCCTTATGATGTATGTCGGTACATGTAGATATAGACGCATAAAGCTATATAGAGACGTACATACATACATACACACACACATGCGGTGCCAGATCCTCAGCTGATGGAAAGAACAGTTATTATTTATAATAAATTGTTTCGTCACAGGATGAGTATGTGTCTCATAAGGACATATGCAATATCACAAGTATAAATAATACAGGATAAACAATGCTATCCTATTTATGTGTTAAAATCTAAATCTAAATATGTATATCTATACATGCAGACGTATACAAATATATATACACACAAATATGCAAGAGACTGGTTTGCAACTGTCAGTCTATCTGTCCATTTATCTATGTAATTTCAAACTATTTCTGTAATACCATGATGCTTTACTGCCATGAAACTCATTTCATATTCCATCAGTCCCTTTGAAAATGATGAAGTGAGATCATTTACCCTGTTCTTGTTAATGGGCTGGGCTTTTTATTCTTACTACAACAAAATGAGAGAATAGCTTGGCAAATTCATATCCATTACTACAACAGATGTACCGCAGTGATACCAGTCAGATCATGTTTAATATTTGTGCTAATAAAGAAAAATATTCTGTCATTTGACAAAGTCTGAAATGAGAAAAGTTGGTGCATTTCCTTTCTGACTGAAAGTACGCCTGACCTTCAAATTCCACGTCTTTCTGTGAGAACTCCTGCAAAGTTCAAGAACGCTTAGGCACATATGACTTTGTTTGGGACTTGTGTAAGTCTGGAGATATCTACTTTTAGCATAAGGCGGTAATTAATAATACTTTGCAGGCATCCAAATGTCTCTAAGCCTTCTGCAAAATTTAATTAATACTTATAACAACCTGGAGAGGTAGTCATGGGAGATAAAGGAATCCTTTCACATGAATTGAAATGCAGCTGTCCTCGGACTGGCATGTAGCAGCTGTTTAACAGGAGGGGGAAGCACAGTTTAAGGCTGGAGATGAGCTAAGAGGAAATTTCAGTAGCAAAAGTAGAGCGTCCAAGGTTGGTTGAAGGGTGGACGTTACAGCAAATGCTTTGTTGACTGTATCACAACTCCAAATACCTGACTTACAGTAACTGTAGTTTGTTGTACATTGAGTAGAGAAATAGACACTTTGCTAATGGATGCCTTCTCTGTACTTAGATGGACAGATAATTAATTAAACAAATCAGACGCAAACAAAATTATATTTTGATAAAAATGATGTGCCAAATGGTATTTCTGATTTCCCCAATGTGATCATAGCATCACAACTCAGAGAAAATCTACTCTACTAGTTTTGAAACAATTGCTTGAAGACGTGTGGAGGGGCAGAAGTAATATTTATTTACGATAAAGCTGTCATTATAGTTCTCAAATAACAAGATGTCATTATAAAATCAAAATAATGTAATTTTCTATTACATTATCAACAGCTCACTGTTGATAGAGGTATCTAAGCATTTTGGAGGCCTTATTTGCAGTTGTGATTGAAGGTCTTTGGGCAGGTAAATGTGTTCACAGAGCAATTGTCCATTACATGCACTTTGGATGTGATAATCACGGATATGGACTTATCAGGGTCATTTCTGTTTATAGAATAGTCCCTTTCCAGAGTTTCTGGCAGTGAAAGGTTTCAAGAAAATTGGCTTGTCATTATGGAAAGACAGTCAACAGCCATACAGGTTTATTGGGATGAGAGAATCTGCCCGTAGAGCGCGGGGGACTCTCCTCCCATCGTGCTTGCTGGGGAACCTTCAGAGATTTACAACACATTTGGATGACTCTGGCTGTTGATGTGGCTTTATTAAAGCATCCATTGTAGTTCACTTTCATTAGTGCCATATTAAGGGCTTAGAAGCTAATACAACTCTCCATTTTCTGCTGTTGTAGTTCAGATAATATTAATATATTAAATATCATTACTTTCAAATGACTTGCGGTAAAGGGAGTCAGCAATATTCCCCCGGGTTATTTCCTTCATTTAAAGAGACATGCTTCTCCTGCAGAGTGGTAGTGGCAATAGTATTTTGACAAACAGCTATAAAACAAGAAAAAGTCCTACTTTCCAGTATTAATCCATCAGGAAGCTTTTAGGGATTCATCTTGTCTGCAATATTCATAGGCAGCAAAATGTCCTGAATGCCCTACAGAATTTGTGCAGAGTCAGGCAGGTGATTGATAGTGAAGTTCTGTTCTGAGTCACTCTCAGTATGTAATTCTATTTGTCTTGCCAAACACTAAAGAGCAAGCAACTCATAAAATGTAAAGGTAACGGGGCTCGTATTTTCCCCCATTTAAGAAAGAACCTGGTGTCTCTACTTCACTGTACTTCACTGAATGTAACAAATTTCCATTAAATCAAAGGAGAAAGGTGCAGTGTTCCTAGTGGAGCGCTTAGAAACTCTATTAGGCGGGTGTCATTTATTGTGTCATATATATTTGTGTATATGATTTCAAAAAACTTTTCCCCATTTTTACATCATAAGTGTCGGAGATAAATCAATAGATAGCTCTCTCACTTCATTTATAATGGCATTGAAAATATAGTGAATATCCTACCATCCTGCCAGTCCTTAAGTAAAAAAGTCCAGCAATCCCAATACTTCACTAAAATACCTTTTAGTCAGTAAATACTGTTTTAATTTACCTGGTTATACCACAACAAAGGAGGTAATGAAGTACACACATCAGGTTTGGATACCTACCTGTGTTAAAATACCATGTGGGCTTTTGTTTTGTTTTGTTTTGTTTTGTTTTCAAGAAAATGCTGGTCATATCTGCATGCTCCATCATTAGTTTATTTCCATTCCTCTACTGTTCTGCAAACTTCTAGAGAAAGACACCTGGATTGGTACAAAAATATAAATTAAAGATGAAGTGGCAGCTTAAATTCTGCCTTTCATTGTTTTCCCCTTTTTAAGCTAGGCTATCAAAATGGTTGGACATTTCATATAGCGTTTATTTCTTGTTTTGGCCCGTGTCCACGTAGATGCTTTCCCAGTGGGCCTCAAGTGATAACATGCAACCATGGCTTTAAACTGAAAGAGTGAAGATTTAGACAGACTAGATATAAGGAAGAAATATCTTACAATGAGAGTGGTGAAACGCTGGAACAGGTTGCCCGAAGAGGTGGCAGATGCCCCATCCTGGAAACATCCAAAGTCAGGTTGGACGGGGCTCTGAGCAACCTGATCTAGTTGAAGATGTCTCTGCTCATTGCAGGGGGGTTTGGAATAGATGACCTTTAAAGGTCCCTTCCAACCCAGATTATTCTATGATTCTATGATTCCCCAAGAACATGGACCTGGTAGCTTGCTGCTCTCCTTACCACTTCAACAGCAATAAGTTCCTCAGCGATAAACAGTTGGTTTGTGCTGGATATTATTATGTACCACTTGAACACAAGCTGAGGGAGACTGAAAACCTTACTCCAGTCTTCAACGGGGAAAAAGTATTTCCTGAATCCAGCTGGCAGTCTGCATGTCATGGATGCAAAACTGGTGGAAGCTTGTTGGCTGTGTCGGTGGTAACAGTACGTCACTACATTAAAAATGTGTCCTGTGTTTTCTAAGCATGGGTGCTGTAGGATGTGGTAAGGGAGATATGCTCAGAGACCTCCTTTGTACACCAAATCTGTAAATTCAGCTACTTCACCTCTTTCAAGGACAACTGACTCTGTGGAAGACTCTAAGATTTCCTAACTTGCTTTTAGGACTTTTCGTGTTTGGTTTCTTCCTCCTTCACACAATGGCCATGTAGCGCGACTGCAATTGCATCTGTTCTAGACTGACAATGCCTCTATACGGAAACCAAATAGGCATTTGAAAATGTGCTTACGTTGAAAACTGATCATATAATAAAGATAAATCCAGTTGTAGTTGGAAGAAAAGGAGAATGGGTGAAAAAAAGAGAAGAAATCAAAAATAAAGTAATGAAGGTCTCATCCACCCCATACGGAGGGAAAGTCAGAGTAGAGGTGGGAAGGAGAAGGGAGGAGATTAAGAACAAAGGAGTGCAGAACAGCACAGAAAACAACTTTGTTTCTCTAAAGCAATTATTTTTTATGCAGCAGCATGTTTCTGTTGCCCTACAATATTTGTGCTTGGACATTGTTCATCTGTTAGCTTGTTTATTGAATAATACCCTGGTTTATTTTTCAAAAAACATTATTTCACTTGCTTTTTTTTGCTGTTAGCCTACTTTTGCCTGCTAAATCAGGCGACTGGAGGAAAGCGTGAGGCTTTCCACTTTTATATAGAACAATTTTAACTACTGGTAAAATTATGCATGGCGCAAAATCGTTCATAGAATTGCCACAAATTACACACCAATTCACCCTCCCAAATGTAGTCTAGATGAACCAACAAATACACTATAAATTCAGAAGTGTCTCCACATTCAGGCCTTGCTTTCTGCATTCTTATTCCTCTAAGCCTCATTGAAATCAGTAATGCAAGCATCCTCTTCCAATCAGCAACAAAGACAATTGAAAAAATTACAAAAAACAATAAGCTGTAAAAGTAGGATTAGTGCCTTCTGGCAAGATATTAATGGTACCGATTATACTCATGTCCCAGTAAAGACTCAATGGGCCAGATCCTCAGCTGATATAAAGTGATGTCAGCAGGGCTGCTTTGCTTTAGTATCCCAGGTGAAGATCACATTCTGTTTAGGGAAAGCCATGGTGCATCCTTGGTTCCAGAATCTAATTACCCGGAAATGCTGGGGAAGAACAGAAAAGCCTGTTACTTAATAGGTCTGTATCTGAGCAGATGAACGGCTTATTGCCTGCCGTCAGTACTCCTAAATGCACTGCAGTTAAACAGAAGGATACCTGCGAAAGGTACAGTTGGCCAAAAATAAGTCACCTGCTTCTCTGCTTAAAATGTGAATATAGAAAGAGGGATAAAATTCACACACAGGTATTTCCCCCCGTACTCAGCACTGGTGAGGCCACACCTGGAGTATTGTGTCCAGTTTTGGGCACCTCAATACAAGAGAGATATCGAGGTGCTGGAGCGAGTGCAGAGGAGGGCAACGAAGCTGGTGAAGGGCCTGGAAAATAAATCATATGAAGAGCAGTTGAAGGAGCTGGGACTGTTTAGTATGAGGAAGAGGAGGCTGAGGGGAGACCTCATCACTCTCTACAACTACTTGAAAGGACACTGTAGAGAGGTTGGTGCTGGTCTCTTCGCACAGGTAATTAGTGATAGAACGAGAGGGAATGGCTTCAAGCTCCAACAGGGTAGGTTTAGACTGAACATTAGGAAAGAATTTTTCACAGAAAGAGTGGTCGGGCATTGGAATAGGCTGCCCAGGGAGGGGGTTGAGTCACCATCCCTGGATATGTTTAAGAGCCGTTTAGATGTGGTGTTGGGGGATATGGTATAGGGGAGAACTTTGTAGAGTAGGGTAGATGGTTGGACTCGATGATCCCAAGGGTCTCTTCCAACCTAGACAATTCTATGATTCTATGATTACCTGAATTCTGGGTCCCATCATGAAGCCCATGTAACTTCTACTCTGTGACCAGGCTGATGGTCAAAACTCTGGTTAATTCCAGCGTGGCTGGTACCACCGTGCAATGAGGTCAACAGACAGACTCGGGCTGTGATTTCTGTGCTCTGGGCAAGTGTAAAGGAAGGTAGAATAAATGCCTTTCACATCCGTTTTTGTGGGTAAAACCGAATGGTAGAAAGGTTAATTATTTACACTGTCTGCCAGCAGCGTAAGAGCAGCGTGTGTTCGGAGTGGGAGTCAGGCTCCTGCTGAGGAATATGATCAAGATAAAACAAATGCCAAGAGACTGATAAAACAATGCAAATGACAATACTTGCCTGGCTTGGGAGAGCAGATGGAACAGGACAGAAATACTAATAAGGTGAGGTCATTCTATGAGGATGTCACCGTACGGAGGCAAGAATATTAACAGCAACAAAGCCTGATAAAGGACAAAAATGGAATTATGACATGAATAGAACACACATTTACGTAACATGCAGTTATAGATAGTCAGTAAGCTTTAATGAAGAGCTTAGTAAAGGTGAACAACCATTGGTTGAGCTCACTGTTGAGGAACTGAGTTTTGACAAGTTCTGAGAGGCATCAGGAATTTTCAAACAACAAAGCTTCCAGTAACAAGCCACTGAATTCCGCTGAAGTATTAAATACATGAAGGGAGAAGTCAAACAAACTCTACACATTCACTTTGTCTGTTTGGAGGTTTGAAAAGAAACCAGAGGACTTTTCGAAAGAAGTGGCTATACACCCAGTTTTGAAAAAGGAAGATAAAATGGAAGAAGTATGAAGGTATTCTGTTCCTGTTTAAGGCTGATAACAGTCTGTCTCCGAGGTCCTTTTCCATGGACTGATTCATCCTAGAAAGGCAACACAAGTCAGATCATTCTAGAATCAATAAGAATTCCAGCAGAGGATGTTCAAATTTAGCTACTACTGGAGAAAATGAAGAAATATAACCAGAATATACACATATACAGGGCAGGACTAAAAGCAGCAAATATGAATGACCAACAATAAGGAAAAAATCCTAATATATTCCTAATATAGTGTCAGTCTGTGAGAGAGGCCTTGTAAGGCCTACAAAACCAGGTCCTCAGTGAGATATTAATTTCAGCAGGCCTCAGGAATGATAAATTAAATGGTAAATAAATGGTAAATAAATTTTCTCTGTGTGTGCCCCCAACACTAGGAACTGAAGGTCGGGCTGATGAGGGGGCTGCAACAAATGCCCTGACTCGTATGGGGAGTCTTCCCTGGTAAGGGAGCTTTCTTGAGACGGTAAATAAATGTGAATGTAGCAGCTAACACAGAAGAGCTGATCTTAGCAAAAAGCTCGACATTGAATTGAATTTTGCTAACTTCTTAGTGAGATATCCATGATTTTTTGTCCTCTGATGTTGTTTGGAAGTATTTTTTGGTACTGCCCAATCGACTGATACTCCTGTGCGTACCCTTGGGCAATATTTCTGCCTTTGTTCTATTACCATAACCATCATAACCCCTCTCGCCTACCGCTGTTACAATGCGTTTTCAGTGGAGATCTACATATCACACATATACTTTTGTAGAACTTATTATCCCTTATATTTAAAAAGAAAACATAGTTTCTCATTTCTCTCTTTGAACAGCCGCTTTTCTTTTCTGACAATGGCTGATACAGAACAAAGATTCCCTTCTCACTGAGCTTTTTTTTTGCTTACCACATTATCCACAGCTTCCCTGTTTTTCACCTTCAGTATTTTAAAAGGCAGAAATTGAACTGGGTTTGATACATTTCATTTCATCTGAGAAGTAAAAGAAATGCAGGGTTGAAAATTGAGAGATGTACAAAGGGTTATTGGAATCTATGACTCCTCTTGCAGCTTTGTCTTCTGTATGGCTCTTAATATTAAAAGCTGATCATTCAGTAAAAGGTATAGCAGAGAAAAAAATACTCAAAAGTCACTCTCTGCTATATTCAATAAATATAATAACTCTAAGATGTGCTATCATTTTATAAGCCTATGTGGAAGACTATTTTGACTGCTTTGATATATACAGTTTGACAAATAGATACGTTTGTGTCTCTGCGTATACAAATGGATTACAGAGTATAATTTATAAAAAAGAAATACACTCACTTGCCAGATACAGGGGCTTCTTCTCCCACTTAAAAGTTACCGCTTTTTTTAACCCTGTGGAGCTATTTACTTTGAAATTGTAAGAAATAGAAATAGAACTTTTTCTGATCCTGATAACTTGGGCTTTGTGTTTGGGGTCTGACAAGTCCCTTTCCAGTAGTTTTTCTTTACGTTATTCTGCCTCCACATACAGAGAAAGTTACAATTTTGGCCTGACTTACAAGAGTTTAGGAATACGTTTTCACTTCCTTCCCAGGGGGCATTGTTATCCTTTAGCAACTCTATTGTCTGGTGCAGCAGAAGGAAGCTTTCCACTTTGATGTGGATTCCTTTTAAAGCAGTGCAGTGATTTAAACCAGTGATCCAGAGTTGCAGAGAGTCAAAAACAAACAGTGCCATTTCAGAGAACATTCATGAATTCAGCTTCAGGAACAAAAATGAATACTCGTGGCCAAAGGATATAATAGCAACATTAAATTTTATCTTT
The DNA here is from genome assembly GCF_964106895.1 of Numenius arquata. NCBI lineage: Eukaryota > Metazoa > Chordata > Aves > Charadriiformes > Scolopacidae > Numenius > Numenius arquata. Next base: position 59,850,876 of record NC_133582.1, read on the forward strand.
TGATGGGTCACTTAAAAATTAGTGATATGAATGGCAGCATAACTGAGAGCATATTATCCTTATAATTAAACCACGAGTCACCTGGTAAAAACCCATTATTTTCTTAAAATTCACACAAATTATCTACTTCAGTTTAAATTTGAAAGAGAAAGATGACAAGTTAATGGGATCTACAATAACACTTTGGTTGAGACTAAATTAGTGGGAGCTATCAGACCTTTCATTTTGAATGTTATTAGTCTTTTTCTACTGAAATTGTTTTAGAAAATCACATTTCACAGTTTTCCGCTTGTGTTTGGCAGCTGAATCCAAACTCTGGGATGAAATTGGTTGCTCTGGTTTACTCTCATGTGTGGTTGATAACTTAAATCACACCCAGTTACCACCTACTTTGGCACAATTGTGTATGAACAGAAAGACCAGAATTAGCATAACTACCAACTAAGAATGAGATGAATTATTTCTAGAAGGATACATCTTGGCACCATCATGTTGTTCTGCATTGCTTGGGCCCAGTAGTAAAGCTTAACTTCTGGGGATGCATACTCTGTAGCCAGAAAAAAAAAAAAAGAAAATATGTAATTTTCTATGTATAGTGTGGAAACCTGCCTCTGAAAACCTTCATTGGAAATAATCAAGTGTCAGACGTGAAACCTGGCTGAATGGCCAGGCCCAGGGAGGCCAGTCACTAGTGGTGCACCACAAGGATTGATGCTGGGACCAGTGCCGTTTGACAACTCCATGAATGATCTGGAGGATGGGGCAGAGCACGTCCTCAGCAAGTTAGCAGATAATGCAAAACCCGGAGGAGTGGCCGGTACAGCTGCCATCCAGAGGGACCTGAGCAGGCTGGAGAACTGGGCTGATAGGAACCTCTGGAAGTTCAACCAAGAGAAATGCCAATTCCTGCATCTGGGGAGGAACGTGTACTGCTATGTGCTGGGGCCACCCAGCTGGAAAGCAGGTCTGCAGAGAAGTACCTTGGGGTCATGGTGGAGACCAAGCTGTCCATGAGCCAGCAGTGCACCCTCATGGCAAAGGATGCCAACAGCATCCTGGGCTGCATTAACAGGAGTGATGCAAGCAGGTCAAGGGAGGTGATCCTTCCCCTCTGCTCAGCACTGGCAAGGACACACCTGGAGTGCTGGTTCCTGTTCTGGGCTCCCCAATACAAGAGAAACATGGACATACCATCGAGAATCCAGCAAAGGGCCATGAAAGTGGTGAAAGGACTGAAGCATCTCCTCTGTGAGGGAAGGCTGAGAGACCTGGGTCTGTTTAGCCTGGAGAAGAGAAGGCTCAAGGGGGATCTTAGCTGATGGGAGACAATGAAGAAGAAGGAGCCAGAATCCTTCTCAGTGGTGCTGATGACAGGACAAGAAGCAATGAACACAAATTAAGAAGCATGAAATTCCATCTGAACACAAGAAAAACTTGTTACTATACAAGTGGTCAAACACTGGAACAGTTTGCCCAGACAGGCTGTGGGGAATGCATCTGTGGAGGTATTCAGAAGCTGTCTGGACATGGTCGTGGGCTGCCTTCTCTAGCTGACTCTGCTTAAGCATGGTGGTTGAAGTAGATGATCCCAAGAGATCCCTTCCAACCTAAATGGTTCTGTGCGATTCTCTGCAATTTGATGGAGGATTTTGCATTGTGCCATTCGTTCAGTCTTAGGTATCGGTAATAACAGTTGCTTCAAAACTTAATTTTATCTTGTTAATACTTCTGGATACCTTCTTCACCCTCTCAGTTGACATACTGTGGGTTTTACCAGCCAATTTGGTGGAAGCCATTGGTAGAGAGTCAAAGGGACTCATCTGTAGACAGCTAATCCTAAATCTCTGAAACTAAGTCCCATGCCAGGGAAAACAGACAACAGTTTTCTAAATTAATATACCTCAGAACTGAACTGGTGATGGTGTATCCCCTTAGCCGTAGGCGTAAGCACTGGGAACAAGCTGCAGATGTGACATTCCTGGCTGGGAAAGCAACAATTGAAATGCACATTAGACATCATATTCCGTCTCTTGGCTGCTTAAACTCGTGCCCATCTGTCAGCGTGGCAGTATGCCGGTTAACGGTGCTATATGCCAGTTTTTCATGTCTTGGGATAAACTGGAGATAGACGTAGGTGGGCAGCTTGAGCATGACACTAAATATAATCTCTTCTGCAGGAGCCGCTGCGTGGATGATGGTATGAAGATGTCAATGACTGCTGTCTCTTGTGATTTTTACTCACTGACATAAATGTCAAAGATGTGACAGACAAGGAGAGAAAACTAAGAAAGACTTTGAGAGCAGTAGCTGCCAGAAGGACAGTTTGCATTTTGTGGACAATGTGAAAGATTCTTTAAGACTGCCAGCAATGTAAAGCACAAGCTTAGAGGTCCAGCAGTATACAGATTATTTACTTCAGAAGCAGAACGCAGAGGATATACTTTTATGAAAGGAATTCAAGACACGATTTCAGCTACAAATATTCCAGACTAGCTCTCAATGCCGTTTTGTGCAGCTGAGAACTTAAGCTGCGGTGCAACGACTGGTATCAAGCTGTGATTGTGAAAAAAATATTTTGCTAGCCAGCTTTTTTGTTATCTCTTTATACAGATAAATTTCAACCTGCTCATGAACTGTTTGCTTGCTATTGATAGCATTTCAGGAGTGTGAAGTGTCCTTTAACAGAGAGTTTTCCTTTTGCTTCTCGCTATCAGCTCTGCTACAGTAAGGAAATTATGTTCTTAACATGTTTTACTAGGGATGAATTTAAAGTTTGGCATGAGCTAAAGTGCTTTGTTGAACTGAACATTGAGACTATAATCTTCATAAATTGCTTGCATTAATCAAAAAGTGCTAATTAGTAAATAAGCTTCATTTTGGAAAAGGCTGCATTCATTCATTAGGTTTAAATAAAACCCTTCTTCCCTCTGAGCGGCCCAAGTAAAGAAGATGACAGATCACAGCCCAAATATTGGGGGGAGCTAAGAGCTCGCTATTAAATGTTTCCAACAGGCAGATCTCACTGGGAGGAAGTGGAGTTGCCTAATGCTCCATTAGGTGGTGGGTGTTGGGTACCTGTGGGGCAGCAGGGCAAGACAAGCTTTCAACCAGCAGCGTAACTGTTGAACTTGATGGAACATTGGTTCTTCTGTAGTTTTTCACACTAGGGGACTGTAGCTGATAGCCTCAGACCTTGTCCATCATCATGAAATGGCTCATGTCCATTTAAGCCCATGCTCAAAACCCTTTGTCTGCGTTTTGAAAAGAACAGACCTTATTTTGCTTGAGTCTGCTGGCGTGGGAGCTCCAGGGAAGCAGCCACCGTTGTGTTCTGCAAGGTTGAGGCACAACTCTATGTGCCCATGGCTCTTCCAGGCATAAACCAGCCCTGTTTATGCAGAGCTGGAGGAAAAATAAGGAGAAAGCACCAGAGATGCTTCCGATGTTTGAACGGTTTGGCAGGCAGGCTCTGGGAACTGGAGAGGAGCTGCAGAAGAGTAGTAAGGATGTAGGTATGGTCAAGGCTGCAGCAGGAGGAACAGACGGGAGCCAACGAGCAGGACAGACACCTTCAGCTCACCCCAGGAAGACTGTGCCTGAGGAAGAATGAAATATTATGTTAATTTCCATTGAAAAAAGAGGTGCCTGTCTGCTTGTCCATCTGCCTACACGTGTCTCCGACATGGCTCCGGTGAATGGCGAGAGGAACACTTCCCATATTCAACACATGAATTCTCACACCCACCCCCCTTGTCCCCCAGTGCAGAAATACTCCTGTTCCCATTTTACAGATGTGAAAGCTGGGCTTTACACTGAAAAGGGACATACCTGCAACATTTGCAGCAAGAAATTTATTTTCAACCAAACTAAGCTCTGCCCAAAGTAACTCTGGGAAGTCCAGCGTTTATGCTCTAAGCTGAGCGCTCCACTCAAATAAGTACTGATTTCCCAGAAATATTTGCAACAAAATGAGTGGAGAGAAAAATAGAATTTCTGTCTGAATTGTTCACGATATTGCCACTCAAACTGTTATTGAACTGTTCAACTCCAGACTTACCAGCAGATTTGACAGGAAATACACTCCCGGAAATTTTATGAGATCTTCATTCTTCCTGCCAGAATGTGAATATTAAGTACATAAAAGTAAGCTTCAGCCTGTAGTTTTGAATAACTTTCACATTTATTTTTTTGTCTCTTAAAACTCTTTGAGATGCAAATTTACTTCCTATGATCAAACTTCTATTGTCTTTGATAGCAGTTTTCCCAAAATAAATCAAACCCTGCTGATCTTGACCAACACAAATTTTCATTAGAAGCAGTTAAGCATTTTTTTTAATATAAAAAAAAAATCTAAGCAGGGTTTTTCCCTCAGTGTTTGAATGTATGACATCTCAAACAGTTTTATAAATAGTAAACAGAATCACTTAAAAAGAAACAAAACCCGGTATTTCAAAGACGATGATGGCAATGGAGATATATTTTTAATTGTGAGATTAGAAGTTTTTTTCTTTTTTTATGCTCTTTTAAGATCATAGAGTTCAGTTAAAGCATTCTAAACAGTAATGTAGCAATAATTTAACAATGCAAATGTGTTGTTTTTGTTTAAGTTGAAAAGACTGATTTTTCTTTTACAGCAGCGACTGATCATTTTGTTTTAATAAGCGCAGTTTTCTGCTTAGTGTTTTGAGAAGCTGGTTAAAAATACTGTAATATAAGTGAGAGTAGGTGAGCCTTCAACTGTTTTATGTGTCAACCCAAAAATCAAAAATATATGAAAAAATATTCAAACCACCTTTCCAAAGGAACACCAGAGAGCTTTCTGTGGCAGTTGGCAGATCCATAAAGGCATTATTTTGCAGATATTATTGTTGATAGGTTTGATACACGGCGTAGTTTGTCCGAGCCAATGGGATATTGTCCTCTTAACAAATCTCATCATGCCAGCAGTGTTGCTTCTATAGGATGGCTTATCAGCTCCAAACAGAGTCTGCTACACTTGCACTTGCCTTCATAGCCTGAGAGGAAAATAAATTGTTCCCAAGCAGTTAATAAGAAAGAATTATTGTGAGTGAGATGCATGACATTATGAGAAAGCATGGTGTTTTACTGGCTAAACGTTTCTTTGCAGCCGTCCCCATCTTTGCTCACTTGGCAACATTCCCCCATCTCTCCCCCTCCCTCCCTCCCGCGAAAACATCCACCGCGGGTTCAGTGTAAATGAAATGAACATTTCATTTCTGGAACAGAGTCTCTTTAAACACCGTTACCGATGTGCTATTCTATTTCAAGAAGTGTACTTATGACATTTCTCCTCTGCATTTTAATACAGACATCGGAGCGGGCCGGAGAAGCGTTCCAGTGCTGTCTGGGTTATGACAACATGCATCTTCATTTTTGCTATCTATGCAGTTATAAACGAGCATATACAAATATATCACCTAGTACGTGAATATTAGATCTGAATACAGCCCTCCATTTTCTGTGGGTTAGCAGAGCCCTGGAAAATTAGGGAAATATGGGGCATATGCTTCTGACTTTATATATGTAAGAGGGTCCATTTAAATGAATGGAGCCACACAGGTAATAACTGTGAGTGGCATTTGGTCTTTCAGTCAATTCCTCACAACTATTGTCTGGGAATCAAAAAGAACAGGGTCTTTGATAAACTGTAAGCTCAGGTGATGGCTAATAAATACAAAGGGAAGCGTAGGCATGCTGTCATACAGGGTTACTGTCTTTTATGGTGGTATGTGCATAAGGTCTTGATTAGCCAAGCAATTAAGCACACCTTTATCTTTCCACCCCTGGTCAAATCACATTTTGGGTAAGGAGAAATGCAAATAGGGAAATTAGATATCATATCTTTAATTGCATTTATACAATTCAGATTCTTCACAACTCAGCCATACACCCATTTGTTATCCCGGTGCTGTCATGCAGGGTGTCTCAGAAAGAACTGAGAATTCTTATGCAGAAACCACATCTGAGGGAATTGTTCAGTATTTATTGCTTTGAAATGGAAAGTGACTCTGAAGATCAAAGCACCAGAGAAAAACACTGATAAATACAACACTATTACAACTCCTAAATGTTCTGGACTTCCTCAGTATCTGTAACCCGTGGATCTCAAAAAATTCTCACATGTTATTTAAACCTTTTAACACGCTTGCAGGCATAGTTATTCAGGTTTATACATAGATAATATTACCAGCAGAAACGATGACCTGGTCTATGAGAGGCTCTATATGACACAGCTGCCTCTGTTTGCAGGGGACTGACAGTGGAAGGACCACGTAGTTCTGCAGATTTTTGAGACCACATGGTCCATTTCTAACACAGCTGGAAAATGAACCCCAATCCTTCTTGTCAGCATTCCACTTCCTTTCTCCTTGCTTTTGTCATGCTTAGATTTAGACCTTGATGGAAATTTCCCAGACAGTGAATTCAAACAGATTTCATTGTTTTAATGCAAATCTCTATAGATTTCCTTCTTTTCAATCAATATTGTGTTAAGCCAATGTGAAAAATTGCAACCTAGGTAGGATACGCAGTCATTTCATGACAATATTTGGATAACCCATAGGCAAGTTTTGACATCTCCCTCAAATTCTGCTTGACCAAAACTTTCCATGGCTTCAATTTAACAGTACGAGAAATTTCAGGTCCCTTTTCCAGTGAAGCAGCGCACCGTATGTATACAGATGTGTACGTAAAATATTGAAGCATTGCACCAAACGTGCATAAGTTCACGTGCTTTTCTTAGGAGTCTAGCTCAATCTTATCTGTTCCCGGTATATTTAAGAAAAGAAATGATTAGGTGTCTGAGATTTGCAGAAACAGTAATCATGCAGTGCATCAAATCTGCATGTGTTGGCGAAAATACAGTCACAACAAAATGTACTATGCAGAACAACCTGCCGATTTGATTAATTCCTATTCAAAATAGAAAAAGAATGGGAAGATTTATTTCCTTTTATTATTCTGCACTACTAAAGCAAGTAAGAGGAGAAGGGGATAAGGGATAAATTGAATCCAAATCGAGACTGAGACAAGCAACATTCATAAATTCATATCCATGCTGTTCTCCCGGAGCTTCACAACTAATTGCTTTGAATTTTTCTCTTGTTCCTATCTAGGCCATCCTCCATATGGCTCCATACGCCCGAGTTTTTTCACCTTGAATTAGTTCTTTGTGTTTTCTCCCCACCTACCCATAGCCTTTCTTAAAACTCCCGTCTGAGAACTGTAGGCTTCTCTTCCTGTATTAGTAACAAAATATTAAAAATGATCTGCATTGAAGCACCTTCTAAATAAATTTGTGGTTAAAATGCATGCTCAGTGGTTTAGCAGCAAATTGCAGTACAAGTCAGCGAACATCAGCATATCTCTAATGAATTCCACTCCATGCTGATTCTTGAGCATCGCCATGACCAGTTCAGAACTTTGAAAAAAAAATGCACCGATTAACTGGGAAATCAGCGACCTCCTGAGACTATTTTCACACAGAGAAACATCTGGTGCCCTAAAACAGAGTCACAGGCTTAAAAGAAGGTAAGAAAACAATGTACACTTGTTAACTATAATGGGGCAGAGGGACATTAAATAAAACCCAAACTCCACGTGGGAAGTTTTTGAAAAAGAAAAGAAAAAAAAGTAAATTCCTAAAATGGCTGAGAAGCAACCAATCTCTCAAAGAGACAGAGATTCGCAAGTGGGAAAGAAGGAAGATAAGAGGAAAGATAGTGTTGTAAGAGGACTTCAGGTCCAGCCACCAAGAGGAGGTGAGGAAGGACTGTGGGATAGCACGCTCCCTCCCCATTCCTGGATTCTTGTTGGTGTTACGAAGGGTGTGTGTTTGTGTTAGCGCACACGCCATAGCTGGCAGAATCAGCAGTATTAGTAGGCAGGCTTTTTCTTTATATCTCCCCCTTAGGACTGGAACAATGTGAAAATGTTACTCTGATGTTCATAAAAATATAGGTTTTTGTCTAATTGAGGTAGTCGAACTTCCCTGGAGGGAAGAGATGCACTGGACCAAGAACAAACAGGGAATTAAAATCTGAGGAAACAAATCCAAATTAAAAGAAAACGCCTTTTAAGTCCCTTGCGTACTTAGAGTTGTTACGTTAAAGTATTACCCAAATTGCCTTACCTGTACTTAGTATCAGTGGCAATTAAGCTTACAATTAATGTGTCCAAAATTATTTGGATACATTAAACAGGGGACACATGATGTGGGTGCAGCTGATGAGAGTGTACTCCTGTGGAGTGAATCTGCATTGCAAGGCTGTAGAGTTTCGCAGTAAGAGGCTGAACCGGAGGATGTGTGAAAGTAGAAGAAGGATGGGTCTGGCTTCCATTCCCTGGTGGAAGAGAGAATCCTGTGAGCGTAAGTCTCAGAACTGATTCTGTGTCCCTGGACATCGCCAGTCCCCATCAGCATGTAGACAAATGCATTTATGCATACAATTAGGTAAATTTTTATCTGCCAATACCAAGAACACTTTCACATTAAAAGCTGTTTAAGAAAAAAAATATGTTTACCTGGGTCTGTCCTGCATAAAGGTGCTTGCTTAGATAAGGGCTCCGATCTACAATATATTTAACAGTAGATAACCCTAAGGGTGACAGTTGATATCTTCCATTAATGAGAAACTCTTTGGTTACGGAAAAAATTCACACTATGATTTAGAGCTTTATGTGCAATCTCAACTTCTTTAAAAAAAACATATGCGTCTACCTTTTCAACATACAGTTTTAAGAACAAAAGCAACTCCATGAATATTGCAAAAATGTACATAACGTTTAGTATATGTTTTCTATTAGAGCAACTTTAAAAACGAACTAACACGTTTCAGACACTTCCTTGCCAGTTTTTGCAAGTGGGTGGAGCAGTAGAAACTGCTGTTACCTCTTGGAAGGTGTCTGGCTCCTCCCCGCAAAGCCACAGGAACGAAACACAGGGAATTTGCCTTATCTCTTTGAGTACAAAGTTGGCCTGACCCACTGATGAAGGTGGCTCACGCCAACCTTGCTGAATTCTAGCTTGTGGAAACTCATATATAATATCTTTAAAATGTACCAGAATCTTCTCAGCAGCCCGTGTAATGCAGTTATTGAACTGGAAGTTTGTGCTCACACAATTACTATTATTCTCTTTGCTCATTCTGGACATTTAAATCCCAAAGCACCAGCTGATCTGCTGGTTTTAGTACAAGGTTTAGCTGAATTCACTTACTTTTTCTTCTTTCCATTGCACAACTCTGGTTCATGTCTACGCACCTGCCCATTTATGTGCTGAGTAAGGCTGAGATCCAATGGAGAAATAGTATGTGGATACTTCATTAAAGACTATATGTAACAGCACTTGTTCTCTGCTTCCTCTATAGGAAAATAAATCATAGAATCATAGAGTGGTTTGGGTTGGAAGGGACCTTTAAAGATCATTAAGTTCCAACCCCCTGACCGTGGGCAGGGACACCTCCCACCAGACCAGGTTGCTCAAAGCCCCATCCAGCCTGGCCTTGAACCCCTCCAGGGATGGGGCAGCCACAGCTTCTCTGGGCAACCTGGGCCAGGGTCTCACAACCCTCACAGGAAAGAATTTCTTCCTGAGATCTAATCTAAACCTCACCTCTTTCAGCTTAAAACCGTTCACCCTTTTCCTGTCACTCCCCTCCCTGATCAAGCATCCCTCCCCATCTCTCCCGTAGGCCCCGAAGCCTCTTTGCCTTGGAGAGACACTACACTATAGCTGTCAAGGAAAGACTTTATTTAATGGAGAAGAGGGATCAGGCAAGACTAAATACTCCTTACCTAAATGATTATTAGATGCATGATCAGGGATATCTTGCCATGGTCCAAGCTAGTTTCTTAGATTGTGCGTGGGTTTTGTTTTGTCACCTCCCCTTCACATCATTCCCACAGCTCCCCAAAGTTTTCACTTAGCTCGCTCTCCCAAGCTTTCTTCCCAGTAATTTTTAACAGATCTGGTGAACTTTGTTAAATGTGCCAATATGTAACTAATGTGCCAGTTATCAAAACCTGAACCCAAACAAGATTTACTTCATTTCCTTATTTACTCCCTGCCAGATGTAAAATACCATCTATGCTACTTTTCCAATGAAGGCACCTATAATTTTCCTGCACACCTTTGCACTGCTAAGTGTCCTCCAGCTGAGGCAGACACTGGCTCTAACCAGGGTAAGGCTTAGGACCACAACGAAAAAACACTTTTGTTCACTGGTGACACTTATCTGTGACCTTCTCCTCAGTTTGCTCAATGTGATGCCTACAGTACCCAAGCAACGTTATTTCAAACCTTTCTCTGTAGAATATAATCACATACTGCATTTTCTTAGAACCCTCGCTTATCTTAGGGGACGTTAATTAAAAACAAGTGGTAAAATAGTAAAGGATGAAGAAAATAATAAGAATAATGGGAAGCAAAATAAACGGTAAAGAAAAAGGAAAGGACTTAGAGGAGCTTGATTGTATCAAGAGCAAGGTGAAACAAAGACAAAAAGAAGAGAGAAATGAAGAAAACAAAACAATTATTCATTTTGCTATTGGGTTTCTTGCATGAATGAACAATATTTAAAGCTCAAGAGCGAATATATTTTAAAGATTATGAAATTAATGTCAGAAAGGAGATTTATGTATTTAGTACAATGTTCTCCCACCCTGGGAGTTGGAAATATGGAGTGATTATTAGCTAGGTTTCTGGTTTTGTTGAGCAGGTATCTTTTCTATTATTACTCTGTTCCAGTATATGATCATATTTCTTTGCATAATTTAGATCTGATATATGCAAGTGCCTCCATTTTGAACAGACCATATGGAGAGCTCCATGAGTGCCCAGGGAACCAGAAGTATGCAACGATTAACCATGGTTTCTGTTATTTGTTGAGCAGATGAAAAGAGCTGTGAAATAAAAGGCATTTCATGATGGTTTCTATGTCCTTGTACTGTCCTTTGTTTGGTTATGCAAGGGAAAAAAGGCGAGTTTTAATACAGCAAAGGAAATTGCATAGCCATTCACAACATCCAAAATCAGAAACAAAGGAAAAGGCGGCACTGGAAGAAAAGGCACTGATCTGTAAAACAGGTCAGTGATAATGAACTAAAGGAGAAAAATATAGATATACACATATAAATTTTCTGGATCTATGTTTTACTATATATAAACTATGAATAAATGGATAAAGGGAGAAAAAAGAGACACAGAAGACATGAAACGTTTCAGAATCTAAAGAGAAAAAACTATTAAACTACTTCTAAAGCTACGTCTAATATCCCTAAAATTTGTTAACCCCTGTTTAGTTAAGGACTTAAATAAATTACATTTATTTTTTTTTGTCTTTCAGAAGAGAGAAATACAACATGGTAAGATTTTTACTTCACATAGTATCATGTAATTTAACAGAAGCTAATATGTCTATATGGCCAGCAGGTGCTGGTATTTTAAGTTGGAATATTAATGTGACAACAGAAATTCTAGCATTAGATCATTTCTGCAGAATTCATGGGTCATATTCAGCTTTACATAATGTAGCACAAAGGATGAACAGCGCAGGCCCTAGCTGGGGAGTAGCTTGGGACCAAAAACTAACCAGCCCCGCAGCTATTCTCAGCACAGGAAGGACATGGAACTGTTGGAATGGGTCCAGCAGAGGGCCACGAAAATGATCCGAGGGCTGGAGCACCTCCCCTATGAGGAAAGGCTGAGAGAGTTGGGGTTGTTCAGCCTGGAGAAGAGAAGGCTCCGGGGAGACCTTAGAGCCCCTTCCAGTCCCTAAAGGGGCTCCAGGAGAGATGGGGAGGGACTCTTGATCAGGGAGGGGAGCCATAGGACGAGGGGTAATGATTTTAAACTGAAAGAGGGGAGATTCAGGTGAGATCTCAGGAAGAAATTCTTTCCTGTGAGGGTTGTGAGACCCTGGCCCAGGTTGCCCAGAGAAGCTGTGGCTGCCCCATCCCTGGAGGTGTTCAAGGTCAGGTTGGACAGGGCTTTGAGCAACCTGGTCTGGTGGAAGGTGTCCCTGCCCACTATGACTATATTAGATTTGTTTGGTGTAGTTTCTGTAGAAGCTGTAAATACAGAAACTGATCACCAGTTCAAGCTCCAAAAGTGCCGGTGTCTCGTAAAATGTGATAGTTTTCAGGAAGTTAATCCTATTAAGCCTCAGAATGAGTCTTGTTTCTTCAACTCTATCCTCAGGAATACTAGGAAGAGATACTTACGTTTTTTCTGAACTGAAATTCACCTTTTATTATTCCTGTTGTTGCTGTATTCTCACTCTTACTCTCATTAACCATCACTCTTTTGTGCATTTTATTCATTTCAGCTCCACAGGAAATGGGAAAACAATACCTGCAACAAGACAATGAAGAAGAGAGAAAAAATCACAACATAATTTCAAGATGCAGAAAAATGCCTCCTGTGATACGACACTAACAGCAAATATTGTGGGTTTTTTCCAAAGTAGTCACCAAGACATTTATTTAATTTTTTCTGCAGCAATTTTAAGAACACATTGAAGTACTACTATCACTGTAGATGCTACCAGCTTTTCCTCTTGAACTGTTTTCATGGAGAGATGTCAGGTGACTACAATAAGCAAAGCAAAAATGTACAAACTGGAATATGGGACTCTCCATTGCATGGAGCATCCCACAGATATTGGAATATAAGGTCACTCTTGTATGCTCTCTTCCTCAAAGTCCTTAAAGAAAGAAGCATGCAGCTCTCTTCAAACTTAATTTTCCATCCTTATGTATGCAGCATTTGATGTTGCTCCTTTGTGCAAATAATATGATAATGTCTCTGCCTTTGGGAGAGGAGATTCTAATAGCTGAAGGGAAATACAGTCTCTCAAAGGAACTGATCCCAAATCAGTTCTGGTGTATATAGATGCAACCAATTGTTTTCAATGGAGTTGTATCAATTTGGAGCTAAATTAGGTCTATGATTGGGCCAATACTATAATCTTCCATCAAAATTCCCATTATTATAATCAAAGTTTATAGGATGTAACTATAAAAAAGATAAGTCAGAGAGCTGCATGTCCCATTTGTCTTTCAAGGGGAAATTGCGAGTGTTTTCCCCTTTGATCACAAGGTTAAAAAGTGTTTTTGCCACTTGTCACAAAATGAAAATACAAACAGTGAGCCAAATCTGTGACTGGTGTAAGTAAATAGAAATTCAGTTACACCACACCTGAGTTTAGCCTTTTTGTCTTTTGACTGGAATTATATTATTAGTGATGACATAATTCCTTTTTTCCCCATAGCACAAATGTGCAAAGAGAACACGTATACAACAAAATAACCAGTCCTGTCAGATATAGCTTCAGGTTTTGTATATATCAAATTTCATCCATGTTATTTAACTGTTGAGGGCAGCAATATATGTAATGGTTTTGCCTATGGAAGAAATTGTGTTGTTCTGTTTTAATAGACCACCCCGTCTTTTCAAGTTAAGAAGCTTTCTGTATCTGGTGTTCTCATGATTTTCTGTCAGCTGTCATGTTTTTTCTTCTCTTTTTTTTTTTTTTTTCTGAAAGCTCTAACTTCTAGAGATGTGTGAGTATGAAAAAAACACTTTTTTTTTAATTTCAAAGAAAAATTCTTGTCCTCTTTCTTGCGAAAATATGACCTGAGTGAACTTAGAAATAAATAAAAAGAGCTAAAATATTTAAAAAATCTATTTTAAAATAGATTTTTTTTTAAAGCCGATTTCATTTTTTATTATAGCTGGACCTGAGATTTTTTTGAAGACTTGAAATTGGTAAACTTCTGTCTCCCCACAGCTGCCAGGTTGAAAATCTTCTCTTATCCATGACTGGCAGAGATTGAGAGCAAAAAAATGGGTGTGAAGTCTCCCAGTTGGCTTTCTGTGAATTATTTATAGATGACAGAAGCATTAGCAAAGTCCAGGCAGCTGGACTGTGTGTGAGACTTTCAGGGAATGTTTTTATTTCGAATGTTGTTTCGGGGAGATAACGTAATTAATGTAGTCGGGAGATGAGAAATCTCACCCGCTGTATCTGGAAGTTTCTCCTCAGGAAATGCTTGTAGCTTGCTGTTCCTGTCAGGCAGGGGAACGGCCTGTAAACCACCTTCGACAGAAAACATATCACCGCATCAGCAGAACCAGAAAATGACAAAACATACACAATGTGGAAAAGTGAATGCCAATGTCTTCGCACCAAGAAAACATGCTCCTATAAGAAAAAAAAAAAAATCTAAATCAATGGGAAGCTTGTAAAGTGCATCGAAGAAACAGCCTGAGCCAAGAAGATGTGCCACTGGTTCTCTTAATAGCTAAATAAAATGCTTTGAATAAGTATGAAATATCAGTATTAGGCACAGTAAATACCTGCTTTGCACAGAATACAACACAAAAACCCACTACAGCAGGTAATAAGTTTTGGGTGGTTTTGTTTTGTTTTCCATTGTGGCTGTCAGTTTACAGTGAAAAAGCAAAGAAATCTGAGTGCAATTATATACACTTCCATCTTAAATTTATAAACCTGAATATTCAAAAGTCCCCAGAGAAAATAATCTGCTTTTAACTCTCATTTGGTTATTGACTTTCCTGCCTTTCAAGTCACATTTTCAAGCTTTTATACTTAAATGAGTCCAGGAACTTCAAATAAACTTAACTGTAAAGTAACAATAAAGATTTGAAAGAAAATCAAAATAAGAATGTTCTGCTCAAGGACCAGTGGCTCACGTCCTTCAAAACAAAACAACTCCACCGACTTCCAAGCTCTACTAAATCTAAACAAATGCTCTATGTATATAGTTTTTCATCTGTGGAAATTATATAAAAGAAAAGTAACCATACTATAGTCACTTGCATAGACATGTCTCTGATGAGGATGGAACTTGGATATGCCATTAATTCAAGTGAATTATACACAGAAAGATAGCTATTTTCCAGTCTTATAAAGAATGAAAAAAGTAAAAAAAAAACGCTGGAAATCTCTCTCAAAAGGATGCTTATTTCTTTATTAATTACTATTAACAAATGCAACCACTATTAGTTACCATAAAAATAGGTGGAAATTGCTGCCTACTGTTCTGCCGTGGGATTATGGAAATGTGTGGTGTCTCTGAAACATAACAACAGAATGTATGTCATAATTTCAGGAGCGATTCTTGTTCTTAAAATCTTGAAAACAATTGCAAATCATTATCTAACTAAAATCAGGCCAATTTATGATATGGATACTGCTATATTATCTTTCAATCTGCTGGTTTTTATAGAGGGACTTGCAGAAATTATTAACTAGTGTAATTTCCTACGGGCTTTAAATGATGTTTTAACTTCCCCTGCAACAAGATGAGAAGAAATCCTTCATTGCTCTGCTTATCCAGATCTTTGAAAAAGCAAAAGGTTTAAAAAAAAATAAAATGAGAGGCTAAATGAAATGCCATGTTATTTTAAGTAGCAATCTTACATTTCAGAGTGAGTCTTTAATAAAAAATTTAGTCATTTTCGTAATAATGGTAATTGTATTTAATAATACTTAGCTTACATATTATGCTTTCAGACTGTATTCATCTTGCTTAAATGTTTTCAGAGCTCTTTTGTAACAATCTTAATTTGTTATAACCAAAAGATGGCAGCACTCCATGCAGTATACATTACCTTCTGCTGTTAATTCTGTTCACAGATCTCTTTGCAAATTCCATTTTATAGTGCTGTGGTTGAAGCTATCCTAGGCAGAGAATTATTCAGGAAGCTTTCAAATGAGAACATATGCTTATTAATTTGGGAAGGTTAACGTGGTTTGGAAAGTTTAAAAATAAATTCCTTTAAGTCTAGTTTCTTTAGTATATTTCTAGCCTAGTTAACCATCAGCAGTAGATAAACAGAACTGACAAGCTCCAACCTGAAGTCTATTTTAGGGAAACCCATTCTCCTGTTCTGGGGACTTAAAACACCAGACAGTTTGTTTCGTATAGGTCTCCTGTCTCTTTTTTTTTTTTTCATATCTTATTTCTGCTCCTTATTTTTGCCTCTTTGCCCTGTCTCATTCTTTACTGGTCCCTGGTCTCCCCTTGGGCAGAGCTCAACATTTGTGCCCAACACCAGCTCCCTGATGCAAACACCTCCTTTATCGCACATCACTACCCCTTCTGGGGCCGGAGGCGCTGTGTATTACCAAATTTCTGCACAGGGTTGCACCCACAGTGCTCTGAGTCCTCTTTCCTCTGAGAGACCCAACCGTTCAGTGACCGCGTGGCCTTGACCACGCCATGTAATACAGAAGCATTAACGAGGAGGCTGACGACTTCAAAATACACTCCTTGCTGTTTGGAATTAAGTCAAGAGCAGTCATATGGGTATATAGAATGATCACCGAGAAACCTGGGTGTCTGGTTTTAAATGTGAAATTAAGAACCGAACTGTTATACAGAACAAACCAAGCGGGAAAAGGGATGTAGGAACATAAAGCAAAACTTTACTATTCAAAAGGAGGAAAAGAGCAGAATGGCTAAGAAACGAGCAGCACCAATTCTGCACAGTCACCATAAAATGTGCCAAAGACTTCACAAATACTGTGATCCTACACAAGAGGATAAAACAGTGAAATACTTCCTTATATGAATCCTTTGGCATGAAAATGGAACCATTAGGCTGATGGATGCTAGTGCCATGGCCCTCATGCAAAATTTTGAAAATATACAAAAAATTATTGATAAATGGTTATCTATGCCCTACCTTACTCCTATGCAGATACGTCCAAATAAATGAGACAAATCCTTCCAAATGGAACAGGCTGCTAGGCTGTAAAAGGGACATGTGAAAGCGACTGAGAAGCTGAAGCACAGTGCAGAACAAGCCCATCCAAGAGAATTCCAGAGGAAAGACAAAGAGAGGAGATCCAAACCCATAATTCATTGTACATACAATGGGAAGCTGCACAGGGGAGTAAGAAAAATGTATGGAAAATGAGTTTTGGCGCAAAGAGTGTGAGAAGTAGAGAGGCTTCAAAACTGATTTGCAGCTATAAAACGTATGAAAGAGAATCACACAAAATAATGTTGATGTGAGAGACTCCAGTGTGTGTAATGAGCCACACTGTTGGATTTATTTAATTCTAATTTTTAATTTTAATTTTTAAATTTTTAAATTAAATGCTATTTTTAACTTAACATTTATTTAATTATTTCCTGTGAGGGTGGTGAGACACTGGAACAGGTTGCCCAGAGAAGCTGTGGCTGCCCCATCCCTGGAGGGGTTCAAGGCCAGGCTGGATGGGGCTTTGAGCAACCTGCTCTGGTGGGAGGTGTCCCTGCCCAGGGCAGGGGGTTGGGACTGGATGATCTTTAAGGTCCCTTCCAACCCAAACCATTCTATGATAATTTTTTTTTTTCTTGTTGTTTTCTCATCTACGTTTTCCCACTGAATCTAATTAGACTTAAGCCTAATTTTATTCTTTTCTGATACTTATGCTTACCTACACTTGCAGTTGCTGATGTGTTACGGTGTGCATTAAGTGAGGATACTGGGATCTGTCACATGTAATACTTCCTCTCTTCTCCTCCACTCTGTTATAAAGTTGTAAATTTATAAGGGATTTTTTTAACAGAGGCTATGCTGAAGAAGGGCAATTTGTGGACCTTTCCACTTTGAAGCTGGTTCCATTTAATAAGCTAACAAGTTTTTCGATCTTAAAAACTGTTGCACAGCTGACCTGAAATCCAAGGCCCTGGGAAAGGGGAATCAGAAAGAGGGTTAACCATGAATACTCTGGGACCTTAGGCTATTTTAATGTAATCTGTTTTGAGTAGTTCCCTCACTATCTGGAAATTGCTGTGTTTCATGACGTGATTTCTAGCGATTAGAGTCTCACAGGAAAGCAATGAAAGCGTCTAACAATATCTTTTCATTTTACATCGAAATTAATATTAACAGCAAATCAATATCAATTAACAGCTTCATTTTCCATACAGTATATAAAAATCTAATAACAATGGGAAGCAGAAAACTCAAAATGGTGAAAAGTTAATTATGATTAGTAGGATTTTGAAGGTATGAAGACTCCAAGGGTCTCTTCCAACCTAGACGATTCTATGATTCTATGATTCTAAGTAGATACCACACTATGACATTTCTTGCTGGCAAGAAGCTGCTTTATGTAACAAGATGGTACAGGCAGTAGATCTGATGATAATACTTAATAATTTAGGAAAATTGGGACAAGGAAATTATACTGGTGACCCTAATCTTATGAGGAAGTGGTCTTGCCGTTCTTACTTATTTATGACTTGCTGTACCTTATGCAACTGTGATTACATTCTGAAATGTTACAAATTGATCTGAGGACAAAAAATGGAGGTCTTCTTTAGTAGCAAATAAAATTATTTCTAGCACTAGGGGTAAATTCATGTGGAGTCCAACTCTGGAAATTTTCATGTGCTGAGATCCCAGGCATTTCTATGAAATACAAATATATTTCTATCATATATTTCTATAAAATATGTGGAGTAAGAAATACTTTCATTACATTTCTATACCGTATGATTACAGCAGGTGACCTCCTGCCTGTACAGGAAAGGAATATCAGAGAACCAAATGGAGCAGAAGAATGTTCCAGTCATGCTCCATGTAGTAGTGGCCATTAGGCCTGGGAGCAATTAGCTCTTCTAATCCTTAACATTTAAATTCTCAGAAAATGTCCAGCATTTAATAATATCAGCATGTGAAAAGAAACCAGAGAGCAGACTGTGATGAGAGAAATGGAAAAGGCAGTTCAATTTATGCAGCATCGCTTTACCATTATGTTGAATAAAGTGCAGTTTAATTTTTAATCAACTTCGAGTCCACTCTCTGTTGTAAGTCAGCACAAGATAAATGAAACAACTATTGTATTGCAAAGTGACCCTTTCTTGAAAAGACAATTGTGCTATAAATCCTGAAGCACATGCCATGTAAACTTGCTTTTATTCCTGAATTCAGCCCTTTCAGTACTTGCTGTATGTAATATACCTTTCACCAATTTACCCACAGTAATAACAGTGGTAGTAGGAATCAGTAAAGACAATTCCTCATGAAGATATTTAGATAGATGATAATAAAAGAGGGCTTAGCAAACATTCATTAGCATAGAGACTTTCAACACCTTTACATAATCTCTGCAGGATTGTCTGCCTTCTGCTCCACTTCGGTTTGGTTTCCATAGGTAGTATTACAAAATAAATCTGCGTGCCATGGTCTGTACACTGATTTTCCCCAAACTGTCCTCATGTGTCTCAAATGTAGACGTCAGCAGTGCAAAGCCCACTGAAATTTTGAATCTCAACAAAAATCAAACTCTCTGATAATATGATTTCTTTATCTGCCTTCTGCAATGGAGAAACTTCAAAAAATGGAAAGGACTTTGTTTTAGTTTTGAGGTGAATGAGGATAAATACTTCAGGTTTTACAATACTTATCCCCAGAAGCTTTCATTTCAACAGTTAGTTATTCTTATCAGTTTTCTTTTTAAGTAAACTGTATCCAAACTGTAAAGATAGTTCCATGAATATGTGATTGGTTTGTGGTTTAGAAGAACCAGATTTAAGGTCGGACTATGGTTTTCTGTGAAAACCTAAACCAGTCCATTGAACTGTCTGGACTTCCCTATTTGTACTTTTTGGAAAATAATTGCAGGTTTTTCTGTGTTGACAACATAGACAAACCCCAAGCTTTAAAAAAAATCATAGGAATAGGTAAAAATCAGGATAAAAATCCACACTTTTCATTTGTTTTTGTGGTCTGTTCTTTCAATCTTTAGATTGTGAAGTTCTTCCCTGTAGACACAAGGAGTGGAAAAGGAATTTTAGCTTATTTGTTTCTCAAAGAAAATAAAATCTAAGGCCTTCACACAACTTCAGACACCGGGGCTGTAAAAACCCATTGCCTGGGACTATACTTACAATGAAACCCAAACCACCAAAAACCTCAGGGTTGTTTAGAAACCAACTCCTCTCATGGAAAACAATGTATCAGTTCTAGTAGAAAAAATAGTATTTTTCCCCAGCTGCCCAGTTTTAAAAAAAACCCACCTTGACTTAACCTCACAATAGCAGTATGTGCCTTTGTGATCAAAAGGCATGTTTACCATAATTCTCTAATAGCTTATGCAGGCTTTTCTGTTCCCTGCAGCTTCTTGGAAGGCAGAAACGTGTTCATTTATTTGTCTGAGCAGCTCTGATACCATGACCCCCTGCCAGCATTTTCTAAGTTGGCTGCCCATAACAGTAGAGTCATTTCAAGATGGCACTGTTAGTTTTTAAAGACTTAAAAACAGTTGTTTTAAGGTAGATCTATTTGAGGTTTCCTTCCTCTATAGCTGCGCTTATCTTCTTAGGAATAATAGTGGTATCTCTTAAGTTAGAGCAGTGAGACTATACTCTAAGTGCAGTAAGTATGGAGTTGAAAACATATTTTTGCTTGGCATTTTTCACTTGCCCTTTTTTAAACAACATCTTGTCAATCTGTCACTTGAAGGGTGGTAAGAAATTACTATTTTAGCTGGGTGCTTTTTTAATAAACAGAGTTTTAAAATCTCACGTGTCCTCCTTTCTTTCTGAGACATGATTGATATTCTTCTCACTATATACATTAAACTTACTGACCACATTGCAGTTTTGCCCCCTGCTTTTCCTTTACATGAATATATTGAAATGATGAGGTCTCTTTCCAGATCAAACGACTGGACTAATGCAGTGAGACTCTTCATATGGAGTATCCTGGGATGGTTTCAATGCTGTAATTCCAGAGTTAATCAATGGCATCACTTGATGAATGCAAGAAGTGGAACAGTGCTAGATGGGCAGAGAAAGTGGAAAATGAAACCAGAACAAACAGTGAATTTTAAACTCTGGTCCACCCAGGTACTGGTAGAAAGGGCAATACTTCATCCAAGTCTGCAACGTCAGTACACAGCATTATGGATGTCAGCAGAAACTTTGTACAGGTTGATCGTTGCGACACACAGCCTTACAGCATGGAGAAATAGTTTTACAGGCAATTCATTTTTACTTGCTAATATCTCTTTAGGCATAATCACTTCCATCTCTGCTATTCCAGGATTCGTGTATTATACTCTGAGCTTAGTGCACCGCTGTATTTATGGAAGTTGATCATAAACACCAAAAGAAAGAATTATGCCTTTGTTGGAATGCATCATTACTTTCTACCCCATTATGAAAGCAGAAAAACTGTATCCCCTCTGCATGAAGAAACTTGGATTGATTGTGTTTTTAAAAAATACTAAACTAAGTAGCAGACAATATTTTTGCCTAATGTGAATTTGCACTTGAGAGTATAGAAATATCTTGTTTGTTGCTGAAAACCTATCCTAACTGATATTGTATACATCTTATATATTTTACATATGTATTATATATATACCTTATTAATACTTGTCAAGAAAGGTTTGATATCTGTACATCAAATAATTGAAGTTCATTTTAATTATTAGGAGCCATATGAGCATGTAAACATCTAATCCGCAGTCTCTGAAATGACATTCATCTGAAAGCCTGAAATATCCTTCATGCTTCCCTCATAAATGTCAGCCTTAGCAATTATTAATGTGTGGGACACGAGGCAATTTAATCTCCAGTTGAAGCCAGCACTAGATGCAAAAGAACAACAGTCATATCTATTATGCCACTTTACATCCCTTGTTAATGATCCATTTTACTGAATGAAGAGCACACATACTGCACGTACCTGTCCTGAAAACGGAAAATCTACCACCGTATTCAGGCCTAACAATTGAATTCAATCAGCAAGTATAAAATTAATGAAATGGACCAAATTTTTTCCTTTGCTTGGCAGAAGCCATTGAGTTGTGCTCGTGTACAGGGAAGTCACATCTTCTATATGTTATTAGTGTTTCTGCCCTCTCAAAAGTGAGGGTTTAGTCACTAAGCGACATTTAAGATTAACCCTGCTGAAAAACTTGAGACCTGAAAATTATGTTTTCTCTTATTGTCATATTAAAATGAGAGTAAGTAGAAATATGGAAGCACTTGAGAGCTAAAGAAAGAATGAAAGTATTTTTATAAGGCTGGAGGAGTAAGTATACAAATTCTCTAGCTTGTGTACAGCAATACATGGAGTAGACATGCCGTGCCCTTTCAGATCGGGAGACACCTGGCCCGTACGTATCGAAGTGTTGAAAGAAAACACTCATGCCATTCCGTCAGACCCAGGTCTGGCCTGGCCTCTGCTACAGCCACGGGAAGGCACAGTTACTCCATGATTTGCAGTAGGAAAAGGCTCCGGCTGGACTAATTAGATTGGGGGCTATTTGACACAGCCCTTTGCGAAACTACCCTTATTGGGATCGTTTGGAAGCTTTAAGAGGCAAGGTAAAAGAGGAAGTCTGGTTCTTTAAAATAACAAGGCCAGGCTGGATGGGGCTTTGAGCAACCTGGTCTAGTGGGAGGTGTCCCTGCCCATGACAGGGGGTTGGATCTGGGTGATCTTTAAGGTCCCTTCCAACTCTAACCATTCCATGATTGTATGAGTGAAGGACTTGAGCAGTACAAATTTGCGATTGTGGGAGAATGAAGTTTTAAAATATGCTGGTGGGTCACTTTGCAGATCCGCCAGCACATTAGGATTTTGGGGCTCAGTGAGGCTGGGTGATGTGCACTGTGGCTGTGATAGAGCGAAACGGTTCTGCACATCTGCTTTCAAGTACACCAGAAGAAATTTTATTGAATAAACAACTCTGCAACTCTGGTACCTTTATTTTGTGCTGCAATTAGTTCAACCTTCATTGCAAATCTATCTGATCTCGATTTTTGTTTTTGTCTTTATGACACTTGTAATTATATGCTCTAGAGTTCTTTCTCTGCTTGTTTGCTCTTCTGCAAAACACAATATTAGCCCTTCAAAAATCTATTTATTGCTACCAGCTAGTTTTGAACCACTTACTGGTCATGTCACAAATTAATAGGCTCTAATTAGCTCATTCTTTAATTGTTCAGAGTCACGAAACTTATTTAGACTACTGTTGCATTGTTAATGGTCAGTGGCCTCATCCAAAAACAGGTTTTGTGTGAGAAAATCGGCCTTGCCCAAGCAATGTAGAAGCTGTACAGTCAGACAAGACTCCTTCCTTGCACTCCCACAGCTTCCATCTAACCCCATCCATCGGCCAAACGCTGCCAGGACAGCCGAGTCCAGGCAGAGCATCTTAAAAGTATTCAAAAAGCACCTTCTGTGGCCAAAGCCCCAAGACCTTATAACTGTCCCTGGTGATCCCAGGCATAGGACATTTCCATGCTGAGAAGAAATGTGGTTGAAAAGTCTCCTTTTTCTAGAATCTTGATTTTTTCAAAGTAATATAAATGGCTGAAAATTGGCAATCTGCATTGTGTTTCCTCTGAAAAATTTACAATTGCAAAAGTAGAAATTGTTTCCTTCTGTTGTGGAGCACAGGACATAACACCCTCTTATTTTTTGTCAGTAGCATTTCTACCAGAACAAATATGGAATTACCATGACTGTTTCCTTCGGTTTTCCTTCAGAGCAAAGGAGTGAACGTATTCAATTTACCCACTCTTGATAGATAACTGGACTACAACTATTCAACATGATCGGGCGTACAAATTGTTAGTGGATTGCCACATGAAGCTAATCCAAAATATGATGATGTTAAGTGAAGTAGGTCATGAAAATAAAGATGCTACAGATGGTCTGACCATGGTTTAGCTGGTGCAAGCTCTCCAGAATTTATGTTGTTGTTTAGCACTGATAGCTACACTATTTCCCTTTAGCTTCTCCAGGTACATACTTTAAAATATATAAAAAAGGTGGTTTACCTGTCTTAAAATATCTGGGTATTTATGCTGCATGTGATGGCATTAAGTTTACAGCCTCTTTCTCTGTTGTTCAGCCTGGTCTTTTCCCACTTGCTATGGATCTCATGTTAGCTCTTCAATTACAGATTTCAGGGAATTGGGGTTTATCTTTGAATGTGACTCAGCAATTCATGAATACATAACCTTGTCAGAACAGCTGGAGCGTGTCTTTTACCTGCTCTGTGGGATGTGTTAAAGACTTTTTTTCATAAAATGAGAATTTGTTAAAGTGTGACTCTAATACAGTAAAAATCACCATACAGAAACCCCCTTGGAAATAGTATCTTTTTAAAAAAATTGTTAAGTGATTAATGTTATATTTTGTTTTTGAAAACCTTCAATAAAGACCTGGTCATCTGAAGTCAACTGGAACTTTGTCTTGGAACTTAAGTCTTTTTTATTTTTTACCATTTTATTTAATACAAAGTTGAGAACAGCTGAATTGAGAACATTTCACAAGGAAATGTTCTAATTTTTCATGAGATGTTTTGACATTGTTTGACAGCGTTTTTCACCTTCACCGGTGAAATTTCAGGAGAGTTGACACAAGAGGCTGCTTGTACTTACCCAGCAGCTGAATGGCAAATTGCCATGGCTTAAAGCCAAGCTTGAATGGCCTCACTGTCACTTAAACCTGGACTTGCTGCAATTAAGTCCAAACTTTTTTCATTTGTATGAGAGATTTAATGGTGTCACTGACAACTATCAGATAGATCTGTTAATAAGACATTCCTAGCATTTTCTGTAACCTACTATAGGTATCAAAAATGAACTTGTACTGAATTGTGGATCTCTTTCAGTCATACTCTGGCAGCTCCACAGAAATGTCTCTGAGGGTAGGTGAAGGCAGGATCAAGAATTTATCACCAGAAGCTCTGTCCTGCTGAAAACTTCTCTGTTGCGTATTTTGGTAGCTTTTCTTTTCCCTTCTATGAGAACGCTTATTCTAATGGGTGGTGGATTACTACCAGTAATAAATGCCACAGAAGAGATGAATACATTAGATTTCAGCTTGGCCAAGATAACTTACATACCTGCTGCTGTCATCTTGCTGCAAAAAGGAGACAAAGCAACTTCTGCCTTGGTATTATTGGTATTAGCAGTGTCATCACTGTGGCTTTTTGCAAGGTCGGGTTCAAATCTGAGCTCTCTCCTAAAGCAGTAATGCAGATTGTACCAAGCTCTTCCCGGGAATGCAGAATATCCAGCCTTAGCCTCTCCTTTTGTGGATTCAGAGCCTGTCTCTAAGCCAAGAATGCTTCCTCTGGTGGGAGAGGGCACGGTAAAGACAAACTGACAATTTATGCATAATTTAAGTAAAGTTGTACTAATTCTCAAAACTCAATAATGAATCATTAAATAAATAAAATAAAATCTGTCCACACTTTATACTTTTTAAACCGAGCAAATTTTTTGCCAAGTCTTATATGATTTGTGAATGTTTGGGTTAGCGATGCTACTAGTATTTTCAGTAGCCCACACTGACTTTCTAGTTAGGGGTAGGAGTGCGCCTAAGCAAAGTGTTTTAGGTGGATTAGCAGTTTACGATACATATATGAGAGGAGACAAAGATATAGCTGCTAGACATGGACTCCAGGAAGCTTTTCCATCCATTTTTAAATTGGAAAGCCTAAACGCAGTTTAAGGTTTGTGTTCCTAACTTTTCCCGATGATTTTTTGCCACCTCATTCACCACCGAGTTGTTTTATTTATTATGTGATTGCAAATCGGTGAGTGCAAACAAGGAATAACAAAGTAGAAAGCTGGGCTTTATATCACTTCTTAATTGGAAGCAATGGAGTCATCTCCAAAAATCTCCACCAGGCTGGGTCAGAGATAATACAGTAAAAAAAATTAAAAAAAAGAAAATATATTCAGTTGGGAGTAATTTCACTGAGCAAAGTTTAACAATTTTGTACTTTTTACCAGGTCTAGATCTCATACCTATAGATCTCAGTTGTTTCTATTTTGGGTCTTTAGCAAAGATATGCTATCTTATTAACTATTTTTTTTTAATATTTCAGGACAGAAAACCTGTTCAAGTACTTTTTATTTATATGCTCCTTTTGATACAACAAAGGCTTAATTCTGACACCAGAGTGCAACAAGTAATGTCTCTGATGCCACTAAAACATGCATTTTAATGTAATTGCACGGTAGACTAAGAGAAGCAGAGGGCATACATTAGTGGAAGTAGCTATTGGGAGCAGCCAAAATGATAGAACACCTTATAGGTAATTGCAAGGGAAATGAATCCATGTTAGAAGTAAAATAACTTAAAACATGTCCTGGTGTGAAAGTCCTCTTTAGTTGTAACAGTGCCAGCAAGTGCTCCTGTAGTACTTTCTTATACTGAGTATTTTCTACCTTCAGATACGATAAATGAAAACGTCTTTTTGTTCATTGACAGTATTGTCCCTTCTGACTGAAACATTTTATTCAAGCCTGAAATTTTAACCCTGCTGACATGAAATCATAGTTTTCTGTCATCATGTCAGTGACCCACATTAATGTTACAAAAGTGTTTTAGAACAGTAGCACCTGAGTTCTGGTTTTTGTAAAATAAACCTTTGTGGAAATTGGGCCAGCAGCATAAATTTAGCACAGACCTTCCTGCTAATGCTATATCTGAAAAATGCTTATCTCGAAAGCATATCACATGCCACAGACAAGCCATGCGATACCTGCAAGGATTCATCTTTTTGGGTAACCCACTTCTAGTAGACCAGCATGATGCAAAAGGATGCTTTGGGGAAATTTATTTACATTTAAAAATAATTCACCTTTAACAATTTAAATGACACGCTTTATGGTGTTATGTTATATTTAGTCATAAAGAAAATTATCCAGGGCCTCATGCACTTGGCAAATTATGAAGATGATTTTGCTTCCTTTGGTCATGTGGAGTAGATCTTATACAAGTAAACATTTCAATGAAGTCTGAGAGCTGTTACTCAAATGAGTCAGATACTTTGAATACAGGCAAGATTGGAAAGATCATAAAGACCTATTCTTATATTTTTCTTCAAGCACAGACTGTTAAGGTTCAAATTCCTAATTTCCTCTCCCTGTTCTCTTGTGTCTTGTAGCAAACAGTACTTTACCTTCTGCACACTGAAGTACACGTTCATAGCAATTGACATTTGCTATGTAGTGACATTTGAAAAATCCCACATGAAGAGAGAGTTTATTATGTGCTCCTTATTTACTTACGTATTAGGATGAACCAGTTCCCTTGCAGAAAAATATGTTTTGTATTTGGCTTCCTCCTTTACTCCTTGTCAATAAGTCTTCTCTACTGCTAAAACAATTAGCTTGTTGTATCATTTGCAATTCAGGTGACATTCTTGCAGAAATGCTGCATTCCTACAGTGCCTCATATATCTATTTAACACATTATTGATAGTAAAGTTCTGACAAGAATGAAATAAGTATGAAAAACAAATATTCTGTTTTTATAATGTTCTCAGTGTGCTTCCTTACTCCAAGGGTAATGTTTCCTCATCACAGGAGTCAGCAATAGACGCATGTGGAATTAATCTACTGGTAATTGCAAATGTATTCACACTCACAGCAACAGAAGAATGGAAAAATGGTAACTCCCCTATATATTTTCTGTCTTAAATTCTAATTTTTGTTAGCCTGTGTCCTGAGCTGAAGTGACCCTGAGCTATTACTGAATGGGAGACCCTTACTACTTTACCTGTTGCTGCTGCTTTGGGAATCATCCCAAAGCTGGAACTTGGCCTGTGAGTTTTCCTAACAGAGCAAACTGCAGGCATCCCTCTCCATTTTCCTCCATCAGTAGCTGACTTTGTTCACTCCTTAAAGGGCTGGGCAAAAGTTGCCTAAATACTCTATACCACAAGAGAAAAATAATGGAATCTGAGAGACTGAAGACCTCCATTCTTGGAGATGCTAAAAAGCCATCTAGACATGCTCTAGGTGACGCTGCTTGAGCAGTGGGATCAGATAAAATGACCTCCAGAGTTGCCTTCCAACCTCAACCATTCTGTGATTCTGCAGTTCTGAGATTCTGTGAACTGATACGTAAGGATTAAGGAGCAGGTTTCTTGACCTACATTTTAAAATACAGTTAAGATGGTGTATAGGATAATAAATTTACTAAGAGAAATATTGGTCTTATTTAAATTATATATATATAATATATATACACAAATAAATATTGATTTTATTTAAACCAACCACAGTATTTTCTTCCAACCTATCCTATAATCCTGTATTTGATATTTGGGTAGTCTTATGCTAAGAATTAGTAGCTATTTCTAAAAGATAAAAATGTATCCATAATGTGTAGCATCTAGACAAAGCGATCTATTCTGTTATTAACACAAGTTATCCTGTAAATGAAATTGAAGCAGGGAGATAATCAGAAGGTAGAACTACAGCTGTGTTTGGTATATGGCTAATCAAAGAAAGAAATTGTTTGCTCTGATTCTCATCCTATTGTCCTGGAAAGAATTAACCCGAGCAGCTGACAGTCTAAACATTTACCTTGTGAATATGGAAATCAAGGGAAAAGAAAAATGCAAAAATCACTGTAGCACAATTACAACTGTCCCCCAAAAATGGAGTAACCTAAATAAAATTTATTTCTTCAATGTAGGTTTCAAGGTTAAACAAAAAAAATATATATTTACAGATTGGCAGATTTATCACTGCTCTTTGCTATCAGCGCATGGTCAAGATTTATCATGTGTGTAAAAATTCCCCTTTAAACTATACAAATCTCTTCCTGGTGAAAGTAATTCCAGAAACTTGACACTAGTAGCCACGAATACCTGTGTCCCACTTCTAAACAGTGGACAGACGAATTGATACTGATAAAGCCAAACTGAACTCTTCTGCTAATCCTTCCCAAGACATTATGAATTTATTATTCAA
Organism: Numenius arquata; assembly: GCF_964106895.1. Taxonomy (NCBI): domain Eukaryota; kingdom Metazoa; phylum Chordata; class Aves; order Charadriiformes; family Scolopacidae; genus Numenius; species Numenius arquata. The sequence continues at coordinate 59,879,664 of NC_133582.1, forward strand.
ACTGGAACTGTGTAGTCTCCTAGCTACAAGGCTCTATTATTCTGTATGTATGTGTGTGTTTGTATATGTATATAAATATATAAGTAAACCATGGAAGAAACTAGGATCAACTGTTCCAAGGACTAAATGTTCCAAAACTCCTTGGCAGTCAGCAGAACAGAATCTTTTTACTTTTTAAATTCTTTTTAAAAAAGAAATGAGGTGTTTAAAGCCAAACAGTTTTACTGACTGGAGAGTAAGATTCCATTTCCAAGGTGTGGCAGAGAAATGCATAGATGTCTGTAAAACCTATTTTTGGGCACTCAGGCACTGGTGTAAAAGGTCTATATACCAGTGATGCTCTGAAAGGTATAGAACTATACACCCAGAAAGAAATCAGGGCCCTGATGCAGATAGACTAGCGAGATTTTGAGGCAGCTCCATATTGTCACGCACTCTCTTCAGTAAACTGTATTGGTTTTGCATTTTTCTCATCAAATACACATCTGAATTTGTTCCACTAGGGCAACAGATGATTAAGCTTTTGTCTGCCATGAAAGAAGACAATATCTAATGAAATACTTGGAGTAAGAGCTTTAATAGGGGGATTCATCCAGCCTGAACTCCTGGCCCCAATATACCTGTCAGTGTCCTGGGGGCACTGCTAGGCCTTACTGGCTATAATCAGTACAAATGGCTGTAAATAAAACTTGTAGGTTTTTGAGTGACTACAAAGAAACTCCCGGCTCCTTACCTGTTCCGTAACTGTTCTGGTGGGCCAGAGACCATTCATAAGAGGGAGAGAAGAAACGAGGGTCTGAGGGGAGGGAATGACTGCAGATTTGGGCCCTGTCTGTGGTCTGAGACTGAGGCCAGGCCTGAGGATGTTACCCATGTGCTCTCTGTTCATGGTACAGACTGTGCCCATGGCTGGGCTCAAAGTATTACACACGTCATCAGTACAGCCTGCTAATTTACATGACATTAAAACCTTACTCACTCACAACCCTGAGGCCCTCAGTTTCTGCACCTGAGGGCTTGGCCTCCCCTGCTGGGGGGTCACTCCCAGCCTGTTGGAGCCCGGCTTGAGCCCACCTGCAAGATGGCCAGGGAGGTTCCTCCTGCTGTGAAGAACAAGCCTTTCATTCCTCTTCCTGCTCCTCCTGGTTTTGTAGAACAAGTCTTATAAGGAGCAGCTGAGGGAGCTGGGAGAAAAGGAGGCTGAGGGGAGACCTTCTCAATCTCTACAACTCCCTGAAAGGAGGGTGTAGCCGGGGGGGCGTCGGTCTCTTCTCCCAAGTCACAGGCGATGGGACAAGAGGAAACAGCCTCAAGTTGTGCCAGGGGAGGTTCAGATTGGATATTAGGGAAAATTTTTATACTGGAAGGGTTATTAAATGTTGGAATGGGCTGCTCAGGGAAGTGGTGGAGTCATCATCCCTGGAGGCATTTAAAAGACGGGTTGACATAGAGACATGGTTTAGTGATGGTTTTTTTCAGTGTTAGGTTGATGGTTGCGCTAGATGATCTGAAAGGTACCTTCCAACCCAGGCAATTCTATGATTCTATGAACGGCTTTCCCTTCACCCTGAGGTTCCCCTCAGACTCTGTTTCTCCCCTGTGTGCACAGTGGCATCAGGAGCTCCTCGACCGGCAGATGTTTTGGTGGGCAGTAGGGGGTTCACAGTGGTGTTGGAGGCAGCTGGGCAGTTCTTGACCTTCCCCCTGACATGGAGCACCCCACAGCCCCCCACTACCGCAGCTGGCCGAGTGTGCCCAGCCATGTTGAGGAGGACAGCCTGGGGTGGTTCAGAAGCAGCTCGTGAAGGCCCAGCTGTGAGTTGCCTCAAAGAGAAGCTGCTGGCTCTCCATTGGTGATCTGCCTGAGGTGAGTTTAATTTTGACACCTGAGTTTCGCTGATGCTGTACATAAGCCATATGGACAGGCTGGCCAGGACTAAGCAGTGGGGTTTGGACCTGTATTTAGAGTAGAGATGTAAAAATGAGCAGCCTGCAGAAGGTCTGTGGAGGAGGATGTGCTCTTGTCAATTGTGGGACACTGCCCTAGACCTGACCAGTTTCCTCCTCATATGCGCATTGACCTGCCTCAGGAGGTAAATTAAGAATTGCTCTTTCCTTCTTTTATGGGCAGAAGAGTTCATGGCCCATGTAACTGTACGTTTTTTTTCGCTAGAAGACCTAATAAACCTAATGTAGTAGGCCAACAGGGGTTACTGAGGGCAGCTCCTGACGGTGGTTCCTGAAAGGCCCAAACCATTTCTCTCTCAGCAGTGTGGTTAGAAGCCACCCATCATGCTTTGAAACCTCTAAGGAGCTTAACACACAATAGACAGAGAAAAGCCTTGCTACAAGATCAGTTTTCATGCTTTTCGCAATAATGCAGAGAACTGCTAAACATTGCAGATGTCACTGAGCTAACTATCTATTTGTCAGGGATGAAATTGCGACTTTTCAGTACCTCCACCTCCATTAACATGCTTCCAAGAGAAGCAGAGCTTGAAAAATGTGTTAAACACTTTTTGCTGCACCATAAAATGTCTTAGCTCCCATTTAATTTTATCCATGATTATTTACAATAAAATTACTTTCATCTGCCTATAAATCCTTACCTGGTACATTCTTTTTCCAAATTGCTTTATTAATCCTTAGTTATTATTAATTAGAAATGGCACAAACAGCACAATCGTTTCCTTAACTCTGGCCGACAGCTGGGCTTTAATAGACTACAAAGCATGACTTTGGTTTCTGGAATTTATTTTTCTACTGCATTAACAATGTCACATGGTTGAAGAAAGCAGAAAAAAAGAGAAATATTTCTGAGTGCAATTTTTAACTGTAGAGAGACAATGTTTTATTATAACTATAATGGATTGAAACTCATGGTATGTTCTTAAATAATGCAGGCAGGCCAAGCAGCTAGCAGCTTTGCATTCACAATTAATCAGTTGGTTTTTTAAATTTTTCATAGCCTTTCCCTTATGCTTCCATTTACTCCTCTGTTACCAATAACATTGGTCCCTTTCTGCCATGTTTGTGGGACCCACAGATCATAGCACGTGTGAAACAAATCATATAATTCCTCTGTAATGACAATTGATCAGGCAGAATGTTTACATTTAACAGTGCAAGATCTTGGTAATTGCTTGGCTCAAGAAGAGTGTGATTTTTTCCTTGGATTGATGCATCCTCTTCATGTGCTTGCTGACTATGCTTCGACTTCTTTTAGCCACCTGCCCGAGGCCTTATTGATGATATAAAAGGCATGTGAATAACATTGAGTACCAGGGATGGAAGAGCTTTCAGCTTCTATATCTAAATAGAAAACAGAAGAGTGGAAAAAAGCTGATAATACTGAAAATGTTTGAAGTCTTTGCATTTTGAGCATATCACACAATGAATAGTTTTTTCTGAAGAACTTTGTTACTACTTTTAGTGATCTTCTCCATCTAATCTGTGAGCCCTTGGAGTAAAAGGGTGACTGGTTCCCCAGCTGATATTATCCTACTTTCATGTGTGCTATAGATCCTGCTCCAAAACACAGAAGAATAAAAGAGTTCCAATCTTCTTCTCTGTCCAAGCTTTTACAGAGATTGCTTTGGAAATTTGAGAACACTACCTACTTCTGAATTAAAGAAGTGCTTTATAATTGGATCTGGAGTTTTGATAATATAATCAGGACAAAGGATATAAAATTGTACAAAATGGAAAACCTGTCATTTGGAGAGATATGAATTTACAATGCAAATGTAAGAAATACGGCCTAAGGACTTTGAAAATGTTCTGATGAAAGAATTAAAATGGGATTTTTTATAAAGGGGTTTGTGTTATTGACCTCTTTTTAAGGATTTACTTAAGTGTGCAGGGAAAGGGAAATGAGGAATTGCATATAGACCAGGCCAGACAGTGAAGTCTGATGAATGACCAAGACACAGGAACTTGCTATCCAAACTTTTATTTCTTTTAGACAAGGAAACAATTTTTTAGAGTAGTTTTGAATAACTTTCCTATTTCATTAATTCTTAACTAAGCTAATAATTTCTATAATATTTGTTCAAGAAGCAGAGTTTCACATCTAAAGCTGGAAAAAAAAAGTCTAGCTTTGCCCCCAGCTCCTTGTGTGACCTGGAACAATTTGCTTTTCTCTGGATTCAAGCTTTTGATTCCCAATGTGTACAGAGGCACATTCTTATTTCAGTGATATGGTAAAGATGTTATTTTTGGTGATTTGTTGAAATGCTGTAATTATGGGACACATGTGCGAATACAGGTCACTCTGTGGATGGATAAATACTATGTATGTATTATAAAAACTGAAAGTTAATTTATGTGGTATTCTTCTTGCCACTCCTTGATCAGCTTTGTTTTTACATTCTTAGAAAAGTAATCCATATAATACAACCCCAGCTTCTCTCTTCTACCTACAAATCTTTATGCAGACTACCACTTGCAGAAGCCAAAGGTATAGCTAGAGTACCCAAATATTTCATTGTCCCAACACTCCTCATTCTATTTTGTATATTTTGAATTGTATTTTTGTATATTCTGAAATGTATGCTGCAGACTGAGAGCTCTTGAGAACAGAGACTGGCTTCCTAGCTCTCTCTCTATTCAAAACCTATTATAAGGACCTAGTTTTTGAACAAGGCATAGACACTCGTGTGCTTACTATAACAGTATTTCATCGTAACACATATTTATGTGTACTTTTGGGCTCCATTTTTGGCTCTTTAAAATGGGACTAAAAAGATTTACTTACACCTTGGATAGGGTTCTTAAGACCAAATTGGTCATGGTAGTTTTTGAATCTGGAAAGCACCGAGTGTTATGAGAGGAAGGTAGAATCGGAGGGACTACAGTTACACATGAAATTCCTTCTCAGTACATGCAATTCCTATTTTTGCAAATTAGGAATGAGCTTGGCACTTTCAACCAATTACTGCTGCGACAAAATCTCGGAAAAGTTTTTTTCCCAGTTTTACTAAATCAACCCAAACTATATAGAAGAAAGAATCTTCTTTCTACATACAGCATTATGCCGCACACTGTAAACTGTCAGAAATACTTAACTTCATGCTGAAAATGCTTTAAATCTACTCTGTCTCTCTCTTGATATTTGCTATTGTGGAAAAGAAAGGACAAGTAAGGCAGTTGAAGGTTACCCTCACACCACACAAAAAAGGAAAAGAAAAGAAAAAAAGAATCTTTTCAATTATAAATTGTGAATTCTATGAAACAGCTGCAACACTTTTCTGAATTCTTTGTTTCTGACTGCTTTCCCTTCATGCCTTGAGCAACCAAAAGGATTAATTCTGGGTAGTTATTTAAATATAGTTACTTGCTAAAAATCCTCTGCCAAGATCAGAGAAAAGGGATTAGGATTAAACTGTTCTAATCAAAAGTAGTGTGGGTTGGGGTGTTTTTTTTTTTTTCTTTTTCTAATAGGAGCTCTTTTGCTTCAAGAAACAAGTATTAACACTGTAGAGACTGCAGTGTTGTATAGTGGATATGTCTCAGTGCCAATCAGTATCTTCCTTACTAAATACAGAGAAAGGTTTTTATTTGTTACCTTTGTCTATAGAAGTCTAGTGGATGCACTAAGGGATATTAAAGGTAGTATGAAAATACTGTATTTTAAAATAACGTCAACGGTATGTGTGTTTCTGGTTTTGCTGGTTTGTAGAATGGCTTTGGCTTGCATGACTTCCCTCCAGAAGTCACACACAGAAAGTGAATGACTTTAGCTTCAATTAGAGCTCATCCTTGGTGTGACTGTAATTGTAATAATAATACGATAGGAAAACATTTCAGTTATTTACTTCCCTTCTGTAGCAGATGAGGTACAATACAACAGTATATACAAAAGATGTCAATGTACAGATGGCTTCTTAAGATCACCCTGTCCCTTTGGGTCATTTCCATTATTTCATACTGTATTTTCTTTTTTTTTTCTAATTTTTTTGAAAATGAGTCCTAGTGAATCTTTGCTAACAATGTATCTTTTTGTATTTAAATTACACCCATGCTAACATGCACATGAGTGTGAAAACACATTTTTTAATGGGGCATAATGGATATTTTAATGAAAAGTAATCTGCACATATTTGTCTAAGACAAACTTTAGAAGGATACACAGCAAGTTGCAGGGATCATGGTAGGTTGATAGCTTTTTTTTCAGCTGAGCTAGCTGAACTGATACAGAGTATTGGGTATTTCCCATTCCTCTGCAGCATAGAAATGAGGGGAAAAAAAAGTATTTCCAGAACAAATAGAGATTTTTATTGCCTGGCTACCTACCGAGAGGCTATCTCCATCTAGTGCTTCCTGAAAGAGATGCTACTGCCTTTTTTCCTCTGGGGTCTTTTGTATGGTCTTGCATCCATAGAGTCAGAGGTTAAGGATATTTCAGGCAGCACTTCTACACTTGGAGAGGAGGGAAAGGAACCTCTGCTGCATGTTACTTTTAATTATTCTATTACCAATTTATAATCACTAGAATGAATGGGTCAGTGGAAGAAAGGACACTGTACTGGTTTGGGAAGCTGAGGTGTTCTCAGCTGGGTCCATGGAGTGAGGAAGATCCTGACTGATTCAGTATGAGGATGTAGTCACTGCTGGTGTGGTTTAGGAGAGAGGCGCTTTGTCCAGTGGCAGGAGATGGGCTGAGAGGAGCCACCTGTGTTGAGCGTTATCTACAGAAATGAGAGAAACTATCCAAATTGCAGCTCTATGCTGTTCTTTAATAATTTGTGTGACTGTAAGCCTGGGTGAGTACACTATTAAATGTATCCTTCCTTTCAGAAATTAATTGTAATCTCACTGAAGGTAAATAAGAAATACATCTTCTAATAGTAGATGAAGACTGGGTCTGCTGGTGTGGGGACATTGATTGTTGGCATCATTGTCGATGGGGAGAGAGACTGGCCTTCCAAAATGAGGTCTGGAAAATATTTCTATAGTCCTATTCAGCAGTGAGCCCTCAGTAGGTTGGAGATAATTTACATCATAATTTTACATTTAATTTACATTTAATCCCTTGGGGACAGAAATTGTCTCCGTCACAGTGTCTGTCTACAATTCACAACACACATGAATCAGAATCATGAGTAGGCAGCATTAGCAGTAGTACAAGCAGTAATAATGAAGCTGTTTAGCTGCCCATTTCATCCTGTGGTGGTTGACTAAAGTTCAGGGCCTCTTGATGTTTTCAGTTCGGTGGAGAAATTGATAATGGAGTTTTTTAGCCAGTCTTATTTACTCACAGAAAAATGCACAAGTTTTCTTTCCCTGAAATGGGAAGTTTCAAACAGGAAACTATTTGCATTTTGCTATAAAGTTTTGTTCTAGTGATTTTCTTTTGTGTTTTCTTGGGCTCTTTTTTTTCCTTGCATTTCTACTGTTTCTTTCACAGAGACTTTTGCAACCCCAGCTCTTACTTGTGGTGCCTGGGAGTTGCCTGGGTCCCCAGGATATCTCATTACCGAATTATTTTTCAGGAGAGGGCCTAATTAATGTTACTGTAAAGATTCCCTTTCTAAAAATCTGTGTCCTGGCCTCATATTTTCCCTCTCTCAGCTTGATAGGAAGAGACTCTGTCTTCTGGTTTTCAGATATATGCTGCTGGATTCTGTTCGGTTGGAGTCTGGGCAGATTGTTTTATTTGTGCCAGCTCTGTGGATTTAATGCACCTTCAGCTTGAATGATTTCACAGTGATTTTCTTGCCCCAACACCATCTAGGTTTAGCACTGAATCAAAATAAAGACTTCTGTAACAACACTGAAGGTACAAAGCTGAAAAGACAAGTTTAGAAACAGAAAAAATTAAAATATTTAGTAGCTGGATATCTCTGCAGTTGCTTAACCTCTTGTTTAAAACCTCAGATTTACTTCTGCTCTTTAAACCAGGGTTTGTAACAAAACCCATTCCTACCATTGCCCTCTGCTCTGAATAATGTTTCCAAGCATTTCTTAGGTAGGATTCTTTGGAGATAGGTCTTGGGACACAAATGCAATTGCCTTTAATTGTTCTTGGGAAGCCATGTGTTCTGGTTTTGGGTTTCGTGTCAGACCTGCTGGGCTAACTGCTCATAAACAATACAGAGACTTCTGTTTATACTTAGGTGTAGTTAACATGCGTAAGTAGTCATTTGATATTTTTATATGTTCCAGAAATGTTAAGAGTCGGAACAGCACTGGCACATGGCATGCTATTAACATAACTGGTTGGCCCAGTTAGTGGTGTGCTGTCTGGTCAGGGTATGAAGAGAAAATCTACCTTTGCCAGCTTTTACTGCAAGTTCATGTCATATAAACTAACGCTGTGTTTGCTGTATTATGCTTCATGTCAGATAATGGCTTCTTGTGACTGTCTGAAATGAAGGATGATACTCTGCCACTACAGCCAATACTACTCTTCCTCCTCCTTTGTATAACTAAATTAAGTAGATAAGGTGTCAAAAGCTATTATACTTTCTCATTTGTAGCTAGAGTTCACACCGATCAGCTCTAGCTGAGATTTTACTTCCTGTTGTGCTCTTTGCTTTTCCTCTTCTGTCAAAAGACCAAAAAAAGTAGTCCAGCATTTCTGTAGAGAAGTGAGTTTCAGCTGCCTCACACTCACACTGCCTGCCACAGTCTCCCATTTTTTGAATAGCTGGGGTGGTGCTCTGCATGTGTCAAAGTTCTCCTTGACAAATACCTAGGCTACAGTGTGGCTGCTTGGGACTTTCTTTGACAATTTAACTGATCTTGTAACGCACAGAAGATGATGTCTCAGGCTGACCTTAAGTGGGAACAAAGAGATCTTTCCTCTGGTCCAGCTGTTGGACCTTGATATGCATTATTAACAGGAAGGTACAAGTAATCTCTTTGGTCTTCTGGTTTATGCATACACTTTCACTGACTTGTTTAGAAAGTAATTAAATCTATTTTTATACTGAGCATATTTTGGCTATTGACAAATGTTTTGTTTCGGTTTTATACATACAGATGTTTGAGTCTTAGTGCCTTTTTGCTTGGAGCCAGATGGAACCTATCCAAGATACGACTAGTCCTGTGGATCCCTGGCACCTGACTGCTCTTATATTGTCAAAAAACATCAGTAGCTCAAGGTCCTTTGAGAGCATACACTGCGGGATTTTCTGACTTCCTGGAGAGCTGCTCTTGTCATCGGTGCCTGAAGAAAATGTTATTTTTCTTCTCTAGGAATGGAAACATGTAGGTTCTTACTATCAACTATAGTTGTGTGATTTTCTGATATTTAATTGTGGGATGAGATGGTGGGCTTCTAGAGATTAGCCATGATGCAAAACATTCCTATGGTTCAACATTCCCCAGTTACCGAATGGGTCTAATGGGGATGCCAATAACTTTTGAGAATATTTATATCAATGAGCTCTCAGTTCAGTGCAGGTCAGACTAACAGATTGTCTTTTTCATAACTCAGCAAAGATTTGGGATTTTAAAACAGCCTAGGTGCATAAAAATATTTAGTAGTCTAGCTGATGCCTTCAGGTTTGCTTTTCTTCTTTTAGCCATACCAAAGATGTATCAGGAGTGATGAATTCTCAGGAGAGTACCTAGTGTGTTCAGGTCTCACTGAAAATGAACAGATGCTTTTCAGCTTTGTTGAAGCTAGATTCCTAGGAAATTCATTAGCATTTTACATTAAAATCCCTTGGCTTTAGAGTTGTATACAGGTGACAGTGGCAAACAATAGGGAATGTAGTCTTTGTTTTGCATGACTTATTTCCTTGTGTATTTAAAGCTGTATTTTCCTTTTCAGGTTTTCTGTGCATTGTTGGCTACAGTCCTCTGAGCTTCTCCCATCGTGGATTGCAGGTAGATTTTTTGTGAGACGGTTATGAGAAAATGTGGTGTGAGAGCTTACTGCTGGGAGCTTTGGAAGCTCTATTTTGCAGAGATTTTTAACTGCCCAACATGGGATGCCTGTTGAATGCTGAAAGGAACTTAGTAGCTTATACATCCATTTCTTTACTTCTCCACAACATGGCCTTAAACGTTCAGATACATGTGGCAGTCCAGGTCAGGCCCAAAGGAACTGATCATTGTTGAGAGGAGTAAATCATGAGACAGTCAATTTTTTGGAGAAAGTGGCAGTGCTCTGACAATGGGGAATACTTTGAAGCTGTGAAACCTTGTTCTGAAGTGACAGAATCAATGTCTATGACATAGGTCTGAATGCTTTCCTATTAGGCAGTCAGACCTGTTGCTAGAGTACCAAGGGATCATCTTAGCTAATCACCGGCATTACCCATGACAGGAGTCTGGGAGACCATAAATAACTTACCCGAGCTATTTATGTGAGAAATGTTGTCAGATGGAGTTGTTCTTTCAATGTTTTATGCAGACTCAGATTACGCCTTGCCAGAGCACCGGAAATTCAGAGAGAGCAGGAGTAGTCTGGGAAACTATTCTCAATGTTGAGACAAGTTTTAGTTGCTTTGCCAAATGCTGCTTTCAGGAACATGGTAAAACCCAGAAGGAATCGGTGAGAGCAGACTGGACCTTTCCTCTATGGTTTTAGAGGATATATATGGTATTTAACATACCATAATATGTTAAATGATGCCTGACCTGCAGTGCAACACAAAAACAATCCTACCTCTTTCTCTCATCATGATGAATGTACTCCACTGTACATGTACATATATAAAGCACATTCTGCTCCCCAGCTTGTGCCTGAAGGCACAGTGGGATGCCCGGGCAATGGGATGAGGGACCCATAGGCTGTCTCATGTGACCAACCTAATGCAGAGAACCTGCTGCCTGCTGGACTCTTCTCTGCAAGGTTGGGAGAAGGTGGATTCTGGATGAATTGTTCTGGTGTTTGTAGCTTGCTGCCATGCGGTGTCTTTCCTGAGAGCCCTGTGGAGCTTCACCTCATATGGAGAAAGATGACCTGGTAGGCTACCAGATGGATGCACAAACATGTTTTGGAAAATACACAATAATCTGTATTCCTATAAAATGAATGAAAAATCTAGCACCTTACTCCCAGAGAAACAGGATTTTGTAAAACTAATATTTTGAATTTATATGATTCACAAACAAATTATAATATTACACTAATAGCAAAAAGGAAAAAGGGGGTTACTATTTAACTATTTACACTATTTAACTAAATAGCATACTATTTAACTAAAGTTAAAATGACTTTAGGAACACCATTGGATAGATTCCCAGTTAGGTTATATCGTTTAGCTCTATTGATTTGAGTGGAGTTATTCCATCATATAGGATTTAACTTGTGCAGTAGAAATTAGCAGAGTTATGTTCAACCTTTTGCTGCAGTTAACCATAAGCTTGTGTAGAATTAAGGTAGGGCCGGATAAGAAACTTTCCTTTGACATCGTTAAAGCCACATCTCTGCAACACAATTTAGTCCATGTATTCACTCCACGTTTAAAACTAGATCTGGGTCGTGCAAATCTGGATATCTTATTTACAGAGATTTTGCAATGGATTCCTGAAGTGCTAGAATACTACCTTTATCAAGCCACATTTGAAAAAACCTAAAAGCCACAATAAGTATTTATATCCAATCAGTATAACTGTAATTACAGTTATAAAACAATTATATACTTTATACAATTAGTATTTATATAGTCAGTATTTATACTTGATGAATGCCTTAAATATTTAATTTAGGTTTTCTAGTTTTTTTAAAAAATAAACATATTTCCTACCATTCATGAATGTTTTGGTCCTTTATCTTCAAAGGCAAGAAAACTGTCAAAATGCAGTACTGACAAAAATATATTCAGTTTCTTTATTGTCACTACTTCCAAATTCACATAACCAACTACAGGCTAGATCTTTCTCTATCTCTGGTAAACTTTGGATATCTTGGATTCTACCCTGAAGCCATAAATATGGTTTCCACTCAAACTTCTCTTCCTATGGTGGCCAGGTATCTTTTTTTCCCTCTACTTTTTGGCTTTTGCCTGATGTGTTGTGTTTGCAAGGCCTGTTGCTCTCCTCACATCACCAAGCCATCCCAGCAGCTGTTTCGTTTTGCAATTGCTTGCACAGAGTCACGGGACGCAATTATTGAGAAAATATTCATTCTAATAGAGTTGTTAGTCCTATACAGTGTATGTTATTCATATATTTATTTGGAAGCATTTGAATGTAAAGGCCTGAACACGTCATTTGATCCATACCGCTGGAGTCCATGTCTCACGTACGCTCAGGCCTATGGCAAACTCAATTATTCTGAGTTTTACCTTTGATGCACTTGAGATATTCTTGTCATGTCAGGTTCTGTTGAATTTTACAAGTGCTGCTATCACAAAAGCAATTCTACTTTTGATTTCTGCTTCAGAGTTTCTCTCCTTTGTGATGGTAATTCTGAGATACCTGAATGTATCCCCTCATTCATGTTTCTCAACTTTGAAGTAAATTTCTTGTTGCGTATGAGAATTTTCCATTGTCCTCTATCTGTTTTTTCCCTCCTGTTTGATCACCAGTCCACAGGTAGTAGCTTTCTTGTCAGATCTGCCAGCTATGGGTCTCTTTCTTCCAATCAAGTTGATACAATCTACAAAGTAAAGATTATAGATCTTTTACCACTGGCTGATAACTTTGTCCTACCAGAATTTTCAAGCACTTTGGACTTACTATGTTCAAGGAAAACACGAATAGAGATGGTGCCAGGAGAAATCTGTCTTTCAGTCAATTCTTGTACAGAAGCATTTACTTGATGTGTGCCCTGTGAAGATTATACTTTTCAAATTGCTTCTAAAGCTCTTAATGCAAGTTCTAATGTAACCTGAACTTGCAGTTTGTAGGAGGGGAGCCTTGTGTATGTGCCTGTGAGGTTGAAAGAACTGTCTTTCTACATTTTCTATTGATGGAATACTACTTTACACAAAAGTTTCTAATTTTACCTTAGCTATTCATTTATTTTTGAGGCCTGAAGTATTTAATGCAACTATATTCCTGTGCTTAGTACAGGGAATTTAGTGACTTGGGATACGCTGTGTGTTAATGCTCCTTTCTGACCTGAATTGCTCTTTGGTGAAATCTATGTTCTTATCTAATATACGGAGCAGGTTCTGAGATCCATGTCTGTTCTGGGAGCAGGACAATACTCTATTGAGCAGGTTGTACCAACATTTGCAGCCTATTCTGTGCCAAGGAGTATATCAGTAATAAACCTGTGTCACTAATAAAAGTTTTCATGGGAGAGAAACAGAGTTGTCGCCTTAAAATATTCCACAGTTCTTAGGTTAGGGCAAACTTGTGATGATAGGCAAGGGATATGATTTCCAGTCACCTGAGACAAAAAGTGGCTTAAACCTGGATCTCCCAAATCCGTAAAGACTGTTCTAACTCAGGGCTCTTTGTTGAGTAAATAAAGGAGGCAAGAAAAGGAGGCAGTGATGCTGTTTACTTTTTCTTCTTTCTTGCAAGGACTGACCTGATTTCATCTCATAACCTCAGGAGATGGTTCTTGGAAAGTGGTGGTCGTCTAGCTTTATCCAGATGCTGAGTGTATAAAAATTTTGCACACATGCTACATAGTGGAGTGCAGGCAGAGCCGGTACACAGAGTGGTTCAGAGATACTCAGTGTTCAAAGTGAGGTATTTGCTTTTATATAGGACTGCAACCAAATTAATGAGCCTTGACTGTCAGGCAGTGATCCTGCCTAGTGAGGTGTATGCACTCCTACACTGCATGCTCACGTGGCCTAAAATGTGTGTCTGAGCCTGGTCTTCACACTGTTATAATTCTGAGTCTGGAGCTGAATGTCCTGTTGCCCGCATCCCAGTGTTTGCCATGTCCTTTAAGGACTGTACAGCAACGCAAGTTCAGCAAGTTCTGTCCTGGCTTTGGAGACCCTGTAAATATACTTGAATTGATTGGTCTAATACAAGTCCAAAACCTGCAATTCTCAGTTTGATATAGGCTTATTTCAAATTTCCTCAGATTTTATGCAGCTGCTACCCAGATTAAACGTTGAACAATCTCTCTCAGTATCACTCATGCTTAGCTCCTACTTCACAAGTTGTCATATGCCTGACCATGCAGTGAAAAACCCACAGATTTTAAAATGATTTATTATTAGCGAATAGCTGAGAATTCACATACCTGTGTCTTGGGAAAAAAAAAAAAAGAGGGAATTGAGAATTAACAATTTATTTGGCTGTCAACACTCAGCAGGCAGCTGTTAGTAATCATTAAAAAAATCAGTGTATTGAAGTTTAGTGCAGTCCCCCAAATCTTACCTCAGTTCTCTTTCTCTATCAGTTTTATTGCATCTTTAATAATCACTATGTCCTGAATTTAGTCAGAGATCTGTTAGTTAACGTACCTGGAGTAGATGATGGGAAAACTGGAAAGGATGGGATCCATCAAGGGTAGCGTTTGCGCCCAGGGCTCTGTTCATAGTCAGCGGGTACGTAGTCAATACAGTGAGGAGAGTCGAAAGTGCAATTTGTCTCAGCCTAAAGCAGTTGTCTAAGAGAAGTGAAATGAATCAAACCTTGAAAGTGCCCATTACTCTCCACTGACTTGAAAGGCAGCCAAGGGGGGCCAGCTTCCACGTAAGCATCCAGGCATCAACCGTTTGATGATTTGAGTCCTGTCCCATGCAATTAACAGTATTTAACAGGTGTGTAAATGTACCCACCTATTCTGCTTGAAGGCTTGGTACCCAGGTTTGTGATTCCAGTTTGGACAGAAAGTCTTTATTCCAGCAGGCTTGGTATCACCTATGCAATGTAAACCGCACAAGTTCGGGCACACGATTACATTCCTTTCTGTTCTAGATCCAGATGGTCAGCAGCAGTCTGGGGAGAAGAGGTAAGGAAGGGGCAAGGTAGAAAAGAGGAGGATTATTCCATGTACTTAAACATATCTGAGTTGTAGTTATGATATTTCAGGCTTGCTTAGCTAATGTTGCTTAACATTAAGAGGGGAGATTTAGATTAGATATTAGGAAGAAATTCTTTACTGTGAGGGTGGTGAAGCACTGGAACAGGTTTCCCAGGGAAGTTGTGGATGCCCCATCCCTGGAAGTGTTTAAGGCCAGGCTGGATGGGGCTTTGAGCAACCTGGTCTGGTGGGAGGTGTCCCTGCCCAGGGCAGGGGGTTGGAACTGGATGATCTTTAAGGTCCCTTCCAACTCTAACCATTCTATGATTCTATTATTATGGCTGCTGTGAATCTACTGCCAGAATTCTTAGGCATCAAGTGCTTCTCATGCCGTGCAAAGGGCTTTAAAGTTATAAAATTATGATTTTCTCTTTGTGATTGAACTCCTGAAAATTGTTTAGTTTAGTATTGAACCTCGTATATCTACTTGAAGTTCCTCGTGTTAAATTTTAAAACTTATAAAATATACTTTCTGGATGGAAAACATTTTCCTTACTGCATAAGCAGAAAAGGAAAGAAAAGACACAAAGGTTAATGTAGAAATGTAATTTATATTAAACCCTTTGTGGCGATCTCCTGTAATCTGAAATTTATGTCCTTTTCCTCCCTGTATCAAATAAGAGAGACAAAGGGAAAAAAACCCCAAGCCCCTTGATTTTATGAAGCAAAGAAATAATGACAGGAAATGGGGATTTTTGTTTGTTCTTTGGTGTGAATTGGCACAGGCATTATGATGAAGTTTAAATGCAGAGGTTAATTGAAAAATGCGATAAACAAAGCCCCTTGAAGGTCTCAGAATAATTTTGCCTGGCAGTACTGACAGCCTACTACCATCAGGCACTAAACCTACTCCAAACTGCTGGAGATAAAAAAAAAAAAAACCCACACCAAAAAAAAACCAAGAAAAGAAAAAGAAAAACCACTCAAGTTAATTGTCTTTCTATTCCGTCCACCTCATTTCAGCCCAATTATAACTGCGAAAAGTCACTCTGTCTAATTTGCATTAATACACCTCTATGGAAAAATAGCATAGACAGTGAATTTGGTCTTTCCCCCCCCCCCCCCCCCCAGTTTATTATGGACATATTTAAAATAAAAAGAAACCCAGCAGAGCAAATTGCTATGGAAAACTCATGGATAAGGATCTTGATTTTTTTCTTCAGTTGTTTTGCTGCCAGATAAATTTTAAAGATTTAATGTTAGACAGGGGTATTTTGTCAGTAGATATTCTTTAATCACAGGACAGGATATGTTGAAATACCTGCTGGAACTCCATCTCCGACTAACCCCCTGTTATTATTAAGGAAGAAAATGTTTTGTGGGTTGTGATAAACTTAGCTCTTTGCCTGCATTTGTATATTTTTCATAGTAGCCTTCAGAAAAGCTGCATAAATCCTCACTTAGGCTGTGTTTTGAAAATAAGTCCAATGCATGATCCTATTATGTGTACAGTTTGATGGTGTAAAAGAACTCAAAAGAGTGGCCGTCGCATTCATATGCAGTACCATGTTTCCACTCACAATTTCAATTCGCATTTTAATAAACACATTAGGGGGGCTCAGTTGTTGTTGTACCCGTGTTACATCTAATTTCTTATTGAGATGGTGAAGGAAAACAGTGTGTTTTGCTCTAAATTGTCAGTCAGTGTATGAGCTCAGTCTGCCTCTTCTCAGTGCCATTTATATTAATAGGTATGATTATCCATGCAGGCCTTATTTTCAACGTACTGTGTTTATAGTCCCCATTTGTACATCGTGCTGGAGCTAACGTGTTCATAACGATGTGGAACAGCTGGCCACAAACTGTTGTTTCTCATTAAAAAGACATGTTTCCTGAGCTTTTGGGGATTCTTCATACTAAACAATACATACTATTGACATTTTGCCCTTTTTATTTTCCTTTAGCTCTTCCCTGCAGTGGGATATGTAGGGTTCAGGATTCTAAAAGAAGACCTGAAGGGCTTTTGAGAGATAGCACCAAGGAGAAAGCCACTTTGAGTCATTAAAGATCCCAGGGCACCCTTTGCAAGAAAAGTGTGTGAGTTATTATTGTCCTGGACAGATTCCAGCTTGTATAGCTGCATTGTAGGCTATTTATTCATGCATTTTCAACAAGGCAATCTCCCCTTGAAAGGCTGCTGTACCACGCTATTGAACTTATAATGACCACTGTATTCTGCTCCAAGGGTGGCTTCACCCCAGAGGTGGATGAAATGCTTCCTTCATAGTGATTTCAACTAGGGCAAGATAAGTAATGAGTACTCTACCAATTACACAAAAACCTTGGTTTCCATTTATCAGCAGTTGTAGGAGGTCCACCTGAAGAATCATTAGGTTTGTTTTTATTAGTTCAAAGATTTTATGCTGTAACATAATATTTTTGTGCTCATCTACTTAATCTAAAATTGACTGCTTTTAGTATTTTCTCACTTTAAAAAGAAACAGATTCAAGCTTGAAAGCATCTTTTGTGATTTGAAGGGGTAAACCTGATGGCACTAATGTTAAGGAGGGCTTGTGAAGTTTCCATTCAGCAGCTGATTGGATTCAATGGCCAATTAGCAGATTTCATGGTGCTGTACCAAAAGAATATCTGAAGTCTGCTACAAATTCAGAATTCTGCAACCAGATTCTCCTGTGCTGTGAACTGTGTGCCTGCTGTAAATTTTAATGGTGATTGTTTAATATTGGTTTATTTAATGGGAAGAAACAATCCAATGTATACAGAAATATACTATTCTAATTTAGGAGAAAGGACTTTAATATTAAGCTAAAAATGGGAAAGAAAGGAAGACAATAGTTCAGCATGAAGTCCAAACCCTGGTGATGGTGAAATCCAACATGTTGTGGTGAAATCCATGTGTGTTTCCTTTATTCCATACTTATACACAGAGAAAAGCTGTCTCAGGCTTTCCTCAAGTTTGTGACCATTTGCTTAATTATAAATCTCTGTGAGAGTAACTGAAGTTCTTTGTGGAGAGTCAATGGTCATGTAGCACTGGGATGCACCATATAGAAATAGGTACTTCTGTGACAAAGTTGTAGTGAAAGTGTTTTGTAGTACTATGTTGTGTAGGAAAAGACATATTTCCCCAGTAAAAATTTTAGAGATTGAATAAACAAAAGACATGCTTGAAATATATTTCCAGCTGTATTAAACTAGACATTTTTCATAAATTGTAGCTATGGGTGGGATCAAACCATGCAGTGTTCCGAGTGTATTTTAAAATAGGTAAAGATTAACCAGCAGACATGTACAAAAGAGAGAACATTTCCATATCCCCGCATAACTTACGCAGGACTTGGTCACAGTGCCCATGGAATGAAGTCACTGCCTCATGTAAGTATTATGAATGACAACATCTACCCCAAAGAAAAATCATAGACATAAAAGAGGAAGTAAAAATGGGATAGAAAATGCCTACTTGAAGCCCATGCTGTTCAAAGCTTCAAGAACTGTAGATTTAGTGAGAATTCTTTCTGAGACTCCTTCTGCGGTCATTACTTTCTTTCAAACTCTCCAATCAGGGCTATGACTTATACCCGTTGCAATATGCAAAAACACATTCTAGTTTATTACCATATTCTAATCCAATATAAGAATGTATTCAACCAGATGCCTAAAAAATGTGATATATATATATATATATATATATATTTCCATGGAATTAAATATACAACGTTATTGTATTGTGTTGAAGGAGGGGTAAGATTTAGCAAGGAACAAAGAATTCCGTAAGGATTTGTGCTCTTGTTAAGTGGGTGGCTTTTGCATTCAGCTCATTTTGCTTTCATTTTGCTTTCAATCTGAATTTGGCCAACCCTGAAGTTCAGAGCTATGGCATTATTTTTGCCATTTTGCCATTAAATTAGATCATGGCTTTCTGTATTCTGTTGTAGTTGTGTGTGTTAGAGACGGTATGGCAAATCTTTTGCTTTTCATTTTCACCTGCTTGAAGTGACTAGGAAGGTTCATTTTTGTCATTAAAACATGGCAAGTTCTGTGTACATACTTAGATCTTGACTCCCTTTGCTGTTATAGCTGCAGTGTATTATTTTTTCAGGTAGGCTAATTCAGCTACATTAGTTTTGTTGCCAAGAAAGGACTCTACTCATTCAGGAGAGATAAGATTTAGGTCTAAAACTCTAAAATCTACTATATCACATAATCCTGAAATAGAATTCAGCTCCTAAAATATGCACATATTATGCACTACGCTTACTTTTGGAATCTTGACTATATTTTTTGCTGTGTTGCCTTCTGTTGCAAATGATTTATTTGCAGATTCACTAACCCAGAGCACCCAATTCTGCTATTTTTCTCTGTAGAATAAAGAGTTTTGTCATTTTTATACAAATCTGCAGGGAATCTTAAGAAACACTGTGCTTTTTTTTCCTGTCTGTATTGTTTTTAATAATGGCAGACTGAAGGCTCAGGGAGAGAAGATTTTTATGGAATCAGAATGAGATTTGCATGTCTTATAGGAAGTAGCTCTGCATTAAAATGTTTCAGTCATCTTTGTTTCCCTGACTTCTCTTGTAATTTGGATTATCTGAATACAGATGGCTCAGACTTGCTCACAAGAATTCTAAACAAATAATTCCACAAGATCATAGAAAAGTTTTTCTCTGTATTTAACTTCTTAAAATGTCTCTTTTTTTCTATTTCTTATATTCTCCTTTTTCTTATGTTCTCATCATTCAAATCCCCCCTCATGACAGCATAACATCGTTGACATAATGATCATTGAACAGGAAGGCAATCCAAGAAATCCTGTCCAAGAATCAATGACTGTTAATACTATGTGCTCATTGTTAATTGCTATACGTTCATTTTATACCCTTTTCCCTTATCTCGTTTTCTGCCTTTCAGGCTGTTAAGTCTTTAAAAAACACAAATTTTGGCATAGATGGTGCCACATGGTGACTGGAGACAGGCTTAACTTCTCCTGTATGCTGGTCTCTGGTGTGAGCCAAGATGGAACAAACTGGTGTGGAAATAACATGTAACCAACTTTGCACAATACTTGGCCCCGTATCTCAAGTGCTCAAATCCTTTTTGTTTTTGTTTGGTTTTTTTCCCTGCTGCGGGCAGTAATGTGAAACAGTCATAATAATGGTATTTGTTGCAGACCCAACTAATATCAAGAAAAAATTGCCTCTCAATGGGAGAAATGAACTTTTGGTGGTGAACATTACATGGCATAACAAACGTAATTAGTTGCAATAAAATAATGATGTTTTAGCAGTCTATGATCCTATTTGCAAGACAAGCACTTTTTATTATACAATGATAGGAAAATACAGAGAACACTAAGAAAAAAGGCTCTCTTCTCAGTATCTAACATAGAGAAATTAGAAATGTGCTTACAATGAAATTCCAGGTATGTACACCTAGAGGAATAAATGCTATATACCATGGGTTATCTTTTTCTACTATTTGACCGTGTCCCTTTCACCAGTAACATCTAGTCTTATATATTCTCTTCATTTTAAGCATTCAAGTCCCTTTGTCACTGTTAGCATTACTCCTGGACTCATTAAGCACGTACAATTGATTATGTAGATGTACACTTAAGAACTGGCATGAGGTGGCTGAATCTTAAAAAGTTAATTTGGGAAAAAAAGCATTCACATCTGGTCTGATTGTCAGAAATATATGCACCTTAAGAATGGATAGAACACTGCCTGTACTTCTCCATTTTAGTTTCTTGATGAATGAATGTTTCTATTATATCATAAAGTTTTCTATTGGAGAGATCTGAACTCATGCTGAGGTACTGGGAGATGTTAAGAAGATTTCCATCTTTGTAAGTTGGTCGAAGTGGAGAGGAGGGATGTCAGGGCCGAACAGAGGGCAGTTCTGATAGTTACTCCTGGCAAACTCACTCCAGAGATTGAGACAATTTCTGTTGCCATCAGCCGGTATGACTCAGTTTGGCTATTTCGACTAAAAAGTCAGAATGATTTTTCCATCCAGGTCCCTGTCCTCAGAAAGCTATTTTATCGAATCAACAAGTTTTCAATGTATATGTTGGCAATTGCATCAGAGGTTTGGGATTATTTTATGAATTTCCAGTTGAAGTCCTATAATTGGATAAATTAAAAAACAATAATTAAAGAATGTTAATTCTCAGCTGCTGGATTTGAAGAAACTATTTATAATTTGGGCACTACATAAAATATTTAGGTTGTTCATTAATTTGGCATTGAAGTTCCTGTAATCATCTTTTACCGCAAAACTTTTTGTGGTGATTCTAATTTGCCTGCACCGTCACTTGAGATCTCAGTTATTCTTAAAACAAATACATTAAGCAGCTTGGAAGATAAGAGGCGTTATTGTCACAAGCGAGTCAAGTCATTAAATCAACATGAGGTTAACGAGTAAGGTGCGATGTTTATGATGACATTAAGGTGAGAAGGAAAGTAATGATAATCTGAACAGTGACTGCGTAAACAATTCTTGCTGTATACACTGTACTTTGGAAACCAGTGCAAATTTAATATAATGTAGGGATAAATTAGCAAACAAAAGCAATGAATAGAATAACTCAGATGTACTTCTACAGAAATATAAGATGAATGTTGAAGCAGAGATGTATGAACAGTAAGATTCTAGTGCCCTGTTCAGTAAAGATTAATATTATTTTCTTTAAATAGAGCTCTCTAGAATAACTGTAGATATTTTATGTAGTAACTCTGTTGACAGATTTCTTTACAAATTTCCACACAACAAGGAATTTGACAATTTTAAGGTTAAAGTGTGTATATGAATGATTAGAATAGTGGCCCCAGGAGACAGAATTTTTGAGTTTAATCTTTCTCTGCTGCTGGTTTGCTCTTTTCTTGGGCAAATAATCATGTAATATAATCTAGAGCACCAAGATATTGAGTTTTTAAGCAGCACAGGCTATAAACTCTTGATTTTGGTGAGCATTGAGTGCTTGAATGGTTGGGCCTGGTAAAACACACCTGATTGGAAAAGGTGGGTTCTTAGAATATTGCTGGAAATATTGTAAGTTGGATGGCAATGCTGGATATGCTGGATAATTGTCCTCTCTCTACCTCTATTCCAGTGATTCCAAGTTTGAAATGATAATTTATTAAAAGTGATTGTTTGGGAGTATTTTTGGTATATTAACCTAACAGTTTCAAAGCAACTTTCACTTAGGAGGTGTTCAGGCCAAGATGTATTTTCTAATACAAACAGACTATGCTGAGCACAAATATTTAAAAGCTATGGTTAGATGCTGACAGTCTAAATTCTACTCTTCCTTTTGTTTGATTTGGAACAGGTAAAATTTGTAATTGGGTCTCCCACAGAATGAGTGATTGCCCTGATCATTTACATATATATTCTGTTACTCCTATATATTCCTGTTACTCCTTCTGTTCCTATTCCTAAATTGGAATTTTTCTCTCTTTTTTTTTTTTTTTTTAAAATAATAAATAGTATAGTTCAGGTCTCTAACAGAATACCATCGGGTTGAGAATCTCTCTCTCTTGAGTGCTTAATAGTATACGTAAAGTAGAAAAGTGAAAAGATGTAAGGATTTCTGCAGAATAGTTTTGTTGTTGGCCAACTCAGATTCAACTCTGCTCTAACGTGTAGGAAAAATTCTATCATATCCCAAATGAATGTCTTAGCAACTATCAAGGCAATATGATCTCGTTTCCTAAAATTGTTCATGCATTATGATTCATTTGACAAAAATATAATTACCCAAAATACATCAGAAGCTACGAGAAAGATTTAGCCCAAATGGTAAAATCATCATATTTACCTCTTTTTGTTTTGAAACTTACCAGTAAAGAGACTCTGTTTTCCACTGCAACTTTGTTTAGTTTTTCTCATGATCTTTTCTTAAAAGTCTTTCACTCTGATCAACTCTTTTCCATCTTTGACAGTTTGGATGTCAAGGAAAAAAAACCTTGAAGTGACCTACTGCATAGCAGTACACCTCTACAGGTGAAATTTCCACCGGTGCAGCCAGGACCATCACTGCAATCGCCCAGTGGAGATGTTCCGTGCAGTTGTAATGTGGGACTTCAGTTGCTGATTTAATCTCGAATGCCATTGCTATAACTATTTTCTTGCATGTCCTAATGCAGACATGCCTTAAATTTGTCAAATCAGTCAGCAGTTTCTGCAAGTTGAAAAGACATCCTTGGGAAATGATGGCTTGAAAAAGGAAAAGTAATCATTTGCCAAACTTTAATGGCTATTCTGGTGGCCCAGACCAAGGTGACAAAACAAATATTCTGAGAACAGGCCTTTACCTAAAGTTGAAGGTAAATGTTCTGAAGCAATAATTCTGCAGTTAAGAGCCAGCTCATTCCATAGTCTTTCACGCTAAAATGGAGTGCCGGCTTTTTAAAAAAAAAAAAAAAAAAGCTGAATATTAGGTCCACACTATTTGGAGCTCAAGGACTTGTCATTTGAAGTAGATTTGATTGATCTGCCCAAAACAAATACACTTCTCTGACAAAGTGCTAATAAACCCCTTCTGGCAGTCGCAGAGTGCTTCTTTCAAGATCTTGCTGTTTGTTTTTTGAAGTGATGAAATTTATAGATATTTGTTATAAGGTTCTAATTGAATTTCACAGGAGTAGCCCTGGTGTGACCCAAAATGGGGGGGGGGTGGTGGTGGTGGAATCCTCAAAGTGAGTCTCTGTGGAACCAATGATTAAAAACAATGAATGGGAATAAGAGGTTCAAGCTAGAAATAATCAACATGAGACTTAATGAAGATTTTTAAGATAAGTTAAGGTTGATAATGTGTAGAAGATATAAGGCAGATGAAAAGATTCACAACAACAGAAAAGTGTTTATTAAAACACCTTTTAAGACACCTTGGAAAATAAGAAAGGCTGCCTTTAAGGTTTCCTATTAAAGACTGGGTGAATTAGATAATTTTGCCACCTGCAGCTTTAACAGAACTTTTTGCTTAGCTCTCATTGCAAAGTTTAGTTGACTTTGAAGAACTTTAACAATCATTGTCAGAAGGCTTTATATGAAGTTGGTGACTAAAGAGCTACATAAATCCTATTTTCAATAACTTTAAACAGACCTGAAGTGAGGTAGCAAACTCTCCTGGTTATGTCAGAGCAATTTATGAGTCTCAGACTAGCTTTCTGATCAAGCTAGATAAAGGTATGAAAGCTAACTTGGAAATTTCTTAGGCTGTATGTAGACTATTCCTAGTTTTTGGAGATCTATCATTTCAGTTCCTGGTCCATGATGTAAGTCCATGCTGGGGTATGATCTGAATGTAGGATATCTTCATCCTTCCGCTTGCCTTTCTTGGGCATATGAAGAGTGAGCACAATCGACTGTAGTAGCTCAATGAGTAGGTGGGAGACAAGTTCTTTGCTACATCTGGTAAAGATTTTAACTTTGTATTGGAACTGGAAAGCATTTACAAATAAGACGGAAGTCAGTGCTGAAATCTGGAATGATTATTTGTTATTGGAACGATGATGATGTCTGGGAGTCACAGCCTCTAGTGAGGTGTCTTAATACACCAGGTGTTGGACAACCGGCAAACAGTCTAAGCTATACTTTTCCTTGTGACTGCTAAAAAGGCTTTAATTCCTCTAATGTAATTTCAATATACAAAATGCTTCACTCCCACTCTTCATTTCGGTTAACAAAGAGGACACAGCAGAAAGCATTTCTCTGTGACCAGCACTAACTGAAATATGAGGTATTACAGAGAATTAGCCATCTCCAGAGTTGAGTAACGTGATTAACGTTGCCTGGAAAAACTGGCGAACGACAAGGGGAGAGCTACGTGCATTGGTTGCCACTTTTTGCAAAGCCAAGAGGAGGTGAGCTGGCTTTGAGGCTGAGTGGCAAGAACCAGAGCAGGTTCTCATCTAGGTTATACATCAACTGTGTAAGACATTTTTTAAGTACAACGTTGTGTAAGACAATTATATTAAACAATTACCAGTGTAACCTTTCTTTCAGCCCCTGGTCAACTGTACATTTTTGGTTTACAACTGTCACTCAGTCCTTGACTTCAGGGTTCAGCAGCTGCAGTTCTCAGTTTTTCAGTCTGCCTCTTAAATTAGCTGGAAATTCATACTGGTGTAGAGGTGGCGTCTGACTTTCTGCGCTACAAAGGGAGACATATGTTCTTTTAAGTCTGCAGGTTTTGCCTGGTGGTTTCTGACATTAGATTGAGGAATTTGGTTTTCATCTGCAACACTCTCACATTTCTTGGGCCATAAAATAGGGCTTGCTGATTTGAAAAAATGATTTTGGATTTTGTTCTCAAGATTGGCAAAGGAAATAGCTTATGCATGCTGACCTTCGTGACAGCCTGTGAAGCCTCTGCGTTTGAGCTGATGCTTGAGAAAAGCTGAGGTGACGAGATGGCACAGGAATGGATTTTTCACTCTGGGAAAATAAGCTTTGTGTGTGACAAAGTGGAAAATGTACGTTTTTGAGCAGAGAATGCCTGTTCCTTTGCTTTTTTGTGCTTTTGTTAGGCTTCAGTCTAATTACTTTGTCAAGGGCAGCTAGACCCTAGGACCTTCATCCTAATGTTTGATAGGCTGATATAAATACAGCAAATAACTATACCATTTTCTTGATGCTGTATTCTCCAGTATTCTCTCAAGCTTTGTCATGACTCAAAGTTTTCTACTTCAGCAGCCACAGACTGTCACGACTTATCATCTCAATTTGCATCCCACCTACTGAAGCCAAGTGATTAGGGGAGGCAGGGGGGGTAAATTTGCTGTACCTTCAGCATCCCTCCCCTTCATTTTACTGCTTTAGGTAGCTCTCCTCCATTCTTCCTCTGACAGCGCAGCATCAGTGAAGCTTAACACCTGCCCGGATAAACATTATTGGTGATTTAAATATTTAACTATTTCACTACACTTTGGAGCAGGTTTATGGAAATTGACTGGTTTTTGGAAGTCAAATGTAGTATGTTATTTGTGTGCATGTTTTAGCAGGGGGCAACATAAATCACAATGCAAAGGTGCTGAATTGAGATGCATAAATATTGCAGGCAGAGCTATGCTTCCATTACTCACACTGTAAGGCTAAAAGCCTTCTTTAGCAATTGGGTTGTCTTATAAACCAAGAAAGTAAATCTGATTTGAATTAATTAATGAAAGACTAAATTAATTTGAATACTTTTTGACATTAAGAAAGTATGCTAATTGATGGCTAATTTTCTCTTTATATCTTCTTTCATGTAAGTTAGATACCCACATTTCATTGCTAATAATATATTCTTTTTATACGTATTGATGCAATTTTGAGGATATTATGATAGCAACTGAATTTTCTTGTGAATGGATTAAATCATAAAAAGGGTCCTTGTAGCAGTCAATTGATTCTTACTGTACAATAAATGCCTGTCAACTGAAGTGCAAATTAAATACTTATTTGCAACACACAATGCAAAGCATTAAGTATAAAAAAACTGGGCTACAATATAGACTCACAATGTGGAACCGAAAATAGGCAGCTTTAGAGCATGTTAAATATCCTTAGCAACCTGCTAAAATATGACATGGGAAACAGTTTACACTTGAGCAATTATCTGATAAGAAGCAGTGCTCAGAGTGAACCTATTGCAGGATGTGTACACAGATAGTGTGTATATCCTTGAGCGGGTGTACAGGCCGACAGAAGGGCACAGTATATGTCTGCTTCTATATGTACATAGTAAAACAAAAGTTCACAATACATATTAAAATTCAGTAGGCATGTAAAAAATGAAGATGGCAGATAATAGAAGATTTGAGTAAAGAATGTTTTAGCCTGCCTTTACAGTGATGTAGAGCTCCTGTAAAGTCACTGGATGTATACTGAAATGCAGCTGAAGTAATACAGCTGTGAATTAAGGCCAAGCATTATTGATGCTTACCCACCCATTTAATGCAAGTAAAATAAATATAAAATTAACAGACCTTTAAATTTTTTCATTTATTCAGCTTGTTTTGTCGGTCTTTTCAGACTCAAAGCATATCTTCTGTTCCTTTGGCACATTGGGAGTAAGGGTGTATGCTTTCCTTTTGAGATGTTTTGAAAATGAAGTGAAAAGCATATCTGCAGTGATTATTTGTCAGGTAGTGAGAGACTGTGCAGATGAGGGACTCGAATGAAAGTTCTTCTAAGTCCTCCTTAGATTACATGAGCAGCCATTTAAGGAAAGTTCCCAAAGCAGACTGACATCTCTGATTATCCAGCTTTTTGAGACAGGCCAAGCCCTCAGCTGTCACAAATCAGCATACCCCCTCTCAAATGCAAGGCAGTGTTGACTTTCATCAGCTGCAGATCTGGACCCGCCAGATCCATGGGCTTCTGCTTTATTTATTTTTTTTCCCAGCTGTTAAATCAAGGGATTTACAGCTGTTTGTCTGTCTGATTCTTTGTCTCCAAATAAATGAAAATAAGATCTTGGAATAGAAAGTAGGTAGTCATAACTAGAGGTGGTGCTTCCCACTTTGCTACTACAATATTCAATACACTTAATTGAAAAGGTGGAAATTATAGCCAGGGATTATTTATTAAGAAATAATCAGAGGAATTCCGAATGGTTGATTGTATTTAGGAGGAGATAACAGCCTTTTATAAAAAAATAGAGCAGCAGTTATGTGATCTGATTATGTTAGCTGCCAAAAACCCACAGGGAAGTCCTTTCACTCCATCTGTGCAGCCAGAAAGATGGGAATTGGCATGGGAGCTGTTACTCTGGCGCAACATCCCTTTATACTGAGACAAACCTCTTGTGATTACTCAAGAAAGTTTGAGAATAAACTGGATGGGAAACTGTTTTCTCTTCCCAGTCATAATTTAAAGATATAGATAAATGTTGCCACAGTTGGATGGGAATTTAAAAACCTGGAAATATCAAACTAGAATAAAATTGTAGCAGTCTGCTAAACAAAGCTAAAGCAATGGCCCTTATTTATTTCTGTGGGAGTATAAACATATTAATCTACAATTGGCAGTCGTGGTAGGCATTAATGACCAACACTTTTCTCTTCCAGACAACATGACCCATTTTCATTAAATGTTCAGAAGCTTATAAGCAAAGTCAGATGAAGAAATCTTTCATTATTGTTCTTAAATTCAAGATTTTCTCTATCTCCATTTAGTACTGAGATGTACACGAGTTTGAAACAGGCAGGATGTAGGCCAATGAGCAGGGCTCTATTACCATGAATTTAGAAGTTCCTAGGTACTCCAGGTACTCGACATGAGAAATACCCCAGTTTGTATTCAGGAAAATCTAAATTTTTCATGTTCATTAAGGCCTGACACAATACAGGAAAGCTGAGGGAGTGGCTATTAAAGCATAATATATATAGAATAATAATTATTTTGCTTTCCAGAAAGAAAAAAAAAAATTAACCAGAAAATATTGCTTTAAAACATAAAACTTGCTTGTTGTACTAACAGCTGTCTAATGCATGGTATTTGTTTGAAATGTCTATATTCTGTCTTTGGAATGTGTCAAGGAATTTGCATTGACTTTATCTTCAGACACAAACAGACTTTCTGCAGGTTGAACTTGATCTCACAGGTTGCGTATGTCCTACCTACACTTTTGCTCTTTCCTGACCTAAATAAAGTTCCTATTTTGTTTCTAGGAAAATTTTCATAAACAATAACATTTCTCATTTTAGGCACATGCATTAGCATCAATATTTGGAATTCTCTAATTCAGTGCCATACACTATTTTCTGGGTGAATGCTGCAATAATTACATCTTTATTTGCATTTACATAAACATCCTTTAACCTTGTGAAAAAGTTAGCTGGCAGGAAGAGCATATTACAATAAGTTTCCTTTGCCATTTCTGATTCAGGAAAAATAAAATGAACCATTTTCATTCTAAGAGTGTAAGAAGAAAGTGCAGTTTGGGTCTCAGTTGTGGGTTTAACAGCAGCTAATCTCACCCATGAGGTTATCAGCTTCTGGGTGATCCTATTTAAATCACCCTTGATACCCCAGCAGGCCTTACGAAGCATACACTGTGTCTAGAGTTACAAGTGAGAATTAATATTATTCACAGCTATCAAATACACGCTAAAACAATATAGCTCTGTTCAGGCAAGTATATTTCCTTATTTCTGAGAGGAATTTATTTTTATGTTTCAAAAGTGCAAAGACCTAAGACCAGGAATGTGCTAATTTGTAAAGGTTGAATGTTGTAATTCTTGCTCGTGGGAGCAATCCATACTGGAATGCTTCAACAGCTTCACTCTGAGTACAATTACCTGAGTTAAATCAGGTGATTCAGTACTTCAATAAACTAATAAGTAACTGAACCATATTTAAGCAATAATGGCTGTAAAGTTTGAAGTACATTTTGTTCACAGCTGAATTTTGCTGAATTATTCACTTATTGGTAAATTTTTTCCTCTACAGGTCAGCTTTGATGAAAAACTTTATAATTTCTTGAAAAGACAT
Source organism: Numenius arquata (assembly GCF_964106895.1). Lineage (NCBI taxonomy): Eukaryota > Metazoa > Chordata > Aves > Charadriiformes > Scolopacidae > Numenius > Numenius arquata. The sequence goes on from NC_133582.1 coordinate 59,909,006, forward strand.
TGAAAGTTGAAGCTTAATGATAAATGAATATTTTGAGGAAAAAATACAAAACAATATTAAGTGGAGATGTTTAGATTTTTTATTGAAATGGAATGTCAAGAAACATTACACTTTAAACACAAATGATATGTTTCATTTTTGCTTTGAAATTTTAATTTAATGCTTAAATTCAAATAAAAGTATTTAAGTAAACAATTTCAATTGAAAAGTGCTTTTAGAAAAAACAAGCTCTTTCAATTTGAGAGTGCTGACCATGTCAGATGGCCTTATTCCAATCATTGTAAAGACAGAAAGTCATTAGAATTGCAGCTTCTCAGGAATGGTTTTATTTCACGAGCTTTCCCACCAACAGAAGCCACAAACCTATCAGAAGATTTTGGCCAGTCCTGTTTCAGTTACATATGAGTTTATATTGCCCTGGGGGAAAAGGAAACATGATGTAAATCAACACAGTTTTGAAATTTAGTGCTTCTAAATGTCATCTCTATACTAACATATCAGTCAGTCGTGAAAAGTTTAAACAAATTTGACGAAGTGCTTAAGATGTTGGGCAAAAGAGCTGCCGAGCTCAGCTATCGAAACTGCAAAGTAACATGACCTTGCCCAGACTATCAAAATATGACTTCATTCAATCTCATCCTCTAGCTAGGTCTTGTTTCACCAAGAGAGATGATGGATAATTTTTCAAGTCCCATATTTCTGGAACATTTGCTTCTCTGACAACTATAGAAAATGAATGTATTGCCTAAAAATCCCTGTGCTCAGACGCAGTCACATCTCATTTCACTCTTCTTTCCTCTTTTTCATTTATAGTTGTAGACAAACTTTGGTGTTTTGTGTGGTTTTTTTTTTTTTTTTTTTTGTTCAGGATGCTAACTTTCCAGTTTTAGGAATCTAGGGAGTGTTTGTGTTGCCTTGTGTTAGGAAAATGCTTGATTTTATTTTTTTCTACAGAGAAAAAAAGAAAAAATTCTCTTTCTTACTTTGTACCCTGCAACCCCACCAAACATTTTCATAAAAACATGAAAAGTCATTGGTATTTAAACTTTCCATGTGATCTATCCCGTAGACAAACATTTTGCGATGTATTTGCCTTTATGTGACTAAAAGAAAACTAAAATGTATTACCAGTTTGGTTCATTATAGCTAATAACACAGTGAATTTTTATGAATACCATATAGGAAACAGTAATTAAGAATGCCAATTTAGACATTCAAGAGTTTAGAAATAACAGATTTAATATAACTTTAACAGGTGCAGCTTTTTAATGCAATTTTCATCTATGAGATTTTACAGGTTTTATCCCTAAAAGTCCCTTGATGTATCAGTATGTAGGCTAGTTCTCACCCATGTGGCAGGGACTGTTATTACCCTTTGTAATCCCTTGCAACTGCAGCATTGGAGGCAGCTTTTAGATGCATTGATTCAGGACAGCTCCCGCAGGTACATGGTATAGAACTGGTCAAGCACAAGGAGTGGTCCCGTGTGAACCTCATGAAGTTCAACAAGGCCAAGTGCAGGGTCTTGGACCCGGGTCGGGGCAATTCCCAATATCAACACAGTCTGGGGGATTGAGAGCAGCCCTGCTGAAAGGGACTTGAGGGTACTGGTGGATGAAAAGCTGGACATGAGCTGACAACGTGCACTGGCAGCCCAGAAAGCCAACTGTATCCTGGGCTGCGTCAAAAGCAGTGTGGCCAGCAGGTCGAGGGAGGTGATTCTGCCCCTCTGCTCTGCTCTGGTGAGACCCCACCTGGAGCACTGCATCCAGCTCTGGAATCCTCAGCACAGGAGAGACATGGACCTGTTGCAGCGTGCCCAGAGGAGGGCTACAAAGATGATCCGAGGACTGGAGCACCCCTCCCATGAGGACAGGTTGGGAGAGTTGGGGTTGTTCAGCCAGGAGAAGAGAAGGCTCTGGGGAGACCTTACTGTGGCGTTTCAGTACTTAAAGGAGGGATGCGGACAAACTTTTTAACAGGGCCTGTTATGACAGGACAAGGGGTAATGGCTTTAAATGAAAAGAGGGAAGATTTAGACTAGGTATAAGGAAGAAATATTTTATAATGAGTGTGATGAAACACTGGAACATAAAGGGTGGTAGATATCCCATCCCTGGAAACGTTAGTAGTCACATTGGACAAGGCTCTGAGCATGTCCCTGCTCATTGCAAGAGGATTGGAGTAGATGACCTTAGAATTCTATGATTCTATGAAACATCAGTCTGAGATGGATCTGGAAGCCTCAAAAACGTGTGTCTGGGATAAGGAGTTGTAAGAAGGCATTTTGTTCCCTGACTTATCAAACTCAAAATGTTGTGATATACTAGAAGCAAGAAGTGCCATAAATGATAAATTGATAGAAATAATATATTTGGTGATAGTAATCTTATGTTTTTTGTGTTCTTTTAGTGCTTTTGACTTAGGCAGGTTTCTGTCATTGAGCTTGCTGTCAACATCTGCTTCCATCTAATGAAAAAGGTATTGCTTGAAGTAAAATTCTGACACGTGTTCAGAGTATAAATTCACTTTGATTTACTTTTAATTGTGAGACAGTGATAAATTACTGTGCAATTATCATGTTTAAAATGGCAACTTGAAGCAATGACAAGCCTTTTTAGATATTTCTTTCCATTTCTACTAATAAGTGAACATGCGATGATTCAAAAATACTGCTTCATTTTTTCACTGTCACAACACTCTTTGTACATCTGCTCGCTTTCTAGTTTCTGAATAGCTTCCTCATTCTTTTGCCTCTAAACTTGAATATTGTACTACTTTTTTTTTTTTTTGGTCTTTGTCTGCATAGTTACACTTAAGAAAACTGATCTGAACTACTGCAACCAGGTCAAGCCCTTCTGCAGACTCATTTAGAAAGATTAGCACTGTTTCACTTTTGCTAAACCAACAAGTTTCTAACTTTATTCACTATAGGTGTGCAGAGTGTCCTCACATTTACAAGCTCTTAGACTGGGCCTCGAGCTGAATTACGTTGCATTTTACTATATAAAATAGCTCAAAAACTGCTCAAACCACTAGGCCCAGGTTCTATGCATAACTGGACAAAAGAGATGCCTAAAAAGGCTATTCAAGCTTTTTTAGTAAAACTTTATTTTCTTTTAGGAAAGGTTTTGAAAGTAAAACTTTCAACTTCTACAGCTTCCCAGGGTGAGGATGGCTACTACATAAGAGTGCTGAGTGTAGACTTTTTTCTTTTCATTCCATTCTGAGCTCCTGCTGCCTCTTTCCTACTTACACTTAATTGAGAACTGTATTTAGGCATTTAAAAAAAAAGAAAAAAAACTAGGTAAAAATATGCCTGATGGGAACATGTTAAACATATACTAAAAGATCAACATGTGCATGAAAAGTTTTTCTAGGGTCTTTTAAAACACGTCTGTTACCTGAGGCCATAGTGGGCATGTTTCCTTCTTTCCCCCTTTAAATACGATGACTAGTCCTTAAAGCACTTGTTCAGAAATTAGGAAACAGAGACTCCAAAACCTACTGGATTAAAACCCCTAGGAGATAATCAGGGTATCTCCGAAGTGAGATATTAATTAGTCCTCATCCTTTTTGCTGAAGTGATACTGATGTGTAGCACACCATTAATGGTGGAGAGGAGGAGGATTGTGTTTCTGTAATCTGGGGACTCCCCTGGGAAGAAGCACACGGACTTCTGGTTGTGTGACTTTCACCCACACTATCTAATGATTGTTACTGCAAAATGTGTAAAAAGAACTGAGTGTTTTAAGTAGCAAGAAAACTAGGCATGTCTATTTTATTTAAAGGCACAAAATTATCTCAGATTTAAATTATTCAGATTTAAGCTTAACTGTTTTCCCAAGCAGTTGACCACTGGTTCTGAGAGTGCTCCTTTAAAATGGGCCGCAGTACTTTCAGCTTGTTTTAGGGACATCTTTTCTTGATCTGCCATCCCTTAACAACGCTGAAGACTTCTGCCAGATAATTCTTGGTTTATATCTAAAAAGCTTTATTAAATGTAGAATTATCACAATCCTGTTAATCATATGCAGTATTTTTTTACACATTTATAAATTATAGGAATATGCAGTAATATGCAGTACTTAAAACACATTTATAAGTCCTTTTGGAAATCCAGCTTGCTTCTCTAAACCAGAAACAAAGGACCAAACCCAGCATTAACAGTGCCCTGTCAAGTCAAGTCATGGGAACTCTTGCTCTTCCAGCTGCTAAGTGCCTGTTTCAAGCACTTAATGCTTCCAAAGAGAAAAGTTATGAAGTCACAGGAAAGAGTCCCATTAATGGCAATCAACTTTTTGGTGCAGATCGTGAAAGTCCGTTGGTGGGAAAGTGTCTGCTTAGAAAGCGTCCAGCACTTCTGGGATTAAGCCTGTAGTAGATCCAATAGGACATGAAATAGTAGACACAGTCAAGTTCACATATGTTGTTGAAGAACATTTCCAGCACTTACTCCCTCACGTGAACTTTACTTCTGTTACTGTAGTTCTGACACCCCCAGAGAATGAGAAACACCTGCTCGTGCTGATAATCTAAGCATAAAGAAGAAGAGATCGCTGTGCCTATGAGAGATGGGGTAAACTCTTCTGAACAGTTTCCCTCTCCCACAGGAAGTGTCATAAATTCTCTTATATAGTTTAAAGAAATCACAAGCCTCTAAGTTTCATATTCAAGGTTACGCCTCATTTACTCAGCAATGTGGAAGGCTGTCAAATTATTTTTATGTTGATTGCACTCAGCCTGTATTATAAGAATTTCACATTTAGAATCTTCTCTTTAAATGTTTGAAGTAACTGAAGTGATGTTAAAATATATGGTTATATATTTTAATAAAAGAATTCATGACATACTGGATGCTTCTTAAAAAAAACTTGCATTTAAGTGCTCAGGGAACACAAGCTGCTGTTTGTATAAGTTGACAGCTCGGTGAAACAGTTGTTTAACCAAGACTTTTTTTCCGCTGGTCAAAGAGAAAAGAACATTACAAATCTGTGTTAGTATTAGCAAGCAGCTGTTGAAAGGCCTACATTTTTTGGAATCAAACCTAAATGCTCTTTAATAAAATTATTTAATTATTTTTTTAAATTGAGGATATACGGATAAATAAATAATTTAAACATCTATAACCATTTCTCATCTAGCAAAAGCCTAGGATTACTTTTTCTCTCACTTTTGTTACACCTGTAAAGATTTTAGTGGAGTCAAAGGAATTACACTAGTATAAAATCCATCTGAGAAGAATGTCAGGCCTCCAGATGAGGAGAAATTGAAATCCAGTTCAAGGACTAGTTGTTGTTTTCTGAATGGTTAGGGTCAGTTATAAGGATTTAATTCATATCGTATACAATTCTGAACAAGTAATCTTATTATATCAGTAACTAAGTAGAGAAAGACCATTAATTTATTTCCATTATAGAGGCCTGACAAGTGAGGCTTCAGTCATCTCAGAAGTGAAAAGAAAATCCTAAGAAATAATAACAGCTGGATGAAGCACAGTAGTTTTCTAACATGCTCTGGCTATTATCACTGAGGCATTTGTTTTGGAAAGTGAAATATAGGGAGGTTACAATGAACTTGCTATGAGTGAATATTTTTAATGAGAAAATGAATGAAAATTAAAGGCAGTAAGTGCTTGGGAAGAAACCAACAACCCAAAATAGAAATGAAAAACAGCAAATAGGGAGAGGAGTTCTTGGTTATTTTATGAATCTGAAAACAGCATGAGTGATTAAGTGTGGAAACTGAACCTTACCACTACAGTGAGTGGGATATATCTCCTCTAAATTACATGTCTGAAAGTCAGAAGTCTAGCACTGAACTGCTTGCCCTGGGCTCCCTTTATAGTCAATAGAGAAATCTGGGCGTCTCTGGAGGGTGATTCATCTTTGACTAAAATAGGCATCTGAGATAGGTCAAATGAATTGCCCTCTAGAGGTGCCTATTTCTCTCCAGTTCAGGCTTAGATGTCTAACTTCTGAATGTCTAAAGCTAGGTGAGATGAACCCCACTTCAAATCATCTCGATCTTATATTGTTCCTCCACTGAACAGTTAAACAGGCATTTGGAACAGAAAATCCCTAAGGCATGTCACAACGGAGGTACCCAAGGCTGACCGAGAAGTGAAGAATAATGCAGTTGATTGACTCCGCAATCAATATTTTTAGCCAATGTTTTTAGTGTAGAACTTGGCCAAGTCTCTGTGAATTATAAAGCCTCTTATATATCACGCACAAGAGGTCATCTGGATGAGTGCATAACAAATATCCTCTACCCATAAAACCAGGCCTTCTCTGGTTCTTTTGTTACTTTTATAACTTCATGTGATTTTCTTTTCTAGCGTAAAGATTGATATGGAATTTTCTTCCTTTATTCACTATTTTACTTGTGGTTAAACCAATACCGAAACATCCCTTTTCCTTCATTATCCTAAAGCATAGAACCAAAGCTCTTAAGGAGACTGTAATACATAACACAGTTGTCTCTGGAATGCCTTATCTGCCTAATATAATGAACACACAGATTGCTTTCTGTTGCTTTCCCAGCATCCTCATGATTCTTTTTCATGACCACAACATGTCTTATTTTAACCCAAAGTTAAAATAAAAAAAAAGGGGGTTTAAAAAGTTATCTTTCACAATTTTTCTTAGAAATTATAGTATATTTATTTAGGTCTTTTGTGAAACTTAGTATAATGGATTAAATGACAAAATTAATTTAAAAAATAGTTGGTAGAATGCTTCCATAGACAAAAAATATGTTTTTAGTAATATTTAGTAACCTATGCAGATTTTATTTAGAAATGGACAAGCACACAATATCTTGAATGTGCATATCAAATTAAATATCATTAAATTGTATACACAAATTAATTAAACATTTGGGAAATTGAATTTAGCAATGGATCACTGGCTATAAACTCCAGCATTCTACCTTGGGCTAAATTAAAAAGTAACCACTTGGTGTTTTGACATCTCATTAGCAAAACTGCCTTTACCACACTCTAGTCTATTTGAATGATAGAAAAGAGTGAATGCTAAACGTGTGTGTAAAGGATTTGCTGGAAATAGAATAAACCTAATCTGAAAGGAAAATATAACTGGAAATGATGGCTGGATTTGTAATTATTGGAGTGAAAAATAAAGAAAAGCTTGGTTTTTCATATTCTTTCTGAGAAATGCTGATGGGTCATTTATTCAGGGAACGAATATACTGTTGGCAGTTTTCAATATTGCAATGTGGAAAAAGAAATGGAAAAAGAAGGAAAATTAGAATGAAGAAGAAAATGTGGATGCTTTATTCAGTTTGCTTCTTTGTGAAGTAGACAATATAAGCATTAGAGATAAAGAATAAAATCTGTTGTTATTTACTGGCTTATTGGGTCAGTATGTGCCGGGCACACATTCAGGTCTTGTTTGCTGTGTAGGAAACCCACATGACCAAGATGCACAGAGAGGCATTTTGAAAGGACTTACCTGATACGAAAAAAATAAGTACATCATAACAGTACAATAAAAATAATTTGCACAAGCTGCAGCTGCAGGTTCTTGATTCTTCTAAGAATCAGTCCTTAATTTCCACACTCTTCTGTAAAGTTTGTCCCTATAATCTGGCTTCTTCCTTGAAAAGTATCTAGAGTTATTTGTAATGATGTCTTACATCAGATTTAATTTATCTTTATTGCCAAGTCTGATTGACTGGTCTCCATCTATACCTTCAATTACTACTCAGTTTATTCTAATCTATTTGATCACATAGTCCTTTTTGACTTTGCTTTTTCTGACTCTGACCATTTGGACAACATCTTACGTTCTGGATCTCTGCCCTGACCTGCAGTAGTGAGTGGAATCTTCAGACACTTATATTTTAGGACTTCTTCTTCCGCTGAGGTGTATTTGTAAAACTTGTCCACCTCCAATGAATCCATTTCCATTGTTATGTTGCTGATCACACTTTGCTCCTCACTGCGTTGTTGTTGTTTTTTTTTTTTTATTTTTTTTTTATTTTTTTTTAAATGTGGCTCTGGTCTTTAGACCATTTCGCAAACCCTGACTACTCTTTATACATGGAAGGGGTAAAATATGAATAATCACTGACAAAGATGTTTTGCTGTTGACATTTTCAAGCATGTGTGATGAACCAGTTAGTACGTTCTACTGGATGGTAATAATAATATTCCCACTTCAACTGAATATCTGGCTCTATTTTTTTTGGCTCCAACACAATAAAAGCCTGGCAAATTCAGGCATTTACTGACTCCGTAACTCTGTCAGCATCTGGTAAAGACGGAAGCAAGAAAATGCTGAAGATCAAGATCTTTCCACCTCTTGCAGCTTGGCCCTGTGTGTTATTTGCCCTGAGTGGACTATCTGTACATTCAAGAGACCTATTAGTTAACATTATGTAAAACTTCAGAGGTGAAGAATACTTTCAGAAATGAAAGTAATTTAAACTCCGCTTTAAGAATATTACGTATTGTGACATTTACAATGTAATTGCAAAAACTATCTTCAAAGTAGGAAGTTTGCTGTGCTTTACTGGGCATAGTTATAAGCATTGGGGTTTTTATACCTCAGATTTACTACTTTTCCTATTTACTTGTACGTGAGGGATGAACTTTTTAATTTGAACCTCTTCCCTAAGAAAAAATCTGTATTTAACTTTACATTTAGCTGTCACCCTTCTGTCTTTCAGTTACTATATATCTCTTTGAATACAAGCTTTACTGGGCAAGAGTTGGACTTTCATACATGAATTAATAGTAGCTAGGGCATTGCAAATTTTTGCAGTGGTAAAAATTAAGTAGCAATAAAAATAAAAATAATAATGACAGTGATGATTGGAATAATGAAAGGACAAATCTTTTATTATAGAATGGTTATGTTGACATCTATATTTACATGCAATCTTACTACTGCTTTGATGGCCAAAATCAGCATCAAGTGACAGCTACTCATTATCTTGACACTGACATAAAATTGTCCTGACATAATGCAAGAATAAAAGTATCTTGGGGCATACTGAAGCTGAATGGGAAGAAGGACAGTGCTAAATTAGCCTGTGTTACACTGATCATAAATAGCCCTTGGTTGTTAAAACCTGGCAAAATTCAGAGCAAGAATGAAGATTGCATTGCCATTTTCTGCATCAGATCTACATTTTCTGCAATTTTCCACAACAGATCAGAATATTCAGAATTATGTGCATAACATGTATGGATCCTTTTGAAAGCTAGATGTATTTTCAAGGGCCTAATCAAAATAGAATGGCAACTGAGCATGCATTTAAAAGATTGTCATGATTAACACGCCGCTGAACATCAAAAGAGTTAATGGGCTTTAACTACAGGTTAGATTAATTTAGGATGAATTTGGCTGTCTTAAATTCAGGAGAGTTGTCAGTGAAGACAGGAGCCAATGAAATGACCTAAAAGGTATTAATTACCTTTCTGTGGTCCTGATTTAGTCATCAAGCTTAGGCTGGAATGAGTGGGTGCAAAGGAGATATCTATCTCTCTGCAAATAGGAAAAATTGAGATTAATCCACCTAAAAATATTAAAAGAAATTTAATAATCTTAGATCTATTTTGGGGTAGTCAGATTTGACCTAAAAATATCACAAATTTTCTTGTCCACAAAGCACCCAGTGATTTCAGACCAGTTAAATTATGGAAGAAAAAAAAATTTATATGGGTTATACTTTCTTGTTTTCCAACGGTGATTATTGGCTGGGCAAAGGGAGGATTGTAATGTGAGCTCATTAGCGCTGTTAGGTAAAATAAAAGGCAGTCTTAACTAAGTAGGTTGCAAAATGCTAAGAAGCCACTAACACTTCTTATACTTCATATTATATCTGGAGCTTTTAGGGTGGAGCTGGCAACATCTGTTAATTAAATCTTTCACCCATGAACTGGTGAAGCTGATGAAATCTAAGGTAAACTTTTAATTGTGCTGAGTAAGAGCAATTAATAGTGGTGTATCACGGAAAATTCTAAATCAGTGGTAATTGGAATGACAGGCAGGACTTTTCTCCAACACTTCATTAAACTTCTATTTTTATGGGGATTTCTTCATTTCCACTGGAATGAACAAGTCAGTATGCATGACTTCTTCTGCAATGAACTTTGATGAATTTTTCTAAGTACATTAAAATGAGCTGCATCTTCTGTTAATCCAGAGACAGCCCCCCCATACATACAGCAATAGACCCTCTGATACACACGCAAGAAGGGAGGATAATGGGCATGAAGGACAATCATATATGTACCTATATAAATATATATATTTTTGCTTGTCAGTAATAACTCTGAACTGCCTACAGCATTCATAGTGCCTCTTAAAAGTCAGGTATTGTATTGAATTTAAAATTCTCTTATGCTGAGCAGGGAAGGAAAAAAAAAAATCAAACACTTTCTGAATTGGGCCCAAATATCCAAGGTTAATTTTCTGAGAAAGCTGCAGCAGCTAGATAAGGCCATCCCCTGCAAATTAGTTTTGCCTGCCTGGATTACAGCTAAATTTATGCAGCTTGCCTTATCCTTTCAGAAGCGCCTCTGAAGTGTCGTAATTAACTGGCACACATAAAGTGAGCAAATTTTCTGCTTGGTGGCAGCCATTCCTCATTTCATCTCAGTTCTAACCCAAATGGAAAGGTAGTTTCTTATTTTTACTGTCAAAAAAACCACCCCACAACCCACCAATATTTTACAAGAAGTCTTTGAAAACAAACATGAAACAGCTTCAGAACAGAGTTAAGGTTTTAAAGAGCACAAATACTGCTGAGGGAGCAAAGTGGTGATTTTGCATAATAGTAAATAAAAAACAGAAGATGGAGATTATGTATACATATAAATGTATATGTACATATATATATAGATACACACACACACACATTTAGATTCCAAAATTTTACAGTTCACTAGAGAATTTTTGTCTCTGTTCTTTCTGGTAAGATCCACATCCAAACTACAGGTTAGGGAAGAAGTAGAAGTGACGTGTGCGTGTTTCCATTTTAACATAATAGTAGGTATTTCCTGGTTGTCTCTGAGTTATGTGTGAATTCCTATGTCTTTTGTTAAGAAAAGCATATTTGATATTTTTCACGTATTTTTCCTTCTTTCTGTATAAAATGTTTTAATGTTGTAAAAAGAAAATAATATAATTTAAATAAATCCCCATTTTCTATACTTGAAATAAAACTGTCACACATATGTAAACTTGGTGAAAACAGTGTAGACTGGAGAAAATTTAAACCCAGACTATGCTAATTTCTTTCCTTTTCTGTATAGATTTTCGCCACTCTTTTTGTTGTGGTCATTGAGATTTTCTGCTGTTACAATAATATCTTATACCAACTTGTTCCATTTTTTCATATGTTTCCCGTTTTTCCCATTGTTTACTCATTCATAAAACATATCAAATAATTTGACAACTCTTGACACATTTTTGTAATAAAATATTAAGCGAGTACTTTCTTCTCTCACCCCCCCCCCCTCAAATTCTTGTGTTATGAAAACCTGTGGAAGTCAGTGAGAACGGCTGTTTGCTGAGAATTCTGATGATGAATTGCTGCTGTGCCATATCCCACAGTGTTTGAATTTTTTTCCCCCCTGTTTTCCCATTTAGCAAAAGTAATTTTTAGGTTTGCTATCAAATCTTCATGTTATCCATTTAGAGTGCTGCAGATGGAGTATTCAGTGTATTACAAACCATTGTGCACTAAACTACCTCCATTTCAACTATTCTGGCTTGGTGGAAAGCTATATTTTTACTTCCTGAAAATTGATATTAGAGCTCAGCTGGGAATTTTCTACAGTCTATTTTTGCTAAGAAGTTTCAGCTGTGTCAAATGTAAAGCTCCTACTCTGCTGGTACGTGGATCAACAAGTGTGGTGCAGTGTGTTAGTTGTACAGAGCATACCCCACATAGTAAATCTTCCAACAATTGAGTAATGGCAGCGGGAATCAAAGGGCCAAATTCTGCTTTCAGCTGCACTGGATTAAATCCAGAGCAAATCCACTGACTTCTGTGGAATTAGTTGGGATTTAAGGTAGTGTAAGGGTTAAGCGGAACGAGTCCTTTCCTCTTTAAACCGTAGTTGTAACAGGTACTTACAGTGGAGATTCCCAGGCAGCCGATGGACTTGCGCAAAAGGAGAACATGACATAAGCTCATGGAATTTTTATTTTCTTAATCTTCAAGTGATAAGGGTGAACATTATCACTGTCTTGACCATAGTAAAACATCTTGCCTGAGAGGGTTGCCCTCTGGAGAAGACTGTCATGTAAGAACAGGGGAAGGTAAAGAAGTGCTAAAACCATACGCAATTGGAAACATCTTTAAAAGAGCTGAGTGAAGCTGAAGACAGCTGGGTTTGAGCAGAATCTAGAACTTCATCAGCAAAAGCCTAGTGAATAGGAGTCTAATTATTCATAAGAATTTTATAGAGATTAATTGGTCTTTAACCAGGAAGTCCATCAGAAAACACAAGAATTAACTTCTGTGTACTTCAGGATTAGAAACAATTGACTAAAGGACGAGTTGTAGGAATCTGAGGAAAAGGAGATGGAAAACCTGCGTTTAACCAGTGCTGGCATTTATCCCACACCCTTGATATCCCAGTAAGTTGACTGGGCAGGTGTCCAAAAGATTTCTCAGTGTTATGAAAAAACATTTCCAAACTTTTTGAGACACAGGGGCCAAAATCATTGTGCAAAGACAAGAGTTAAAGGAAAGTACAGCTTACGCAAGCCAAACAACTGTGTCCCTTCCCACCAGTGCACTTGCAGGAGACATTTGTAGTAGAGAACAGATGATTAAACACTAATTTGGACATCTGTCAGATGAAAACTGTATTCATTTTTATATGAAAATTGTGAAAATTGTCTATATATATACTAAAATTATTGGATGGTTTTGAGAAATGTAGTCTTCAGTGTTTTTTGAGTTTCTTTTTTTTTTTTCTGTTTTTCTTCCTTGTCTCTTAACAATTTACATTAGATTTCCTTCTTTACATGTGTTTCATCTCTCCTGTCATTCCTTTTGCCACTTTACGCCAACCTTTTTTCTTATCTTACAAGTGTACATTTTTCTTCTTTATTTTTTTCATAATTTTCATGTTTCTATTTATATTTGGCCATTACCAGCATCACTGTTGTCACTGCCATGAGGTTTCTTTTCATTGCGCATATGTATATATGGTAGACTGGAATCAGTGTCTTCTCTAAACGTGTTCACTCATAGATAGATTTATTGGAAAGGGAATATTTCTTTGTACTGTTTCATTTCAGGACGATGATGAGTGGGAATGGTTGGACAATTTATGTTGCTGATGAGTTGTTATAACAGAACATCTTCTCTGCTAGTGCATATGGGCTTTAACAAAAAGCCCAGAGAGGAGTACGATCAGGACATCTGTTATTACAGCCAGATTCTTGCTAAACAAATAGGCAGGTCTTAGAATGTATAGAAGAGACTGTGCCACCTATGCTTTCACAGTGCCTTTCATTTCCACTACTCCTGGTTATAAATACAGTAAAGACAAATCTGAAAAGCTTTCTAAAATAATACCAAAGTAGTGTTGCATTATCTTTGGGTTTTATGGAAATTTGTGGGCTCAGTTCATGTTTCAATATCCCATATCTCTAATAGCATTACTTCTGCTTAAGGAAATTAACTGATGCTTTGTGAATGATCATATATTCATAGCCATAATTATTCTTTTAAGTTGCTATAGAATTTAAACACTCTTCCATATTCTTTTGTAAAACCATGGGACTGGTTTATAGCAATACGATTATTTTTTTCTTATACCTTCATTTTTTTTAATGAATTTAACTACTTTTCAGATTGGTATGGTTCTTCTCTCAGATTTTTATGGACTATGTGTAAGACTTGGCAAACATTATATTAAAGGGCTCTTGCACTTCTTTTCATTTTGATACCCAAATCCATAGGATGATATCTTAGACATGTATATTTTATCTAATATGATTACATATGTATATAAAAGTAATCAGGTTTAATATAGGCATCTTTAAAAATTCCAAAGAGAAGAAATTGCTGTGATTTGTCAAGGTTTTTCACTGAGTTTTGAGTTTTTTTACGAATCTCAGCCATGCAGTTGCTTATATTGATTTTAAATTAAACCTTAAATGAGGAACTGATACATGTATAAAACTAATGAATAAAAATCCTGTTTACCAATTAGTTAAATCCAATTAGAGCTTAAGCTGATAATTGTATAAACCTCTGGTATGAAAAAGAAAAAATATGCTCTGAGCTGTTGTCTTCAGTATGTGTTGGAAGATATTTTTATTGGGAACCTGTTACTGTACTGTGACATTGAGTAAAATACTAATTAAACTGTGGTGAAACAGTGATATTGGAGTCAGTATTAGCAGTGCTATTGTCAATACCGTGTTTTCCAACAAAAGAACACCCACAAATGTAAGGGGAGAACTGGCGTTCAGAAGTCAGCATGGGTACAACTGTTATTTGTTAGCAGAAAAAAGGTGTTATTTTCAAAAGTTGTGATTCTCTGTTAGTTATCCAGAAGGTATCTCTCCTGAAAGGCAGATTAAGTCTGGGCAGTTTGATGTGTTACAGCACAGTGCAAAATCCATAGTTCCTCAGTTGTGATTTGACCCTTTCTCACTTCCAGAATTTGCTTTGACAAAGGAAAAGTTCTTTCCTGTTATCAAAAGGCTGAGGCAGGTAGCAGGCTTTTCACAGGGCAAAATTCCTAAGTGGTAGTTTACAGATGCAGGATACAAATTCTCAGTAGCTGAATTTTGGACTGGTTTCAAATGCTCTTATGAATTATACAAAATTAACTCACAAAGGCATATCGTTGTTCTGTTACTCCATAATATCTTTTACTCAGTGATAAGTAGTCCCTATGCTTGAATTTCACCATCATATTTGATATTTTTTAAGTTTGTTTTTTTTTTTTTTTTTTTTAAATCCCAGTAATAGAATTATTATAATGGCATTAACATAAAACAGACAAAGTAAGTGCAATTATTTCCTATCTACTGCATCCTCTGTTAATTGAGGGGTGATTGAGACTAAAATGAAATGCATTTTGTTACATCTGAACCATAATCACAGTGCTTCTCCCTTAATTTAAATACTGAATGAAATAACTGCCTGAGAACTGTTACTCAGAATTATTGTTATTCCTATATAATAGAGTTCACACAGTCACGGCTTCATTAGTGAACTGGAATGATGTCACTTTATTGAATGCATAATATTAATACTGATAAAAAGAAAAGCTGGGTGAATGAGTGTAGGACCTTATGCCACAGTTGCCATTAGTTCTTTTTCCGTTCTGATTGCTTTCACTTTCATGACCTAAACTCCTGTGGACTGGGCTACAGGACCATGGATCCAATGTTGTGGGAAAACTTTTTTCCCAATTGGATGGAAAAGCAAGGACAACAGAGGGCTGCTGGTGCATTTTGGATGTACGAAGATGACAATTCTTCTGAATCCGTGGTAGTTCTTCAGAATTCATGGTAGGACAAGAAGAACCCCTTGGACCTACAATGACTTTTCCTTTCCACCGAACACCTCATTTTATTATTGTTTAGTCACTGCAATTTGGACCAAAATTTCACTATTAAAAAAAATGAACAGTTGTCAAACAGTTCATTTGACCTGTTTTAGATGCCCACAGGAGTACAAAGTTAACTACACTGAGAACTGACTATTTATCTATAGACTATAAAGTAATTCAGACATCTATATTGTAAATGTCTAAGGTTTGGTGAGATGAATCCTAAAGATTAAGCACCTAAATCCTACTAGAGATAGTCTTTAAGTTTTGTACTTGTTATTCCATTATCATCTCTAGAATCAATTTCTAATGGCCAACCCTATTGCTTCATAAGCATGACACCACTACTGGATCATTTCTGGCTATCTAAATCCACTGGAACTTCCAATGTTTTGAGGAGGCATTACAAATGCACACCAACAGACAAATTTCTGAATTTTTTAAGCAAGTACATTTCTCCAACAAGCAGAAAATCCATAGATCACCATGAGGCCACAGAATAATTATTTTTGGTCTGGTGGAATTTTTCTCTAAGCATGTAATTGAAAAAAAAAAAAATTGTGGTAGTTCACTCTCTGCAGATTAATAATTGTGCCGTTAAAAATGAATGTCCTTGATGGCACATGTAAAATACATATTTCTTTTATAAGAAGTATTTGGGCAGAGGCAAGATGAAGCAGTAAACATAATTAAACAAACTGAGATTATCCACTCTTCTTTTACTGTAGAGAAGACAAATGACCTTCCAAGCCAAAGACCTGGACCTCTAGCTATCAAGTGAAAAAGGAGCTTGCCTTTTATAATTAAGCTACAGTGTCACAACCCATTGAGGTCAAAGATACGTTTGTACACTTACTATAAAGCCAAACAGGAATTAGAGGAATTAGAGGTGTGGAAACCATGAAAAAAGGTGGCGAAGTGCTTTCATGATAATTAGAAAGATTTCTTTTCCACTCTCTTTTCTCAATAACCCAATCTACTCAATCTATAGCTAAATAAAAGCATTAGATATTTGGAGGGAGCCTGGTATGAAAAGATGACGTGTGACTAAGCTGTATTGGTTTGGTAGCTTTTTAAAAAAAATGCCTCTTTCACATATTTTTTTGCTTTATCTCTGAATTTTCTTTTCTACAGAAGTCATTAAATGAAAGTCTCGGTTCCAGCTAGCTTAAATGGGACAGTAGAAATTTTCAAAGTACTTTTATAGCAACTTCAGGTCAAGATAAAAAACAAGCCAGCAATTCCGTATGTCCAGGGACGTAACAGCTTTTTTACATTTCCCTGATCTATATTTTTGTTTCACACTGGGAAAGAAGTATTAGGACAGGTTTTCAAGGTAGTGAATAGCAATTAGGACTCATATGTCTCACTGTCCTTTGTGCTTCGGAAAATATCTCCCCTGGTATATCTGAGGCTTGATCTGGCTTCTACTGAGATCACTGAGTCTCATATGGATTTTTAGGGAGAGCTGGATCAGGACCCTGTTGCTTTAGCTAGACTAGACCAATATGTGTATGAACGGACAGTGATCACCTGAAGATGAAATGCTAGTGCTTTAAAAACCACTATGATATCTCTTCTATGGCAGAAAGGAAAAACAAAAAATTGTGCATGTGTAGGGGAGAAATGAGGTGCTGATGGGAGTTCTGAGCCCGTACAATTAGAGTTTTGATCATCACTCCACTAGTCAAGCGAAGATATAAAATCATAATTAGCGTGTTTCTGTATGTAATGAGATAAGTAGAAGTTTTTAGTTAGCCATTCAGAGCAGACATTTCTACTGACCTCCTGCAGGAAATAGGTTCCTGATGCAATCTCCTATTGATTGAGCTGCCAGACACTAACTGATGGCTGGCTTTTGAAGGATAGTGCTTTAAGAAACCTCATGATACACTTTCACAATTCCTTGTCATCTGCTTAGACCTGGGATATCACGAAGGAGAAAAAATGACAGAAATTGAAGTAGTATCATACACATTTCACTTTCTCATTAGGACCAAAATAAAACAAGTGGGATCAAGATGCTAACACAGGTCTTTGGTTTACGGACAGGGAGGGCACTGACTACGTATGAGGACAAGGGGACATTTATTGTACATTGATCTGCATCTAATCTGTGCTGTTTGTGGAGCAGCCTGGCCAGACGCCAGCTCTTATCGCTGGCTATTGACATTTTACATCTTAAGGACCTCGTGAGGTTTTTGAAATTGGTCTAGATGTTCTTGTATTGAAAACATAAGATGTCCTAAAGAATATTCTTCATAGGAGTTAAAAAAGTTTGGGAATGAAAGAAATAAAAAGTGTAATGGCAAAATATGACATCAAAGTATATATATCCCCAATATATATATATTTATGTGCCTGCACTCCTACTGACGCTGATGAAAACACATCAGTAGAAATTATTTTGGATCTTGATTGGAAACTACTTATACAGATACATCACAGTGCCCAATGCTTCTTAGGATAAAATGAGAGAAAACGTTCAGTTTTTAATGGAACAGGGACTAGATTAGAAGTCAGAGATATTAAGTGGTGTTTTCAAGGGCAGCTTTTCAGAAATGGAGTTTTACCAGAAGAAGAGGGTGTAAGAAATAAAATATCATTCAAATTCCAATGTGATTTCATACAGAGATTTATAACAATTCTCTGAATGTCTTTAAATTTTCCAATAATTTTTGTTTTATTAAAAGAGTTTAATTTCTGAGACATAAACCCTGGTATATGCCAAAATCTAAGTGCAATTAGCATCACAGTGATGGTTATAGAGAATAAAAGCAGAACACAAACCTTCATCTTAAATTGAAATAGACTCCTTATAAGCAATTCAAATTGGTCAAAAGCTAAAAGAAAAACTCCTACTATGCTTTATAAAAGAATGCAGATTTTTTACTTAACTTTGATTCTCAGACTGATACTTTTTATTACTTAAAAATATTTAAAAATTCCTATTAATATAACATCGATTTCTCTCAAACTTTATTATTCTTGAAAATTTTCATAAATTGCAGCTTGTGTTAGTTCTATTAATGAATTTTTAAAAAATTCCCCATAATCCAATTGTATTACCAGTGATTCACTACCCTTCTGCATATCTTCCAAGGAGAGAAGCATAGGAAGTGGATGCTGACTAATCCATTAACAGTTATTTAGATGAACAGAATCTAGGAACCACCGTACTTGATAGAAGAAATTTGTGGTAAAAATGAATTATGAATACATCGGAAGAATATATTAAATAGTTTGTAGCTTGTTTCTAACCCAGGAAGAGTCGAGATCCTACAGCCTGTTCAGTACAGACAGATCTTATGCACATAAGGAACAGCTTGGAGCACCAGGTTAAATTTGTAAGATGTATGAAATACTCAGAAGTTTGAGCAGGCAGCTCTAATTTGGGTATAGGCCAGAAGGAGCAGCAAAGCACAGTATCATTTTTTGCAAGGTGGTGATATTAAGGAACACCATGTTGGGGCTTGATTAAGTAGCTTCAAAATGAGGACACTGGTAGAGAGACCAGCAGGTCAGAAGTATCACGAAAAGGCAATTTGTCCCATCCTATGACATGTGGTTTCATTTTAAGGTAGCAGCAATTTTGCATTCTGTGTTTGGCAAGGAGCTCTCTAGTGCTTGTGCACCACCAGTTAGGATCATCATGGTCATACTTGCTTGCAAGACAGGGAAAACTAATTTTTAGCTGATCCTGGCTAATTTCTATCTTGTTCTGTGTCACGCTTTTGCTTTTAAAGTAAGCAGGTGGTTGTGTTGATGAGTTTGGTATCTTGGTAGAGGCAGCTGCAACTGGGAATGATACGCACTTTGTGTACAGTGGAGCAGTGTTTGGTGGGTGAAAGACAAACGACTGCTCAAGTTCTCTTCAAGACAGGGTAGGAGACAAGCAAGACCACTGGAGTGTGACATTGTCACACATGCAGGTGGCATTAATGGAGGTCATTGTTAGAAAACAGGATAATGCAGCATCTGTTTGGTATCTTCAGATTTCTGAAATAATTCAGGTTTGGAATGAAGATGACTGTTTGACTCAGATGATGAAGGACCCAGTGGAACTTGTTGCTGATCCCAAAAGCCAGCAGTCTGATTAATTTCTGCTGTGAATTTGTTAATTATTCATCATTTGGTTTGAATGCCGTTATCTGCACACAATCTCAGACCGTGCCATAAAATATAATCCTGTGGACTAAATCTGAAAGCCATCCAGTGCCCTCTGTGGCGTGCAAATTCTAAAGCCATTTACTTCCCACTATGCAAGTACTGAAAGTATGACACAGCCATCTGGAGCACTGAATCTCTGAAGAAAAGATGAACAATGGAATATTTGTTTGTTTAAAAAACTCCACTAAACCACCACCAACATCAAATAAAAACTTTAGTATCGGCTTTCATCCATTAGCTCAAAACAAAGTGTCAGTCGAGAGGCACAAAATGGATTAAGGGATTCAGAAGAAGACAACCCATTGGCATTGTCATATTCCTCATCTGCTGTGAAAGTAACATTCGGTATTAACTTCATTTCACAACAGTTAAATGGCATTTGTCACTGTTAGATGTGACAATCATCTGTTCTGCTCCTCTGCCTTTTTGAACTGTGAGTTCTTTCGCTAGTACATGTCAGTGAATCAATTATTTTATGACTGTGCTTTATATTTCCTTTTCATATGACATTACAAGCAGTGGGAAGGGAAAAGGAAAGCTGCTACATAAATCAGCTTGGCTTAACCAACAGTTAGAGTGCCACAGTGTACCTGCAGTGATCGTATCCTTGAACCAGAGGCAGAACAGAAATGTGCTGTGAATTAAAAATAAATAAACCCAAATGAAAAGAAGTGCTACCCAGAAAGGATGGAATTGAGTTAGGAAAGTAGCAAGCACTGCTGTTTACAGCCAGTTGTTTAATTACTGACCCGTGTACAGGACAGAACCCGCTCCGCTCCTGCCCCTTCATGCTGAATATGAGTCACAGAAATTTTTAATGTGCTGTATTTCTACAAAATCAAGTGGGTTTTTTTTTCTCTCCCTTTTCTTCCTGGATAGAACAGTAGCATTATTACCATGTCTGCATTTTCTCTTCTTCTCAGCATTTCAGAAATGACATAATTGGCTGGGGAAATATGTTTATTTTCAGGCAAGAGACTCTTAGGGTACAGAAACAGACAGGATACTTTCTCTAGCCTGTGCTGTTTTCAAGTGTTACAAAAAATCCTGGGGAATGGTAAGTGACTCACTGCAGCAGGTGCCATGAAGGATCTGGAGAGGAGGAAAATGGGTTGCCTGCAATATAGAATTCTTAAGAGGAAACCCAACAGGCTGCCAAGGATGAAGAAAAGCCTTGGCTGTTGTATTCTGTTGAGCTTCTTTGCTGCCAGGCTTCAGTCTGTGCCTACAGGTTTTGTTTGGAGAAGTCTTGCCTGGTGATACTCTCCGGGGAAAGCAAAATGCCCTTAACGTGCTACAATTGTATAACATGCCTTACCTGCTGTTAGGAAGACCATTGACTTCAGGTCAGGACAAGAAATCCAATTCTCTTCATAATTTTGAGGATGCAAGCTCCCAACAGTTCACAAATAAAAATGTAATCCCAATAACTCCAGTCTTATACCAATATAATAATAACAACTATTTTTTTAAGTTAGGTATTGATCTTCATTTCAATAATTTCCATGGGAACACAATTGTACTGTAATATTTCTGTTGCACAATTTTTGGCAAATATATCTAAAGGAATATGTATTAGCAGAACATGTGATGATGAAGAATATGTTCATCAAGAAAACAGCCATCAGGAAATAATTTTTATTCTTAACTTGAGAAAATGTACTGGTGTATCTGCATACGCTGTGCTGTGCCATTCGGTTATTCTCCTGTTTCTGAGACTGGATTTACTAACCACTTGTCCTGCTGTGCTTCATTGTGCTGTGCTATCTACACAAGCTGTTTGCAGTCTCTATCCTTTCTCAAAGCTCCATCCTTTCTTGAAATGTGCAACCGTTTATTGGAATCTTCTACACAGTTCCACCACTAACTATTCAAAGCAAGAACATAAATCTTCAATGCTTTTTCTTGGAAGCACAGGTCAAGTATGAGAAAATGCGTTTGTGTGTGAAGGTAAACTATTCTTGATAACAAAAAATCAAAGCTAAATCCTTAGCTGTTTTTTCACCATTCATTGATGAAGTAAAATGACCACAGAGACTTCATGATTATTACCTCTCCCTGGCTAAGAAGCATAGAATGGTTTTGCTTGGAAGGGACTTTAAAGATCATCCAGTTCCAACCCCCTTCCCTGGGCAGGGACACCTCTCACCAGACCAGGTTGCTCAAAGCCTTGACCAACATGATTTTAAACACCTCTAGGGATGGGGCATCCACAACTTCTCTGGGCAACCTGTTCCAGTGTCTCACCACCCTCACAGGAAGGAATTTCTTCCAAAAATCGAATCTAAATCTACCTTCTTTCAGTTTAAAAGCGTTCCCCTTCATCCTATGGCTCCACTCCCTGATAAGAAGTCCTTCCCCATCTCTCCTGTAGACCCTTTAGGTACTGGAGGGCTGCTAGAAGGTCTCCCCGTAGCCTTCTCTTCTCCAGGATGAATAACCCCATCTCTCAGCCTGTCTTTGTAGAAGAGGTGCTCCAGCCCTCTGATCATTTTTGTGGCCTCCTCTGGATCCTTTCCAACAGGTCCATGTCCTTCCTACGCTGAGGACTTAATGCTGCAGGATGAGAGTTTCCCTGAGCTTCTGCTTTTTTCTGCACAGCAGCGATAGTCTACCTTCCATTGTCTCCTCATGAGGCTAAATAAAAGCCATCTGTCTTGGCCCTGTGGGGTCCAACCCTCCCACTATAGGAATGACCCTCCGTTCAGTCTCGCCTAATTATTGAAGAGATATCTCCTAGTTATCTCCTAAATATTGTATGTCCACTGACGAGGCCCAAACACAGATACAAGGCTTCAGCTGTGACCTTCTGAGGACTGAATGGAGGTAAATCACAGAATGGTAGGGGTTGGAAGGGACCTTCAGAGATCACCTAGTCCAACCCCCTGCCAGAGCAGGTTGGACAGGAACTCATCCACGCAGGTTTTGAATATCTCCGGAGAAGGAGACCCCACACCCTCTCTGGGCAGCCTGTTCCAGGACTCTGCCACCCTCACAGGAAAGAAGTTTTTCTGCGTGTTCAGGCAGAATTTCCTGTGTTCCAGTTTGTGCCCATTGCCCGTTGTCCTGTCACTGGGCTCCACTGAGAAGCCCCTGACCCCATCTCTTGTCACCTGCCCTTTAGATATTTGTAAGCATTGATGAGGTCCCTCTCATTCTTCTCTTCTCCAGGCTAAACAGCCCCAGGGCTGTCAGCCTTTCCTCATCGGAGAGATGCTCCAGTCCCTTGATCATCTTTGTAGCCTCCGCTGGACTGTCTCCACAGACAACCTCCTCCCTGTCCTTCTTGAACTGGAGGTCCCAGAACCGGACACAGTACTCCAGATGCAGCCTCACCAGGGCAATAATTTCCTTCGACCTGCTGGTGATGCTTTTACTAATTAATGCAGGCCAATATGCTGTTAGCCTACAGTGTCACAACAGCGCACTGTGACTTGTGACTCTGTGAGGATGACCAGAAGAAAGTGGATTTCCCACTGGCTTCTCTAGCACTACATGGAGCAGGAGTGGTTACTGCGGTTACTCTAAGTAATTAAGAGGAGCTGAAAATCAGCTCACTGAGAGGTACCTTGGAGCAATGAGATACCTCCTGCCCTTGCCATGACCTGTGCAAGCTCCAGGCAGAACGACAGCACTTGCAAGAAGAAGGAAGTCATGGGAGCCATTTTAATGAGAAAGTGTTTAAAGGGCTGAGGCAGTAAACACTTTTCCTTGAAAAGATCAGATAGTACCAATGTCTCGCACAGAATAAAAGTGGAGCATCAGAGGAAAATTGCAGGACTGCAGTGTTAACATCCTATTCTTATAAAAAAGATTACAGAGCAAAAACAATGACATACTATGAATCCTTTTAATTGAATTCATAAAATTAAATTAATTCTAATTTCTTCTGGACAGGTGCAATATATTATCAGAAAACACAGGAAATCAGCAAAACATCCACAGCTGATGAGTTGTTTTGTATTTTAACAGAGGAAATTGGTCTAACACTTTAAAAGCAGCTCTTGGTGAGACTTTGCTGTCGAGACTGGAGACTCAGTGGCATGGTGATCTCATGATAGTGTGCAAAATAGGTGGACTGCTAAATAATACATTTTTAAGATAAAAAGATTAACATTCACAAGTTGTGCACAGCATGTGCCTAATGCCACAGAAGAAAATGTGGAGCCACGTAGTCTCCAGGAGTTTTTAGAAGAAATTTCTATGTCAAAGAATTTAGCACATGAAAAAAAAAATAGCTTTGTGTTGAAGGACAGAAAGAGCTAAGATGTTGATGGAGCTGGAAGTCTGGAAGAAGAATAGGAGAGTTAAGGTAAATCACAGAAATCATTGTTTTTACTGGAAGGTCAGATAATTCTCATATGTAAAATGTGGGAGAAAGAAGTTTTAAATATATTTGAATATGGGAATTAAAAATATATTTGCTTGTACTGAATACTTCTGAATGTTGGTGGATTATGGTCTTAGTCCCGTAAAGTATATATGAATATCCTTAACTTTCGGCAGTGTGGCGCGAAGCTGTTTGCTACAACATATTCCAGCCTCCTCATTGTCCTAGCCCAACACTCTTTGCTCAATTATTAACAATTAAAATAAGGTGAATCCTCTTCCTGCTTCCAATTTGGGAAATAAATTGAGCTCACGAACAGCAGAACAAGCACCTTGTTTTCTCCTTGCAATCTGGTTTATTCAGATACTTAAAAATGAAACCCATTCCACACACAATCAAACTGCAAGCTGCATTTCACCCGTGTCACTTTGTCGATTCTTCCATTCTAATCTCAGCCAAATGGACTGGGAGATTTATACAGTGTATGGACACACAGACGTAAACAAACATAACGCTGATAAGGTGTGCTCTCTGACTTGCATTGTCTGTCAGGCCATTGAGTGAGATAAGAACCTGTTCTGCGGTTACATGGGCATGGAAATGTTGCACACCCCTTCCTGCAGAACTAGATCCCACTGTGTGACGAGCAAGAACCTTCCCTCAAACAATTTGTGTGTATCCATGATTGGCTCAGTTTGGGAAGATACACTGTCGGAGGAAGAATGTTTCCAGCATAGGACAGTTTTAGGGAAAGCAGACTTAAATATGAATATCATTGTGCTTATAACTTTGCCCTACACCAGGTTCAACTCTCCCTAATCTATAAATCCATGTACTTTCCAGCCTGGTACAAAGCCAAGGGATGTTACTAGTGAACGTGGTACTTGGTACCACAGCTGCTGCAACTTGGCAAAAGAGTTTGCCAAGAAATGTTGGCTGTCAACAGCGCAACTGTCGGTGTTGCGACCAGGCAGGGGGATGCAAGCACACAAGGATATGGAATTTGCAACTGCAACTGCAAAACAATATGTGGTGAAGGTGTTCAATGTTATAGAAAATCACCAAGATCTACATCCAGTCTCATTAGCCGTCTCCAGATCTGTTAGAGAACCTGACCGTCATGAACATAAACAATCTGCATAAGAAATATCCAAGCTATGAATTGGAAACAAGATTAAAAGAAGGAACAGCTGTGTGTAATTGTCCATCCCCTGTGGAGTTTAATATCATGCATTACATGAAAAATCAGATTTAGAAATGAGGTTAACAGAAGAATTAACCAGAAAAGGGATTGAGCAGTACCTCCTACATAGTACCATGTTCACACCCACATCTTTCCTGCCTTTCAGAGGCTACTCTGTCCTGAAAAATCATCCTTGAGAGGGCTGCAGGATTTGTTACCTTGCTACATTTAACACATTTACTAACGACAACAAATTGATTTTTATTTATCTGGCAAAGCAAACCTTGGTCTTTCCCCCTAATATTTAATCCTCTTCAGCAATGTAAATAACGAGAAAGACACTTGCAGATCTGATTAACCTGCAAGTTCCTTTTTAAGCAATGAGCGATCGATACCAGTACCAAGTCCATTAAGCAACCCTTATCACTACTTGAGTCTGTGGATGCAAGAAAACAAGTATATGGTTATTTTTATTGTAATGATTCAACAGTAGTCTAGTTCTAAAAAAACAACCACCCCAAAACCAACCAAACCCAAACGAATAAAAGTCCAGATTCTATAGACTTTAGGAATTCTTTATTAGTCCAGCCATGCATCAGATGAGAACTTTTCCCCTCTGACAACCCAAGGGACTTGTTTTGCTGTTACCATTGCACTCATAATTTAAATCGCCTTTTTAGAAGTACATCCATAGAACATGGTGTTCTTACAAAGTGCTTGAAATGTCAGCTTCCATCAGATGAAAGTCTTCTACTTACTTGCAGAACAGGGGGTGGAAGCATGCCATGCTGACCTATCAATGTTTTAAACCCAATCTGAAAAGCAGTACTTCTAGATGATAGATAAACTCAGTTTCCAAGCTAGTGATTCCTTAATGGGAACTACTGGTGAGGAGCTTCGGATCACTGTCAGCCCTTGAAACTGTTGTGAACAATAAGTTATCAAAATTTTAATGGCAAATATTATAGTAGCAGCCCACAAATGGAACATTTGTGGACTTAGCACAACATTGCGAGTCGCAGTGTGACAACCATTCAGGATGTTCTTTTGAACATCGGTTTCTCTAATGAATTTGGAAAACAAAGTAGGTAAATTGTGCTGATACTTACTTTTGGATTGGAAAATGGCCACAAAGCCTGCAATTTTGGGCTACTCTGAAGTATGTTGTACTCCTCCAATCTCATCTGAAATAAGATGTCCAAGAGTTGAAAACTGTTCCTGTAACAACTCCAGTGTTTTCCTACGGAAGCATTGTTCAGATGATGTCCCTTGGAAGCTTTGGGAAAGACAATTACCTTCTTGTGATACAGACCAGTGATGCCTTTTGATCTGCTTGTGTTCAGTAAATGTGATGTGTCAACTATGTAGCATGGGCACAAGCTGGAACACAGGAAATTCCGCCTGAACATGCGGAAAAACTTCTTTCCTTTGAGAGTGGCAGAACCCTGGAACAGGCTGCCCAGAGAGATGGTGGAGTCTCTGGAGACATTCAAAACCCACCTGGACATGTTCCTGTGCAACCTGCTCTAGATGGACCTGCTCTGGCAGGGGGTTGGACTAGGTGATCTCCAGAGGTCCCTTCCAACCCCTACCATTCTGTGAAACAGGCCCTTGAGCTCCTGAAGAAAGTTAACCATTAAACAGAAGTTGTTGGGATATCTCCTGGCTTGCAAGGACAGCAGCTGTCCTGTGTCCCTGATGACTCAATTTAAGGATGAGAGGTTCCGTGCTATTCATGACACACGGGTGAGATCCTTTGTTCTCTTAAAGCCACTGTATAACCTGTCTTAGAAAACAAAAGTGTAAATGGGTCATATAGTGCAGCTCGATGACAGGGACTCAAAACTGATGAAACAAAATGCTTCCCTGCTCAGCTCTGTGAAGCATATTTAACTTATGCCATTTGCGGGAGCACAGTAGCATTCTAGTAGGTATGATAAAGATTGACAGACTAAGGTTATTTTTAGGAATATTAGAACTTTATATTAAAGCTTCATTATCCACATTTATTTAGGATATAATCAGGAGACCATGCTATGCTTTGCACATGCAGAGTAGTTCATTTCTGTAGAATAAATACAATCTTACTCCTGTAGCATGTAAACAAATAAGACAGCAAATATGTCAAGTTTGGCCTGATTCTTCTACATCAATTGTGCTCATCTTTGTCCAATTTTCTGCCCGCTTCCCATATATCTGAGTTCCAGCCTGAAAGCCTTCAAACTGTAGAACTTTCTAGGTCTAGGCTGGGAAGCGAATTGCAAAGGAGAAGACAGCCGGCAGGTAAACATCCTCTGTCAGTCCTCTCTCTTTTAAATTTAACTCGGTTCTTATTACTCCCACTCCTTTCAACTTCATTGTATTGATTCCTATCCCTTATAAATCTTCATGCTTTAGGATCTGAATCAGTCATTGACTATTTGCAGTTGAGAGAACTGTCTTTGATTGCTGTGCAGAGGATACTGAGCCTTATACAGCTTTTCTGAATAAACGCTTTAAAAATTACATAAAAAATCTGCTTTGTGGCTCAATGAACAGTCCATTGGTCTTTAGCTGTATAACACCTTGGAAGGACATCTGGAAGACAGAAAGAAAACAGTAGGAGTTAAGTAGCAAGATGTATTAATGATATTAATCCACAGATGGTCAAACTTGGTTTTATAGAATTTGACTTTTTAGCCAGTCCTTCGACAAGGTAAAAAGGGATTACATTTTGGGGGAATAATTTTAATTTCATTGCTTCCAAGAATAATAACATGAGCGCTTGGCCACTTATTATAACCTCTGTAACTGGGTAAGTTTAAAGGGTTGCACAGTAGGGGTACCCTTTCATAATGCTGTTGTACTGAAAGAAGAAAAACATCCTCAGCTTCATATAAACCATGTAAATTTAGGTGATTATACAAACTAGTCATCTAGGCCTCTCAATGTTCAGTGGATCTCCCTTTGGTAGAGAGTTACTATTGCTTGCAACAATCTTCATCCCTGACCCCAGACAGAAAGCCCTGAAGCAGTATATATTGATTTAAATGAAATCCTTTCAGCTATTTGAATCAGACCTGTTCTGCCTCTCTGATAATGAACACAAGGAGATTTCAGAAAAAGGAGTTTCAGCTGCTGCTTGGCTGAATATTCAGGGAAACAACAAAAAATTTCTTTACACAAGGGACAAACTCCTCTTCAGGTTAGGCCCTGTAAACTGAAGTTAAATTGAAAGTTTAAAATTAGCCCTGCACAGCTTGAGGCTTTTCACCATTGGCAGATGCTCAGAGAAAGCAAATGGAAAAATTAAGAAAACTTTCCCCCACTGCGATCCTTTGAATTGTCTGCACAGACATAGATTATGTCCATCTTGTTGAACATGCTAAAAAGTTTCAGACTTACATTCAGGGAAGGCTCTTGTGTGCTGTTGACCATTACCTGCCAATAGTAATTGTTCTCCCAGAAAAAAAGAAGCATATTTAATGTCGTTCTTTGTAGCACACAACACTTTGTGTTGCGATAAAGGGGAGGGGAAGCAGAATTCTGTTTTAAACTTGAAAGAAGACATTACATACAATGATGGATGTGATGTACCAGTGCACAGTGTGGGTGCAAAAGTGAGACCTTGATGTGTCTCTGTCCCTGAGGTTTCATTTGTTCCTGTTCATAAATCTATCTGTTGTTGACACAGAGGTGGTCCCGTGGCCATTTTCAAGCTATATTTCTGCAGCTCTGATTGAGCAATGGTATTGAGACACCTTAAAGCCTTGGGAACTCCATTATGTCCAGGCTCCATGCCATGAAGCTGTGAAAGGCTTAGTCAAATCCAAAATTACCAAGTTTTGGTCTTGCATGGAGTTGGGAATCTAGACACCTTGAGATGAATTCAATATAATCCACTTAGGTGGGTTTACACTCAGTTCAGCTCACCTAGAAAGTACATTTTTATGTTTCCAGCATCCTACTTTTGCTCTACTTTGAGTTGTTTGGAGATGAAGCAAAACACTGAGAAGAAAGTCAACTACTTTTTTTCATCGTTGAGCCTGTTTGGAAGGAACAAATCCTTTCCTTTGGAAGAAAAAAATCTCATTAATTTCTAGACAAATGAAAACATTTTCCCCCCCGAAAAATTCTTTAGCTCACATGCAGGTAAATAATTTGTACATGTAACTGTTTTTTCAGCTTCCACCAAACTTTTTTCTCTCCTCCCTTTTAATCACAAAGATGCTTTGAAACACTGGCACAAGTTAGATCAGGTTTGAGATAATAATTGTGTTGGTCTGAGGCATCAACTGGGACCTCCCCTGGCTTCGGGGAAGTTGCTAGGCTACTATCTTAAAGAGACAACTCACTTGATTAATTGCAAATACAGATTGCTTTATGAAAAAGTTAATACATTTATAACAACAAAGTCTGAGCGAAATAGCAGGCTGATTATCAGAACTTGCAGTATTCCCTGAATGCAGGATTAAGGAACAAAAGTACAGCTTTTAAAATCAGATGTTGTCTGCGCCGACTCCAGTCCCGCTCTTGATGGTGAGGAATTACCATGCTATTGGTAAATCGCCATTTAATGAAAATCACAAAACATTTCTTTTTAGAGTGTGATATTCAAAATAAACATTACCTCACTCACTTTGTATTAATGTAACTGGCAAAGAGCTGCCTGTAATATTCTAGGGTTCCTCTAAACCAAATCTGCCTTGGAGGAGAGTCTCTATCTGGCTTGTGTTTGCACTGGATGTCAGACTGCTGATACTCTGCTTTTTCATTAAATATCTTATTACTTGAAACTCTTCAAAGGGCTAAGCAGCTTTCATTCCTCCGATCATGCAGTGATTTTATGAATAAATGTAATATGGTAATACATAATGATAATTACAAATATATATTAAAAAAAAAAAAAGAGAGAGAAAATATGTAAGTACCTGGCTTCTTAAGAGTAGACTTTTCTGGAAATTATTTTAATTTCCATGAAATTTGTTGAAAAAAACTGGAGAAAAAAGTCTTTGAAATTTTTTTTTGCCTTTTATTAAGCTACAAAAACCAACAAAACCCAAACCCTCTTGATGTTTCAGTTTTATTTAGAAATCTGAGAGCATTTAAAAAATACTTTCTGGATTTTTTTTGAAAGCTACTTAAGGCAAATCAAACATTTTCAAGCAGCTTTACATGTAAATCTTTACATAAGTAGCAGGCATCTGCTCAACCTGCTTCTGATTCTTCCAAAAGCTTCATTAATAACTTATATTTGCCTTTAAAATCTCAAATAAAGCATCTGCATGATTTGGAAGCAGCCTTTGTGGTCACAGCAGTGGGAATGCACCAGTTTCTCCCCAGAAGACCCCAGTTTAGCTGGGAAATGTTAAAAAATGAGCAACCTGCAATGAACTGAAAGAGCAGGTGAGGGAGTAAAAGCACAGCACAAAGCTTCAGTGGGCAAGCTACAGAACAGAAAACATTGAAAAAACTCTGGAAGGGATGTGGCGCTTAAAAATCAAGCCCACAGAGCTTGAAATCACTAGGAAGATACAAAGGTTGAAAAAAGAAGAGTATGATTAATCAGTAATGTAAGGCTGACTCGAGGATTTCTGTAGGTTCTGGGTTAACATCTTTTTTAATGGGACAGTAAAATCCATCTTCTGCTACTCATGTAATAAAAGACTTGACAAACTTACAGAGCCGTGAGCACTTGTTTCTGCACATACAAACCAGGTGTTTGCACGTCACTAACTTGGGATAAACTTGTTGCATGGAGCTATCGGATCTATCGGATGCAACTGTCGCACTTCTACTTACAGGTTGTCTTATTTTAAATTATATTTTGTTTTATTTTTTAAAGAATTTATGGTCTGTTTTCTAATGGCTCCCCCATTCTGGTTTAGAGTCTAAAAAAAGTTTTGATTCAGGGCTTGAAACCATTTACTGGACTGCATTTCAGCCCTTTTTATGCTCTAAGATGTGAACTGGTTATTCTTTCAATGAATTTCAGTTGTTTACAAAAAATCCTAAAAATTCTGGAAGAATCATGGGGGAAAAATAAGTAATTTTTAACCCTTCTTCCAGTCGTCCAGCTCTTCTGGTTGGAATTCTTGGCTCAATGGCCAACCGTCAGCTTTGTCGAGTATTACAAGTTGTAATGAAAATGTCGATGACTTGCATAAAAGTCTGCAAAATCAATTACTGCATTCACAAAATAACACTATTTTTCAAATTAGCAGTGAAGCTGCATTTTCAAGTTACTGTTTTTTTAGTATATTTGGCTACAGTTGTAGGTAGCCTGAAGGAAGTAAGTTTGGCATTCCTACTGGAAATAGTGTAACTTTAAGGTCTATTTTAAAATGACAGCATGGGTTTCTTATGCTTGAATACTATGGGAGAAGGAAAAGAATAAGCTAACATAGCATTAAAATCTTACTTTTGAGTATCAAGGGGATGGAGTAAGTGACTTTTTAAGTTTCCTATATTCATTTTTTTATTTCAATACATGATGTTAAGAGGATGTAACTTGGACTATCATCTAACTTTGAAGTTCCATCTAACTTCCAAGCTTTGAGTGGAAGAGCTGGACCCGATGACCTTATAAGGTTTATTCCAACTGAATGATTCTATGGCATTTTGTGGATTTATGGTTATGGATCCAGACATCTAATGCAACATGAATTTTCCCCCTGTTTGCTTTCCGCTGTTTTGGTATCTTATTTACCATCATTTTCATATCAGAGCTAGTCAGATGCTTTCTATGCATACAGATATATATACACGCTTATGCACACAGAGACATACTACACTCATGTACATAGATATTGCAAAGTGGCTTTTATATCTTGATTCATACGTGGAACAAAGAAATCTATTTCTGTGGAAATTTTCAGGTGTGTCAAAAGGTTCGGGGATTTCGTATTCTGAAAACTGGAAATAATTCAGTTGGGTGAAGTCACATTTTATAACAGAAACATAAATATAAAAATTCTCAAGAACCTCCCAAATATTAATCTTGCAGTGTTTGGGTGATAGTGAGGTAGATGAAAGGATGAAGTAGCAGTTTCCTAATCATCTCCGGTCTGTGAAGAGATAAAGACAAAGAATGCTTCTGCCATACTGTGTCACAGCGCAGCCACTGCTCACTTGGTCCTTTTTCCATCTTTGTTTACTGTGGAGCGAGCAGTATAGCAGCATTAAACAAGCCCTAAGAAAAACATCAAAGTCTACTTTTATTTAAAGAAAAAAATAAAGGACTCGACAAAAATCCATGATGTGTTACGAAACACAGGCCACCAATCCATGTCCAGCCAACCAGCACTGGTAGTTTCTAGCTTTCAAATTTACGTCTATAAGAATTGTTAAAGTCTAAAGGACTTTATCGTCAGTTGGAATAAATCAATGTAACCCCACCAAAGTCAAATTTTAATGGAAATAGAAGGGACTTGCCGTTCTACTGAATACTGAGATATATTGCCAATATCCTGCTTATTTTTCTGCATAGTGCTTGTCACACAGAAAAAAGCCACAGTAAAAATTGTAGCATGTCGGATTACTCACTTCTGTCCGAACCCCAAATGAATAACTGTTACGATCTTCCTGACCCCATGCCTATATTCTTTGTGTACTCTGCCAGTATTTCATCCTTGTTCAAGTAGTCAGAATTTCCCACAATAGCCTTTTTAGCCACTGCGGAAAAGCCACTGTAAGTGAGAGATTTAAATAATATCTCCACCTTATTATTGTGTTGAATGGAATGAATGCTTACTGTGCTGCATCACTGCTGCTAGTAAACTGTATCGAGTCAATTTACTCTGTCCGTTCAGGAGTCTCAAGGTATCAAAACCTGCAGCTTCAGCGCTGGTTTCACTGCTAGGCTGAAAAGGTAGCAGCTGCCATGGTTAGGGAAAAATGCTTTTCCTTTCTGAGCTGTAGCAGTGAATACTTCCTTCCGAATCTCTGAAGACAAGGGAGAAAAACTGAATCGTCACCAGATCAACAAAAATGAAAACAATCTTTTGACGTTCCTTTGCATTACTAATGTTTTTTCTTATTAGATAATACCTAGAAATGAAAAAGATGGCCCTTCCTTTTTTTTTTTTTTTTATATTGTGCAAGAAATTGGAAAATATGTGTTTTATCTGGAAGACATCGCAAAACTGAGACATGCAAACGAAATAGCGGGGTGTTAGTGTTCATGACATTTTTAGTCATAACTTTCATAGGCATATGTTAGCTGCAGTATAATTACTCTGTATTATACTAGAATACGACTAATTTCTTAATATCTATAATGGCATCACCATCTGATGCAACTTGAAGTTTAAAGTAACATATGAATTATGCCAGCTACCCCACTGTCTTGTCACAGGATGGTTTTAAGAATCCTGTTACATAAACTATATATTTGCTGAAATTCAGCTGGGACTGTTCTCCTTCATACTGAAAAATTTACTACCAGTTGTTTAACAATATTTTGAACTACCTTTCTTTACTCTTGCTCCATTCTAATTATAACTATATAAAAATTAATGCATTTTATTATGAATTATATATTTATATGGTATTTTCAGCTTTTGTGCAATTTTTTTACTATCAAATCTAAGCAGAATATGGAAGAAGCCATTAGCTTCAACTGCGCTGGGGAGGATGGAGCGTGATAAAGTCATTTGAAGTGATTTACCCTTAGAAAACAAATCTTTCTTATGCAACAATTCAGCATTAAGGAACAGAAGAAACAGCAAAAAGTGTCTGCAGACTCCAGCTCATTAATTCAAGGATTACTTAAGTTATTAATGATCTTTTTGAAGTTTAAATCATTAATGCATATTGGCTTTGTTTCATATTATGGCTTTATAATGTCACTTACATTGAATTACCAATGAAGGTGAAATCTGCCAAGAAAAAAACCCACCAGCTTCTATTTACTGTAGGAAATAACAGCAACAACAACAAAATATGTTAAAGCAGCCCCAAAACTGGTGGCAATCTTTACTGTTTTACCTCACGGCTTCCTTCAGCTTCTTGCCATATGCTAAAAGTTCATTCTGTGATGAGCCTTTGAGCTGTCAGTCTGTCTCCCTTGCTTTTCTCTCATTTTCTCCTCACTATAAATGCCTATTTGCTGGAAATTGTTTTATATCTTGCCTGACCATTTGACTGCAGGGCATCGTTACTTCTCATGCCTTCTATTAGGGGGACAGTGGACACAGCAGGCAAGCCAGGCCAATTCAGTGGCCACTACAATTAACATTAACCTTTTTAAAAGTGTGAGCATTATGTCTTAGAACATATTTGGTACTAAATCAGTACCTCGGGCAAGAAAAGTGCGAGTGAATCACCAATTTTTCACTTTTTTTGCCTCTGTATAAGGGTGAGGCCAGAGCCTGTTTTGAAGGGCACAATCACGGGCTTGTTGGTCAGTCCCCCCTCTGTGTCAAATGCACAGGAAAAAGTTAAAAAAGTGCCTGATTTGATTTCCACCTCTGCAACTTATTAACTGTAATATTCTTCTTCTGAAAAATCTGATGATGCTTTATATTGACATCAATCTTCCAAATGTTTGGAGCTCTGGGATAAATTTCCACAATTTTAAATATGTATCTGAATATCCAATCCCTTCTTCTATTAATTCATTTTCCCCATGATTCTGCTTTGGGAATAATATGTTCAATTTTCATTTTCTGCTCTTGTCATGTGCCACTTCCTTTGGAAGAAAAAGCATGGCAGGGTTAGTATTCCTATCTCTGCATTTCTCCAGGTGGTGCCCTGGGCCATATTGTTTAATTCTTATTATCCTTACCTGATAATCTGATTTCATGCAGAAGGAACAAGTTACCTCTCTGGTGAGTTCCCACTGGTACCTTACTGCTTCCACGGTCAATGAATTTCTGTTCATCCCTACATGAACAGCAAGAACTGCTGGAAGGAGGAGATCACTTTTAGTCTTGTTTGCTGCAACAGAGCAAACCTAGAACTAGTAGACTGGGTTTCCTCTGCGTTGTGTCTTGGATTGGGTTCCCTGGGTGTGCTGTAGGATCAGGAGCTTCTGACGCTAATCTTATATTATCCCCATTTACCGTGCTTTGTTTTGCATCATAAAGTCTGTGAACTTGATGCCTTTTGGATGAAACAAAATCAAAATAGCTTCTAACTGCTGGAGAGGGTACAGCAAAGAGCTACGAAGATGATGAGGGGACTGGAACATCTCTCTGATGAAGAAAGGCTGAGGGACTTGGGTCTTTTTAGTCTGGAGAAGAGAAGACTGACGGGGGATCTGATCAACGCCTACAAATACTTAAAGGGTGGGTGTCAGGAGGATGGGGCCAGTCTTTTTTCAGTGGTGCCCAGTGACAGGACAAGAGGTGACGGGCACAAACTTGAATGTAAGAAGTTCCGTCTAAACATGAGGAGGAACTTCTTTCCTGTGAGGGTGGCAGAGCCCTGGAAGAGGCTGCCCAGAGAGGTGGTGGAGTCTCCTCCTCTGGAGGCATTCAAACCCACCTGGACACGTTCCTGTGCAACCTGTTCTGGATGGACCTGCTTTGGCAGGGGGTTGGACTGGATGATCTCCAGAGGTCCCTTCCAACCCCACATCATTCTGTGATTCTGTGATTCTGTAATAGGCATTCCATTCACAAGACCAAATTAGAGCTTGTTCAAAATTCTGCCACATCCCTACACACTGTATGGATAGCGTGGCTTTCTGGTCACCAGTTCTTCACTCCTGTTGAGTTGTACTACCTGTGCTCCCAGATGTAGTCTTTGATGCTTAATAAGATGTAGCTCTTCATTGAAGCTTCTTTTTGACTGGGACTTCATGAAGAGGGTTTCATGTCAACCTGACTACCTGTTTTTTATAAAACTGATCATTAAAACTTTCATTTGGTGACCTTTTTGACAAATTTGCTTGAAGTTGATCAATGAGTTCAGAAGGTATTAGGGAGGGAAAGCTGAATAACCTGGCAATCTCATATGCAACGAGATGCTGCATTGATATAATCTCTCTTCAGGAGACCAGGTTGAACACCATCCATGCAATTCTAATAAGACTTGTACTTAGAACTGTGACAAGATCAGCAGGGAACACCCTGAAGCTTGGAAAGGGGAAATGACAGGGTATTTGCCCACTGAAGATAGTAAGAGTCACATTTAAATTAAAAGCTTATTCTACCTCAATAACTTATTCTACCAGAGACTTATGTCTTTGTGTAATTAGACTGTGTTGAACATGACATTTTTTTGAAGAGTAATGACTTCCTGGGGGGAACAAAAATCTTTTTTTTCCTCAAAAATGTAGTTTTTGTGGACCACTTATCAGATCATCTTTCAAAGGCTGAAATCTCCTGTTTTATACTGGTTGAAATAGTGAAACTCAAACCATCTCTTCTTCATCCTCAACATTTCTTTTAAAGTTTTCCACAAAAATCTCACAAAATCCAATGCAAAAAATATAGTGACTTTTTTGTTTTACTTTTTTTTTTTCACCAGGGGATGAGGAAGAAAGTAAACTTTGTTTCTCGAGGTTTATCTGTCCAGATCACCATTACGTAGTTTCAATATCAGTAGCTTTAGTCCCACAGAGTCCTCCTTGTATCTTCGCCAGCTCCAGTTGCTCAGGTCTCCCCAGATTTGAAACCAATGTTGGTGAGGGAAATAATTAACTGTTTTCTGCCCTCCAACCACCAGCACCTTTATTCACTGTTTTTTTCAGATGTCCTATTACCAAACTTAGTAATGATGCTTTAATGAAGCAAAGTTTTAGCCACATTTTTGCAGCATGAAAAAGTTTTGAGATTCAGATCAGTTTTAACAGTCTTCTAAGCATCTAAGTGACTTTGCTGGTGATGATATAAATAACCTTTGATTTTGCATATCTCTTCTCCTTGTTAAGCTGTTTTCTTAACTCTGAATCAAGTGTTCATGCAGCAAATGTCAAGTTGAGAATTAATATACTATGAAAAGAGAAGAAGTGAAATAGAGGGAAATAATGTCCAATGAATTTGCAGGCAAAATTATGGTGTTGTACTTCCTGTGAAACTCATGTTTTTTGAGGGGATCCATAACAATTCTACTTCTGTTTGTTTCAAATGCATCATAGTGCTGGTGAACACAGCGCAGGTGCGTCTCTTATTCTCTGAATCTATTCCACAAATTAATGGTATAACAAGGACAATGTTTGGAGGGCTTCAACACACTCCAACCTCCAGCTGGGCTCCAATCTGTCAGAAAAGTTTCTATCTCCTTATATCTGCTGTTCCCACTTGGGTGTGTCTGATTTCTTAGGACCTGTCAGACAGCACAGTTCACTCCACAACTGAATTAAGACCTTGTTGACTCTGTTAGAGTGAACTAACTCATTATCCAGAACTTGGTGATTGTATTTTCAAGGTCTCTTCCCTCTGTTATGAAGTTAAGACTACTATGTAGAAATATACTTTTAAACATCTAAATGTAGATATTTTCATTTATAGCTGTATCCCATTCAAAGTATTTTTTCTATCAGTCATCAAACATGAACCACTGACCTCTGCAATAATTTCAGTGAATGCCTGGAGTTATTCTGCTGCCACTGAGTGAAGTTTAACCATACACCAGCAATACCGGGATGACTTTGAGCTCTTCTTGCTTCTTTCTGTCTTCTTGCATGCAGAATGTGTGGTCCAACGTGTTTCAGCTTCCTTGTGCTCTGCACCAGTGGAAGGGGGCTAGGGGAAGGGGGCTAGAGAAAGGGAGAGACAAGGTTCTTTCTGGATCTCAATAAGAAAGACCCAACAACAAAAGGCTTAATAAAACATCTGTTTTAATAAGAAAGAATAAGAAGAGGGACCTAGACAATGAGTGAATTTTATGTTGTTTTAGATGCTGGGCACCCCTCAAGCACACAAGCATTGGGTGGACCCTGTGTAGATTTTCCCATAGCCTGCTGCATAGATCTCATCCACATTTTCCCTTTCTTTGGTCATTTGAGCTAGTATATGATTTTCTTACAAGAAAACATCTCTATTTATCATTTCTAATACCCATCGAAGGGATGGTCTCCTGAGAACTTCCTGCTGCACAGCTCTGTGAAGGCAAGGCTGCAGGATTGACATAGTTGTGGGTGATGAGTGGGAGCTGCCCACAGCCTCCTCCATTGGGAATAGTTGGCTGAGGTTGTCCTGCAACCAAGAGCTTTGAGCAGCAAAGCCCAGCCTGATGCTAGAGATGCAGCCCAGCACAGGTCTGCACTTACTGAAGTTAACTGTGATGTGGATCGCTACTTTCTTGAGGTCTTTTGGCCAGGATCACTACACTTTGTTAGGAAGAACAGCCCTTATGTGGGTAAAGAAGGTATCCTCTGATGACAAGGCCCAGTGGTAACAGTGTCCCATGTTGGCTGAAGCCTTCTGTTTAGAAGAATGGAGAATACCCTGTGGAACAGCTCGCAGAAGATGGTCTTTTTAGCAGCTTTTTTGTGTGAAAGGCCTTCACAGAAGCTGATGTCTGTGTGACTGTATTATTTATGTTCCAATAATATCCCCTATGTAAATTCTGATGTATAAAAGATGATTTTTCACAGTTGCTAGTTAGCCGTGTATGCAAACAAAAAGCCCCAGATATCTATTTATAAGACCAAACATATAACTATTATATAAACCAAACAAAGAGGTGTTCTTCATACAGCTGACTTCAAGTCTTTAAACAGTTTAGCATGAAAGATTTTCGGCAGCCATAGGCACACAAAATATTTCCCTTTACCTGTGGGTAAGAAATGTGCTTGCCACATGTTTTCCTGCCACCATTGCACAGTTGTTTGCCCAGCAGTGATACCGCGGAGAAGGAATTAGTCTTTTGAGTACTGCCCAGTTTCGTGGGTTTAGAACATGTGGTACTAGAAATGCCAGTGCCGTGATTTTGGTGGGAGTGAAGGAGTGATTAATGTCAAAACTAAGTCCAGCTTGTGCAGGTCCTAACAAAAAGAATAACTGTGCAAGTCAGTATTGTGAAAGCAGTGGATCTGTATTTGCTTCCTTTTTGTCTACAGAAAGAAGGCATTAGAAAAAGCCATTTATTAGTAAGCAGATCATTCTGATCTGTAGTTTCTTCCTTCTCTCCTACAGGAACAAGCTGCCAGAGAAAGCCGTTTGTTAGTGAGCATGTCATTGTGCTTATGGGAGCTTAGCAAGGGAAAGAATGTATTTAGACTTGGCCAGGAAGGGGTGAAGAAAAGAAATAGTGTCAGGGGTAAAAGTAGGAGTTGAGCATTCAATTGTGCTTGTTACGGGTACATTTTCTAAGATATAAATCAGGTCAAGGAAGCTGCAGTTGAAACATGTTTGCTGAATGAACAGATAAATGCAGAGAAAGGATGCAAAGTGGGAGAAATAAAGAACAACCCACACTGCTATAAATGTGAACTACAAACCATGTAAACAGCATAACTCCCACCGAGAATGTGACAGGTCTTTCAGGTACTTACTTTTATTTCCGAGCCTTCCCCAGCCCAAGCTATTGGTGTTACAGATTCTTGCCAGTTCTTAGCAGGCATTTTACGAAAATTCGCACACATATTTCAGAAGCTAATAAATTGGCATTTCAGTATTATTCCTCTTTTAAATGTACCATGGGCTGTTTTGAATCCATTGTAATTTGTATCCCATGCACTCAACATTACAGCAGCAGGGTTTGAAATTAGTGCCATTAGGTGGCTCGCCTTGATATCTGTGTGATAAGAAACAGCCTTTCATCAAGGGTAAAAAAAGCATATTATTTAGTAAACTAAGTGCTTTTTTATTGTTGCTTTTTAAAGCTGTATCACTGCTGTTAAGCAGCTCAGACTGGTTGGCACCAACTATTTGCAAACTTAAAAACCAGCCCTTTCTGTGTAATTTGCTCACTTCAGAAACTGTACTTTTATTTTTTTTCAGTTTTTATTTTTATACCTGTTGGCTCCTGTGTCAGCCTTTCCATCTCGTTGCTTTTGGGTACCGTAAATGACCAGGGAAAAAAGTTTTCACACGGCAAAGAGAAAGTTTCTTGTCTTTTCTCCACGGTGCAGAGGTCACGATGGGAGATCAGAGGCAGGAAGCAGCTTGTCATTTTATTAACAGGTACAGGGACTCGGAGCTTTGTTACACTCTACCAGAAGCCATTAGAGACCCATAATAAGCCAGGAGCACCAGTAATAAGCCAAGAGCGCCAGTGTGGGGCTTGACGTTGGGCTGGCAACAGGTAGTTTAGTGCAGGAATGGACTAGAAGAAGACACTGGGATCTGTTTGGAATATATGCATGTATGTTTTCACACATATATCTGAGTCCACATGGATCGCCCTTTTGGCATTTGATTTAACACAAAATAACATAAAAGTTTTGTTTATCCTACCACACACCCCCCCTTCAAAGACAACAGAGTATAAAAGATCCCTCTCTCTTTTTTTTTTCTCATGCTGCCAAGCTATTTTGTGCCTTATAAAAGATGCAGCAATGACCTGGCCACCAGTTCCTAAAATTATGGGCGTAGTATCAATTTAAACTTGCTCTTTGTTAAAAGGTGAATATTTCCTTTTACATTTCCTTGAACTCACTCAGGAATGAGGTTATTGTGAGTTATAAAAGAATACTACAAAAAGCAAATTTTTTTCTCATAAATTCTGTAGGATTTTATAGTCATTACTACTGAAACTTATGACATTTCTATGGTATCCTATTATTTTCCTCTTTAATTCATTCCATTGGATTTTTTTCCTAATGGTGAAATCCTCTGAAAATATTACCCCTCCACCCTTTTTTTTGGAAATTGTTATGCAAATCCAAATCCTGCAGCCTTCAGAGGAAATCTGTGACAAAAGTGAGACAGGCACAGCTACCTCCAGTCAGGCAATTCTTTTGATTAAGGTTCTCTGCTTTAAAACAGAGTTTAATCAAGGATAGCAAAACCAAAGGAAAACCGCTTTCCAGGTGTGCCTGCTTGTGCAGATGGTGGGCTGCCAAAGAGAATCAGAAGAGACTTAATTACAAGAATGATCAGCAGAGTCAGACAGGATGAGAAATTGTGCGCTCTGATGGAAGCTGTTCAGTACAAAACAACGGCACCGCTTGGCACGTGGGGAAGGACGAGGCCGCTTCTGATGGATGACAAGGGTTTTCTGGAGTGTGCCGAGACCAAGTAATCCATGCTGTGATGTTTGAAAGATCCAGAGGAGGTGACGGTCACTTGTCCTTTCTCTGGACAGGTTTAAACTTGCAGGGGAACCCATGCCACTCGCTTTCCTGGGCAAATGGGCAGGTAACATCCTTGCCTGCTTTCCGACAGCCTTTGAGGTGCTTTGAGGAGCGGCAGCAGTTAGTGACAGTTTTGCAGTGAGAAGTGACTGTTTTGCAGAAAGAAGTGATGCTACTTCTGTATGAGTGGAGGCTGGTGGCCAAGACAGACCTGGGGCCCTGCTGTGCTGCCTGCTGATGCCACAACTATATGGGCATGGTCTCTGAAAGTTTGCAGTCTCAGTGGCCATTTCAAATTGTTTTGTGGGTTTTTTTGTTTGTGGTTTTTTTTTTTGAGGTAGTTGAACACCTGTACCCAAAAGTTTGAATGTTTAGGGTTTTGACAAAAGCTGGCACAGTAATATACCATTGTATTTACAGATTAGAGTGGGATGCGGAATCCTTCCTCATCAGCAAAACAATGTATCGTTTGCCTTTGATACTCATTCCTGGCTTTCTCCAGCAAAGATTATTGTTAAACTGTGATTTTTGTGACTGACTGTTTGTGTCTGCACCCACAAAGAATCCCAGTGGGACTCTGTCCAAGTACAGCATCTGGCCACAGGGAGCTGCAGGCAGAGCAGCCTCATTAGTATGTGCTGGGGGATGAGCCCTGTCTTACTACCTGTCTTGTCTACGGCTGGACACGTAATCAGCGGTCCAGAAACAATAATGCGTTTGTCAAGGCACTTTTGATGAAACAAATTCTAAACTCTGTTGACTGAAATGAGATCGCGACTGTTCCCCCACTGCCCTGGGGCTGGCACAGTGCCCTGCGCTGGCATTGCACTTGCTTGGTGACCAAAAACCAATTCTGCAATCAGCTCTCCAGGAAATAGTAATGCCAGTTTCTCCTTGGATAGCAATTTATTTCTTTTTTTTTCTTTTTTCTTTTTTTTTTTTTTTTCCAGAGGGTTCTACAGACATTATTGAATTAATTTTAACAACACTATGGAGCGCACAGAGGCCTAATCCTCCGTAATCAAGGGATAGACTGTCAATGACTTCAGTGAGCTTTGGAGTTGGTGTAGGTGAATACAGAGTAGGGAAGAGAAAGAGCCCCTCCAGCAAGCAAGTGGCAAAGCTGGGATTTAAACGCCAGTGAGTCTAACTAACAGCATCATGCTCAGCTCCCCAAAAGGGCCCCTGACAGCATCCTGAGGCTGAAGGTGGAAGGAAAGGGATTAAAATGTCCCAATAAATCTCAGAGAAAAAGGGCAAGCAAGAGGAGAAAGGTGTTAGAGAACAAGCCCATCTGCAGGGTGAAAGAGGAGAGAGGAGGGGCTTAGCTCCTCCCTCGTCCTCAGTTTTGTCTTCTTTTCCTTCCTGTCCCTTGCTCTGGATTATATATTTCAATAAGTTTCCTTGTTGGAGCTTTCCTGGTGCAGGTTCTGTATCTGACGCTGCTTTTTTGGCTGCCTGCCTGTCGGTAATTGGCAGGAGACACAGCTTCTGGCGGTATTGAGTCACTAAGAGAAGTGGACTAGCAGGACACTTAATAATACAGGGATCTCAAAGTACTTTACAAACATTAATTAATTAAGTCTTACGATACCTTTGTGAGAAAGGCAAGACTTACTAGACATCAGTTCTGGGAAAAGAGGATGACTAAAGTCAGCTTTTTCTAAAGTGTTAATATGTGTTTATTGTTTGTTTTATATACATGTATAATATATAGTTATAGAATTATAGGCAGACCGAATTTCATGCATCTGCCTGCAGACTGTTATACGAACAACATGAAATCAAGGCATGCAAAATTAAAATTGGCTTTTGAAACTGCTTATAATGCACAACCTTGGAAAAATCATTGTCAGAAATAGAGTCAAGGATGTGAATGCTCCAGCCTACTTCCACCAACAAAGGTGACAGTGAAATGAAACCCACTGGGGTAAATTCAGTGTTGATGGAAGGCAAATAAGTTGGAAAGCATCAGGCAAAATTAGGGAGGTCTCAAAACACCACTGCTTTAGTCTAGGCTCACTTTGGATATTTAGGAAACCAGACATATAATCTCTCTCTCAGTTGGAGATCTACATGTTCACAGTCTTTCCTTTCTGCTGCTGTCTGCCTTTTTTTTTTGCCCAAAGACATAATAACTATTTTAGGTAACTTCACACTGTGACAAGGCCTGTGTTATGTAAATGAAATGAAGACATTCA
Organism: Numenius arquata; assembly: GCF_964106895.1. NCBI lineage: Eukaryota > Metazoa > Chordata > Aves > Charadriiformes > Scolopacidae > Numenius > Numenius arquata. Next base: position 59,952,620 of record NC_133582.1, read on the forward strand.
AGAATGAATTAACAGAAGATTGGGAGGCAGGACAGTTTTGGAAAAAATGGTGAGGTGATTTTTAGCACCATCTAAATCTTGTTTTGTGATGTTGACTCAAGTACATAGTATTTTCTGGTGACTTCTCTGAACGTAAAACTTATTTCCTTGTTTATATCTGTCTAAATTCATACCTGGCTGGACAGTTCAGTTTATCCCATTATGCTTGTCCTCGTGCTCCAGTACGTTTTTTCAATCAGTCCTGTAAAGACCAGTAAAAGATAAAAGGACAGATGTTAAGTTATGCATTAGGGAGAAAGTGTACATTTCAGGCAAGAAAATTTCTGTGTGGAGACACATTTATAGTTGGCATTTTTAAGAACGGTAGCCTTACGTCTTTTGTATTCCATACACTGTATATTACCTAAGAAACAATCCAGCGTGGACAAGACCAATGCGTGGAAGACCTCTACCTGAGGCAAACCTTCAGGAGCCAATCTATTTCAGAGACATGGGAAGTGTAATGAAAGAGAAAAGAAGTTAAGAACACCATGGTGACAGGTAGGTCCACCTGCCCAAGGCCATGGTTACTGTAAATCTCACAGGGAAGAAAGAGCAGTCTTCGTGGACATCTTGTAGAGATGGAGAAGGAGCCAGTGGGTAGGTTGTTAGGTAGAAGAAGAGGGATGAGTAGTCCTTTGGCTAGAGTGTAGGAGATCCTTGGTCAGATTTCTGTGGGCCACAAACATCCCACGCATTATTGGCCAAGTCTGTGCTTGTGTTGTTCTTGGACAAGATGCTCTCCTTCTGCTGGTTATTAATCTGTTTTAACTTCAGGTGTCAAACTTCAGTGCTCCACTGACTACAAAAGAATCTCAGCATTTCAGATGCCAGTGCTCTGGTTGATATCTTAATTCTGCCTTTAGGGAAGAAGGTGAGAATCATCTCTTTTAAATCTTTGCTTTCCCATTTGAATAAGAAGCTAATTTTCTACCCGCGCTATCAAATAATTTTTTCTGGATCTGTGCAGTTTCTGAATCCCACAGTGGTGTGCTGGAATTTAACAATTCTACCTGTGATGGAAGGCTACAGTGGTGCCCATAAGTAGCTGCCAAAACACTCTAAGGAATGCAAAGCCTTCAAAAACTCAAATGTTTTTCTCATGGAGGAAGGATAATTGGAGTTAGAACACATATAGTATTACTGGAATTCACAGTTTACTTAGGAACATACTTTGCTGTAATTATGAACCAGAAAATACTTTGATGAAAGAATATACTAAGCAGACCCATACTGCTATGCAAGATCAGTGTCATACATTATAACAGCAACACAATTATAAATTAATTGGTAAAGTCAGAATTAATAAATGATTTTGCAAGAAGTGACTTAGTAACACAGTGCATAGTTGGTTTTAGTACATTTTTACTCTTATTTTGTTAATACTTCATTTTTGCAAATTGGCCTGGAGACTAATCCTCCGTATCAACCTGGTAAGTTTCAGCTTTTAAAGTTCAGATGCTTTCCGCATACATAAAACATCTAACTTCTTTATACAGAACATTTTTTAATCCTTGCGTAGGTAAAGGAAACGGTTTTGCTCACATTTACCAAGAAGAAAATAAATTAAAATATTCACCTTTGGGCTGAGACCCAGTGCAGAAAATTTGAGTCAAAGAGCAGAACTTTCCAGCTAGTTATATATATGTGAAAATACAGAATTTTAATAAGAATGTTAAAAAATTTACTGTGAATTGTTACAGCCCAATTGTGAAACTGAAATGTAAACTTTTGTATTAGCTTACAGCATGACAGAATGCACTCAAGCTGTAATCCATTTGCTATTAACAAGTTTTCTGGCTGACAAACAACTGACCACCCTGGAGTCTCTGCCCAGGAATACTGAACACCTGACTTAGGCATTTGCTGCCTTTGACGTTATTAAGGAGAGAAGGAGCTTAGTGACACACCTCAGAAATGTATGACTGGGAATGATATTAAAAAGTTCCCCTGACAGTGACTTCTGCTGACTTGGTTCTCATCCTACTCGTGTCACCAGCACATGTAGGCTCCTTTCCCACATTGCTTTCTCTTTCCATATTTTGTGCCAGACAGCTTCTATATCCTTCCTGTACTTAAAATCTTACCTAAAAGCAGGGATGGTTTTCAGTCCTCTGTTCTTTTAACCTGTTTATTTTAGGTCACTGCTGTTCCTTGGGTAGAGACTGGATGCGAGTATAACTGGAGATGCTTCTGCTTTTTATCCACGGAGACGGACATGTCTTCTCCTCTGGAAGCTCTGTCCTTTGGGGCTCTGGAGAACTGTCTTAGTCAAATGAAGCACCACAGTTTCTTTCATTTGTTTTGGAACAATGAGTTTATGATATTTTAGCAATTATATGGCAGGTTTACCAAGGGTTTGATCTGAACAGAGAATGGCTGTCTGACAGCCCACTCCTAAAACAAGGCTAAATATAAGAAGCCTTTTCATGAAACGGATCCTAATTCTTTATTCTCATGTGTTTCATACAAATACTGATACTTCCAGCTCTCAGAATATTGTAAACAACCACAGGCATTACACAAGATATCCAAGCCTTTCTGGAGGTTTATAATGAAAAGAGGGACTGTTGGTAAGCAGATGGGATGTGAACATTGGTGCACCCAGATTCAACAACCATTACAAACACCCGCACAATTTATTTGGGCTAAAGAAACACACCTTCTACACAAAGTCATAATTAAAATTAAAGCCTTAATGGTTTAATCAAAGATTTGTTATTAATCTAAGTGCAATGGTATTAGCACATACAATCTGAATTATCCCATTACTATCCCATTAATGTAGTTATACAGGTCAAACTGATATACACAAACTTCTGAATAACTACCTCTTTCTCTGGTGTTGTGCTTCCCGCGCTCCTCAACAGGAAGAAAGGAAGGTTTCATGGCGAGTAATCAGTACTCAAAGTTCTTCACCAGGAGAACTAGGTTAACTCTGGGGGTTTCTTCCTCCTCTTTGCCAGGAGGAGAATGATATAATGGTGGTGATTTCTTTCTGCTCACTCTGGGGTCTGTTTGTGTCTATTTTTATACATATTCCAACGTGCACCACTTCTTACTCTGCAATTCCACGTTGCATCCATATAATTAATAATGATTAACTAACTGTTGACATAATTAATCATAACAGTCATTAGCTCACTTTACAAAACCAGCAGTGTTCTAGAAGACACTCATATGTACAGACCCGTGGAGACATGATGTTCTAGTAACCAATTTCTACAAGTTCCAGCATTATCACTGGTGCATTATGAAAATTTCAACAACATGCCATGTTCATGCCTGGTTTTGGCAGTGTACTATTAAGTGATGTGGTGATAGTTACTGAAAAAAATATGAAAATTGAAGAAATATAAGAAACCAATATGCTAATTATTTTTTTTTCAAATTGATTAATTTACTATGCTTTCCTTTTTCTAGTTTTTTGGGGGGGAGGTTGTTTTTTTTTTTCTCTTCCAAATTTTTTATTTTTGAAGGTGGGTTTTATTTTCAGGGTTTTCTTTGCAACTAGGAAGAGTAATTCAGGATGTGCAAAAGCATTTAGGTATATAACTTTATGCATTTAATAGGATTTAGGCTCTTTATAAGAAATTAAAGGGAGAACTGCAAGTCTTTGCCCGTACAAGCCATGACACTAAATAAAGTACCAAATAACCTGAGATTGAATTTTTAGTTGGTAACACTGAATATTTAACTTGTCATAAGTCTGGATTTTAGAGGATATGTCCTCTCCTTGCACCTAAAAATATAGCCTGAGTACGTTAAGAGTACTTTGGTCATTTATCTGAGAATCTGGAGGTTTTGCAGGAGCAGTAACAGCAGCAAACAGCTCCCTTTTAAATTGTCATGTATTATTCACAGCTCACCTTAGGAAAGAATGGTGCTTTCTCAACAGATTAAAATGACGTATTTTTACCCTAAAGTACTTACAATCAAAATTTATAGGTCTGACAGGGTTATTGGGTGTCCGAAAATCCAGGACAAATGGCCCCTTCCCATGACTCATCAGTTCTATGGGACATGCTTTCTGGATATAAGGGGGCTTTAGAGCAGGAACTGTACACATGGTCTCTGCAACAAATCCCGTATTTTTTGAATAGAAATACAGGAATTTTTGTCTTGTAATACTTTAAATAAAAGTTGTCTGGTGAAATATAGCCAGAAGAATGGGAAGAAAGTCTGAGAGAAGCACGTTAATGGTGATGCAGTGCTGAGTAAATGTATTTTAGCTGATTGTTTTGAACATAGGTTTGATAAATAAGTACTTGAGGATAACACGTATCACATTAACTGTGTAACCATTTCTCTTAGCAAAATCAAGCAAAAAGATCTGATACAGTTCTATTGGGTTTTTTTCTGTCTTCGTTCCACTCCTGCAGCTTAAATGTGACTACATTTTAGTTTTAGATATTGCCCTGAAGGAGGCAATTACTGGTCCGGTTACCCTTGTTGTGCTCTGCACAGTGTGCACAAAGGTCGGTGTAAGCTTAGGTGGTGCATCCACCTGCCCCGTCTTTGGAGGAAGACCTTTCCCAAGAGACAGTGTTCTCCTACCCAATGCTTACAAACAAAAAAATGTATCTTGGCTGCTAAACCCATGTGTGGTTTAAAGGAGGAAGGTCCTTTTAACTTTGCTTTCTTTTTAATTCACTGTCCTGCTGTCAAGCCCTCTGACTTGCAAATACCTTCTTTATAAATTATAGTTTATAATTTATTCAGTGCCTTAGGGAAGAATGGTGCTTTATAGACAAATTAAACTGACTTATTTCTGCCCCAAGGTGCTTACAATTTTTATAAGGCATAAAAGTACAAGGGATTGCAATCAAAGGTGGGGAACTAAGTGATGGGAGATAAAACTCTGGAAATGAGTGTCTTTCTCAGAGCTGAGGGAAAGATTTTCCATAAAAAAATCTGGGAAGAACTTGAGTCCTCTATAAACTCTCACACACTGAATCATGGAAAGTGATGATGTTTTACTCAGGAATTAGCAAATTCTTTCTCTTTTTTTTTTCATTGCATTCATTAAATCAGAAAAATAAATGCTCTTTTAAAAATTATTATAGTTGGACACATATCTTTTTCTCTTGCGTTTCAACACCCTCAAAAAGGATCTCAACTGGAGCAGAAGGCAGTGAATAAAGACCTTGTCATCGGTGGGGAAGCAACAGGTGGAATTGCACCTAGAATTTGGAGTTTAGTGCAGAGCAAGAACCTTCCTTGGAAAAGGAGGGCTTATCCTAATACTTTTGGTTCAAGTATGTTACTGACTTTTTCAACCTGACACTCTCTCTTAAACACCGAATAGGAGTTCAAAATGACATTCATTAAACCACTTGTTAATAGAGCTGCTGAAAAGTTGCACAGGCATCTTTTTGTGAAATTGTTTCTCTTATTTTATATGATGTTTCTATTATTATATAAAATGGATTTCTTAACAAGTGGCAAATCATCTCTGGAGCTCTTTGGTATTCCCACCAAAGTTTATGTGTAGTCAGTGTTAACAAAATGCTAAGATTTGCTGTCACAAAAACTTGAAACTATGATGTCTATGTCAAAATACCTTGAGGCTTCCGTACTCCGTTGTAATGCCATCTAAGGGGGCAATTCACCAAATGGAACTGCAATTGTTTCCCAGTCCCAATGCAGAATAATTAAAAAACTCTGCCATATTAGATTTAAATACAGGCACTATAATATTCCTACAACCTGTAGTCTCAGGTTGGGGATAACATTTACAGAACAGCCATTTAAGAAGCACTTGAACAGTCACAGATGTGCAAAATATTATAGCTATGTTGCTTTAAGCGTGTTTCTTAGTGAGATCCTTCAGTTTTCTAAATTCAGGGATGGTGTATGGAGGTTTTCATACTCTATATTATACATATTTCACCCTGTATTCCACACTGCTGTGACATGCCCGCAGGTTAGATATTCTGGTGATGTCCTAAATTTGCTGTGTCCTACCTATCTCTGACTGTTTTGTAACCTCAAAGTAAAACTTATTGAAACCAGGATGGATGTGGCAGGCAGGGATTAAATAACAGCAGCAAATGGCAAGAATAAATCAGGATAGTTGTGTGCCTAGAGGTTATCAGTCATATTCTAGTACTAAGTTATGCACACATTCAGAATATTGTAATATAGTTACTATAAAGTATTATCCACACATAATTTTATGTAACATCATGAAGACATCAAGTTAGGATTCTTTTTAAGTATTTTAACAGTTTCGCATTTTAGGCAAGACTTTCTCCAGTGATCTGCTATCCTCAAATTTAGTAAATTAGACCAGTATTTTTAGAGATGATATAGAGGGGACATTTATACATCAGCTCTAGCCAAAGTGAATATTTATTCAGAAGCGTGGAGATTCTTGAACTCTTATCTTGAACAAAGAAAGGACAATGTTCACAGCAGAAATCATGAAACGCAATGAAATGTATTACTATTTTTGTCCTCAGCATCTGTTGAATGAGGAAAACATCCATTCTTTTTACCAAAAAAAGCAGCAAATCAAAGACAATAGGATATTTATAGATGGTTGAATGCTCTTACCATAGTTCTACTATTAGAGGACTGCTTTGAAATCAAAGATTGTTCCTAAGAGAAGATGCTTACACAGAATTTAACTATCATTACTGTGTGATTTCCAATTAAGAAGGAAAAAAAAGTACCCTGGTGTAATGGGCATAATCTGAGGGGCTTAGACTAGATTTCAGCTGCACACAGATGAAGACAAAGGTTGATAGTTTATCCATGTGAGTAAACTACAGACTTTTTGTGGAAGTGTCCAGGCTTCTGAGCTCTGGTAGAATATTTTTGTGCCATAAAAGATACGGCCTCTAATTAAACACTTGATTTGGCTTTGGTATTCAGAAAATTTCAGCTTGGGAAGTCGAGTGAGAATTGTATTAGATTCAGGCACAGGAAGATGCCAGTCTCTGATGAAGAAGGAAAGAGAAGTCACTCTAAGCCTACTGGGACCTGAAAGATTCAAAACTCCAGAGTAAGCTGGCACCATGGGAAGTTCTCTCCTGGACTCAGAGAAAAGTCTGCACATGAAGTAAATGGATGAAAAAGAGAAGAGTTTCTTCTCTTCTCTACACCTTTTCTCCCATTGCTGATAATTACTCCCAGATGGAAAGACACACAACTGGTCCTACAAAGTGATTGTCACTTCCTTTCATTGCATCAATTATCTCTGACTAATGTGAGAGCATGTATTTATATTTATATACCCTCCATGTATTCTCTAAAGAAATTACAGTCCAGAAAGATGGATATTAAACAGAGAAGTGTGGAAAATTACAGAGAAAATTAATAAGGGAAGCTAAAGACACTGAAGAAATCGCTTTCTTTTATGAAATCACAGTCAAAGTTTAAAATACATATTAGGAACACAGGAAACCACAGCAAGAGTAGGAAATGAATGTACTTATTCAAGAGCAAGAAACAAACATATAGCCTATTCTTAAAAGGAAATGCCAAAATTATGAATATGGAGACAGAGAAGACATAAGTATTCAAAAAAATATGAGTGTTTGTTTGCAAAGAAACAAGTATAATGTAGCAGAATGAGGTATTTTCTGGCTCATTAGTTGAAAAGAAATACTTTAAAGACGTCTGCACTTCTAAGCATGTCTCTGGACTGACAATATTTATATTTATTAAATATAGGAATCCTTGGAAGATATCCTTCTAAATATCTGAGACTGTTGATACTGTGTGAATGTAAAATTAATGTGTCACCAGGTGCAGAAAAATAATGGAAAAGATGAGGCAGGATTCAGTTCATAAAGTATTTAAAGCTAAGGACATAATTAATGGTAGTCAACATCACTTTTTAGATAACAGGTCTCATAAAAATAAACGCATTTGTGTGATAACATTACAACTGTGTTTGAAAACGGTGAATATAGCTCTTTAGCGTGGTGATGTGGATAAGCGAATACCTCCTTGTATCTGACTAAAGAACTCTGCAGCAGTACAGAGTGTCAGTTACACATGGATTTAAACTAGATGACTAACTGGTCTGAAAAAAACAATCGTCGTCAGTGTGAAATATCTCTTTGAAAGTGGTGCACCACAATATTAGTGTTAATGGTACAGGGAAGAGGGGGATGAGAAATAGTGGTAAGAGCAGTCACTCAAGTTTGGCTGGTAAACTGGGCACATTATGATGTTGAACCTGAGAAATGCTGAAGTTTGTTTTCAAAATTAAATCTTGGAGGATGAAGGGGTGAAGTGAGGTGAGTCAAATCTTGGGAAGTGATGGCCTTGGAGTAGAATACGATTTCTCAATTCCCAAGGGCAGTGCTGTGGTAAAAAACTCTGATATGGTTCCAAGATGTCTAAGCAGATGGCTCATAAATAGCTCACAGGCACTGAGGAAGCTAAGACTGGATGCTTCTAGACAGTTTGAAAAACTGGCAAGGGCTTAGGAAGAGCCACAGAATTGATTTGAAAACTGGAAAACTCCCCACTGTTTAGATTTAAAGAGCTTGCACTTATCGACTTATCATAGAAAAGATAGAGGATGCACTTAATGGCAATGGATAACACTCTTCCAAGGGAGAAAATACGATGTTCAGCAAGGAGATACATAACAAGAACCAGTGGCTGGTAGTTAGCCCCAGGCAGATGCTAAAGAAAAGTAAAGCACAGAGAAAGTGATTAATCATGGGAGGAAACTGCCAAGCAGATTCTCCATCTGTAGATGTCACTAAATTAAGACTGAGCACACAATTTTTAGAAGATACATTTTAGATAGAGGTTAGATTTTAGCCAAATGCAAATTATTACAGTCAATATAAGAAGGAATACTGTATATCCAATTGACTTTGATATGCTGCAGGTGACTAGATGATCTTATTTCATCTTTTGGCTTTAAATTTTTTAGCTGGATTTGAAAAAAGGGATGTGGAGAATGACGGCAGGTCCAGGGCTAGGCACTTGGTCTTTAAGAGCTGCAGTGACTATGTGAGCTACCTACAGAAGACAGTTTGAAGATAGTCAGTGAGGCTCTCTATGAGTCAGTCTCTAGAGTTCTTAGTAGTGTTTCAGTTCCAAGGTTATAGTTTATCCATTCTTCACACAAGCAAAATCTTGATTTCTGAATGCAATATTTTTGAAATAAATCTGATTTCTGGAACTTAAAATCTTTTGAGGTTCACTCAGAAGCCGTAAATAGTAACTTGGACTGATCTCAAACTGAAACTGATTTTTTCATCCTTGAGATGAAATTTCTATTTCTTGTTATTAAAGCCATGAAACACTCACTCTTTACAGAACTTACTTTATTCTGTGCTGTCTGGGTCTGAAAAAAAACCTAATTATTTTTCAAGGACTAATAAATCTTTGTACAGAAGTTATATTTTCCAGGCTGTATGGGCTTATAGGACTGCAGGAAGAAAAGTGTAGCATGTGTTGAAGAAAATGCTTTCCTCAAAGATTCTTCAGACTTCAATAGCCTTCAGACATGATTTAATAGAATACATAAAACAGATAAAATATTCAAGCATAAAGACGAGTAGATTTATTTTAAGTGAACTAGAAAGCTAAATCTAAAAAGTTTTTCTGGATTTCTCTATCTTGAAGGGTACCTTCAGGTGGCCACTGGTGAAATGATAAAGAGGTTATTGCCCTCAACTATGCCCTTTGGCTACTGTGCCCATAAGCGTGGGGACACTGGCAAACAAGTCATGTCACTCAGGATAGTTCAGGGTATTCAACCATTTCTGGTTCATACAAAAGTGAATGGGGGTACAAATTTGCACGTGAAACCTGCAATTATTGAGCAAAATATTTCTTTCTGGTTAGGCAAAGGTCAGAAGAGAAAAACAAGCCAGTTTTTGAATGCCTTTGTAATTCAGTGACCAAATAATCTTTGCAAAACTTCAAAAATTGTCTACTGGATGTGCTAGCTGTTGGTCAAAGTGAGAACCATTGTAATATTTCACTTATAGATGTGTATATGTGTGAGTAGATATTGCCTAAACAGTGTTTTGAAGGAGTACACTTTCAGCCTAAGACATTACCTATCATTTTCTTATATCCCAGTAAAGACTTAGTAAAAGAGATTTATTGAGACATAATATTATTAATAGGACATTACTTTACATGCCATTTTCCAAAGCATTTATTAGTGGGTTTGACATCTGAGCAACATCCTTTTGAACACTTATTTTCCTAATGACTTTGTAAAAATGACCTAAGCACTAGAAAGGATCCCTTTACTAATTAGTCCTTGTCTACTTCTAGGCACCACTACTGGTTTGGGTTTTTTTTAAGAACTGACTTTTACGGAGGTAACAACAGTACTAATATAAATAACAAAAACAGTATAACGATGTGTTACCACAAATAGCTGAAAACAAATGAAAATTAGAAAATAAATGAATACAATTTTGATCTGCAAAGTGTTCATTTACTCTGTCATTTAAAATGAGTCTTCCCATGCAATGGTACAAATTAGTGAGGTTCTGTTGTACATATAAATAAAACCAGGAAAACATCTGCTTATTTCATTCTCGCAGCTGAGATCCCTCAGGGTTTTGCATTAGAAGGACCCATAGAAGGATCAAGGCAACAGTCTACCGTACACAAAAATAAATTTTCTCCTCCTCTCACCTCCCCTTGCCTTTTTTTTATCTTATTTTGCAAAGGGACAAAAGTCAGATAAGCATGTGATAAGCAGTGTGAAATGATGGTGTTCACTAGAGTGGCCACAGGAACGCACTGATGCTGTCAAGAAGATCCTTTCTTTCTCCAAAAGTCTCTTACAGCTGAGCCTGTCTCGTCTGTTGGTCTGTGGAGAGCCTTGGGCAGCTGTAGTTCTCTGACACAAAGTGCCACCAAAAAAGTAGCGGTATTGTTAATGACATTGGATTTATTTATTTTGTCCCATTGTCATCTAGCTCTACTGTTTGCAAATGGGGCAAAGACACTTTCTGTCAGTCCTCAGATTGTGAAGCCAAGATAATTTCTATGGAGATGGTTTTGGTTGTAAATGGAGACAAATCTGGCTTCATTCTCTTCCTTTTACAACCTTTCTCTTTCTTTCTTACAAATCTACTTATCTTTCTCCATCTTGGTCATGATCTCATTTGGATCTTTCATACTCTCACAAGGATACTGAACACCCTTACTGATAATTCTACCACTGTCGTAGCACTGTTCTAGTTAAAGATGTCCCTGCTTACTGCAGGGGGGTTGGACTAGGCGACCTTTAAAGGTCCATTCCAACCCAAGATATTCTATGATTCTATGACTTTTACATTGCCCGATTTTGACTCTTCTCATGAGCCTAACACCTGACTGTCTTGCCAAGATAGCAGTGGAGGCTCGGCAGTGCGTACAGGGAGTAAATAGAACCATTAAGACCAGGTAGAAGTCCTCACGCCTTAGCTGTCCTATATCTCATCAGAGAGATTTACCTCTTGGGGTTAAAAGTATTCACAGGAGATTTTATGGCTATGCCTGCATGGTTCTGGTGCTGAGAATGGCCTGAACTTCTGAGTTCTCATAAAGACCTGCTATCTGTAAACTTTATTGCAGAGAATCAGAGGCCTTCGTATCCTGTCTTGCAGCAAGAGCTACCAGGTTCTAGGAAAGAAGATTGTGTTTTTGTGTCTGCCAACATTGGCTGCATTGGTAAAATTACCCCATGGCAGGTGGGGTAGACAGAGCCCTGACTCCCTCTTTATGAGGGAGTGAAGAGATAGGACACTGGGTAATGTTTTTAAACTGAAAGAGGGGAGATTTAGATTAGATATCAGGAAGAAATTCTTTACTGTGAGGGTGGTGAGACTCTGGCCCGGGTTGCCCAGAGAAGCTGTGGCTGCGCCACCCCTGGAGGGGTTCAAGGCCAGGTTGGACAGGGCTTGGAGCAACCTGGTCTGGTGGGAGGTGTCCCTGCCCATGGCAGGGGGTTGGAACTTGATGGTCTTTAAGGTCCCTTCCAACCCAAACCATTCTATGATTCTATGATTATCACACCTTTCCTTGTCCAAGGACCAAGTGCAGTGGAGACAGGGGCTGGGCATGGTGAGCCATAACACACAGGACCACACAACAACTGGCTTAATGAGCTTGGGTGCAGGCCCATGGATCAACAACTAAGCGGCAAATGATACCTGGAATTTCTGGAAAGGTATATTGTGGTATTTTCAACATTTAATAGGTGGCCTGTGGTGATATCTGGCTATAAAACCCACTTTTAATAGTGACTGGGAGGAATGTCATTATGCAAATGTCCAACATCACGTAGAAGCAGAGACCCCACAGTGAAACCATGACACCTTGGAGCAGAGCTGCCTTCCAGGAGCCCAGCACCCAGACATGGTGTTCTTTTCCTCTGGACTCAAATGTGTCCTCCCACCAGAATGGTAATTTATCTATGCGGCAAGTAAGCAGGCCATGAATTTGTGTTAAAAACAAGCTTATTTCTATTCAGGGAGTACTAACCACAAGTGCCTGAGAGCTGATTCTGAGGACTCATAGTGCAGATTGGATGCAGATTTAGTCCTGAGTTAACCCTTAAAGCAGCTCCCGCACACCAGAACAAACACAGACCATTAGGGCCATTGTTCTATTTCTCTTTCACATCTGGGATGCAGATATTGCAAATAAATACTGGGCATTCTGCAGCTGAGGGGTGAATGGGCTGGCAGTGTAACTGCAGTGATGTTCCCAGGCCACTGACTGCAGGAAAGGGCAAGCAGCTATGGCATCTGGCTGGAAAAGGACCTCATTTCAATTCTTGCACCAGGCCGCCAGCACTAGCCTGCTAATCTCAATAAGTATAAGAGATTTTATTTTTAATAAAGACAAATGTTTCTCGCCATAATGTAATTACTTTTCTAAAAATAAGGCTGGCAAAACCAAGGGAAAATAAGATTAGTTTCTTAGCCAAGAAGGGTTGAAGCTCTCCGTGTCTATGTCTAGCTAAGCCTGTGCGATAGCAGGAGTTGGGAAGGAATTTTAAATTATGTTAATAAATATGCTTTGAATGCATATCAAGCTTTTGGTACAACTTTCTAAAGTTAAATGAAGTCAATGGATATCTTCCCATTGACTCTTCTTGGTTTTTAATCAGGCTGTAAAGACTTGTCACTCCATTTTCAATTAAACAGTCTGAACTCTCTGACTCAGCATTACCAGGGAAAGATGGGCAGAAAAACTGCTGAAAAAAATGATCATTTTAAAACACGCAGTCAGACACTGAAAAAAAAAATCCATTAAATTTTAAACTGCAAATCTATCTCTATACCCTTGGTTAGTCTGAGATATATACCAGCATAAACTGTGCTGTGGAAAAATTTAGATTCACTGTCACTTATTTGGAGATTACATTTGGATTGCTTGGTGATCCTCAGAGAGCTGAGCAACACAGGAAAAATAAAATTAGAAATCAGAATGTTCTGAAACCTCCCAGATTCTGGGTTCTAAAATGCATGGGCCACGTTGTAGAACACAAACATTTGCATTCGGCTGCTTGTGCAAGAAGCAAGACAAAGAATGACTGAAATACTGTAGAAGAAGAAAACATTTTTTCTCTTTTGATTTTATGCAAAGAAAGATCAAAATGGATTTGAGAAAAGATCTCAGTATCACTTTTGTTGTTTTAAGCAAAATTAATTAAGATTTGAATTGCTTTATCATATTACACAGATGTTTGACAGGGTTTTTCCAATATCTAATACTTTTACAGAGGATTTTTAAAGTAGGCTGCAATCTGGGGTAACTGATGAGAACACTTGAGCACCTTTTGAAGTTTCAGGAGGTATATCTGAAAAAAAATAATCCCACCACTTATCCAGAGGATCTCTCATATATACTTTTAAGATTGTGTTAAAATCACTATTTTAATTGCCTGACTTGCCCCAGACATTCATACAAAAAAAGGACATTACCCTCAAATTACTTCTGAAAGACTGTCATGACCTGAAACATTGTCATAAAGTTAATTGATCTGTAACTAGTGGATACCTTCTAAAATGCCAACGAAGGCTTTCAAGCATCCTCTTTTCCTCTTTCAGTGGCTGGAGAAAAAACTTGTTAGAGATGAAGAAATTTGCATTTATCAAGACACAGAACAGAAGTTTCCCAGACAGGGATACCCCAGGGAGGTTATTTTGCAAAGGGGTCTCTCTCTCTCACTGAGGTGTCCTTCAATGGGAGAGGAGAACGCCATTGGAGACTTATTCAACTCTTCCTCAAATTGCAGGAGAAAACTGGCAAAGAAACCCAGGGAAAGTGAGAATCTCTCAAATAGAGAGATGTCCTTTTTCCTCTCTGATGAAGGGCCTTACCCGAGTCCCAACTTTTATTAACTGGTTTCCAAACATCTTTTTAGCACTTGAAGAAACAGCTTTCTTATAGCATTATAAGAACCTGCCTTGTTTGATTCCAGTTTCAAAGATGATTTTCTTCATTTTGTGGTATGGACTTAACTTTTAGCGTGGAAATAGCAACGGAGGGTAGAGGACAGCTCCCCCATGGCTTCCTTACTTTTCCTTCCTTTCTTTAACTAGAGCTTTAGATCAAGTCTAAAATGCAAGAGGATTTAAAAGGACGTGTAAATTTATGTCACTGCGTAAATATTAAATGGAATAATAAATGTTCTACTGCTACTATCTATTTATATTTAAAAGTTGCCATATGCAGGGCAATAAATACTTTGACATTGTATATGTGTAAAATAACCTAGCATGCCTTTTCCACTCTAACTCATTTTTTGTAAAACACCATTAGGAACAATCATAATGATAGTCCTGAGGGACTGGTGAACACTAGCAGATGCTCACCTTTTACTTACTGACTGATGGAAGTTGAAATTACAGGAATTTTGCCATCCATCATGCAGGTGCTGAGAGACTAAGGTGATAAGTTCAAAGAGCTGATGGTTAATAATTAAATATAATAAGCATCTGCTATTGTTATTACCCAGGGGCCGAAATGTGCTGTTTAGGCACAGCGTAGGGTTACGGACAGCATAACTGTGCATCTCCTCTGGAAGGATCAGGCAAGAATTGCCACTGATCCGTACAAAAGCAGAGCTTTCCCAAGAACTCCTTCGCAGTATTTTTAAAACTCTTCAGCCCAAAGTCCTTTGAAGATCCCCTCTCTCCTTCTGCACCAGCTGTGGAAGGAGTATAGTTAACATCTAAATTTTTAGATTAAATGAATCGGTCTAATACCTAAGCCAAATTAAGACGATAGTTAAGGCAAGTCCATACCTACTGACAATGCTGTATCCTTCTGAGTGTAGACCTGGAGGGTCTTTTTTTTTTTATTTTTCTTTGAAATACAATGAACAGCTGAAAGATGGCAAATAATGTTTCGGTATTATTGCACAAGCAAAACAGATTTATCGGTGACCCCTAATAACACACATCTAGACATCCCCAGTAGGACCTTACTTCTATTTTTATTACCTCTGAGGTAGATGTCTTTTTTTTTTTTAATCACAGATATCTTATTGATTGAGGAACCTAAGTAGAAATACATGCTAAATTGAGCAATTATTGCACTTACATTATTGACTCTGCCATTATTTAGGTCATTTCAGTTAGCCAGTATTTTTAGGATTATTTGTGCTTAAAAATGTGTGGCTACAATACATAGAAGCAGCAGAGGCAATGCAAAGTGCTAATGACTTCTATCAACTCAACTCTTGCAAACAGGCTTCATGTGACTTGCCTATGTGAGTTTTGAAAACAACAATAGCTATATTTCTACCGCCAAAAAAAGTCAGCGTTATTCTAGAAGAGTTTATTCATGTGGATGGAATTACTTAGGCAAATATGTCTAAACCTGTATTTTTTAATGTAGTAGGCATATGCGGAGTTTGACATCTTTTCACAAGTACAGCTGATTTTTTTTGGTTAATTAATGTTCTGTTATTCCTGTTTTATGGGAGGTGAGGAGGGAATGAAAACCAGTTATACTCAAGAGAAATATTTCCCCAAAATACCTTGAAACGTGTTCATTACTTTGCTAGGCTCTGACATATAGTTTTATGCAAAAGATAGCTTTTCCTAGTGCGACAGAGAGAGCTGGAAAAGGAGGTTAGTTGTACCATGTGGTCATTTCCAGAATGATGGTTTCTGAGACGCAAGGTCATTTTTGCAAACATAAAAAATGTACTGTAGTTAATGATGTAAAAATTCATGTATTTAGCATGACTTAGGGTAATTAGAGTTAGATCGTGCCATAGGAGGTAGCAGCAAGTAAGTGGTGTAAGCCAAAATTACACGATGCCAAAATGTTTATATTATTTGAATACACAGTCACTGGATTAAAAGAAAGACCAACTCCTGGAAACAGGTCACAGATCTGGACCTCTCCCTCTCCCCTGCCCCACTCCATAGACTGATATCTTGTGTTTGCTCTCTCTCCATCTGACTTTTTATGACTCTTGCTTCTCTGGCTGCTTAACGGGCAACTTCAACAGCGTGAGAAAATATTGTGACTCCTCCTCTTCCAGCTCCGATCTTCTCCCTCCTCAAAACTTTGATATCCCTCTGAAGAGGGCTTGTTCCTATGACCAGAATCCTGGCAGCAGATACAAACCCTGGGCTGTCAGGCAAAAAGGAGCTGCTGCCTCCTCCGCTGTCTAAACTCGGGATGGCCATGGAATAATTGTCCAGAAGAGTATTAATGAACACGGAGAGTGCCTAACTTTAGGCATGTGGAGAACTTTTCGGTTAACTAAGGAGTTTAGATACTAAGGGGTTTACGTTAACGAAGCTTTAGGTAAGTTAAGTGTGCTGAATCAGCTTTCTAGGCTGCTGTCTTAAATCTTTGCACCTAAGAGTCACCGAGCATCCAGGCTGAGGAAAAATAGCCATTGCCACATCCTCCAACACTTACAAAGAGATATTTATTTTCCTATTGAAAATAGTTTTCTGTTTCTGGCTTCTGCCAACTTAAAGGACTGGCAGCTGGAACTGAAAAAAATTTGCAGGTCAGAAATCTAAGACATAACTGGTTCCTGGTAAATATTGCTTGGTTCTGATATATTAGAGTTAGTAAAGGCAATGAGAATAGGAAATTTCATATACTGGTATTGGAAGAAGTGGTACCACAACCATGTTAACTCTAACTTTGCAAAGCTTAAAATACCTGGAAGAAGTGAACTGACATAGAGCTGCTGAGATAGTGACTATAATGGCAGAAACTCCACTGCCAGATTATGTAAAGGCCTGCATGCCTTGCTAATAGATAAAGACTTGAGCTTTGGCTAAACTGATAAGGATTTTCCAATTTAGTGAACTGTGCTTGTCTGCTTCATGGGAGCCCTTCTATATGGATAACAAAAAAAGAAATTAAAAAGGGAAACTTTGCCTAAATTATATTTGGATGTAATTTAGTGTGATAAAAAAAAAGGATGATAAACTATAATGCCGATGCCTTTGTATCTGAAATAAATTAGCACAATATAAGACAGTGAGCGACAGTGAATTACAGTGCACAACTTCTATTTTTAGTGTTAGGCATCTTACAAAGTACATGAAAGATTGCAACACCTGAAATGTTTATCACACAGAGGGAACTGTTCTTTTGGATTTGTTTCTCTTGTTGTGTTTGAAGATAATAATGATAATGCTTTTACTGCCGAAGGGCCATAAGTTGTCCCACAAGCATCCAGCCTGGGAAGTGATCAAGAAGGCTTCTTCCAACCTTAGGAACTTCTCACCACTTACTGGTGTGGTGTTATCACTGTACTGAAGTTTTTGGCTAATTCCCATACCCTGGGAAGCCGGAAAAATGAACGGAGAACACGGGATGGATTGTATCCTTTGAAATCTCCCTGCTGAGCTGTCTGGAGGGGACAGGGATCATCAAGAGTCTGTGGAGTTCAGTGCTGCGGTGCATGTGGTGTAAATACATCTTTGTATTTATGCATTTGGTGTGTGCTACCGTGGTTGACAGAAGAGCATTGGCAGAGCGAAGAGCACATCACCTATTTCAAAATTAATTCTTTTCTCGTCAAGGCATAATGGCTGTAATCTGACAGCCAGCAACACGGATAAAGTAATGCCCTGGGAACTAACAATTAAAGACAAAGGACCTTTTAAAAAATTTTTAGCATTCTTGGCAAGTCACTTGGATCAGAATTTTAGATTCAAAATGCACTTGGATATTGTGGCACAGGTAGGGGCAAGTCAGTAACGTATATTTAAGACAGGGAATTCTTTACCATAATATGTCGTAAATACTAGAAGTTTTTATTACTTCAAGGGAAACTGTACAAGTGCATGGAACAGGTAAACACAGAGGATTAATAAAAGCCTACCATCTTCTTCTAGCTCAGGCAAGTGTCTGGATGGAGGAAATACTTAAGAGGAAATACTATAGAAGTGTTAACCAGTTCTTATTCCTTTTCTTGGGCAGCCACATTTGTCTGCTGTCCAGAGAGTGCCTGGTGGGCTAGTAGGACATTTGGTTTAAGCTGGTGCAATCATTATTTAAGCAAGGTATATGAATTACAATCTTATTTTTAAGGTGGAGAGTCTCACCAAAATTTTCTGAACTTGTTGGTTGTCCTGTATAATGTCAGGTATTCCCTATCCCAAATTGTGCCTCTGCTTCTCCACTTGTGGCTTCACAGGACCTTTTTAAAAGAAATCTAGAAATCAAAAAACAGAGAAATAATATAAAACTAACTGAAAGTAAAATTTTAATATGCCTATGACAAATAAAACAGAGACCAAAATCTTATTCAGTATAAATAAATAGAAATACAAGAAATACACAAATAGAAATGTAAGAATTGCAGGCATTGCACAGAAGATGAGGTCAAGACTGAAGACAATTTAGGTATAGCAATAAATGAAGAAATATTTTTCTTTCCTTTCACATAGGACAATGAAGAGAGAAGAAAAAGGTTGGATGGCTAAGAGGAAGGAAATTATGGAAATTGCTACATCTGAAAAAGCATATGCTGACGGGAGGGTTTAATATTTTTTTCATTAGAAGGAAGAAAGCTTATTGTATAAAAGGATAGTGTTGACACAAGAATAAATGGGAAAACTATCCATGAAAGTGTTTAAATTGTCATTTAGCTTTATAAATATCAGTGTGAGGCTCTGTGACATATTTCGAACAGGAGAGGAGATGAAACGAAGCCTAATGGTATTAGAGTGGGTATTGACAATATTCTGAAAAACATTAGCATGGGAGCAGTTTTGATGTACCAGTCCTCTGCTACATATTTGCCCTAAACGAGGTTTTCCTTCCACAATTAGTCTTAGGAACTTGAGATCTAAGACTGAAATTACTACTCCAATTAAGGTAAATTCCTGCATGCGGGACTCTGTTCCAGCAACATTTATAACTGGAGACTTCTCTCCCTTTAGGAAAATGGAAATTTGTGTTCTGTGGGATAAGAAAGAAACATCAGCATCACCTTGCAAAGCCACTTCCATTAGCTCAATTCAGGCTTTGATCATAAAGAAGAAATATATCTGTATGGGATAGCTACTGGCATATAACTTAGCTGCCTCTCCTGGGAAACTTGTCTTGTACTCCATTGTCTTGGGGATATTCTGGAGAACAGTCAGCACATGGAAGTTAAACTCCTTCATTAGCCCCCAGAGGAGCCTTTCTTTTGCAGGGGCTGTGGATGGAGTTGAGCTTCCTACTTTGGGGCCTGTATTAGGTCTGTAAGAATCTGAAGTCTGAATTGCTCTGCTGTGCTATGGTTTAAAAAGGACATAACCATAAGTGAGGACTAGACCACAAAGCCTCTAAACTGCATGGATGATGATACATTGCATTTCTTTATGTTTTATCACATCGGAGCTGATCTGTGCAATTTGCTTTAGTCTGATAACACTGAGAATTCAACTAGGTGCTATTTATACTTGAAACTATTGGTTTTGCAGCGATACTACTGGAAAAGACAAAGACTTTTAACTTTAAGTATCCTATGAGTAATAGAGTTTACATTTCTTCTATATCAAAAGGTATAGTCAGAGTACTTGAAGGAATTCTTAGCAATTCTCCCATTATTGCTTTTGAATCTTTAACTCTTCTTTTTCTCAAATCTCTGGTGGATTGCTAACACAGTTATTATTACCAAACCTATGTATCATATTTTGTTCCTTTTATATTTCTTTCAGTTATCCATATGCATCAACTACTTGCTTATATTTCTTTTTGGTTTGCTGCCCATTATATTTTGCTCGGTAGCCAATTTTTTAGGAGTGCATTGCTTAGGGTTAATTAGATATTGATCTCTATTGTCATCAGGTGCTTTAAGACATTTTTCGTGATCTGAATTTATTTTTGAGCCATTTGTTTGTCTGGGTAGGTATTCTACAGGACTGGTGATTGTTTTGATTGATGTGTATTGAAGAATTTCAAAATTCTACCTTTTTGTTCTAAACTACAGTGTTACTAATCAGTAACAGTTACTAATCAGTAACCTCTGCAATTCAGGACCTCTGTTATAATTTCATTTGAACAAGCAGCAACACTGTCTTTGAAGCAGTGATAAAAATATCATAAAGCTTGAAAATCTAGAGATGTGACTTGCAAAATTACAAATGAAACAAGTTGATGTTCTTAAAATGGTAACAAAAAAAGTAACAGATAAGTACCTTCAACCTAGTTTTCTCTCCTCAGTTTCCATTAAAAAACTTGGTATGGCCAACAGTAAATTGTGCTGAAAGAAGCCAGTGCTGTGTACATTTTGAAATACACAAAGAAAACAGTGAGGGACTTATGATGATATAACCACACAGGGTTAAATAATTCTTCTTCAGAGGAAAGCGGAGCTAAAATATACCTAAAGGTCGCATGCCATCTCTTCAGACCATTTAAGGTTTCTGAAATGCCACTCTGAAGTAAAATAACCTCTCCAGTAGTCGTTCTGCTAGAGAGCTGGCTAACATCAGTGCTGAGATAAATGGGAGTGCAGAAAATTGATTTTACACTTGTACTGTAAGTGTGGTCAAATGTTGTAGGCCAGTACCTCAAACACGAGCCTACGGTACTGCTGTGCCTTAAAAAAAATAACCACAGAGAGTACAGTTAAATACACTTTTATATATCCTTTTTTTGCTAGCTTTATATTAAAATGTTCACTTCTAGGTTTTATTTGCAGAGTGGAACAAGTTGCATTTTCTTTGTATTTTCTTCTCTCTGTTGATAATACTTATAAAGAAACTGACCTCCTTTTTCCTTCATCAATCACTTTGTCTCATTCAGCACTTTTTCTTATTGCAAACCAGCTCTTGCAGTTTGACAGGTAAATAAATGTATACTTGCCTTCAAGCAAGACTGAAAAAACCTTAATAGAGTAGGAAGCGAGGTTTTATGATATTTCAGCTTAATTATTTTTCAGCAGGATTGGTTTAGCATGGAGAGATTGTTGAGATTAAATAAAAGTAGCATTTGCACATATCTAATTTGATTGTACCAGATCTGTTAGCAGTTCTGTGTAAGCTTCTGGCTGCCAGCCTGCTTTTTTTCTCCTCTTTTATTTCTATTTTAGATGCTTCTGCTTTGAGAAATCTTGTGTCCTTTTGGACTCTTTGCCTTAACTCTTACTGGTTGAGCTACAGTATTATCCAACTGGGACCGGTCATCTCTTTTCAGGTGTTTCAGACCTCATCATGGTTGAGTAACAGCAAGAATAATTAATGCAATATTCTATTACTTTCTCCTCCCTGCAGTTTTAAATAGTCTCCAGGGTATGCAGGCAGTAGGACAATGACATTTTGAGAAGCCCCAGTGCATTCTTAGCAGCTTAAAAAGAAATCATTTGGCCTTATTTTTTTTCCTACCTAGAAATTAAGAGGAATCATAACAACCCCACTATAGTTCAACATACATCTTAGTGTATAGTGTTAGTGACAGTAGTTAAAGAATTCCTTTTGATAAACCAAAGCTGTAAGTTAGGGTAAGCAGGCTAAACTGAGACAGGAGTGTCTATGTGAGGTGTCTCACTTGACTTGATTTTTGGGGGATGTTTTCTTCCAAAGCTAAACAGGAGGTAGAAAGGAAATTTGATATTTCTCGTCTTCTGTTCTCTGGAAATACTGGAAATCCTGTTTCAGTCTTTTCCTGTTGAGGATAAACCAAAAATCCACCAGAACAAAAACTCTAGAAAAACTAGGATATTACTGAGTATGCCATTCAGGCCAAAAGATCCTAGTGGCTTTGTTTTTAAATTATTTTTCCCCTGCTGCCCTCTTTTTTTCAATAAGACTGTTTGCAAGTAAATGGAAGATGTTGCTCAACAGATCAAAGTTATTTTAAGTATGTCTAAACACAGACTTGGTCTCACCTTTAGGCATATGATTTCACATCCTAGTAGTGCTCAAAATTGCTCCTTTCCATTGTTCTTCTGGGATATTAATACAATTGGAGGAAAATATTATGTTAATTGTAGTCAGGCAATTCTTCAGACAACTTGTACTCCTCTGGAACAGAGCTATCATTGCTGAAATATTGTTTGTGAAATGGAATTAACAGATGATCCACAATTGAAAGACAGTGTGGTTGGTGAAAGTACCTACTACCTTGGAAATAAATTGATACAGGATATGGAGGATATGCCTAATAAAAATTTTAATAATGTCCAAAGTCTTTGGATGTAATATGACAATGGAATTTGGTAAAAATTTGATACATTTACAGTACAGCATTCAATTAAACAGAGAAAAAGATAAGTATGGAATGTCTAAGTTTACTATAATGAGCAAAATATGGTTTCTCTTTCCAAAGTCTGTTATTAATATGTTACTTTTCCATCCTGAAAACATTATTTTTGTCACTTTTGTACACATAACTTTTGTACTTTTTTGTACTTGCCATTACTTTCTGTACTTATTAAAATTAATAGGGCATTATTGTAAAAGCAACAAATGATTTTACATAAAAACACATAAATTCTTTATTTCACATGAAAGTACATCTGGGTACACTTTCAAATGCATAAAAGCAGTCACAGTTTCAAAGAAAGATACTCAGTACTCAAAAAGAATTAATGAGAGTCAAGGATCCTTCCCAAAAGCGTCTCAATGAGTATTGTATAATGTTCGTCTTCACTGGAAAAAGATTTCTTGCACTACGATGAACAGATTTACTCAGTAGTTTACATTAGCCAAACTGAAACCATTACTAAGAAATGAGGATATTTCCTTTTTTCTCTTTTCTCTGCTTTTCATAGTTTTAACTGAAGTGTACATTGTAACGCAAACTTTAAGATAATTCAGGCTCAGAGGTTTATATCCTGTCTTCATTGTATGTGATAGGATGCTTTCTTCATGAGTACAAATAAACTATAGAACACTTTCCCATGGTCTTATGTCAGGAAGGATGGTTATGAACAACAAAAATCCAAGGAAGCAAAACCCCCGCCTTAATCTTTGAAAAATAAACCAGTATAAAATAAAATACAAAGTAAAGTCTTGCTTCAGAGACAGAAAAAGAACTATTTTTCATGCTAATTCTTGACTTCCACTGTGCTAACCTGCAAGGTGACTGTAGGTGGTTGGGTTAATGCATAGCACTGGGTTTTGATGAAGAGTGCCACGCATAGAGTCACAAACAACTCTCCAGTACTTGAAATTCACATTTATAAGGGGCACAGGAAAAGTAGTACAACCCTGTGATTAATTAAAACCTGACCCACAGTGCTTTGAGTGGAAGGACTCACCCTTAGGCTCAGCTAGCTGGAAGTGAGTTCGAAAAAATCCAGGTGTACCCATGCTCCTTCAGCTTGTTTGGAGCAGGGCTGTTTTAATCAATGCTGGGTAGAAGCCATATTAAAAAAACCCCAACAGAACAGCAAACAAACAAACAAACAATACCACCCCCCCTGACCAGCAATAATATTATTAAAGATTACTTGTAAAAAGTGTTAAATCAATATAAATATCAAGATTTGACACCTCCTTCACTGAATGTAGTTGTTTCAATGTGAAGCTGATACATGTGCAAACCAGGAGGAAGGGATTATTGGAAAAATTACGGATACTGAGTAAAATATTCTCACTGTAGCTGACTGGCACACTGCCATCTCCCCGTCTCCTCAGTTTTCAACTTCCCTCAACTTGTTATTCCTAAAAAAGGCTTACAGCTCCCTCCTGTTACATCAAAGATTCATAGTCCTTCAGTCCTGTGGTAGAAATGGTAATAATGGTTGAGATGTTATTGTCCTATCTCTCTCCCAGCCGGTATTGCTCCTGCTTCCAAAAAAGAAAAGGAAAAAAAACCCCAACTGTGGCATATTTCTAACTTCTTCATAAACATCCCACTGGTTTATTGAGCAGAAATTATAATGGTATAAAATCCTGCTGAATTCTGAGTCCTGCTGAAGCTGGGAGGGGGATATCCGATGCAAACAGCTTTGTTTTACTCAGCCCTACTTGCACTTCAAGTTTGAGGTCAAGGATTACATGGATTCTGGTTTTACCCTGCACAATTTGCTCGCTCTTAATTTTGAAGGAGATTCCCTGATTCAACATTTATAATCATGAAATAATTGTCTTTAGTGATAATTACTACTTTTGGTTTATTGATGAGCAGGACACCTTAGCACAAATAATTAGATTTAGAAACATAATTAAAATTAATTAACATACGTAGTGCCCTTAGGGCTCGATATTCTCACGCTCTCTCCGTCTACCTTATTTTGTTCCAATTTCTGTTTTGTACAAGAATTCCTGACAAATTACAACCATTTAGATGAAATTCATGTATCGTTGCTAAAAGTGGAAGTTAAGTAGAAGTCTTACTAGTTGGTGTCTACTGACACCTCAGTTTTTAAGCTCCAATGAGAGCGGATTCCAATGGAACAATGAACAATGGTTACTTTTCAATAAAAGAATCTTCCATCTATTTTCAAAGTCTGCATCACTCATATTGTTTCAATTTTTAGTAATGGCTTGGCACTTTTATTTATAGTAATATCACACTAATGGCACATCAGTCAAGTCTGTTTGTCTCTGAAAACACAAAAAACAAAAACCTTAAAATGTGCACGCTGGCCTGTGCAATTATTGTATTGTACCATCAGCCTGAAAAAAAAAAATAATCAAGAAATAATGACCTGTTAATTCAGGTCTAGAGCACATAAAACGGAAAAGCTCAGAGAAAAGAGATAATGTATTAACATCCAGCTGAGAAAAAGAATGGCTATAAAAGGTGGCACCAGCTCAGCTGTTTATTTATTCATAGATGCTAACCAAATAAGCTAGAGCTGTCACAGCAGGTTTTTCTTACACATTTACTGTATAATTTTTTGTAAGTTTCCTACAAGATAAAAATAAATCAGAATCATATTAGTTTGCTTGTAGAATAAAACAGTTAACGGCAATGAGACAACACCCAGATCCTGGTGTTGACTCTAAGAGATCTTATTTTAGGCTTGTGGCCAAATGTCCCACATAATTAATTTAGAAACAGGTCCTCAATAAAACGCAGAGCCCAAAGAGCTGCAGCTTTTGAGAAAGTTCAAATGAAGCTATTGATCTAAGGTAAATTAAATTCTATAGCAATGTGTCCAGTGCAAGACTGATCCAGTACAGGCTCTTTTTTTTTTTTTTTTTTTTTTTTTTTTTTTTTTTTTTGTTACTGAATAATGAGCTCACTCTTTGCACCTTCTGTTTCAAAATCATATGAACATAAAGATACAGGTCTTGATCACTTGGAAGCTTTTATTGAGGCAGAAATGTTTTGCTGCTGTTGTTCTTTGAAAACTAGACAAACACAGACTTTAAACAGAGTGAAATCTGTGAAATTTTGCAGCCTGCTATTTCTTTAATACATTCTCCACCCTGTGGAACAGATTCCTTGGTTATTTTGATATATGCTGAACCATGATAAGGATTTTTGAAAGGGTTGAAGGGAAAATAATCTCTGCTCCTGGGAAAGCCCATTCTTTTAGCCGAAGGTTGATACAGTGTGCATCTAATGATAACTTATATCTCTGGCTCATGGAGATGCTTCCTAAGAGCTGTTTTTTTCTGAGGTATACTAGATTACAGCAAGTGGCATTTAATTCTCATTCAAGGCATAATAAATGCCCATAGATTCCTTGTAAGACAGCATTTGTGCCATTTTGTACAAATTTATTACTATGACTGCTGAGACATGATATGTCCAAGGTCTGTGGATTTGGGGTATTGTGCTATTTCTTTTTTTTTTTTTTTTTCTCTTGTTCTCTTTTTGTTTTTCTCTTTTGCTCTTTTTCTTTCACCTGTGACTGGCACAACAAAAGAACATTTCAAACGCCTCAATCAGCCTGCCCTTTGCTGTTGTGACATAAAGTATAGGTCCATGCCTGGGCTCTCGCCATTACAAATATTTACACTCTTACCTCCAAATTCATGCCCCTCTATCTATTTTAAATAGTCTGCTTGCAAATAAGCACAGCCCAGTCCGTGAATCCCAAAGCCGTGTGAGAATTCATGTGATGAGGCACACAAATTCACATCAAAATTGCGAAATGGTGTTTTCAATTGTATTTCCCAAGACGCCTTTTCAATTCCTAGACAAATGAAAAAGTTTAATGTCTTTGCTTTCTTGCTCATGTAGAAGCCTTAGAAGTGTAGATACAGTTTTCTGAAAAAAGCAGCTACGGCAGTTCATTATAAGAGAAAGAAACTACAAGAAACAAAGGATTGTTTCCCAAACTGAGGACAGCTATAGGGAAAAAAAAAAAAAGTAAAACATAAGTACTTCCCACGATCTCATTTCAGTGCAGGCTGTATATTGGATCAATTTTATCTCCATATGTTCTCAGAATATTTTTCTCGTTTACACATAGATTACTTTAATTTTCTTTATCTACTGCTTAAAGGAAGTTCACCTACAAATCCTTTAGAATTCAACGGCTTAACCTCATATGTAAAGAGAGGTGCTTATGTCATTCAAAACTGATAAGAGACACATTCTTCTCTTACTTCAGTTCTTCTATTTCTATAGTCAAAGATAAATTAGTATTAGTAAGGAACAGATTCAAGGAGTCACTGTCCAAAAGCTCATGTAATCCAATGGTAAACTGAGATCACTGCAAAGAATTCTAGATTGGCTTAATCGGCTGTCTGAGAGTGCAATACGTCAGAGCTTATTACTAATATATTTGCAAACATTAGTTTGAATGCTTCATGAATTATTTAGCATTTTTATTCAGAAACTGCCGAACATTGAAAAGCTTCCACTTTATAAAGAAACAAAAAGAATATGTTAACATTTGTTTTATTTTATCAGATCATCTTTATTAACCAACTATTTAACAAATATTTCAAGAAGTTAAATAGACAAGAATACCAAACAAAGCATAGATATAAAGAGAGGGATAGCCTTGTTAAAAAGCATTTAGTGAATAATAAGATTCTTCTATAAACACTCATTATAGGTTTAGTATTCTTTTGATACATCTTTGTTCTCAGAAATGTGATTTTCTGAATCTGAAAATCTGAAAATATTATTCAAAATCTGCATGTTTTTACTTGAAACATCACTTTTTTACATATTCAATATTGTATCCAGTTTGGAGCCTCTGGTGCAAAAGTAAAATATGCAAACTGGAATGAGTCCAGTGGAGAGCCTCTAAGACAATTAGGACATCTGAGTACAGGCTGAGTAAACCGGATGGAGAAGTGAAGGCCAAGGGAGGGTCCAATTAAAGTATTTCAGTATCTAAGGATGGTTCATGGAAAAGATTAAATTCCAACGTACACTGTGAAAGGGAAGAGGCTACAGTTACATGTTGCAACAAAAAAAAATTCCATCTGTATATAAGGCAAAAAAAGTCACAGTGAGAGCAGTCAAGAACTGGAGAGAACTTGTCTATTTCCATCCTTGGAGATCTGTAAAACTTGACTGGACAAAGCTTTGAACAGCTCAACCTAACACTGAAGCTGTCCCTGCTTTGAATGGAAGTTGAACTCAATGAGCTCTAGAGATTCCTTCCAACTTCTTTTTTTTTTTTTTTATATTTTTTCTACTTTGTCTCTTCTGGGATGAGGGGATGGAAAATGGACATGACATTGTGCACTGCCAACATTTGCACAGTGGCACAGATCATAGAATCATAGAATAGTTTGGGTTGGAAGGGACCTTAAAGATAATCTAGTTCCAACCCCCAGATATTAATTATGTTATGTTTTCTGTATTCTCCTAATAGTTCCCAGCATTTGATTTGTTTCTTAGCTCTTGCCTAGCACACTACTGGTGGAAGAATCTCAGATTAGTACCGAGCTGTTCTTTGGTACAGGCAAACATTTATACACAAACGTGCAAATAATCAGCACACAAAAATGTGTGAACACACTGCTCCTTGCATGTCCCAAGACATACGTATTCCCAATTTTCCCTCTTTACATCTCTCTTCGTGCCATGTAGTTCAGACATTTAATCTAAGAAACATCTTCCTAAAGAAAGCATTAAGTATGTCAAAAGAAGAAAATGAGATATGAAGTATTTACTGATAACACCAACAATTCATCACAAATTGAATGAGATCAAGCTGCCCAGAAATGTTTCAAAAGGATGGCAGGAAACTATTGCTATAGAGACATGGGAGTTGCCTGTACTTTAGACCTCAAGACTATATACGTATAACTTATGATGATTCCCTTTACATTTGGGAGAACATTTTAGGACTTTCTCTTTGTTGGGAGGCCCAAAGCAGACACGAACATACTCTGCAGCTCTAACACACATTGAAGAAATCAAGGGAAGTATCATAAAATACATGTTCTTTATGGAAACATAGGAATAATCTTGGATTCTTATCAAGATATCACCCAACTAACAGCAGCTGTGTTCTCAGGAGGATGGTTTTTATTTGATTCTACACAATCAGTTCAATCTCCAACAAGGAAAAGGGATGCATGTAAACAAGATAAGACCGTTCACCAGGACAGATGAAAGACCAAAGTGCTAAAAAGGACTACGTCAAGATAATGCATAATTTTAGAAACTTGACAGAAATTTTACCAGTTGGACAGATCATGACCTCATCTGTTGCCAGTTACACTCGTTAGTATTTTGTATCATGGTTTATTTTGCAACAAAGCCACAGTTATAGCACTCTCATAACACTAGTGCATAATAGATGAATTACATTTTGGTTTTTTTTTTTTTTTTCATTAATTCTTTTTGTGCTCATTATGCATATGCCCTTTTTGTCTGGACATACTTATTCCTAAAATGTCTCTATTAAAGGATTTACAGAAAAGAATCATGACAATAAATATTAAAACAGAGAATTTCATAGGAAAGAAAATAATACCAGAATTGAGTAAAGATTTTGGGAAGTTACTTTTCTTTTAAAGATCCGTCTCTGGTGGTGGTTTTGTTATGCATGAATTGACTTTGACTTGTAGTCTTTCCAAGCTGACTTTGGAAAGCTCCTCTAATACAACCAACCTTTAGTAGCCCTGCCAAGTTTCTTGGCTTATCTGTGCAGCAACACATGGTTGTCATGGGAAGCACAGAACAACATGCTGGTTACATGTACTTTTCCCCATTTTCTGGTACTTTCAGATATCCTGTTGACTTTGGAACAACTCATGCCTTACTCTCGCTTGGCATCAGCTACAGACATTCACAACAGCTGGGAACTCAGCAGAGAAAAGGGTAGCAAAAACAGATGACAGGAAGGACAGTCTGTCAGCAAATTTGCCCCTTCTTTCCTTCTTGAAGGACTAAATATTTTTCCACTACAGAAGTATGGATCAGTTTTCAAAGATGACACCACTTACCTCATTAAGAGAAGTGCTATTTTTCAATGAGGGATGTGTTAGACTTGTGTCGTTCTGCATTCTGTGAAGGAAATGGTTTCTCAAACAATAAACTGCCCTTCGTGAAGGAAATATAGAGCTTTGCCACGGCATGGATGACTGAATGAGTTGATGTGATACTCCTAGGCTTTACAGGTGCTCACGAAAGAACATCTGGTTTAGAAATGTGATGACGTGTTTTATTCTGATGTTTACTTTATTGATATTAAAGTTTTGCTTGAGTATTTGATTTGATAAATCAGTTTTAATAAATATCAATTGCAAAAAGCTTTCAAGATGGAATTTCTGGCCAAAATCCAAACCCGTGTCAATCTTGGTGAAAGCAGCCAGTAAGATGATGTATGTCTAAGATATAAATATGGGCTTCTGTTGACATTAATGTTAGTCACTAAGTAGTGAGAAGGTTTATAAGCTAAATCCCTGCTCTGTCTACTTTAGTTTGAAAATTAGAATTATGGAGTCATAGAATAGTTTGGGTTGGAAAGGGCCTTCAAAGGTCATCTAGTCCAACCCCCCATTAATAAGCAGGGACACTTTCAACTAGATGAGGTTGCTCAGAGCCCCATCCAAACTGACCTTAAATGTTTTCCAACATCCAACCCATTCCTCATCCACCAAACAGCCCACTCATCAAATCCACATCTTACCAATTTAGAGACAGGAATGTTGAGGAGGACCATGGCAAAGGCCCTACAGAAGTCCATGTGGATGACATCCATAGCTCTTTTAACTGTTTCCTGGTGTAGTGATTCCATCATAGAAGGCCATAAGGTTGGTCAGGCAGGACGTGCCCTTGGTAAAGCCATGCTGGGTGTCCCAAAACACCTCCCTGTATTCCACGTGCTTTAGCATATCTTCTAGGAAGATCTGTTCCATGATCTTCCCAGGCACAGAGGTGAGGCTGACAGGCTGGTAGTTCCCAGGGTCCTCCTTTGTCCTCTTTTTAAAAATGGGTGCAATGTTTCCCTTTTTCCAGTCACCGGGGACTTCACCTGACTGCCATGACTTTTCAAATATCATGAGGAGTGGCTTGGCAGCTACACCAGCCAATACCCTCAGGACTTTGGGATGCATCTTGTCAGGTGCAGCAAGACACTTACAACTTGAAGTCCTGTAAAAAAGGAACAACTTGGTATGCAAATGTTAGTAAGGAGGAGGAGGTGTTTTAAAAAAATATGATGAGTTTTATCTTAAAAATAAGAAAAGATACACACTTTTCTGTTCAAAACTCATGAAGTTTTGTAAAACATTATAAGACACTTAAAAGTATTAATCATAACTTGCCCACACTGTGTATGAACACAGACGGATGCACAGGAAAGTTGGAGGGGGAAAGAGAATGCAAAATTTCTTGGGCCATGAGGATTCAGAGTTACTTACTTGTAACAATACAACTGTACTCATCTAGGGTGTGAACATGGTTAAATGAAAAACTGGAAAACCGTATCCTTACTCCTGCTCGTCTTGGCCAGCAGACCTGAGTCAACAGGGCAAGCTGAACTTACTGCATCCTATTAAAGACTATAGTGCAGGCACTTCCAAAATAATACCATAGAATTGGGGAGTGTTCTTGGCTTGCCCCTCTCTAGCATGCAATTATCTAGCCAAATAGACACAATAAAAACATTTATTTTAAGTCTTTAAGGTTATTTCTAACTCAGGATATGATACAGACGAACATGTCTTTAGTAACTACTCTAGGGATGAGGAAGAATTGGTAATTTATTAGATCTCATCTTTAACTATATGTCAAATACAGTTGTATGGCCACCTCTGGGAATATTTTAAAGTGGCTGCTTAAGACATAAAACTGCTGGTCTGAAGTATACCCTTTACTTGTTTAGTGTGTATTTTAGTCTTATTATTTGTATTACGACAGAGCTGTGAAGCTGTAATGAATTTGTGTTAGATGCTGTTGCAGCAGGGAGAAAAGGTGACGGATGCCAGGAGGAAACCTTTGAGGAACGGAGTTCTGAGCGACAGATAACCCGCCAAGCTAACTGTCATGGGGTTTTGACTAACCTGTTCTGTTCATATTGTATCATTTTATTCTTTATATATTTCTAAGAGAATCTTCCTAGAAAGCTTCTTTGAGAAGAAATTGTTCATTGGAAGGCTGTTAATAATTTTACTTGGGAGTTATAGGCTGATTTTCAGCCACTACAGACAGACACACCTCCACTGAAATCAGTTGATGATTTTGCCCTGTAAGTTTATAGTTGTTCTATAACGGTACACAAGTGATCAGAAGATCACCTTAATTGATTTTAATGGGCACACTTTACACATTCAATCAATATGTGATTTTAATGGATAAGAAATGAATACACAGACTTAGTTGTCTGTCATGCTGCAAAGTATTGTAACACTTTTTAAACATCAAAACAAAGTGCCTGGAGTAGCAATACCATATATAAGAGAAGCAGAAAAGCCCTAACATACTGAATAGCAGCTACCTATGCTTTCCAACAGGAAGTTCTGAAGACACCTCTGTAACACAAACAAATCCACCACCAAATAATTGCTAAACCAAGAAGACGCGGCAACTTCAGGCCTCCAGATTTGGCAAATAGCATGAAACCATTGAGCAAAGATAAATTAAAATAAATTGAAGGATAAACAGAAAATGACAAGTAGCTGATTTGGTTTTCACTCAGCAAGGCACGTTTTGACAAAAAAAACCCCCAACTTATTCTGCTTTTTCTTTTATTAAGCCAATACAAATGAGAGTGATTGAATGTAGAAGAATGCTGAAGCTTCCTCAGGTCAACAGTATAAAAAAACTGTCTAAAACTGCATCTTAATAAAAGAGGAAAAAAGACACTTTTATGGAAGACTTTCAGTATAATAAACTTCTTAAAGAGACTATTAGTACTGAGTCAAGATTCTACAAAATGGAAAAAACCAGCAATAATCAACAAGAAAATTAGATCTTGATGGTTGAAACTTGCAGAACTACCAAAAGTGAAAGAGAGGTAAGCGTTGCAAGAGAGACTAAAGCAATATTAAAAGATGCTGGAATCAAATAAGTAAAATCAGTCCAAAGAAAGATATAAATGTCATAATAATGCTGCTATTGAGATAAAAGGGAGTCTAAGCGTGATTCTCAACTAGGTAGGTATTTGTCTCAATATTGTTAAGAAGGTGATGCTGATCAAAACAATATCTTATTTTTAATAGCAAAGGATACTATTCCTTTCAATATCAAAACAAAATTCAGACTGTTTAGCTTGCTGTAGTTAGGATAAATAAAACAAATATACTTACATTTCTGAAACAACTAGCAGATTATGTGTCTATTAGGAAGGAAATATTCAAAAGTGAAGTTGTCCTATGAATGCCAAAGAGTGAATTCTGTATTTATTTTTAAAAGGAGGATTGAAACAATCTGGAAATTGGTAGCAAAAAAAAAATGTAGCAAATACCGAGTGTTAGTTAAACAAAGGGTGACAGTCACCACTGCGAGAATGCTGTGAAAAAGACAAATCCTGCAAAATTATCAGGGACTGTGCTCATACTAGAGAGGAGAAGCATTGTTTCCGACGTGGTGAAACACCCTTAGAATAGCATGTAAAATTCTAACTGTTCACGCCAGGCAAGGTGAATTCCAACTGAAGCAGGTTTACAGAATGACTGAGATGTCAGAGGGAAAGGCACATTTATCCAAAAAAAGGAGGCAAGATCAGCTTATTTAACTTAGCAAACTATGGCTAAGAGGAAAATACTTTCATTCAGTTAGTGCATCAAAGGAGCATCAATGATGCAAATTGCAGAACTGGTTGTCCTTCAAATCACAGAAACACAGAGAGGACCTTCCACCGTTAGTCTCTATGGATTTTTCTCCAGCATGTAATTCATGAACCTTCCATATTCTGAGAAAAAAAGGGTGGACAAACTCTACCTTAATTTGAAAAGCATGGCCAGTACACAGGCCGACCTGTACATGAGGATTTGTTCACCAAAGGATGAGCCAAACAAATTTAATTAAAATTCATACCAATGCCACCAGTCTTATGTAATCATTGACAATCAGAAGACTTACCAATACTTCACACGCTCCTGTCCTTAGACGGAGGCTATTTCATCAACAAGGAAAATTTGTGTACTTCACCCATTGCTTTAGAAAGAAGCTGAGGTATTTTTAATTCATCCTCTCCATTTAAAGCAAAACTGAAGACAGGAAGGAAGTCTGAGGCTCTTCCTTGTCTGGTGAGGAGCTAGAGATCTTGACATCCTAAATCACTCTTACTTTTGATTTCAACAGGAGATTATCTCAAGAAAACTGGGAAAATGGTGCAGTCTATTTGAAATGGTCTCCCGTGCACAAAGTGGAGTCTGAACTCAAAGAAGGAGCATGCCTTCATTCATCTTCTCAGCTAATCTAAGTTACCCTCTGTCTCTCCAAATAACGCAGAATATGGAGAGATAATCGGAGAGCTGGAAAAACAGGAGAGCTGTTAGGATGTCTTAGGATTTCACCAGCAGAGGTTAAGTAGTTATCAGGGCACTTCTGGAGCAACTGCTGAAAATACGGTCCTCAATCTTCGACTGCTGTGCCAGGGGACAGACAGCCTGAGGTTTCTGCTAGGTACTGTGTCTAATGAAGCAAATCGCTCCCATGGTGTTTCGGGGTGCTCATCTTCCTGTGGGAAGCAGCTATTTTAGAGACTGGATTTTGAGTGAGGAATTGTCCCTGAAAGGTTTGAAGATCAATGGTCTGTACATTTAGAATGAAGAGAGTTTTAAGTGAATGAGTTACTGTGTTGCTTTTGACCCCACGCTGAAGTTTGCTGTTAAGAATGAGTCTCCTATTCTTGGGTTTTCACCAAGTGCCAGCAGAGCCCAGTCCTGCACTTAACCTCTACTTCCTCACTGCCAGCTTCACCTTCAAAAATCTCTTCTGATTACATCTGAGCTGACTATGGCATTGCTTCCTCATCATCACAATGCACTTGTGAGATGACTAAAAAAAAAGTTTTTTAAACTCTTCTTATCTCACTTCTCTATACAAGGAAGTCAGTGAAAGCCACGAGCACTGGATGCATTCACCTAAAAGCACCTCGTCCAAAGAAAAGCTGCTATAAATATACCTGGCTGTCATACTCTGCCTGTTATACTAAATTGCACCTATCCGTTTTCAAAATGGGATACACTTCCGCCATTCCTCTGTTACAGGGGTTTGTGGTGTGATTAGAAATATACTGATATTCAGCTTTGTTGCTATTTAGAGTAGAGGGTGGGCATTATGAGAGGCAGACAGAGGCGTGATCTTATACAGTGGGATACAAGTACTAATGATTATTGGACAAACACAGTATAAAATTATCAGTCCGACTTATTACTGACTGAGTTTGAAAACACCCAGTGAATGTACTCTAATCCTCCCCTGTCTTTAAATAATTGCAAAGATATCACTAGGCTGTTGGTTTTTCTTATTTTTCTTTTGCATCTGGACAACATGTAGTGTCATACTCATTTTTTAAAAAGTTTTCCTTACTACCATATTTTGCTCCTGTGCATACTTGCAGTTTTGCTATATACACACTCAAAATGATTATGCAGAGAAGAAGACAGAACAAAAAAAAAAATGTTCGCATTACCCATCTGCACACAAGCTA
This sequence comes from Numenius arquata, assembly GCF_964106895.1. Taxonomy (NCBI): domain Eukaryota; kingdom Metazoa; phylum Chordata; class Aves; order Charadriiformes; family Scolopacidae; genus Numenius; species Numenius arquata. The sequence goes on from NC_133582.1 coordinate 59,988,051, forward strand.
AAGTTAGAAGTGGCTCAATGAGTGGTTAGATGAGTATGTGTCACAAGTGCAGGAAATGCAAATTTTTTCTTATCCTGTCTTCATATATATAATCATCAGCCTCACTAACATACTCTTAAAAGTACTGTTCCTTAAAAATTTAGGGTTCGGATGATCTGCATCCTTAGATAAAAAGGGAAAGGGGACTACATAACAGTATTCTATATATCTAATTATTCTACATGTCTGAAACTAGCTATGTTCTGCAGTTATTAATAGCAGTTCTGTAGTTAGTTCAGTTTCCCAACTCCTATCTGTGGTTTTCGCTGCATTTTCTGTGATCTTGATTATAGAACTCCACTTCTGAATACACATTTTGCTGCTTTCGTTTTTTTCATGTCCTGGAGAGGTGGAAGGGGAGAGCGGAAGATGAAGTAATGTCATACTCATCTACCCTGGTCATTAGGGGTTCCTTCTAAAATTATGTTTGTACAGATCTGGCTGATACTGCGTAGCTCACAGGGAGAGTGGAAGAACCATTCCTTTAAACATGGGATTAGAACAAAGAGGGCACAAATTCACCACTGCATTACTGATCTTTTTTCTATTTGATTACTGAAAATATATTAACATCCAGGTTATACTAAAATACTTTCTTGATTTAGAATAAGGCGTGTTTATGGGACAAACAGCATTTGAATGGTGTCTTTTGGAAACTGTCCAGAACTGTCACCTCTCTTCTGCTTATGTATCTTGAATTTAATTAGTACCTGCACTGTTTCTCTCTCTTCTCTTTTTACTCTTGAAAGTATATTAAAATAAGAATGGGGAGCACTATCTAATGTTAGAGCCGTGCAATTTTCTCATAATAGGATCTTTTCAGCTGCAATTTTTCAGACTTTAATAATGTAAATTAAATTTTCCCTGTTGATTGTTCCCAATTTACATGAAATTTTATAAAACCATTAATTTTTTTAATCCAGAACTCTGATTTACAAACTAATGACCAGCCCACAAATAAATATGAAAATTTAAGCTGCTAAGTCTAAGAAGATTCTGTTCTTAATGAGTTTATTCCAGCCTCTCAGAACATCTGATAATCACAGCAAAAATTATCATTTTCCAGTCCAAGGTTAAAGGACTTTGTTGTGAAGGCTGACAGCTTCTCAAAGGAAGCCTGAGCTGACCACAGAGCTGGTCTGCCTCCTGTATGGTCTTGAGGACTCTCTTGTTAGGCCTAACCCACAGAAAGAAGTCATTGATTCAATAATGTGTGGTGGGTTGATCCTGACTGGAACCCAGGTGCCCACCAAAGCCACTCCATCACTCCCCTCATCAAATGGCCAGGGGAGAGAAGATATAATGAAAGGCTCCTGGGTCAAGATAAGGACAGGGAGATCACTCAGCAATTACTGTCACAGGCTCAACTTAGGGAAAATTAATTTAATTTATTACCAATCCAAATTCTCTCACACATCCATAGTCACTTTGATTCAATGGCCACTTGGTGCATCTTCCATGGGAGCCCGTGCTTTATGCAGAGCATTATCTGGACCTTCTGGAGATGTGAATCTGGGGTGCTTTCCATGTGACCTGTCTTTTTGCTGCTGATGTTGGGATGTGAATGAAACAGAAATTTGGAATTTTGTCTCTGCTTCAGAGGTCCAGTTTGGTGTTATAGCAGAAGCAGCTAATCACTGTTCTCCCTTTTCCGATTTCTGTTGGTCTGAGTTGTTCTGGCTGTTCTCAGAAACAGCTGAAGTCCATGGGAATATTGTCTTGAACATGGTAAGTGCTACTTTATGTAATTTGAGAAATCAGTTGTTAAGTCCTAAATGCTGTACTGTAAGCAAGCAGGTACTTTTATTTTCACCGTCTCTCCGGTTCAGCTTGCTATCTGTAATGTGGGGATAACAGTAACCCCTCACATCACATTGCACTTGTGAAGATAAATTAATGCTTGTGGAACATCACAGCACTGAGCGCCAGACAAAGGCCCATGAGGAAATTAATAATTCTGTCTTCATTGCAGCTTCTGAATAGTGTGCAGCAGATAAGGCTTAAGTCCACAAAATGAACAATGAGGGTAAAACAAAACATTGAATAGCTGTTCTTTTTTAATTGATCACCATCCATTCTGTTCACTCAATGGGGTAGGGGTCCTGTGCAGAAAAAATACAGTCTGCGAGTATGTATTAAAAGCCTGTGTCATAAAGGGTGTCCTCAAGGGAGAAGAACTAGGGCTGCAAAGACTGTTGAGTTCTCTCATTTTGTACTTGTAAGTATTTGATTTTGCCACTGTAATATCTATCACAGGTGTTTATGTATAAATCTCTGCCTTGCTGTCATCTACCCCTTCTTACCTACATACAGTCCCTTGAACTCCACTTCAAACATCCCAATAGATGTAGAATGTCTTTCCACAGATGCTTTTTCCCACAAATGTTTTCCCTATTCATTCCTTTGCTTCTTCTCCCCTCAAGTCTCCTTTCTTTTGTGCTATTTGTGCCAATAATGTCTCTGGAAGGGGAAATGTCTTGGCTTCTTTAGAAGCTCAAATAATTGCAGTGCTTTTTTAAAGATCAATGACTTTGTGCTTTTAGCAGTCTACATTCGAGTATAATACTCATGCCTTATTGTAGTCTCCTTTTTGGGGGGGAGAATCAAAAGTCAGGATCAATCAGCTACTTTACATAATTTAATACCTTTCACACTTGTTCTTTGCTTAGTTGGATTGTTTCTTTTCATTTTTTTGTCTTCAGGAGCTGTATCTTTTTCTTTCTTCCCTTTGTTGATAGACCTTTCATTACAGTGAACCTTAGGATGCAGACCTTTTGTCCAATAACACTGAATATATGCTTATTATCTTTTATTAAATGATCTGAGCAAGGACTCAGTCTTTCCCGTCTCTCTATGTGGAGATGGCAAAAGGAAACATGGGTCAGGTTGTGTTAATTATTTCAATATGTACTGGTTCATGTGCCTGGAGAGGGAACAGGGTAAAATCCAATAGTGCTTTAAAAAATGAATTACTACAGGAAAATTAAAATTTTCAGTTCCTACATATCACAGTTCTTAATGGAAGAAAGTAAAATCTGGTTGATACTGATCCTTTTTTTTTTTTTTTGGTATTTTATTTTACATCTGTACTAGCTTGCAGACCCTCAGAACAAATAGCTGTCTACACTTGACAGGAGCTATCAACCTCATGACTCATCTCTGACAGCACCCAAATTTTGGTGATCGCCAATCACATCTGATGCAAAGGAAAATGCAAGAAGCCTTTCCAAGGACAGTTCTGGATTAACCAGGATTTTACTCTGACGCCCACCAACTCCATGTTGGTGGCTGGTCCTTGAGCATTTGTAGATTTGGGGAAGGCTGAGCTCACGTGAACTTCAGCCATGAGGCAAGGCTTCTTTTCTGTGGTCATTTGTAATTACAGTAAGCATTAGGGGAAAAAAAAAAGGCTCATGTTACTTTACAAATTTGACCCTCACATGTACATGTATCAGGAAGCTTTATAACATGAATATATAAAAATCACTGCTTTCTTCATGTTGAAATAACCCTTAGGTTAGTTGTAAAAACAGGATACAATTGGCAGAGAAGTGCCACAAAGGCCTTTTGTGTAGCTGTTCCCAAAGTCACAGTGAACTCTGATTTTCAACAAGATGCAGCATATTCAGAGAGTATGAGTGTCTTGTCTTGGAACATTGCTGGGGTTTGGATGTGTTTTAATACTTTCTATTGCTTGTTCTCGGCCTTTAAAGGCTTCCCCACTGAAGTTTTAAATTCTTTAGGATCATTGCATATTTCTGGCTTAAAAATTAAGCACATAACCTCACATGGCCCCACATGGCCTCCTCTGCAGCAAGACTATGCATTTGTATGATTTACAAATTGGTATTTGAATTATCTAAGTTTTACCAATTAAAAAACAATCCCTTTTCTTCCTAAATTTGTTTTCACACTTTTAAGTTTTATATCCTTCTTGGCAACTTTTAGCAGTTATAAAAAATCTCAAATATATATAGGCAAATAGGAAAGTGGGATTCCGATGGAGTAAAAATTATCAGATTTGCTTAAAGGCGTAAAAGGATACTTTTATCATAAAAATTCGCCTTACTGGTGTTCAGTTTTCATGCTCTATTTCAAGCCTCTGGACACTCATCTTGGAATTAGGATTCTCATTTGAGAGCTAGTAAGGTATACACTGTGCATAATAAACACTGCCTGCAAACAATCTAGATGTAAGAAAGTAACTGCTGATCCCGTTGCTATTTGGGGACAGAAGGAGACAAAAAGTCAGCATCAGGAAGATACTAATAAATGAATACATGGACTTTGATATTGTGCAAACTGGCTACGCTGATCAAAATCCAGCACCTAAAGCAGGGCACATTATATCTTAAATAAGCAGCTGATTTCTGGACTAGGACCTGGAAACCTTGTCCTTGCCAGTGTAAGGCCTCCACATATGTGCTGTGGCTACAAGTTTGCTTGGGTAGTTACTTGTAGAGCAGGGGCCAGTTGAGTTAATGTGTCATTAACAGACTGTCTTTGACAAGAAAGTTGCGAATGGGGGAAACACTCTATTATAAAGAAAGATGTATTTTTTGTCTTCAAGATTCAATTATGAATAACTTTAATTAAAAAAAGACATTCTTAAGCACATAAAGTCTGAATACAGTAATGAAAAGTCAGATTTTAAATAAATTGCCGAACAGAGAAAAAAATTATAGCCATTAAGCTAGCATTGTGACTATCAGAGCAGAAGTTATAGTCTGATACATACATATAGTCAAATGCCTAAAAATCTTATCCATATCCATACCTTACTATGAGATTTCAAGGGGCAACATTGGTCCTGAGATCAAATGTAATTGTGCAGATTTTTATGTGATATATTATATTTCCAGAGCATAAAGAAATGAAAAGAATAGAAGTTTAAAAAAAAAAAAAAAAAAGAGTAAATAAACTATGGTGTCTTTTGGGGAATTCACGGAATGAATTTCCAATCAGAATTAAAATTTCCAATTAAAAAATAGTATTCATTCATACAAATGCTGAAATTAATGGTTGGAAAATATTTTCTTTGTTGAGTAGAATCAGAGAATCACATATGTTGGAAGGAACCCTAGAGGTCATCCAGTCCAACTCCTCCACTCAAACCAGGTCCAAGGACTTCGAAGGATGGAGTGGAGACTCACCACATCTGGGCACCTGTTCCAATATTTAACAACCTTTATCATTAAAAATTTGTCCTTATACCTAACTGTAATATTACTTGTTGCAACTTTCATCTGTTACCTCTTTTCCTATCATCATGCACCTCTAGAAAAGTCTGGTTCTGTCTTCTCTAGGCTCTCCCACAGGTAACTAAAGACTGCAACTGTACCCTGTATGTACAGGGTAACCCTGTAATATGAGGAACTGATTGGTGAAATGATTTTCCAAGGACAGATGAATGGAAATATGAGGAAAAAGTCAGTCCCAAGGTGGAAGGTGGAATCTCTGTGGCAGGTCACTTACCAGCCACAAACTGAACCTGCCTTGTCTGAGCAAGATTGGTCTTAGCCATCTAACTGTTTAAAGAATACACTTTCACATTACAATTTCCTATTTAACTATAATTATCATGCATAGTATCTAGACTTTTTAAGTCTTGTTTAATAAATTATCATTTCATAGTCCTGTTTAGCAAGCCTCATTTCCCACTCCCACTCAGCAATAAATAAAATCATGGAAGACTAGAAAAATATTTTATATATAATAGTAAAATAAGACTCTTAGTTCAACTGAACTTCTGAAGTTGTATTGAGTAATTTGATTTACGAAAAAAATTATTTATATTGCCTATTTATCACATTCAAATTGCAGCAAGATTAAATTCTACTTTGAAGGTGCACACAGATTTGGATCAGATATTGAAGTAGTGTGTTAGGCAACAGGAATAGTAAGGAAACAGGCTTCACAGACCACAGAGAAAAGAAATTAAAAATTGGTATATTTTTCAATAAATTTGTTTTTGGGGGAATATAGTTACAATAAAAGTAAGATCACTTCTGTTTGCAGTTTATATCAGCTGCTACATAGTGAAATAGTCTTGATTTTGTTGAAAAAAGACTGTAAGAAAGTAAGTACCTGCTGCCAGTGACTGTTCTAATCAGAAGTTTGCTAATACTGTACAAAATACAGCTTAAGTGTATAAAAAAGGTGAGATAACTCAAGGACATTTAATGCATTGCTGTAATGATGTGGATGGGAGAAACATAAAAACACTAAAAATCTTATCTGATTTAATTTTCAGGCCCTCGGTATGTGAGTTTTAATATTTAACACACAAAAAGTACCAAGAAAGAATACTGCACATTGATATAATGAACACAAGGGAAACCATTTTCATTTGCATAGATAAGACTCATACTGCAAGGGTCAAGCAGATGTAATACAAATGTGATTTTTAAAGAAATACATAGCATTTTACATTCTTGTTTATTCTAAGATTAGTGAGATTCCCAGTCTCTGTGTATCTCAGTACTTCAGGTTTTATTTTCTATGGCAAAGTCTGTGTTTGGCAGCCAACTCTTCTAGTCAAATCATATCGTAAACAAGAATTTGACATCATGAATATTTCATCTTGCCAGTCCTATCATCTAACTTTTTTCTATATTAATTATCTAGTTGATGATAATCGACAAATATGCTATGATTTTGCGTTGTAAAGTTTTTATGTAAATAACCTTTGAATTTTAGGTTTTTTTTCCTTTTACATGCCTCAGACAGATTGTTATGGTTCGAGAAAACCCATAACAATCTCTTGTCGTTAGACAATTATTCTATCACCTGATGACCCCTCCCCACCCGGAAAGGGGAATTGGGGAACACAAAGAAACACAAGGGTTGAAATATAAATAGATTTAATAGACTAAGACTAAATAGTTAACAATAATATTAAAGAACCATTATTAATCCCGATACTGATATAAGATATACAGGAATTACACTCAGCCAATTCTCTCAGCAGAAGCTGTGCACTCCCAGCAGGGACAGCAAATGGCGGACACTGCCAGCACAATGGCTTCAGGAGGAAGGGAAGGCCTCAGGGCTCCGGCACCGGGGCAAGGAGTTGCCTGGACCCGCCGCCATCAGGGAGAGAGAGCTACGCAGCAAACTTTTCTAATTTATATTGAATGTGACGTTCGTGGTATGAAATAATCCTGTTGGCCAGCCTGGGTCAAATGCCCAGGCCTTGCTCCTCCTTGTCCCTGCACCTGGAAAGGCTCGAAAACACTAAAACCTTGAATCCCACAGAGCCCGGCTGGCTATAAAGTAAATATTTTCACAAATTCAGACACTAGAGTCTTCTAAAGGTGCAATTTTCCCCAGCATTAGAAGAAAAGTTAGTCCTGTGTCTCTCAACCCAGGACACAGATAACATCTAGTGTGTTTTCTTTACCCACTTAAAAAAATGGGGAGATATATCTTTGGAATAGTCTCTTTCCCCCAAAACTCTCCGGTATATACATACTGAAATGGTCTGCTGCAGGTTTGTTAATTCAGAAATGAAAATATTTCCCAGATACTTAAGGACCTTTGGGAAGAATAGTGTATCACCTTGAAACTATCTGCCTTCCCTATGGTCATAAAGTGATTCTAGTTGTCAGTAATTTTTGTATCCAGAGAGAAGAATGAAGTTGTTCTTAAAGGATAAGTAATTAAGGGGACTAGTAAAAAGAGACTTAAGATGGACAACTCAATGTGCCTTCCTGGTGATTCAGGATTAAGTTCACTGGATTTAATGCACTGGACTCCAAATTTACTGGTGTGTAACAAAATGGAATTAGAAACACTCTGTTTGTGAAGGAAATATATATTTATATGGTGCAGAAAAACATATAATTGTAACAAAGCAAAAATATTTGCACCTGTGGGATAAGGACGGCACCAAAAAACTTTGTCTCATTTTCCAGCTGCGCGTTTGCAAAACAGAGAAGTGGAGAGGAGCTATGGTATCAGTGGTAGGGCAATGACCTGTAGCCATCAGCTGATTATATGGCAGCGTATAGTTGTTTTTCTTTAATGGGAACTGATACAGCCTCAAAGACCTCAAAGAGAGGGGAAAAGCAAGTCCGCTCTTCCAAAGGGGATGTAATCCAGCAGTTTTTTCACTGGAGGAAATTCAGGGAATGCAGCCAAGCAGTGAAGTTGATGACTGGCACATGGGCAAAGCTAAAAGAATCTGTATGTAAGAATGAGAGTTACTTTAAAAAAAAAAGACCCAAAACCCAAGGATCTTGTTTAATCTCTGAAAGGGATCAAATTATTTATGTGAGACACTTAATAAGACAGGATTCTGACTGACCTGTCTGGAAGCAACTGCAATTCAGATTAATAGCAACAAATACGACACAGGACCTTCATATTTGGAGTAGTCCTTCACAGCAACGAAAGTACCAGGGAGGAAAGAAGGCCCATCATTTATGGTATTTGTCACAAGCCGTATAAATTGCAATAAGTAGTGTCACCTGGATTCTAGCTACCCGGGAGATAAAACATTGGGCACATGAAGTGGCAGCTGCGGCAGCGCTGGAAGCTGGTGGGACCATTCTGAGAGTGTTAGTAATGGAAGCAGCAGGTGTGGAGATACCCTGGCCACCGCCTCGTGTTCTGGAGTGACTTGATGGATCTACCTGTTACTACTCCTGCCAAAATAAGAGATGCCGTTGCTCTATATAACTTGCCACTTTGCCATCTTTAGCAAATAGGTTAATAATTTTTGTTCCCAGTGACAGAATTTAAGTGGTCTGAGACTTAGTTTCAAAAGTCATATTTAAGGAGTAAAAGGTTACATTTTATTTTGCTTTTTGTCCACTCAGCCCTCTGAGAGCTATTGACAACAGCAGTACATTCTTGCAATACTGCGTCTGCTCCCTTCATTATTTTCTTCATTAAAAATTTGTAATTTTTACAATTACCGTAATTGTAATCATCAGAGAATGTATCCATTGGAATGAGATGGTCATTCTGAGAGAGAAGAGTGAGAAATGGGTCAGCCGTTTAAAGACAACTGCATGTCAAAGAGATTTTAAATGTGCGAACAGTATCAGCAAAAGATGAGTGATCCCCTGATGAAATGCACAGAAAGAAGAGAAAATAAATTTGCCCTGGTTTTAGAGTGACACCTTGGTTCTACACAAATGGCTAAAGCAGCTTTGACCGTCTTCTTCTTTTACAATGGCAAGAGTCCGAAAGAAAGAAAATCATGTTGGAGCATACCACTGTGAGTCCACCAAGTCAGTGAAGCTGGATTTTGTGAAGACAGATAAAACTATTGGGAAGACTTTAAAAAAAAAGATATTACCCGAGACGGAGCAAGTGCTTTAGGTCAGAGTGTGATTTCATTTACACCAGCATCAATCTGGATTACCCTCAGTGGTTTCAGGACAGATGTCTTCAGCAGAGATACTCTGGATTTACAACTGTGTAAGTGAGACCACCACTTAGCGCCCTGGGTGCCGTGAAGTGATATGCAGATCGAAGCAGTCAGAGCCAAGCTCTGTCCCAGGTTATGTCCAGGCAGCTCCTCTGAAGTCACTAAGTGCTTTTCTTTGTCTCCCTAATGCTTTGCAGTATTTCTTGTCTCCCGTGTAATACTCTTCTTTCCCTGACCCAACCTCCTGCTGTTCTCTCCGAAAAATGGTGATGAACTAGCAAAGCGGTGACCTTTCCTAATGAGAAATACCACACCACACTCTACCTCACCATATTTTAACCACTTCCCTTGCTCTACAGCTGGCAAGAAGAGGCTCCTTCTCTGTTCCCTAATGGCAGCCCACAGGCTTTTCAGTCCGTTTTGATATACGGTTTCATTCAGTCTGTTTTGACTGGTTTCATATTTGCATCTGAAAGAGAATCAGCCTGATACTTGTTTTGGCAAACCTAGAGGAAAAAAAATGTGCCTTCCGTGTTAGGTGCATAATGCTGAGTGAACTTAATGGAGGCTGCACATATAATTATACAGAAAGATGGATTCTATGCCCAGCAAAATCGCAGTGGGATAGTAGGTTACAAGGGCTGTTGAGAGAGAAATTAAAAAAAAAAAAAAAAAGAAAAGAAGCAGCCTAAATACTAAGGGCACTAATGAATCGGTTTAGGTAGAGTGATGTGTCCCTGTGTAACTGCAGCTTTGTCGTGGTAACTCTGCTTTTGTGTAGCCCACACTACAGGGTGACACCTCTAGACCAGCCAAACCGACTGCTTGAGGGACCATCCTTAGTACATCTTTCATATGTTCCTCCAGATATTTTTTTTCTCTATCTTCACCTAATGACATAATCAAAAGCTCAGGGAGTTAGCCATTAAGCACATTAGGTTTGAAAAACATTCAACCTTCAAAACCTGATTTATTAAATAAGCAAACATCTCTATTATCTATATTACGCTTTCCTCTTGAAAATAAAATTTAGCTGAAGATTCTTACTGTGTTCCTGTACTGTCTATGAAGGAGACTGAAAAAGTTAAAAGTAAAATTTTACCTTTCCAGAAACATTCATAGTCTTTTTATGACACCTACTCTTTCACCTCTTCAAAGTCTAAACTTACTTGACTTTCGGTAGTCTAATATGAACATCTGCAATTTACTTCAAAAACTGAGTTGCCCCATCCCTAGATACTGGGGTATGTTCGAGAAGGGAATGACTAGAAGGAAAGAAGGCTGGGATGACTGAGGGCAGGGTTGCTCAAGAGGAATGAAGATAAAAATGGGTGAGGGGCCAAAGAGCATACAGGGAGGTGGGAACCGAAGAAGGCAGGATGTCATAAAGGCAAAGACAAAATGAATCCTTGACATCTCAGAGGAAAAAATCAAAGCACAGGACAAAGATGTGAGGATCAAAATGTGGAGACATATGCTAAGCATGAAGAAAAAGGAAGAATTCAAAGGAAATGAGAAGGGAGAAAAGGGGGGAGAGCTGGAACTCTGAAGTAGTTGAAGCAGGGGAAAGGAGGGTGAAAAATTAGTTTGAAACAACGCAGACTGTAACAGACATAAAGAGAGGAAGAAGAAGAAAAAACAAATAGAGGTAAAGCCAAAACGAGCAGGAAAATTCTCTGAAATGGGACTTTTACCATTGATGAGCCATGAAGCAAAAAGTTTTATGCTTTATTGTGAAACCAAGTTTGCAATACATGCACAGAGTACTTCCATAGCATGCCTGGATTTTCTTTTCCATTTACTCCCAATTTGTCTCAGATACTGGTTTGCTAATTAGAATAGTACATACACCCTTCTCCTATTTGCTTTCTCTCCACAGGTTCTCTCAGATTTGTAATCCAAACCACTCTCGCCTTTGTGGCCTCTCACAGGCAGACTTTGTGGACCATTGTCGTGCCTGTTACGTGGAGTTCCTTGTGGAGAACAATTACCACTGAGATGAGAACTGCCCTTTCTTCCCCAGCTCCTCCCAGCTTTTCATCCGTGGCTTTGCAGATCTCCGTTTATAACTTTATGCTGGGGAAAAAAAGAATTTAGTAGACAATGTTTGTCAACAATAGGCATTTAAATAACCAATAAGCATTACCCCATAATATACATTTGCAAAGCTTAGTATCCAGTTATCATGTGCATCCTCTGCCCCTGACCAAAGTGTGCTCCGGTCAGTGATACTCATGTAATGAGTGTGTGTAACACACAGAGAGACTGAACAGGTCCTGATGAAGCATCATGGTTATTGTTAAGAAACATTCAGCGAACCACCAACTCTACCAGAAAGAATGTCCAGAAGTGCACACTGTGAAAATACTTCTACTTTTTCTTTTCCCAGCTGGCCACTGGAGAGAGTTTTCCTTCTTTTTTTTTTTTTTTTCCCCTTTTTTCTTCCTTATTTTTCCTTCCTTCCTTCCTTCCTTCCTTCCTTCCTTCCTTCCTTCCTTCCTTCCTTCCTTCCTTCCTTCCTTCCTTCCTTCCTTCCTTCCTTCCTTCCTTCCTTTTTCTTTCTTTTTTTGTTACTTTTAGAGTTGATGTATGCCATCAGTCAGAACTTAAGTCAGTATCAGCATCTTCTGTGCAACATCTCAGTCCTTCTTGGTGATCTCATCCAACGCAGTTGAGACTGACAATCCACGTTTAGTCCTACTCCAACCCATCTTCTATGTCACATCTCATTTTAGTGGTTGTCTTTGTAGAGGAAACTAGTTGTAGTACAATGACCATCTTTAATTATTTCCAGATTTGTTTTTCTGGAATAGATCTAAATTTTTATGTAAATATTATCCATGCTTATTATAGGATATGTGTATGTATAAACCTGGATACTGTGCTTACAATACAAAATCCCTCAGTGTATAGAAATGTCTAATCTATACAAGATATAAGAGGTGCTTAGAAAATCCACAAGGACAATAGCGAGAAAAGGGACAAGGGACAATGAAAGAACTTCAGTTCCAGAAGATCAAGGATCACAGTGTCTTCATAAAGCAGAAGATTCTCAGTAAGTCATTTCCTAAATAAGAATAGCCTGGTGGTAATTGTACATTCAAAGCATATTTTAGAAAAATATTCTTAAAATACTATTTTATAATATTTTTATATATATATATAAAATATTTATATATATATATATAAAATATTTATAAAAATATTCTTAAAATACTATTGGGCTAATTTCTCCCCTCTGCTAAAGCAATACAATCACATTTGCTCAGAAAGACTTATTGTAGTAGGACAGCAATGATTGTTAATGAATGAAGAAATTAGTTTAATTAATGTATAATTTATTGTGCCATTGAAGGCAGTTACTGGAGAGCAGGGAAATGTGTCTGAAGAAAATATTGGACTCTTTGGTTTTTATGTCCACATATTTCTTAGATTTTCAGTAGACACATTGCTACAGGGTGACAGAGTAAGGTCATACACCTGCAATGATATTTGTAGATGTTCAAAAGTGGACAAGAAATAAGAGTTTAGTTTAACACATTAATGTAATCAGTAGAAAGGGACTATTTCTATTCCTTTCATAGTCAGACCATGAACCCCCAAATCCTAAATTTTTTTGCCTTAGTCTCATCTTTATTTCTTCCTCTCCCATTTATCAATCACATAATTCTGACCCTGCATTTTTTCAGGTGATCATTTATAATACAGAGCTTTTGTAAATATGGGTTATATCCTTGAAAGGAAAGTCTGCTTTTATGCAATCAGACTGCATGTACACTATTAAAAATCTATGTCTATTTATGTCTCTACAGCTCCTCTCCACAAACAGAACCTGTAAATTCAAGAAACTGTATTCCTATTAATATTTCATGCAAGTAAATCCTTTTGGTAGATCTTTACTGCAGTTGGCTCAGCGGAATCAACAGTTATTTAAATAACTTGTATAATCTCTTAATCTGTGATAACGAATGAATGAATACATAAACAGAAATTGTTGCATACAATTCAATTAGAGAGGTAGAGAAGCTTTCTCTGCTGCATTTGTAATCTGCTTGTGTTGGCATCTCCTTAGTTTCCATTGTGCCATCTCTCTATTATTCGGAGTAAACAAATAGAAACACGAAGATTTCTGAGCTTGTTCTTTCTTACTGCACTATGGTATAGACTTTTTATTCAAGAGTTGTTTGTCTGATATTAACTGCTTGTGTTTCAACTTGAATTTTGTAATTGATTGCATACTTCTTTGTCTTTGGCCACAGTTCTCAAATTAAATCAACTTGTCCCTTCAGGGTTACTAGAGTGGACAAGATTCCCAGCTACTTTGAACCTCCAAGCTGACAGAAGCACTCTACACCAGTAAAACTACTCAAGAACTGGATATCTAAGCAATCAGTCCACACCACCAATCGAAAATGACATAAAATAGATTAAAAACTTGAAAAAGAAGTGCTGACCTTTTAGTAGGTAAAACACCAATGCAGTTCTGCCTGTTATACAGCTCTGCAGTGATGTATTTCAAAAAATGATTTTGGAAATGCCAAGCACTCAATCATTACTGCTTAAGGATTTTTCAGAAGAGTCAATAGAATTGGTCGAAAAACAACCAGAGAAATTAACTTGCTTAATATGTGTATCTAATTCTTTTTCTTCTTTGAATATCAGTTTCTGGAGCTCCCCACCTCCTTTTCCAGGTCTACCTTCTTAACACATTTTCTTTGTTGTAGACAGCATTTTATCAAAGCAGCATCTCTCTGCCACATGAGCTATGACATTTGACTTCCCTTATGATCTCTCCATAGACATTTCTTCACACAGATTTCCCACAATACTACAAAAATGAGATGAAGGATTTTGTTTTTCACCCACTTCTGCTTTATAACCTTCTCAACTAGCATAGAAACATTCATATTGGATCACGTTTTCAGCACACTGTGTCAGCTCCCAGCTATTCCTGGTCCAGAACCTCACATATCAGAAAAAACACTTTGATGGCTTTAATTTGACTTTATACCTTCTCTTCATTTTTGCTCTCTTCCAAAGATAAGTGGCTAAGATTGCAAAGGTAGCAATATTACAATATTAAGCAGTATATTTTTTTCTTTTTTGACCTTGTTTATATTTGCAACCTTATTGCTGTTCCAGAAAATTTCAGATGTGATTGTGCATTTGTATTTCAGTTTCTGAGTAAAATTACAGGAGCAAAAAAGACTGACTGTATTAAAATTGTTATGATCAGAGCTTTGGGCTCCAGGGATGGCTTAATAACTGAGAAGTTACAAGGGGATGTAAATTGGCCAGGGATATCATACAAATAGCAGGAACTATAATGAATAAATGTACTTAGTAAAGCCTACTCTTTTATCCTTCAAACCTCTAGAGCACAATGCTTTTATATAACTTCCATTACTGGTAGGATCATAAAAAATGTTGTATTAATTCATAATATCTTTTCCTGTTTTGGAAACATGACAACAGAAAACATATTTTATTAAGGTGTGTGTCCAAAAGTCTAAATTGGACAAGGAAAACTAGAACCGGTTGGTAATTTTTTAAGCTGTTTTATTTCCAATTATGTCAGGAAAACTAAACCAAACCAAACCAAAAGAGCCCTCTCTGCCAATCTCTTTCTGTAAAGTGACAGCTTAGGCAAAATTAAAAACAAAAAGTATTTTATTGGAAATGTGTCGCTTTTGACTAAAATTCATTAAACTCTTTTGGAATGGTTTTCAAATGCTCTTCATTTTGAGCTGTTTTTCTTCACATAAGCCAACAGTTAGCGGATGACAGAGTGTCTCTGAAGTCTAGTGAATTAGGGTATTCCCCCAGAATTAGAAATTCTGTCAGCTGAAATGTTTCTTTGGAATGACAGGTCGGTGACATTTACATCAAATCCCCTTTTACCTCATGTTTCACAGTGAAGAAATTTCAGGGAGAGAGAAACAGAATCTAAAGAACATTCAGAATGTGTTTCTGTCCATTTCAAGTATAGTTTGAAAACAAATTGTAACTCTATTCCTCTCAAATGTGAGAGGGGATCAGTCAGCTTGTGAAATGATTACTCTTACTGTTTTTAGCTGCACCTGTCACTATATCTAATGCACACAAAGAAGTGAAATTTGCATTTATGCAGTAATATTGGCTTGATACAAATATTTCTCTGTGATAACTGTGTATCTTTCTCCTCCTTGTTCACAAAATAACTTAAATTTTGGAGCAGAAGCCTTGAATTCACAGGATTTTGTCTTAAAATGTAAGACTTCATGATGACATACATTGCAGTCTGTCATCGACTTCCTTGAGGTGAAGTTTTTTATTACAATCTGTATTCATTGGAGCAGACATTAGTAATTTTAACACTCGATAAGAAAATAGGAGCATATAAATGCATGTATCCAAATTATTAATATAGTCTCAGATATCAGTAGTTTTCTAAATAGTCCTGAAATGCATTTCAAAGATCAGATGAGATTGTAGTTGGGAAATCTGATAGGTTTTCTACCTTCCATTACCAGTACTGTAAAAATGTACTTATATGTCCTCTGAATGATGGGAAAGTGAGATGGTATATTATGAAAAAAAGACTTTTCCTGATGAAATGTGTCATTTTTTACATTAAGGAATAGGTTACAGTTTTTTGTAATATGTGTCACAGATCTTTCATCACAGAAATATTATGCAATTTTATTATGTGCTGTTTGCTCAAAGTTTTGAAGTAATCCATACCATCCACTTTTAAAAGTAATACAAAAAATTCTGACATTATGTCCCTTAGGAATATGTCTTTATGGGTGAGTATTTGATGGCTGCTAGTATTTTTCAAGTTTCTTTGAACTCATTGATAATGTGACAGAATATTCCAGTTTATAAGCTACACCTGCCCTCCCTGTGGGCTCCGTGGTGAAGCCTCCAGCACTCTGTTTATGAGAAGAACTTTACAAGGATCAATGTCTACAAGAGGACAGTACGATGCCAGTTTTGCCCCTGAGATATGGAAGAAGAATGAAGTACAGTCATATTATTTTTTTATTATGTAAGAACATTATGACAAGATAGACCTCGGCTCACTCAAAAAACTACCAGTAATTTTCCTTGCTCAGTCACAAGCAAGGTTGTTCCTCAAGAAGGAATATACAGGAAAATTTTGCTCTTTGCTTTTCTTTTGAGTCCCTCTTAGAGCCTCCCTCCCCTTCCCCACACAGATATTAAGTCCTTTTTGGACTTCCTCAGTGCAAAATCCCATTCTTTTAATAACTATTGACGGAGTAAAAAAACGGGTATTTAATCCATCTTCCTTCATTCAGTCCCATTTATTTTGAAGTTTTTCTTATTAGTTTTTTTTTTTCTTTCTAGTTCCTGTCAATTTATTCACTCTTTCACATACAAATATATACAGAATTTTAAAAATGAGATTATTGAATAATAACCTAGATCTCTATATTAGCATCCAAATCTACTGCCTGCCATATCTTCAGGACACATTAAATAGTCTAATTTCATATCTTTGAATGCTCTTTGTACCATCTACTTAAAACTAATGCATTACAGTGAGTCTATGAAATCACAGATAGTGAATAATAATTTTTATGGCTTTCGGGATAGTGTTCTTTCTAAATATTTTAGGAAACTATTATTTTTGTCGTTTGATCTGAAGAAAGTGTGGGTTTGTTTTAAACATGTGAGGAAACTGAATAATGTATATATAATTAGGTAATAAGAAAGGAACATGTTTAAAATAGTGTGTGGCCTCAGTAAAATTGCATAGCATAGAACATGATTATTCTGTTGGTTAGACTCTATTTTTCTTCCCTTTGCTATTTGTTTCCTTCACAGCAATATTGAGTTTGGGGGGAATTTAATGTTGTAAGGAAAGGCATATATTTCTGCTTGGAAAACTGTAAGGAGATTTCAAATTTTTGGAAAGGAAAAGAGTAGAAAATCAAGACTGGGGAACCATAAAATACATCACATTCAGATACCGAGACAGGATAAGGTATATATAGCCTTGAATCAGGGAATCAAGACACTGAGAAGGGCAGCAAGCAATGATGATGAACTCATATTTTTGTGTTTCAGAAGCTTAAGAGACCAGTGAAAGATGGACCGATCCGTTTCCAGAAGAACTAGAATGAGGGTACATGTGTACCAGTTGTTACAGATCAGTTTGAATGGTATAGGATTGTCAAAGGCTAGTCATTTTGTCCACTGTATTTGAGAAGGTGCAGGGGAGAAGAGCTGCATAACATAGTTGCTATAGCATTTCCAGGAGCTGCTTAGTTTTCCTGAATTCCTACAACTTTCCCGATTTCAGAGAAACCGTACTGTGATCTGATAATTTACCCAAAGACGTGTCTCTTTTAACAACGGCGAATCATGAATTTACATACCAGCTTCTGCTGAGCTTAGTTGCTCATATAAAATCATATTCATAATGAAGCAATAAACTCAGAAGACCCATGAAGTGAGAGGAAAGAAAAAAGCATTGAGATATTGAATACAGCTTCACACACACACCTCCAGTTTGATCAGAGCCCACCCCTGATGGTCACTTGCTTTTGTATTGCAGGTGGTCAATACCTTCTTTCATTTATTCTTTCCTCTCTCCTGGCTTCCCATTCACTCTTGTCGAAGCTGGTGGTATTTCATACAGGAGAATTCAGGTCTATATAACTGTACTGGGACATAATATTGTCATTCTACAATAGGACCGTCTGATTTTGCATTCAGGCCTAAAAAAAAAAAAAATGTTTCTTTTTTCAAATCATAAATTTTTTTCTTGCCACTCTTGTTTCAGCCAATATATTTTAGGTTAGGTTTAAAAAAAGTAATCAATATACTGATGGACTTTAATAATTGAAGAATTTCCTTCTTACTGACTAAATGCTTCTTAAAGAATGTCCATCTGAATGTGAATTATGTGGCAGGAATAAAGATGAAGATGTAGTCATGCAGTGTTGCTATGCTTTAATGAGAATAAAGAATTACCGGACTCTGATATGATCTCAATAACTTTAGTTTTATTTTATTTTAATTAGCTGACTGCAGGAAACTTATTCCTGAGTAACTTTGAAATCAGAGGCCATAAGTTGAATTGGTTGCAAGATATGAAATATGAATTATTGAAGTAAGTTTTTTCCAGAGATGTATTTGACAAAATACGTTTCAAAAAAAAAAGAAGAAAAAAGCTCTCATTTGTATTCAGTATACCTGAAACATTTAACACTTAGTATTTTTTTTTTAAATCAAAAATGAAAATAAGAAGCTGTTTAATAAAGCACTATAAAAAAAGCTGAGAAATTCATCGAAGACCTCTGGATCAAACATGGATGAAATGGGTTAGAATGAAAACTGAGGCGGTAGCAACTACCTACAGAAGATGTAGGGGTGAGGGACACAGATAATTAATTTGTTGAATAAAGACTCATTATTACCACTGACGACTTCCTGGGAACATGTGCACACTGCTGGTTTCTGTTTGACATTGACTGGAACAAAGTTGGACTGTGGTCATTGATATAGATATTAAAAAGAACCAGCCCCAATGCTGAGCCCTGGGGAACATCGCTTGTGACTGGCTGCCAACTGGATTCACCTCCATCCACCACCACTCTTTGGGCCTGGCCATCCAGCCAGGTTTTTACCCAGCAAAGAGTTCATTCATCCAAGGCATGAGCAGCCAGTTTCTCCAGGAGAATGCTGTGGGAAATGGTGTCACAAGTTTTACTAAAGCCCCGTTCTCCTTAATATCTGTTTTTTCCCTTACCTAATAATTTCTTTGTATATAAACTGCTTTATAAATGAGAATTTTTCACACATAAAGTTTCAAGACTGGGGCTTTATAACAGTTTTTCAGTTCTATAACATGACAAATATTTAGACCAAAAAGCTTTTCAGATTTGTTTTCTACTACCATCAAACCAAATGGATTGGCTTTTAAGTTTCTCTTTATAAGTTCTCAATTTCCTGATCTCTTCCTATAGTACTTCATTTTTCCTGTTGTTTCTCTCCTTACAAGAAAATAGAAATATTTGAATAACACAGCATCTCTGACTAACACAAATTAAATATTGGAAGACATGATTTTTGAAAGCAATGCGAATTAAACATAATTTGGCATTTCGTCCATCACAGATGATATGTATTCTTTTACCTGAAATGATAAAATTTCCTCTTGTGTTTGCTTTTTGGCACCAAACAACAAGAAATCAATCCACACAACCCTTAAATCTTTTGCATTATTAAAAAAATCCAGCAACACTTAGCTCTTGTGTTTACTTTGGTTTGCTTTAACATATAATGACCATCTACAAATTGGTTTCCTGTGCTTTTGAACTTTGTGAGAGTTTGATTCTTAGCATATGATGGATAGTTTACTCTAAGCTAAATATTTTATACTACTACACAGAAGATACATAAGCAATGAGGAGTATACAAATCTCTTACTGAATGTTTAGGAGATGCGAAACATGAATTGTTTCGTCTTACAGCCCTTGCCTTCTGTTTCTTTTAAGATGAACTATTTCCTTGAAATTATTACAGAAGCTCTGTAACATCTTAACTTCCCCTTGACAAGGAGATTGAGTGTACCCTCAGTAAGTTTGCAGACAAGACTGAGTTGGGTGGGAGTGTTGATCTGTTTGAGGGTAGAAAACCTCTACAGCGAGATCTGGACAAGCTGGATCGATGGGCTGAGGCCAATGGTATGAGATTCAACACGGCCAAGTTCTGGGTCTTGCATTTGGGTCACAACAACCCCGTGCAACGCTACAGGCTGGAAAACTGCTCGGCAGAAAAGGACCTGGGAGTGTTGGTCAACAGGCTGAATATGAACCAGCAGTGAGCCCAGGTGGCCAAGAAGGCCAAAATAATCCTGGCCTGTATCAGGAACAGTGTTGCCAGGAGGTCAGGGGAAGTGATTGTCCCACTGAACTTGGTACTGGTGAGTCCCCACCTCAAATACTGTGTTCAGTTTTGGGTGCCTCACTACAAGAAAGACATTGAGGTGCTGGAGCGTGTCAAGAGAAGGGCAACAGAGCTGGTGAGGGGTCTGGAGCACAAGCGTTATGACAAGCAGCTGAGGGAGCTGGGGTTGTTCAGCCTGGAGAAAAGGAACTGAGGGGAGACCTTCTCGCTCTCTACAACTAGCTACAAGGAGGGTGTAGCGAGGGGGGAGTTGGTCTCTTCTCCCAAGTAACAAGCGATAGGACAAAAGGAAATCACCTCAAGTTTCACCAGAGGAGGTTTAGGATGGATATTAGAAAAGATTTCTTCACAGAAAGGGTTGTCAGGCATTGGAGCAGGCTGCCCAGGGAAGTGGTTGAGTTACCATCCCTGGAGGTATTTAAAAGATGAGTAGATGTGGTGCTGAGGAACATGGTTTAGTGGTGGTTTTGGCAGTGCTAGGTTAATTAAGACCTTCAATGATCTGGAAAATCCCTTCCAACCTAGACAATTCTATGATTCTATTACTCCATAATCCAGACATAAGTATTACTTTTTGACAGGAAAATTAGGGCAAAGACTTTTCAAAAGATACCTAAGCCACCACAAAACTGTATTGAATCAGAACTATTGCTGGGATGCTGGTGTCACTGTACAGCTGAAACCCTCTCATTCCCTGTGTTACAGAAGTATCCCAGATAAGATTGGTCCATGTCTAGCTATATATTTAGGAATAGAAAGTGAAAAGACTTGCCCCTTCTAGGAATCGTATTATTCTTCATAAATACCAAAGTTCAAAATTTTTTAACAGACGTGTACATTTCTGAAACTGTTCTCTAATGGTCTGCCATTGCCAGGTGGAAGTGAGAGATTCCCATCTGGGAACACACACGCACATACTCTGCCTCTTCCAAAAAGCTTTCTAGTGATGTGCCTCAGCTCATTAAAATTTTTGACCAATGAGTTAACTTCACAATTTAGCAATAATACATTAGTTCTCTCAGTTTTACTTTTTCTAAGGGGAAAAAAAAAAATGCGCTTCATTGCTAATAATTCCTTGTTATTTTTATAAACATTTTCTCCAGAGGGTTAATTAGTGTCTGCTGAAGTTCCTGATGGGAAAGGTGAAATGAGTGTTTTATAGCACCATAGGGGAAAATGTTCACATTTTACATGAATACAGAAAAGCAGCCCAAAATAAACCTGACCCTGTGAATGGGTGGTTGCAATGGTATTAAGCTGCCCTAATAAGGGAATTTTATCTTTGAAATAAAAACTGTTTGATTTATGAACAATTTTCCTCTCTTCTTTTGTCAATGGACAAATGTCTACACTGCTCTGCTTTGATATTTCCGGAGTATTTGAAATATTGAACATAGGGACTAGAGATCGATCCTCTTCTTTATATTTCAGACATGACATAATTTTTCACATCAATAGAGAACTCTCTAGGTGTACCAAATCTGAGACCGCATGTATAGAGAAGACCCCAAATATACCTACTTAATAAAAAGATACTGTTAAATATGTTTCTGGAGTGGAAAGATTTGAATTACAACTGGAATCTCTCCTCAAACAAAACTCAAAGGACCCACCAGGTAGTTAATCCTTTACCTTGATCTTGCTTACCTGTAGAGTCCTATGTATATTGAAATTGGGGAGATTATAAAATTAACATGGACTGGAGTTTCAGATCTATGAAGAGCTTTATTTTTCACTATCTGTAGACAGCACCCTCATCCAGCTCTGTAGGCTCTTCAGCAGGTTTAATGCCTAAATGAAAAGGATCTGTCTAAAACATAATCCAGGCAAGATGGAAGGAGTTTTGGTGTGCCTAGAAAATCTTTTTGAAGGCTATAACTCAGTGCTGTGCTCATTGGGGAAAGATGAACTGAGTTTCACCAGAAAATTCAAGAAGAGTGTAATAAGGAAAAAATCTATGACATAACAGTCAATAGCTAAATGATCAGACACTCAGGCAGGATATTATTTCACACTCTATTCATGTTCAGCCTAATTTTTTTTTTTTTAAAGAAAAGAGAGTCAGTGTGGTTCTCTCATATTTCAGAAAAGTTGTGTAGCAACCAGATTTTCTGCTATTTAATGTTAGGAGTGCCCTAAGTCTGTCTTTCCTGCAATTAGCTCTCATCCAGGACCTGAAAAAACCCTTCTGGTCTACCAGAGCTAGGAATGTTTAAAGGACGTTTTCTTTCTTTGTGTTCCGTGCGTGGATGTGTGTGTGTTTAAACTGTTGCCCTCTCCTGTGATCTGCACTCTGAGGGTGTGCATGAAAACTTGCTTAAAAGAAAGAACTGTCCCTCTCCTGTGTTGTTAACAGATGGGCCTGAATTAAAAGCAAGAACCTGAACCCAGAATCTGGTGCTCAGTTGAGGGTGTAGCACGGGCTCATTCATGTGTTTCTACGGCTTACAAGGCAGGTTTTGGATGAGTGTTTACTTCTGCATTTCTACTGTATCACAGAGGCTGGGAATGATATAAATACATGGACTGATATTGCCATAACTGTGAATGTACGGATAAGAAAATATTTGCAATAACAGCCACAGAAGTAATCTTTTACTTTCTATTATTCTTTCATGAATGCTTAATGTGTTTTTCAATTAATATTTAATATCCTTAATGTATTGGGTTTTTTCAATATCTAGATCAGTTTTCTTCTGCCCAAAAGATCCCTAAAGATAAAAGGTTGTGGCCAAATTCAGTGAAAGCTCTCTCACAATAATAGCTTTAAAATATACCAGACCAGCACTTTCAGGCAACTCGTGTATCCAATTTGAAGCTTATTCTTCAGTTTTATTATGCATTCAGAACTTCCATTGACATGAATGTGAGTCCTAGAAGTTTTACAAAAAGTTAATATAAATGTTTTCATAGATTAAAAAGAAACTATAAAACACTGCCATCAGAATTTTAGAAGTGTTCACTAAGTGTATACAGCAGACTTAGGCCTAAAGAACACCAAAAGTCAAATGTCTTTGTGGTGAGTATGTGTACAAGCTGTGTACAAGGCATAAAATTACATTAGAAAAAAGATGAAATAGTCAAAACCAAATTAGACTGGGTTTTGCATTGTTCATGTCAATTATTTTGAAAGTACAGTAATTCTTTGCCTACATGAGAGACCTTTTAAATCTGTTTGCCCTGGAGATGCTCTCCTTACTTACATCAAGGATGATAGGGCTGTGGCAAACGAGCCATCTAAGTCACCATCCAAAAAGAGTGACCCTTTTCTCTTTAGGTGAGAATTTACCCCCATTCAGTTTATCATTCCTTTACAGACTCTGAATTGCCCTACAGAAGAAATTGTTTTGGTTTGGCAGGTGTTCAAAGTGACCAAAACATGGAGAAAGGTTATCTGCATGTAGACATTTGCTCCAATGTGTCCTTCGAAAGGACTCTACACCAAAGAGTACTCAAAAGCCAAGTTCTCATGCATGTGTATATGAGGATGCCTGCATAGACTTTCCCACAGCTTAAAAGCTACTTAAGTAATTTTCCCAGCAAGTGCTGTAAATTATTTTTTAAAAAGTTTTATTCTTTGCATCTGTAATTTTCACATGTGAAGTCTGGCAAGCATTCTGTTCCCTAGTGTAAAAATTCATCCTCTAAATGCTTTCAAAAAAGAGTAATTAAGAGTAAGGGTTTTAAAGTGATGGCTTTTTATGTAAAGATTTTAGGAGGCTATTATACCTCTAAAGGCACATATAGGTATTCAGGCTTGCTAATTCTTTTAAAATTGTACAGGACATAAAAGAAACAGAAATTAGCTGTATGTGGATTTTTTTCTATATAAATGTTGTATTTCTAGCTATTTCAGTTATTGTTTGGAGTTCTGCATGCTTTGTTATCATGAAATGTTATTATAGTCTCAAACCACCTAAGTAAAATGTTTGGACCTTATCAGCTCCTTAGGGCTCAAAGGTCCTGCAGATCTAGGTCCTGAAAGGCATCTAAGTGCCCAGCTCTCATTGATTTATTTGAGTGTTGGGCATCTGAAGGCCATGGATTTCAGGGAGCAATTAGTTTCATTCTAAAATATGTGTCTGAGATACTGAGGGTGATTCACCATCTGGAGAAGTTTGACTCTGCAAGAAAATGCAGACTCTAGCAAGACCAAATGTTTAATTGTAGACTGCCAATATTAAGCAAGCTCCCTTGACTGCAGAAAATGAGTTACTTGTAAAAAAAAAGGGTTATCTCATGTATTTTGAAAAACTGACTGGCACAAAGATACCCAAACCCGCTAAAAATTATGGAAGTTCTTTCTGATTACAGTCCTGTGTGCAATTATTTTCTAAATACATTGACATAACAGAAGTTGTAGGTTTCAACTTCAGAATATGATATATACAGAATAATTTTAAAATAAAGAAGTCAATGGTTAGTAGTAACGTGGGGCAATCTAAGATTGTGTAGCAGAAAGGAACACATCTAGGTTAGTTCTATGACGTAAGTACCTTTGATACAAAAGGGGTATAAAAAGCTATTTTATCCATATTCTCATTATCACTTGCAATTTACATGCTGCTATTTCAGTGCCTAAGATACATTATTTAAATAATATCATCTTAAAGCCTGGATCACCTGAGTTTCTACAAAATACTGTGAGCACTCTGTTTTCTTATTAAATTTTAGTGATACACACTATTAGAAAATATGATAGACTAAATCTTGTCTTTCTGTGCCAGAGTGAATGTCCAGAAAGCATAGGTTAGAATAATTAAAAAATAAAAGTTTAAAAATAAATCTATTTTGTGCATAATATGAATTTTAAGTAGGAGGGTTAAGTCTAATTAATTATGAACGAAAATTACAACTTTATATTTCTCACCAGTTGCTTTACAGCAGTAATTAAATATATGTATACAAACTTTGGAGTCCACGGTTAATTGCAGCTATGGAATTGGACATTGTTTTGCACATCTCAACCCCTAGTCCAGTGAAGTGCTGAGCGCTCGGTCATCTACAGATGCTTTCCGAAGGACTCAGCAATTTGTAGATCAAGACAAAAGATAAGTTAGGCTGCGAGGCAAAATTCTGGCTCCAGAAAAGGCAATAGGAAGTAAAAGTTAATGGAATATCTGCTTTGTTTTATCACCACTTCAATAGGTTTTTCTTTTCAAGCAAGAAACCCAGAATTTCAGTTCCACGTGGCTTATTAAGTCTGATATTCTATAAACATGGATTCAGAAGTTTTGCCTACACAAATCATTTTATTTTCAACAAAGATCATTCTGTGACCTTTCTACTTCCTACAACTAAATTATATTGAGCTCATTAGATTATGGAGATTAGTACTGTGTAGGCAGAAACAGAAGCAGAACCAGGTAGTGATATCCAAATGACTTGAGTAAAATGGAGCATAAAACCTTATTCTTATATGCCTTTGATAAGGAACATCCACTGATGTAGCAGTTTCTCCAGGGGGAACTTGGTGGATGCTATTAAAAGTTTTATTTATAGATGTTGTACGCACTCAATTTTGGGCACCTTGTGTACACCTCGGGGGGTAGTTGCACCAGTGGAAATTCAGGACAGAAGAAATGGGTGCTCTGTTGGATTGCCGTCATGAAAGCAGATCTATTTATTATCTACTGCATGAAAAACCTGGGACTTTACATCTTCTCTGAGGTAAAGCGTGGTATGAAAATGATGTAGGGGAATTTAGTGGCTCTAGAGAAAGTGATAAATATTCATTGAAAATAATCTATGAGGATAAGGAAGCACCTTTTTGGCAAGTAAGATGCAATTTCAATATTTTATGGGGGATTATTTCAGTTACATGTTTTGAATTAATTAAAAAAAAAAAGACCTTAAAAGTAAGAAAAAACAAATGCTGTTGTGAATAGACATAGGAAGAAAATAAGATTTCCATTTTGTGGGAGTTTTTGATGTTTTGGAAGTTATTTTTGGTCTGGATTGAAATGAAACTGTTACACTTTGATACAGAAAATCATATACATCACGGGAAATACACATTCAGGATCTTGCTGATACTTGTTCAGAGATGACACCTGAACCTCTGTGACTTTATCTTTTGTCTTTGTGTATTTTGAACATTAATTTTACTCTAGAGAAAATTTCTCCATGAATGACCATGTCATAGAATCATAGAATAGTTTGGGTTACAAGGGACCTTGAAGACCATCCACTTCCAACGTTTCTCTATGGGCAGGGACGCCTCCCACCGGACCAGGTTGCTCAAAGCCCCATCCAACCTGCCCTTGAACACCTCCAGGGAAGGGATATCCACAACTTCTCTGGGCAACACATGTCTACTTTCAAAAGTAGTTAACTTAAAAATCCCCAAAGCAGTTGCATTTGTGAAACACTGATTTCCCTCATTGCACCTGCCTGTGAATTTCTGATATAAATTATTCTTATTTTGGCACTCTTTGGTGAGAAAGGAATCCATGAAACCTTAAATCATCAGTTGGGGTATGTTGGAGTCTGTAATAATGGTCACATGCTCCCATCTGCTCTTGGTACTGATGGTCCTGCACGAGGCTGTGCTCTGTCAGTAATACTTTTCCATTGATGGATCCCTGTAAGTGTAGAAAGCTCTCAATATTATTGTTAAACACAGGAAAGTGTGTGTGCTGCACAGCCTTCTCTCATCTCTCCCTCCTCAATTCTTTCATTTGGTAGAAGAATTGATACAGCGCTGGGGAGACAGTGCTGCAGAACTGTGGGTAACCCTCCCTCTGAAGGTCTGAAGTTGCAGCAGGGGAGGTTTAGATTAGATATTAGGAAGAATTACTTTACTGAAAGAGTGGTCTGGCGCTGGAACAGGCTGCCCAGGGAGGTGGTTGAGTCACCATTCCTGGAGGTATTTAAGTAACATATAGATGCGCACTTCAGCGCATGCTCTAGTGGCCGAGATTGTAGGGGTTTTTTGTGTGTGCATGGTTGGACTCGGTGATCTCAGAGGTCCTTTCCAACCATGACGATTCTGTGATTCTGTGATTCTATGAATGCAGCTGATTGCTGGCTTTCTGAATAAGAAGTTTCTTTGCATCACTTGCCTTAAATAGATGTCTCTGAACATACCCCCCACCCCAAACCCACAAGAAACACATGAACTGAAAATAAAACATGGACTTGGAAAAGAAATGTCTTTTTTTGTGTTCATCCATACTCCTTCCAGCTACCTCCTATTATCCATCAAAATTCTGCTAAAGTGCTCATCACAGTGGTGCCTAAATGTCATAAATCTGGCTCTTTCCCATCGACGGAGCTATGACAACACCTTTCATAGTTTACCATCAGTGAATCAAAGTACAGCAATTATCAAAGTGTACTTCAGAATATAACGACATAACACATATACAAAATAAGTAGCTGGTAATATTTTTCCAAGCTGTTCATTTCAACTGCTTTAATTTTGCAACTTATCCGGACGCTTTATGAAACTAGGACATAAATTTTTCCTGGCAAACAGTTAAAAACTGGACTTACAAAGACGGGAGGTTTGCTTTGACTGTATTTGAGTACAACCTAATGTTACTGCTGACGGTCTGAAAGAAGATTTACCATTCCTGTAACTATAAAGACAGCACTGCTGAGACTGCAAGAATAAGAAATAGTCATTTCATCAAAGCACCAATTTTATTCACTAAGTAAGAAGAAATTACTGACAGATCTATGGGGAAGAGATAGTGAGATTATCTCAGCTGTAAAAAAAGAAGCTCAAATTAAAGTCAATAAAACCAACAGAGTTGATTCTGCCTTCTGATAGGTGCAAGACATGTTGCTACAAAATATATCTTGGAAAATCATGCACTGAGCTTCCCTCTAACAGAATTTTTAAGAAAATTAAAAATCATGCCCACTGTGCTTCTGTATTTAAGAGCAGAAGCATTCTGTGGCCTCAATTTATATCTTCTTCTCCTGTTTTATATACACACCCTTAGAAAAGGAAAACAAATCAAGACAAAAAAATCTGAGATTTTTGTGTTGGCTTGTGATTACTGGAGATTCTTCCACTTTCACTTTTCAGCCTTCTTTCTTTGTGAATATTCTTCAAGAAAATGAAATTTTACAAGTTTTTATCAACACTGGTCAATCATTTAAGGCCTACGCAACACTAAATTCCTAGGTGCTCCAGCAGTTTGTATAATGCTCACTAGTTCTGATGCTGGATGGCTATACAATAAAGTAGCACAGCTGGGATCTTTAGAAATTAGATGAGGAAAAGTTAAGTGAAGGACTGAATGAAAGATAATTGGATTTATACATCAGTGCCTGGCTAGAGAAAGAGAGAGAGAAACTTTTGTTTATGGTCGTGAGCCAAGAGGTTTTTTACTAACATACATTTACACTTTCACAGCAAAAAAACATGGTGAGAATTCAACCCATCACAGAATTTTTAATATCTTAGCAGTGAGAAGAAGGGTATTTACTAGAAAGACCTTCTCCTTGGAGGCCTGGAGACTGAATTCAGATCCCACTACTCACTGAAGAGGACGATGCAATTGCTCAGGTTAAGAGACCTCTCTTTTATGGTTCAGTAGAAAAGGCTCAGGGTAACTTATGTGCAGTGCATTGTGCATGACCACAGACAGAAACCGAGGTGATTAAACAGCTCAACAGTCTCTGAGAGGGCATCTGAGAACGGCACTTGAATAACGATGGAGATTTTCCACTTATATCATGGGTGCCAAGCCTTATGCTCAAGTGTGGCCTTCTATATTTAAAATTCCTGAGAAATTCCTTCTATATTTAATTCTTGGGAATTCCAGAAGCCAAGTGGATTAAAGGAAAAGGGCAACAGTCCATTCTTTGGTCTTGAAGGAAAGTGTGATATGGAACAGCTGCCTGATATACAGGAAGACTTTCTTTCCATACAAAAGCGGGTGGCTGCCTATTTGGGACAGCCTTTGTTCTGTGCAACCCTTGAAATGTGTCCAAGAGTGCAAGTTAGCAAGACAAGACATGGAGCTTGGTAGTCTGTTCACAATTAAAAAATATTAATAACCACATAGTAAAACTCCAGCCCATACGCTAGTCCTCTATAGATTATCATAGAATCATAGAACAGTTTGGGTCGGAAGGGACCTTAAAGACCATCCAGTTCCAACCCCCCTGCCCTGGGCAGGGACACCTCCCACTAGACCGGGTTGCTCAAAGCCCCATCCATCCTGACCTTACAGCATACATGTCACATAAAGATTGTCCTAGGAACTGTGCTACAACAGTTTGTTTTATCTGGAAAGCACCTGGGAACCACCCTGATGTGCAATAATATGAAACCACAGAGAAGTAAAATGCAGAGTGGTAAAATCAGGCACATATCTGACACTGTCAGATGTGGTGGGGTGGGTCAGAGACCTTAATTCCTCATCACTAGCCATCAGGCAGTTTTCTCTCTGATATCCTCTTTGATCTCAACGGACTGCTGCATTGTAGGAGGACTTGTATTTAAAAACCCTGAGAGGACCATGCCGTGAAAAGCAGAAATTTCACACCACCACCAAACGGGTGTCCCAGGTAACACTGACAGCCATAACTAACCCAGAAGAGATAGAAGAAAGGCTACTGAAATGGCAGGCAAAACAAGTAATTATACAAGAGACTCTGCAGACGAGACTGGACAGGGCTTTGAGCAACCAGGTCTAGTGGGTGGTGTCCCTGCCCATGGCAGGGGGGTTGGAACTTGATGATCTTTACAGTCCCTTCCAACCCAAACCCTTCTATGATTCTATGAATATTACACCCTGAGATAACTGAGCAACAGCAGATGTTACAACCTTGCTTTGTCAGATATGGGTAGGAATGGGGCCTGCAATGTGTCACAGGGAGGGGATAAAAGTCACGCCAGAGTGCCACAGCCCCATCCTGGAAGGATGAGGTCCCTTCCCACTTGGAGTCTAAGGTGACTAGTCTAAACCCACCTCTGTCTGATGTGACCTTACAGGAGGCAGGCAACTGGAAGAGTAGGGGCAAACCATCCAGCAATTTTTCATGTCTGTTACTCGATGAAGACATCTGTACTTAATGCTACATTAATACTGATGAGTTTTCTGTGAAAATAGCCCAGAAGGAATCTAGAGTGCTTGAAGGCATCCTTTTATGACTCAAATGTTCCCATCAAAACTGCTGTTGCGTTTGTCAACTGTGATGAATGAGGTTATTGACTGAAGCCACCTCTGTCCTAGTCAGATCCACAGAAAATGGACACCTGAGGAGGTAAGCATAAAAAAAATGTGGCATTAGCCTTCACAGCTTTTTCAGAAGCTTTATATTAGTGTTAGTTATATATTTATGTATATTGATATATAAATATATACACATGTAGACATGGGTGTATATATAAATATATACACCGCTCTCAAAAAAATTTTGGTTTGCTTCAAGTTGTAGATGAAAGTTAGAGTTGATTTTTATTTCATGAGCTGATTCATCCTAATGGTTAGTACCATGCTTTCTTTGCCTTTCTCTGCATTCTGGCTGCAGAAAATGCCACATACTTAACATAACGTCGGGCTAGTCAGGGAGGACACCCATTAGAGAGAAAGACGGAGAGATCACAGAGCTCAGTTTAGGAGTCTGGCTTCCTTTGCTACCCTCCTTTCATCTCATCTCCTTATGTTTCTGTGTTTTTCCTCCATCCTGCTACTGCAATGAATGATGATGAAAGAACATTCTGTGTAACCCTTGGCAATCTTTTTTTTTTTTTTTTCTTTTTTTTTTCCAGGTAATTTCCTCATGTACCAAACAAAAACCCAACACTTTAAGTAGGTGGTGGGTCAGACTTCCCAATTACCAGTGAACATCTTGGTATACACATAATTACCCAAGAGAGACAGATATTTTATTATATATACGCTAAAAGTAGCTGGATCTCTTGGGTAATCGTGTATAGTTGCTCTCAGATGCCTTTTATGTGTCTCAGATGCTATTTATAAGAAAAAGAAGCTTTCATAAAAATTAGTTTGTCCCAAATGTGTTGTTAGACTTGAAGGGGTCAGTTGGTAGAATTTGGATCCAAGAAAATCTTAACAAGTTTGAATGATGATTGTTTGGGGAACTAAAATCTGCAGATTTTTAGAGCAGTAACCCATTAGATGCCTTGTATTTCTAATTGTTTGTCAGGATTTGATTTCTTTCAATAAATGTGGTAATAAGATTTAAGGATTGAAGACCACACATGCAATCAAAAAAGCCATAAAGGGAGTCTTTTAAAAAGCAGCAGTAAAGAAGTGACACCAAACATTCACAGAAGAAATACAGAAAATCCTCATGAAGTATAAACTTGAATATACTTGAATATGAGTATAATACTTCTGTGCTATATGTTTTCTGTAAGCTACATGTTTTCTGGGAAATGGCATGTGAATATTCACATGCTTTTGTACAGTATTTTGCTTTTTGACAGTAAGGTATTATCAAATATTTCAGATTGAAAATACTTCTGCTGTCAGCTGCTTTTATGAAAAGCTGAAGTTTTCTGAAGATAATTTAAAAAGAAATTTTTTGAGACAATGAGGATTGTATGGTAATTTTGTGAGTGGTATTCCTTAAGGAGTCGTTAAAATAATCTAATCTAAACTCCTACATGATACAAGACATAGAATCTCCAAGAGCAACAAGGAATCACTGCTCATCTTGGCTACAAAACCCTGTTCATCTAATATAGCACACAGAACACTTGGGCTTTACAATAACTTTGACATGGTGATTATAATATTGAGTTAAGTTAAGCTTGTAGTGGACGTGGCATTTTGATCATTAACCACATAATCTTTAGTAACTTACAGTGGAAACAAAGCTGCTCATGCTTCATCTCAGTTTCAAGTTTCATAACTTTTCCTTAAAGTGAAAGTGAGATATCTATAGGGTTTTTTTCCTGAAAATAATTAAGGATAAGATATATTTCATAGTAATTTCTAGAGTTACAGTAGCTGAAAAAGCTTTGAAATCCTAATTTTGTTATGTGTTTGTTCCCCAATGGAAGCTGGGTTTCCTTGTTTGTTCTGTTTCTTTGAGATACAAGGTTGCAAAAGGATTTTCATACTCTCAGAATATATAACTTTGTAAATTCTTAGATAGAAATGGAGCAACAGAGCACCAAAAGTATGATAAACACATTTGCAATGACCTTCACTGCAGCTTTGCAAACGACTTAATTGTTAAAAGAAAGTGAGACTTGTGGAAAAAGTAGACACCTACAGTACATTTGTGCATTTTTCACACACTATCTGCATTGTATTACACAAAAGCATGCTTTTTTTAAGATCACCAAAGTTTAACAGGAACCCATAGAAAAGTCTAGCAATTCAAAATCATGAATGAAAAGGGCAATTCAAAAGCACATAATACAGCAAACTGAGTTTTATTGTGAGTGAAGTAATTAATTGTCAGTTATTCAGGGTATCTGCTTTAGTATCAGATTATTTTGCTCATCATTGTAGCGTGTGTATTTTGCAGCTGTTAAAACAATGTATTTGTTATATATCTGCTGTCAATTTTTTTTCTTTTAAACTTTAACTTATGCTGGGAAAAATATCTACTCTGCAACATCAGTCTCATACAAAATAGAAATGAATAAATTCAAGATGTTGATCAGAAAAGCATGGTACTCCCAGTTGTGGGACCCTTTATAACAGCCTACATGAATATTTCAATCATCTAAAATATCACACTGAAAACAGCATGTTTGATCAATGTCCTCTGGAAGGCTGCAGAAAGCCCCTTGTGTAAAGTTGTCATTTTGTACACAGATTTTAAGGTATCTCTGCCATAGGAACTTGTCTTTTGAGATAGTATTTGCCAAGTTCCTATGAGTATAGATTTTATGTCAGTTGAGAGTAGCAATAATGCTGCAGGAGCTTAATAGAACTATATCCTGGTGAAAGAACCTATAGAAAAGGAAAAAAAATAACCCTACAGTGTATGCTTAACTGTTTGTCATATGATTCTAATGTTAACTTTGTCACTTTCTTCCATATCAGTTAGATATTTATATATGGCTCAAATAACATATAGAAGCAGTTATTTTCCCAGTTGCTGAGACTAAAGGAAGACATGAGATACTGCAGAATGGTCTTGTACTTAAAAATAGAAGAGCCACAGTAACAGAGTCATATGTTAAACTGCTAACAACGAAAAGATTGAGACAGAGACAGATTTAAGGGGAAAAGATCATTGTCAATGTTACTGGGATGCAACATAAGCTACAATACTATTTTCTATATCTTTTTACAAATTACACAAATCTGTGTTCTCCTACTACATGTATACTTAAATTAGTTTAAAGAGAAAAGGAAAATATAAAGCTGGATAATGGGGAACAGTTCACTCACTGTTACTCAAACCAACAAGAATAAAATGGTAATTGTAAATGTGCAGTTCATGTTGTAAAATGACACTCATTTACTTATCTGTTACACCCTTAAATTTCAGAGCTTCCCTTCCAGACAGAGTTGTCAGGCTATAGAAAAGGCACTTCGACCATTGTCTTTGTCTTTTTTTTCCTTGTTGTTTCCCTTAATCTAAATTAATCCAGTGCTGTGTGCTTCACTCGATGGATGGGGGAATGAAACAATTTAATTCACAAAATAAGATAATATTGAAGTGGATTTCAGTTTCAAATTCCCAGAGCAAAAACATAATAAACAGAAGACATCAAAACAGCTTGATGTTCATTGGCAAGGGAGAGTAAAAAAGCCAGTTTGGTGTTTTTTTTCTTTTTTTTTTTCTCATATATAGATGGTTTCTTTCTTTTTTTTCCTCATATATATTCTTTTCTCCCAGAAAAAAGAACCCGAAATGTGAATGCAATATTTCCTAACACCCTGTTTGAAGACTTTCTTTCCAAGTACAAAGCAAGACTAACACTGGGTTTTGCCTTTAAGGTATAACAAATCTCATCTAACTCCATTTTCCTAGGAAAAATATTGCATATATTGTAAAATTATTTAGAATATCCCACTCCATCAACTGTATCCTATCCAGAGATACCCTGTGAGGAATCTTGGTATAGGTCTATAGGTCAGTTAGGTTTGGATGTCGCTTTGGACCTTATGATCCACCCACCACCTGGACTACAGTGCCACGTTTTATTGAGCTGAGCTGCCTTCTCTAAGACCTGAATCGTAAAACTGAAGACTGCTGAGAGTCTGAATTGTGTCTTTTAATATGGTCTGGTAAATAGCAGACTCAGAGTCCTTATATGTAACCAAAGTGCAAGTTTAACTTGCAGTAGGTTTCACAGTTACCGCCAACAGAACGTTTGTAAAACAGCACATTTGTAAAGACTAAAGAATATTCTTTAATTAAAGAATCTTAGTAAAGTTTATTTTTGCAATTCTAATTATTACATAAATCTTTAGCACATGACTTTAGTCTACATGTTAATATAATATACAGTTTCTCGTCAGGCACAGTTATACCCTTGCTAAAATATGGCGACAGAACTATATACACCATTCTAAGTAATGTTCAATTTATAGCTTACATGGATACAATATCAACTACTTTGATTTATACTGTATGCCCTCTAGCAATACAATCCAATGTTCTCCTTGCCTTTTTTTTTTTTTTTTTATTGCAGCGACAGTACTCGGTGCATTGAGACTGCTCAGACTTTCCTACACTAACTACCTGATCTTTCAAGCGAGTTCAAAACTTAGAGATATTGTATGATGACTCCTGCCTGCTATTACATGAATATTCCTCAAAGTCATTCCTGGAAAAGCAGTAATCTATGACCCATTTTTCCTTAGGCTACATTGGATGTTCTCAAGTAAGCCAATATATTTAATCCTTTAAAATGGGTTCTATGGCAAATCACTGCCTGGAAACTTTAAAAGTACAATCACTACATTAAATTGTGTGCATTTTTCTTCTGCTTTTTCTTCTCCATGTGCTACCTACACTTTTCTCCAGATTGCATTCATAATTTCACGTATAATTTCTTTGCTGATGTTTTCAGAATTCAAAGTCTTCTTGCACTGTTTTCTCTCCCGAGTAGCTTAATTAGATCCTTGGTAAAGAAACTGCGTCTTTTACCTGATTTCATGCAAAGGAAGAATGTCCAATCACACTGTCTGTCAGTCAGTCTGCTGGTCTATCTGTTCTCTTGTCTTTAACCCATTGGACAACTCCCCCAGCTGAATAAGAGATATCAAAACCCACTAGATAATCTCAATACAAGTTTTATGAAAATAGGAGACTACATACAGAGGAGAGATGTGTCAATATCTCCCCAGAGAGACAGAATATTTTAAAGTTGCAAGAGATTCTAGGGGAGTTTGACGGGCTTATGGTGTGGCACACAAAATCATGGTACGACCAGAAGCTGGCTAACATATTCTGATCTTCAGAACTATGCAGGTCTTATGCACAGTTTTTCCAAGTATATATATATATATATATATTTTCCAAGTATTTTTATACTTATATTGAAGTTATTGAAAGTTTCTCATAGATTTGGGTTTTTTTTTTTTTTTTATTTTATTTTTTTTATTTAATAAAATGTTCGCTTAAGGTCTAATTAGAAGGTGAGTAAACAGAAATCCTGCTTTTCAAGCAATCTGTATCATTCCATTCTATAACACTCCATCTGGGAGCTCCCCAGTAGGGACACCTTGAGCAGAGGTTGCTGTAACCTTTAAGCTAATCTAGGACATCTTAAGCATCCAATACATTCAGTTCTTTAAAATTAGATACTCAATAACATATGTGGGTTTTTTACCTGAGAAGATATCCTATTATGAGAAAGTTAAAAAAATCCAAACACCCTCTTTAAAAAGTAGGATATTTACAGATATTTTTTCAAGGTATGTTATTATCATTGTTCAGTCTGTTTCTATTTTGCCCTGACACATTTTCTAAAGGAAAGGAAGAAAACAAAATAAAAGTTGAGATTCAAAACTGATTTTTCTTTCTTCCTAAAATCTGATGTAATGCAATTGCTCATGCAGTTTGTGTTGAAGGAAGATTCTATAGTTGTGCCAAAATAAATGGTTATATCCCTGTGAAAACACAGAAGGGTGGAACAGCTTTTTGGTTAATTTAAAGGCAAAATCTAATTTCTACAGATATGTAGCGCATGCCAACACGGTTTAAGCAAGCACAGCTGTATACACACAGCAATCAAATGCAGCAATGGAGACAATGCCTTATTGACAGCTAAAAATTGACTATAGAAAGAACAGATGAAGCGTAGATAGATCAATATTGAAATAAACAGTAAAAGGTCATAATTTTCTTTTACCACTACCTAGAACCAGTGCAACAATGTCTTGAAAGAGAACAGCAAAATGCAATTTCTCTCCTTTTTATTTTTCCAATATTGATTGCAGTCAAA
Source organism: Numenius arquata (assembly GCF_964106895.1). Taxonomy (NCBI): domain Eukaryota; kingdom Metazoa; phylum Chordata; class Aves; order Charadriiformes; family Scolopacidae; genus Numenius; species Numenius arquata. The sequence continues at coordinate 60,024,740 of NC_133582.1, forward strand.
AGGAAGGCAGGGGAAGAAGAATAATCTATTTTTCTATAAGACATCAAAAGCTGCCTGTAAGCAAATATTGACACTTGGCAGATGTGTCAGTTTATTGTAAAACAATTTTCCTTTTTAATCACTGTAATTCTATAAATCTTCATCTGACATATTGCTGAGTTTTTTAGACCAGATGTTCTGCATTTCAGTGAAAGAAAACAAAACAAAACAGAAGTGAATCCAAATCTCACAGACTGCTGTAGAAATCCCTTTATTTTAAAAATGAAATAACACTGTGTTATGCTGTGTGACTTAATAGGTGACAATTATCATTACCCTTGAGCTGTAGTAACACACAGACCCTCCTTTCCGCCTTGATCACTGTTGTCTTTTAATTGAATCTGAATATTTTATGAGCAAGAGATAGCAGGAGCGTAGCTTTCTAGCCTTGCTAGGTCTTCTTGCAGAAAACATTCTATATGATAGTAGCAGGTGCATAATTTAAAACAAATGGATAATTTCATAGCTCTTAGGAAGACAGCGGTTACTAAAAACCCCAACCACACATTGTAAGAGTGTGACATAACATGGTGGAAATGAGCAAGTCATCTCCCAAATGAGATTCGAAATGCCACTCCAGCAGAACCAGTCAATCCCAACACAATCTGTAAGGAAAGAACCACCTAACAATGAGAAAATCATGTACAAATAGGAAATCAATCACATATGAAATGAAGCACATAGTTTCTAACCTGCACACCACCTTCTCTCTTCCATCCTCCACAGTTCAGAATGGATTAAAAAAACACAAGAACAAAAATAAGAAATCAATAGGAAATCGTGTCACTCAGTGTCCAAATTCTCCTGTTGCATCAGACTTGAAGTAACACTGTCAAGAAAGCAGCCCTAAGTGGCCTAAGTGGCATAGTCTCTAATTATTTCAACACAGGTGACCATTTCTTTTATAGAGTATGTGTTGGTTTTCTAGAGATTAACTTCAGAAAAAGACAATGTTTTTGTGCACATAAGCTTGACATTTTATCCCAAATCTAGACATTCCTGAACAGCAAGGGAATACCACTGCTTAAATGTAACTGTATAATATATTTGACTTTTCTGAGAAGGAAGTTATATATCAGGCTATGGACTGAGTGGAGCAAAGTAATACGGAGGCAGATTAATAGCCTCTAGAAGAGTGATGGGAATTCGTTTTCAGTGAGGCAATAGGTATCATTCAGAATAGGATTAAAAAATGAAAAAACCCGAAGATAATCTTTTGACATTCAGCTGACAACCTGATTCTTAGTTTACAAGTAGGAGGAAGGTAATTGCTAGATGATGAACAGGTCAGTGTCTGTTCTCTAGGGTGTCTGAAGGGTATTCTAATTAATGGTTGTGTAACATCACCTCTAAATTGCTTTCTAAACAGAAACGTCTGTCTCTTCAGCTTCAGGGAAACAGCTTCAGGATTTCAGAGAGCTCATCCTCCTGCCAGCTCCTGCAGTTCTCCAATGGCACAGCAAATGGCACACCTCTGTGGGAGGTGACAGCCAGCTGAGCGGGTACAGTGCCAAAGACACCGCAGAACCACAAGGAATCATGTTTGTCTGCCTTAATGGTTGTATACGAAAGGTTTGTGGTTATGAGGCATTAACAATGGAACCTACCTCACAGACGTAGGTGATCATATTTGTGATATCATATCATAGGATATCATATTTGTGATAATATTTATATTTTTTATCTAAACTACTAAGGACAATTTTATTTTAATCAAGTAGTAGAGGCCTGAATTTACATAAACTGTGTTCCCAGTAAACCAGTGTTCCTAAGAATGGTTGTACAAACTGTGATTAAAACTTAAATGTTCTGTTTTAAATTTTTAGATCAAATTCTATATCAGTGGAATCTGGAGATGAAATAAAATCTGTGACAGAACCAAAGGGCCATTAACAAATTTTAAAATAACTTTTTTTTTAAAATTTTGAATTTACTCTTTACACCTTCAGGATAGGCGCTGACTGGTTGGACTGGATGCAGGAGATTTGAAACATTGCACTTGAAAGGAGAAATCCTGCTTTGGTTCCACCAGGCGCAGCAGGCATGGGTGCTGTTCTGTGTGTGGCTTTACATGCACACACATCAATGAGACCAGACCCAGGCAGAACACTCAGAATACTTTCTGATTGCATCCAAAATATGTATCGACATTCTGTGTTCACTGACCTTCTTGCTGTCTTCTTCCAAATAATATTTTAAATAACCGGTGGGAGGCTCTGCTTCCTTGCTGCTCCATTTCAAATTGTTAAGACATTTCACAAGAAAAACAGAAATGAGGAAGAAAAAGGAAAAAGAAAGCCTTCACTTTTCAGCATCAATAACAGACAATTCCTTTTGTAAGAAAATAAATCATCTCAGTTTGGGTTGTTTTCCCTGTTCAGTTCCCTCAAAAAGGATCAGGTAGCAAATTAAAAATAAAGATGGTGAAGACTTATGTGAACTTGATAGACTTGATGCATGATTCCTGTCAAAGTATTCAAATGTCTTAGGCCATATAGATTTTACCTATTCCCAGGACCAGAGTAGAAAGAGAACTTCAACAGAATATTTTTGATCAGATACTACTGATTTGTGAGAACTTCACTGCTGCTTTTCCTACACATTTACACTTCAGGGTAGAATTTCTAGTCAAAACCAGTGTTGAATACCTGCTGAGGAACAGATCACTGATTACTAGTGGTTATACTTTGTTATTCACAGTTATACTGGGGATGGGACAGTTTGGACTTTTTCTGTTGCAACTGTCGTGACCTTTGGAAGTAATGTCATGCTGTTTTAGAGATAGAACAGGAAAAATTTATTGACTTGATGAGACAGTTATGGGTCTTGCTCTAAATTAATCTTGCTCTAAATAAAGCAGTATGTTAATGTGGCGCATGTCTGTTAGAAAAGGTATAAATACTACACTCCTGCCATACCCAGAAAATGAAGTTCTACTCTTTTCCCTGATTCCTTTCCTTCAGTAGTCTGAAACCCAACATCAGCTGGGGAATTTTTCACTGAATTGAAAAACACATTTGAGATTTAAAGCCCTATGGGTTTCACCACCAAATACTCTACAGGAACACTACATGATTTGCCATATATTTTTAATTGGTTATGTAGGTGGCAAAATCACTAAACTCAATAAAAGAGCAGGAAGGCACAGATCTGTTTGCATCGAGGGAATTACCTTTCATAGGCTACATGCACTGTTTGGTTGCTCAAAACTGATGTCCTCCTATAACCGTTTAAAAACTATTTGCTTAATTTATTTATAAATGAATGGTTGTAACAACCTCATTCTCTTCCAGAAATACATATTTGTCCTTGTTGATGTCAGTGAAGTCAGATTGGATATTAGGAAAAATTTTTACCCTGAAAGGGTTACTAATCACTGGAAGGGGCTGCCCAGGGAAGTGTTTGGTCACCATCCCTGATGATATTTAAAAGATGGGTTGACATAGTGCTTAGTGACATGGTTTTTATCAGAGTTAGGTTGATGGTTGGACTCGATGATCTTAAAAGTCCCTTCCAACCTAGACAATTCTGTGATTCTATGATTCTGTCTTTGTACCTTATTACCTACTGGGCCATGTACTGACCTTTTAATAGATATCTTCACCAAAAAATGTCTTGGCACAGGTAAAATGTCTCATAAATTCTGTAAAATCCTGTGCCAACTTATCAAACTCAATATAAAAAATGCCATGTCTACTAATAGGTTTACCAGTAAGCCATACTTATTGTCAGAGAAACCTATGTTTTGCCACTGGAAACTAAACTTGAAGAACAGGACCTTTTTGCTTTTTAAAACTTGTTATTTTTCTTATATAGAATACTGAATTAAGTGCATTTGTATGCTTGTCAACAAAAGGAGCAATAGTACATTATCAAGAAAAATCAAGAGCAACATGGCTACTTTTGCAGAGTGGGCATGGGGTAGGAAGTATTGAAGGTTTTTCTAAAAGCTGAATTTAACAACATTTTAAGTAACTAGCACATGGATTTCCAGAGTCCCATGGTACATAATAATGATGTTTTCTGCAGTAGGATTTTTACCCAGTCTGTATAAGCTCTGAATGTTTGAATGAAGCTCAGCAGCGGTGGGGAAACACAACAGGGGGCATATGAAGTCTTACAAATAGACCTTGCCTTTGTAGATTTGAGGTTGAACTACATTTTTTTCACCAGCCTGGTGGTGAAGGTGAGCAGCTCTGACACAGACTACGTGAAGGTGTTCTTCCTGGTCAGCCCAGGTGGCTTCTCTCTGCCCCATAGTTCTTCCTGTAACAAGTGCCACACTGCCACTTCTTTCAGATTAATCAGGACAGTTTTAGCTGCTTTTGCATGTTTGCTTTCTTTTGGTGTCTTTTGTGTGTTCTTTCTCAGTATTCTTCTTCATTTTGTCTTTGATTTTGTCCAGAGTTTCTTCATTATTTAACTATTCTTCATCTCTCCTGTTGTAATCTCTGCATATCTCTACTGTTACGTTTGTCCTTTCAATTTACTCCCCAAAACACATAAGTAAATAGGCTGTCGCCTCCACCTTTTTAAACACTCAAGCAATTAAAGCACTTAGCAAACTGGTATGTAAAATGCAGCTAAAGACACATCAAAGTCACTTTTTGCCCAGGTTTCTCCTTCTGTTTTGCCACGCAAACACCTGGCCTTAAATTTCCATGTTAAGTGCCTGACTCAGCTGAATTCATGTGATAAGTTTTGCTTCCTTTTGTCCTTGCTGGTATGAACAAAAATAAGTAACTAATATAGCAACACAGCTTTAAAGCCCTTAAACTGAAACATTTACAGTGCATGGGAGGTGTGAGTCCTGAGAAGGTCCTTAGGCGAGAAGCTGCCTCTCTGGGGTTTCCAGCCAGATGCCTCCTTCATTTCTTACAGTCTCTATCTGGAGAAATGACTCTGGGTCCCTGTTTCAGGGCTGTTTGGATTGATTCCTGTGATGATAGATGTTGTGCTGGTAGCACTAGGAAAGCACATCCTGGGTAATAATAAATTACTCTAGGTAATTTATTCCATTCTCTCTATATTTCTTGTCTCTTCTCCAGCTTTGCTTTTAAAGGACATACTTCCTCCATGACGCTCAAACTGACAGGCTGAAGAGGTACAAACTCAGAAGTGATAGAAGTGATATTTGCTGCTCAGAAGTGATATTTGATGACTTCTCAGATGCCTGGGCTGGCACAAACCATGTGCCCAGTTAATTACCTCAACTCTGAGAGCTCTCCATTAGAGAACCCAGGCTTGAACAGAGCTGGGCGAAAATAGCTGAACCAGCTCTTACTGGGCTGGATCAAGAACTAGAAATAATCCAGTTTGAGATAGCATCACACTATGATTCTCAGTTACTGCAGCCATAGTGCCACTGGAACGGGAATTGATGCTCCACGGAGCTGTGTCATGTACCCGCACCAGCCTACCTAGGCTTTCTACTAACCTTGTAAAATCAGAGTTCAGTTCATAACTTCAGGAAGGAAACAGCTCTTTCAATCTGGATCTTTTGAACTTAATTTTCCTTTCCTTTCCTTTCCTTTCCTTTCCTTTCCTTTCCTTTCCTTTCCTTTCCTTTCCTTTCCTTTCCTTTCCTTTCCTTTCCTTTCCTTTCCTTTCCTTTCCTTTCCTTTCCTTTCCTTTCCTTTCCTTTCCTTTCCTTTCCTTTCCTTTCCTTTCCTTTCCTTTCCTTTCCTTTCCTTTCCTTTCCTTTCCTTTCCTTTCCTTTCCTTTCCTTTCCTTTCCTTTCCTTTCCTTTCCTTTCCTTTTTTATAAATGGCTGTTTCGTGATGTAAGCAGATGCACAGTTTCAAGGTAAAAGTAACCTTTTTTAACACTTGTTTTACCAGCTTTTGCCAAGCTTTACCAGCTACGGGTCAAATTCTGACCCATAAAACATCTTGTAAACTGTAAACCACTACAATAATGGCTATACATAAAATATTTACAAGACAACTATTGAAGAAGCTCTTGAGAGCTTAGGATTCCATTCTCCTTGGGTTTTTTTTGGTGTCTAAGTAAAATTGTAATTCTGAATTTTAACAAGTCAGTAACAGAAAGAGTCAAAATATTGGATATTTGAAACAACTTCTTGATATTTATTCATGCTTAAAATAAGAGATCACTTGCTTTTATGTGCTAAAATTCAGCTGCTTTTTTTTTGGATAAAGTATTAAAGAAATAACATGAGTAAAGTTAAAATTCTAATAAATGAACGTAAAGGATGAACATCAAGAGAAAAATACATGTAGATATCTGTAAATAAAGCACTGGATGATGTGATTTTTTTCATGACTCTCCCCTTGCATATCACCTTGTGCAAATTCTTCTTCTTCATCAGCTTTGCCACTGTTTTCCATGCTATGACCTTCCTGCAAAGCTCTTCAAGAGAAACAAAATATGGTTCTAATGTGGCCTCTGAAGTTCAGTGAGATTTTTACTAGTGACAAAGTCCAGCCTGTACTAGATTAGCTCTAAGTCACAGGAAAGTATCAAAAATCAAAGGTGAGAAGATAATTTGAACAATTTTGGTTTTATGGCTTTCACATTTAGACATTTTATGGCTTCACATTAGCAAAATAATTGCAGTTATCCTTTGAAATTATGTAAAACTGATTCAGCATTTTCTCTTAAATTTGAAAGACCAAACGCTAAGAGATTAATTGGAGCAGCTGCCGGAAATGAGCAGCAATGTAACTGAAAAGTTTTTCACATTGTTATCTTTGATTTTATCATACTTTGATGCTTGTTAGTTTTACAACTGCATATGAGCTAGAAATACTTATTAAAATAAATTATTGCGTTCTATTTATGATAACTGAGCTGTTAGCAAAATTGCATGAACACACATTTTTCATACTTGCTACTTATTCCTTACTTTTAAATATGTCTTTCTGCACAAAAAAAAATAAATTAATCATTTGGCTGCCATGCCTCAATTATAAGGATTTTTAGAGGAAGAGTGGTCATGGATAGTCTTAAATGGTTTTCTGATCATTAGATTACTGAAATTTCATCAGCCGAGGATTTTCTCTAGCAAGGAAAAAGAACTATGGCTGGAGTATGAAATATTTTCCAGGCACAGAGAGAGATAATTTTCAGTAACTGATTATAGCTAGAGGTAGTTAGGAAAAACCATCAGTGTAAAAAAAAATCCATGAGTGTAGTTAATTTGGAGCTGGTGCAAGTACAGTTTGAAAAGTGTTTGGTGAATGATCACAAACTTATTCATTCCTCAAAACAATCTCAGTGTAACTATCTGTAATAACAGTGGCTTGGCTATAGATAAGATAAAAGGCACACTTTGTAAGGTACTTTGTGTGTAGGTGTGTATCAAGGATGAGTGAACCAAATTTGTTCTGGGATGCTATAAGAAACTATTAACTATCAGAACTGACAGGCTTGAAGTTCAAAACATAGTGTTGTAAATATATTCCTCCAAAGACACGTTTGGTGTTCTTTCTCTTCATGTTTTCAAAATGAGGTTTGACAAGGCAGGAGAACAAAATAAATTATGTGGAAAAATGTTTTGGCTAGATCAATAGTTTTGGATAATATGCACCTCAGTTCAATTTCTTACTCCAAAGTCAGTGCAGGCATATCGCTCTCTTGGATTCACAAAGGACTACAAGCATCCTGACAACTATTTTTTTGTCTCCTGAGGCTACATTAATGAAAGCACTTAGTAGTTGCAGTGTGTTTTCCAGCACTTATCTTTAAGGTCTGCAGCTCAGACAGTAGAATGAACACCATGTACCCCACTGTAATGCTATGGGCAAATTAATCACTCCAAAATGAGAGTCATGGCTGCACATGGACCAGCTGAAGGACTCAACAGGGACGAAATGGATTGATTTCAAATGTCACGTATTCCAGGCAAAAAAAGTTCAGTTTCCTTGGGAAGTGCCCTTGATCTATGCTGTGGGATGTGCCGTCCTCACCTTTTTCTGGAACATTTCTACCAAAGGATGAAAAGTTTCTCATTTCTGTTAAAAGATTGATTCCTTCACCCTTTCCACTTTGCACTTTGTGGAGGGGGGAGAGGGGAGGGGGAGATTCTAGTTCAGTGTCTTCATCTGCTTAAAACACTTCTACTCCCATAGCCCATTCTTGTGAAAGAGTTATCTTTATTAGCAAAGAGTGGGTAAGAAAGGAAAGAAGGCTTTTAACTTCTCTTGAAGCTGTTGCATCAAAAAAAAAAAAAAAAAAGGAAAAAGAAAAATATTCCTTGGCCCTCTGCTAAGTAAGAACATGGTCTACTGATTAGAGCCTTCACTAAGGGACAGGGACAGCTGTTTCCGATCTCTGTCTTTAAAATGGGAGACCTAACCAATTGGCTGGAGGGTTAATATTTAATTCTTTGCGAAAGTCAATTATTTGAACAGATGGAGATGGGAATATCAGGCTGCATCCAGAGTACTGTGTCCAGTTCTGGTCCCCACAATTCCAAAAAAAAACCAAACCCAGACAGACTGGAAATGGTCCAAAGCAAGGTCACAAAGATTATCAAAGGGCACAGAACTTACCCCATGAGGAAAGACTGAAGGATTTAGGTCATTTTACCCTAGAGAAGAGAAAGCTCAGGGGGGACCCCATCACAGTTTTCCAGTACTTACAGTCCAGCTACAAAGAGGACAGAGAGTCTCTCTTCACAATGAGCCACATGGAGAGGGGAAGGGGCAACAGGTAAAAGTTGCACCAGGAGAGGTTTCATCTTGATATAAGAAAGACATTTTTTTACAGTGAAAACAGTCAATCACTGGAACAACCTTCCCCAGGGACTTGTCCATTTTTCTGAGTGCAGAGGTTTTCCACCAGGTGGAAGGGACTGGGTGAGGCTCCTTTCAGCTTGGGCTGTTCTATGCCATGCCTTTAAACTCCAAAATCAGTTACAATGATGTTTGATGAGGACTGACTGCTGGGATTAAGAGCAGTATGTTTGAAATATCCCAAAGAAAAGGAAGTTAGCTGAGGACTCTCCTATCTTGAGTCGATACCTGAACTGCAAAATTATTGTGCAAAACACGGTCTGCTTCATTCTCCGCTCTTCAGCATTGCCTTTCAGAACAGGGTTTGTTACTCAGCAAGTGGCTGCTGGTGTGAAATTTCATGTCTGATACATGCTCAAACACACTACACAGTGGCATACTGAAGACAAGGCATCTCTAGAGGACACTCAGAATTTTCTTTCAGGTACAGAGATGCAAATTTTTCTCTGTTATCTGCAAGCAAATGAGGCATTTCATTTACAGTTTATAAATGTAGAGTCAGAATTTATAGGTCTTACAGTATCTAACTAATCCAAGTATCACTCAATCACTTTCCTGGTTCAGGACCTTTATTTCTCTACAGTTGAATATCCCTGATAATGTGGGATGATACCACCTTTCTGTCCACAAATTCTTCTTTTAAAGACAAATTTACTAAATATGATAAGCTTTTGAAAAGGGCTATTTATGATGGGACAAACAGTGACCACCAGCAGACACATGAGTTATGCCTTGACCCACTGCATGGAGAATGTCTATTCTGATAACCCTTCAGGAGGAATATGGTCACGGAAGATGTTTTCATAGGTAACGCAGTCTTCCTTCAAACATAGTGCTGCTACAGTAGCACTGAGATTATTAAATTTCTGGTCCACAAACTTTGTTAAAGAACAGAGGAATAACTGGTGTGAAGTCTCCATTTTTACTCTCATTCACAATTAAGTACAGCAGATTTTAATAGCTGGATATTTGAGAAGCATTTCAAAGCTAGGTGCAAGACTCAAAATTACATTTGTATGTATCATACATTTTATACAGAAAGAGGCTTATATATTTTACACTGTCCTGTAATTCCTATTAATGATAACTGAAGTTAGAAAAAAAAGGTGTGCATTATAAAGACCATATACCACAGAAATCTGACTTTTTAAACCTGTGTTCTTTTACATTTTTAAATAAAATTCATAAATCATCAGACTATAAAGAAATGAAGCAGTATAAATGCAGGGAACAGACTAAGAAATTAAATAAAGGGTGCTACAGGAATAGTTTGTTTTCATTCTCATACTGTGAGTATAATGCACTGGAATTACGACTGTACAACTATCTTCTCTACTTGCTTTTCTCATTTTCTATGGTCAACATTATATCGAAATTATTGTAAGGGCAAACACCATTGTACAGTTACAAGTACTTTCAATAGGTAAAGTATACAGTGTAAAGTCTCTACTGTTGCTAAGTAAATGTCATCTTTCCCAAAACCCACCAGCAAATATTGATCAAGAATCTCAAGCTTTTCAATGAGCTCCGAAGCCAGAGTGAATTCCTTTCTGCAGTTTCGGAACGTTTATAGCTCCAGTTACAACATCACTCTATGTTGTTAACTAAGGATGCAAAGTGTTTTTTATAATTTTCAAAAGTGTAGAAGATGGCTGCCTGACAGGCTGCATGAACAAGTTATTGTGAGATACAGTGGTTTGCATCTCCTTCGTGGAGAAGCATGAACAAAGGTAATTCACCAGCACTGAGGGAGCTGGCTGAGGTAATTTTGTGGCCACTCTCAATAATCTTTGAACATCATGGTGACCAGGATAGGTGCCTCAGGACTGGAAGAACACAAATGTCACTCCTGTCTTTAAAAAGGGCAAGCAGGAAGACCCAGAGAACTATGAGTGGGTCAGACTCTTCTCAGTCCCTGGGAAGGTGATGGAATAACTAACCCTGGAAACCACTTCCAGGGAAATGAAAGACAAGAAGGTGAGTGGGAGTAGTCAAGATGAATTCACCAAGGGGAAGCCATGCTTGGCCAACCTGATAACCTTCTATGATTATAGTATTCTCTGAATATCATAGGTTTACATATCAGAAGGCATTCTTAATAATGTTGAAACTTGACCCTGCAGTAAATGCAGTTACATAGCTCACATGATTTCTCTCATGATTATTTCTCCATCTTTTCACTCTCTTTCCTTTTGCTTTCTAGCTGGATTTAGTCCTGATGAACAGATATGGCTAAGAATGTCCTAGCTTCCTTTGTTGCAATCCCAGTCTTTCAAGAAGGTGTTTCATTTGTGGGTCAATAGATGATTGGCCTATGTACCACTTTGTACAGCGAGCCAAATTGTTGGAGATTCCTCCACTAATTTTCTATAATCAAAATGATTACACTGCAAAAAAGAAGACTGAGGAAATCATCTAGAATTCCTCTCTTCACTTTACAGATCTATCTAACAATCTGTGATAACAGAAGGTAAATACCAGGAGCAGAGTGGAGGGGTGATAGGATGTATTAACACTCCAGTCCTGAGTCATTACCTTCCACCTGATCTGTCATAAAATATAAAGTACTTTGCAGTAATGGCAAAAATGGAGTCCTTGCTCTGCAGGTGCTGAATGATGGAGGGTCAGCTTTGTGAGTTTCCTAAAAGCTATCATTCTCTACCTAAAAGTGGATAGACTCCTCCGCATCAAAGGTCTATCTAGTCAAGAACTATGTCTCCAAGAGGGACACAGAAAGAACATTTCAGAAAAAGCGTGCAAGTGTGCTTTACCATGAAACTCTCTCAATCGCCACAGCTTTGCTGAAGCGTTGGGGTTTTCATAATTTTTTAGTGACCCTTGCTATATTTTTGTTGCATGACTTTGTTTTGGTTTTTTTTTTGGTTTTTTTTTTTTTTTTTTCTGAATGCAAGAGGATTACTTCTCTAATTACAAATTACAAAGCTGTGAAAAGTTTTTCTTCTGTGAACAGCTTCTTTCTGTTCTGAACTTGCCACCTGCCATTTTATGCTGTCTAGTTCTTGAAATATTGAACAAGCATTCCTTGTTTCCCCTTCCTGTAACTGCTGTGATTTTTATATATGATCACTGCTCTGATTCCGTTATAATGCTCCCCATTCATTTTTCTTCTTTTCAGGAAGATGTTGGTCTGCTTTGCCCTTCTGTGTCACATTGTCCCAGCCCAGGGACAGACTCAAAGCTGGAATAGCTCAGCTCAACAAGATATCTGCTTATCTAAGCTTTTTTCTCAGGTACCATCTAAGCTTTGGACTTAAAAACAATTAAGGTATGCCCTGACACACTATGCATAGGTGCACCATCACAACTGGTAGATTATGATCCATATCAAGTTGTAAGATGAAGTTGTAAGATATTCTTTTCTCTTTAGAAAAGAAGTAGCTAATGGTATCTCAAAGATCAGACCTCTGTGGAAATTATAGTACAGAGGATTTGCCCTAAGACACTGAAACCATCAGATTCCATTGGTGGTGGGAGCTGTCTCAACAGCTTTAACTAATGATTGCAGTGATTGTCATAAAAGTTGTTGAAATAACTATGAGAGCAGAAGCTCAGACTGATAGAGAAGGCATGCACAGCAATGTCATCAAGCACTACTGCTGGGATAACCGCCAGAATGGAGGTATCCATAATAATTCCTGGCAGAAACCAGGGGATGAATTCAGACTAAAGGACATTCATTCATAATGTAAAAGACTTTGGAGCAGGGAGAAAAAAAAAAGAAGTTTCAGAACTAATGAGCAAAGTGAAACTTTATGAATTCTCATGTCAGGTACAATTTTGGAACGTGGACAGAACCAGCCAATAGAAAAATCATATTTTCTGTAACGAAGAAAATGTATGCCAGGATCTGTGCCTATATTTAATCATTCAAAGGTGTCAAGACTTTTTGCTGGCTATCATGAGCTTCAGAAGCTGTGAAAGAACTTGATTCAGTTAAACATTGGGATTTTAGAGATATATTTGGCTGACAGAAAATTTTGGGCTTCTCTTAGTCTTCTTAGATACATCAGACTATCTGATACAGTGCCTACAGAGATGGAGGCATCACTGTGCAAGAAAACATGCAAAATGTATTGTGAAAGAAAGTACTGGCTATGAATTGTTTACAGTTTAAGTAGAAATGATGGATAGAGAGCAGAATAAAAAAGAAAAATTAAGCAATAAAAGAAATTTCACACAACTATCAGGTTCAATAGGCAGTGTACTTAGAAACAGTGCCAGAATATACACTGCCTTATTCTAAGGTTAATAACTTGTCTCTTGGACCAGTTTACACTGCGTATGACTTTGGATTTCCAAATAAACTGGATGCTGACATATCAATACTCTTTTTTGGGCTCATTTTACATGAATTTTCACAGATTGGCTTGTAGGAGCAGAATTTAATTATGTGAAAATATTTCTGGAAATTTGATTGTAAGTTGCTATGGGTGGTCATTGAAAGCTTTTATATTCCCAGTACTTTTGGGTAACGTTGATCTGTAGGAAGGTTGTCATTTTGAGAATATTCCAAAGAAAGGTCAAAAAAGTCAATGCTTAAAAATACTTGTTCTGTGTGATGTACCGCTTGGTGAATGAAACAGTCACTGAGTTCATGCCTGTCTGGGAGCCAAAATTCTTCTCAAGCTCAAACTCAAGATTTGCACCTGATATTTTTCCATGAAAAATACTTGAAACATGATTGTTTCTGAAAGATATTTCTGTACTCAGGTGGGAAACTTTTGGCACTAAGACTTATCAAAAGCGGGAGACAGTATTGTATGTATGAATTCAGAGTGAACAAAAGGTAGAAAAACACTTTTTTGTGACTACCACACCAGTGACGGCTGTGCCATATCAGCCTTTAGCTCTTTCTTCGGCAACAGTGAAGAAGCTGGTGATTGATACCTTCAGTCTTGTCAAAATTGCAACTATAGCAGGATAATTTGGCTGAATGAGGAATGTTATCTTTTTCTGAGACAAGTGTGGTCAAAATGGGTTGTATTTTACAATGCAGTAGTAGAGAGAGTAGTAGAATGTGCTGGGACCTCCATACATTTTTTTCCTGGTCTAGTAGGAGGTGTCCCTGCCAATGTGTTGGTACTAGTACATGTAAGTAAATGTAAGCAAAATATTAAGAAATCAGTTGTTCTACTAGAAAACGTACATAGTACATGGAGAATATTCTGTCCTCTCTCAGGTGCCTTCCTTCAGAAATACAGCTAATGTGTCTCTGAAAGAAGTTCTAAACACCTGCAGTGGTGGATTATCATGTGTGCTTGGGCCAACACAGTAACACTCATCTTTGAAGCATGAGGCTTTGGAGGCTTGATAAAATGGACACAAGACATTTTAATAATGGACATAGAACAGAAGTAGAAGATGATTTTGTTCTTCCCTTTGGATAAAATCTGTGCCATTGAAGTAACGTAAGTAAATTTTTGACAATAAAAAATAGTGAAAGATGGTGTTAATAAATGTATCTCTTCAAACATTAAATTCTTTACTATACATAAAAAGTAATAATTTTTTCTGTATTTTGAATACTTCAAGTTCAAAGGCGAGTTAAAAAGGAATTTATTATAGAAAAATCAAATTCATTCTTCAGTCTGTTTTTCCATATTTAATAAATGCTGATAAAGGCACAATAAAGAAGAACTTTATCCAAAGCTGGCAATGGGGAAGACATATTCTCCTAAAACATAAAAGCACAGTATAACCTAAAAGCTGCAGTTAATCAAGTGTGTAATATGAGACCAATATTCTATACTCAGGCAACAACATATATTTACAGTGCTTACTTCTTGATGATGTTGTAGAACAAGTGAAAGGCGGCCAGACATTCAATGCTATATCTGAATTTTACTGAACTCAGATTTATTTCTGCTTTAGATTTGAAGGCCTGAAACTCATTTTAATCTAAGTGATATTTGTTGTTATCACTAAACAAATCAGATTTGATTTTCTTGTTACAAATACAAACTTATCTCTCTCACAGGGTTGTCTGTAAATTAGAGAATGAAGATATGTTTAAAGCTCTTGGGCCAAACTGGAGGAATTTTAAACAGGCAAACACAAACTATCTTGTGAATCTTCCAGGTTGCTTCTTTATGCTTTCACCATTTTTAAATAAGAATTTGAAGTTGTCAGTGCTCATTCTGTAAATAACAGAATAATATTCATTACAGTTTTTTGGAGAGAAAACATAATTCGTATGCAATCAGTTAAGAGAGAGATTTCACTAACTTATTCAAGATGTCATGTATAACATTCTTAAAATGAATTGCCAACACAAACTTTTTCTATTAAAATAAACCTCTGGGAAGTTAGGTTGTTGAAACTTTCTGTATTATGATCAGTAATGCCTTGTCTAGAAGGTGTACACAATTTGAGTTCATTTAATTTCCAAAGAGTCTCTAGGAGAGAGTTTCTTCCAATTATCTGAAAGACAAAAATGGCAAATAAAGTACTGAGGGAGATGTTTCACTGAGAAGGGGTTGGCTTTGAATCATCTCTGCACTTCATTATCCTCCAATCAAGCAATCAAATTTCTTCACCTCTGGAATTCACATTCTGCTGATTATCATTTATGTACTTTAATTGGTTACACTCTAATTTCTGGCTAGACCCTTATGAACAAAAAGACTGTTACTGATGGCTCATTCACAGTTTTAGTCCCCTTTTTTGTAGTTGGCTAACAGATTCCCTCCAGATTTCTCTATCATCACCTACACAGCTCTCCCACTGGCTATAAAATACTGCAGCAGCTTGTAGGTAATTGATCAGACAAGTGAACTGTAAAATATTCATTTTCTACTTCAACAGCTAGATAAATCTCTTGGGAAGTGGATGAAAATATTGCTTATGCACATCAGGGTCGGTGTAGTAATAGCAAGGTTGCTGATAAGCAGGGGTCTGCTACAGAGTTAATGCTTAATTCTGTTCCGCGCCAGAGACGGGAAAGCGTGCAGGCTCCCTTGCCTGCAGCCAGGAGTCTCATTATATACTGAACCCGAGGCATCAACACCAGTGCACCAGTCATGGTGCTTCGGGGATGGTGCTTCCTGTTTTAATTAATCAGGTTCATCTCGGTGTAGCATGCCAAAGAACAAATTAACACTTAGTTACTGTAACCAACATGCTAAATACCAAAATATTAATGAACAGGAGAACAGGAGTGAAAAGGGACTGACAGAAGAGGGAAAGGAGAGGTAAAATCTGCCTTTTTTTTTTTTTTTTTTTTTGCTTTTCATCAACAGTAATCTTTGCAATCTCACTTTCTGAGGTTTTTTGCACCAAGTTTTCAAATACCTGTCAAGGTGCTTTAATTGAATTCGTTTAAAAGCAAACTGCATACAGACTTGTAGAGCAACAGTGGAAGACAGTGAATTCTTTTCCTCTTTATCTTGCTGGGTTGCCATAGTAAGGGAATCTGAAGGGAATTAGCAATAGCTTTGTTTCTGACTCATGTTAAATGTGTATTAGGCAACCTTACTCAAGCCCAAACTATATTAATCAGAAAATACATGCCATCCCTCCACCTGCTTTCTTCTCACACAAAAAGGGAAAAGCTAAGCTTTAAGTATTGGAATATTAACAGCATTTTTTTCCCCAGCAGTTTGTTTTTGAAGCAGGAGAGAACATATGTTCATTTCCCGTGTCCTTGGAGTGTGGTGTCAGTCAGCTTAGGATGAGGCATTTGAAATAAAAAATAGTCAATACTACGTATGTCACACTAGTTGTGACCACCTGGGGAAGACAAATGGAACGTCACAATTTTGCAGTGGAAAAGCGAGTGTATTATAGGTGCCGCAGCACCTGCTATAGAGACATCGACAAGTAAATCAGCCTTTCTTGGATTAGAATAGTCATTTGCTTTAAGAACAGAAGATAGGTCCAAGTTTCTTCCCATATCAGCTAACTTTTGATGATTTAAATTTAGTGCCAGAGAAAACAATGGTAATAAATTGGTCAATCAGAAAGTCTGGACAGCTTGCTAACACCCCATGGCATTAGCCAAAGATACTTTTCTTTCCCATTATACTAGTAGATAGACTTGTTCACACGTAATCATGGTTTTGAGGTGAAATCCCCAGGTTGGAATCAGCTCCGTTACAAATGTATGCCATGGCATTAAAGGACTCTCTCAGGTATTGTCTAGTCACTTGTTAACCCAAATATTCTGAAATATATTCCATCACACCCCGGAGAAAAGGCACGCTTTGCATCTTCTGCAGACAGCTGCAGATTTTTGTAAGTTTTACGTATTTTTTAGATGCAACTAAAGCAAATTACTTCTTTAATAAACATTCTGCAAAACATATTCTGGGCTTCTAGTATACCAGGTGCTGAGTGTTGTATCTCATATCTTTTCTGAAAATGACTGATGAAGATGAAAGTACCTATTTATAAAGAGAAAACTTTCCGAAACAAAGAAACTTAGAAAGTAATACAAAGTGAAGAAACACAAATGAAAACAAATGCTGGAAATAGTACACAGTTCCCCTTTCTGGTCCTCAATGAAATAAATCCTGCTATTTTAGCACTTCCTAAATTCCCACTCAGTTAAAAGGGTAATTAAAAGCAAAAATAAAGTTCTGTTAGTAATGAGGTGATAATGAAGTTCACTGTGAAAATCATGTGTCTGTTTAATAACCGTGTGTAACCTTTGTTCTTTGAATGCCATTTGTGATGACAGTAATGTGTTTAAAGGGAAATTGTTGGAACAGGAGCTGTCTTTTCTGTCTAGGATTTAATTTATATTATTTTCTCTAATATATATTTAAAGTAAAAAAACCCTTCCCTTCCCTTCCCTTCCCTTCCCTTCCCTTCCCTTCCCTTCCCTTCCCTTCCCTTCCCTTCCCTTCCCTTCCCTTCCCTTCCCTTCCCTTCCCTTCCCTTCCCTTCCCTTCCCTTCCCTTCCCTTCCCTTCCCTCAAAAATAGTTTTTGCCTTTATGTGGATAAGAGGTGTTGGGAAAAGCCTTCACCCATTTTTTTTCCTCTGAAAATATTTTATTGTCCTTTTCTGTCCTTGCTTTCCCCTCCAAGTTTCTATTCATACTTCACTGAGCTGTACAAATTTTGTTTGGGTAGGTTCCTATATAACTCTTTATTATGAGCCACTCATCTCTGAAAATAGGAATGTCTTTGTTTTCAGAGTCTACCTTTACATGATTTTATCAATTTCTTCTTAAATCCAGCTACCTATTGAAATCAGTAGCAGCCTAGATAAACATGTGCTGTATCTTACAGATTTCACCCAGTACTAAAGTCAACTGCCTTCCATGAAGTTTTGTGAAGGACCAAATCTCCTTCATGGGTCAGAGCTGCTGCTTGGAAACATTCAAGCACTACTGAGCCTTAATCACCTTGGGTACTTTTCAATCACCTATATGTCAAGCTCATCTCTCTTTTTCTATCTATATGACACAGAAAATGTATTTAGTCTTCAAGCTGAATTTCTTTTTTTTTTCTTTTAATAAATACTGTCTTGCTGAGAAGCATGAAGAGGATTCTGAGCTACACCCCCATGGAGAAGCTACTAGAGGGGAGAAGTCCAAATGTTTGTTGCTGTCCCTCAAGCTTAAGGCATTTTGCAGAGCACTGCTGCTGGCTTGGAAAAGAGTTGAATGAGAAAAAAAGACAAAGGTTGTAGAGGCTCTAACACAAACAGAAATACTGGCAGAAAAAACCCACAACAGGAGGGAGATCAGGGCTAGAGTTAAAGTGGAGAGAAGAAAGAGGAGAAAACCTGAAAGAAAAAGCGGAAACAAACACAAAGAAAAACATAGGTAAGGCAATGCAGTTCTCTTTCCTCGTTTCTTGCCCTTTAATTACAGGTTTCATTGATTCTTTTCTTCCACTTAACTAGGATGAGTTCCTTACTGTAAAGGTTATATTAAAAAGAAATATTTTTTAACAGAAATTCACCAGATTACAATCACACTGTGGTTGCCTGCTTTGAAGTCACTGAACTATCTTAGCTGCTTCTGACTTTTTTATTAAAAAAAAATTCTCCATGAATCTGCTGCAAAACACTATTGTCCCAGTCCAAGCACCTTGGTACTTACAGCAGCCTAAGTTCAAGAAAGTTCTGGAAATTAAACATAGTCATTAGAGTAGTTATTTTAACAATGTATTGGGTTTTGATGTCAAGGTTTTGATAAGAGGGGGAGCTGCAGGGGTGGCTTCTGTGAGGAGACGCCAGAAGCTGTTCCTCTGTGAGACAGAACCAGTTCCAGTTGGCTCCAAGACAGACCACCGCTGGTCAAGACTGAGCCGCTGAGCAATGTTGGTCACACCTCTGTGATAACATATTTAAAAAAGGTTAAAAACCACTATGTGGCACCTGTGAGAGAGTAGTGGGAATATAAAGGAGAAATAACTCTGCAGACACCAAAGTCAGTGAAGAAAGGAGGAGGAGGTGCTCCAGGAACCAGAGCAGATTCCTCTGCAGCCTGCAGTGAAGACCATGGTGATACAGATTGCTCTTCTGCAGCCCATGGAGGACCCTGTGCTGGAGCAGGTAGATGTGTCCTGTGACCCCATGGAGAGCCTGTACTGGAGCAGGCTCCTGGCAGGACCCATGACCCTGTGGAGAGAGAAGCCCACACTGGAGCAGGTGTGCTGGCAGGACCTGTGGCCCCATGGGGACCCGCACTAGAGAAGTCCATGCCTGAAGGACTGCACCCCATGGAAAGGACCCACACTGGAACAGTTTATGAAGAACTGCAGCCCACGGGAAGGACCCACGTTGGAGAAGTTCATGAAGGACTATCTCCTATGAGTGGGATCTGATGCTGGAGCAGGAGAAGAGTGTGAGGAGGAAGGAGCAGCAGACACAAAGCACTACGAATGGATCACAACCCCCATTCCCCATCCCCTTGCACTCCAGCTTGGGAAGAGGAGGTAAAGAAATCAGAAGTTGTCCTGGTTTCAGCTGTTTTTCTAGCAGTTGTGTTTCATATTGGGTATGAAAGAAATGTCAGTAATACATATTGATTTAGCTGTTGCCAGGTGATGTTTACATTTTTCAAGGACATTTTTCAGCTTCCCACAGAAGCCGAGAAGGAGCATAGACAGAACGATAGAATGGCCAATGGAATATTCCATACCATAGACATCATGAAGGAAGATAAAATTGTGATAATTGTACATAAAACCGATCATCAACAAAGAAGGAGACTTGTTTCCATATAACTCTTTTATTCTGGGAAATAGAGATGCAGACGTGTCACTTCCCGGGAAATGCCCTAGTTCCCAAGCCCTATTCTATACTGTCTGGAATAGGAAGAACAGCCCTGATGGAGGGCTGCATTACAGCGTTTAGGGCTTGCAAATGGGAGGGTTGGGTGTTCTGGTCCTTGTCTCAAAGAATGTGTTTTGTACCTTACATTTAATAGTGGCTGGAGAGAAGAATGTAATCTCATGAACAGACAACTGTGTGTGCAGTACGGATATTGCCCCAGAGGAAGAAAAGCTGTATCTCCTGCTTAACGGGTAAGTGCTCTAAACTGTAGGCCATTATAGAAGATGATCTGCAAGTCCCAGATCCCAGATGTTAAAGGAAACACAGAAATAGACTTTATATTCCCTTTCTATGAGCATTATCCTATTCTTTGTGTAACTAATGGTAAGTTTAACACCATTTTCTGTAGGGTATTATATATAGCGAGAGTCTAAATATTTGCAGCAATATTTCAATTGGAAATAATACTAAAAACTCACAAATAATACATACAAATCTTAGTATACCTTGTATACATCTACAAGCTGAAGAGAGACATTTTATTGTTTGAACATCCTTCTACTGCTTTTCATTTTCACTGAATGCTTTACCTGGCTGAACTTGGCCATTTTTAGGCTCTTTATGCTATGACTGTTTTTCCTTCAACCACTGTAGTGTGGTTCCAGGCATTAACAATAGTTGTTATATAATTCATTTAAATGCTGATAAACCTTTTCCTTTTGTCGTACAAACTTGATATGTCAGTTTTCCCCTCAGTGCTGAAATACAAGGCTCTATGCAAGATAGTTCTTTTGTTCAGTTAATCATCTACCTGCCTTTCCATAAAGAACTCTACCCCACTTTCAACATCAATATTTCAAAAGTCCCTTTCACTTTTTTTTTTTTTCCAATTCTGGTTGGTTATCAGAGGTTTTACTGAATAGCTATAGTCAATGCCTTTGCAGTCAAAGAGTTCAATTACTCTAGTCACTGCCATGAATCTAGATAATTTACAAAGATCCCACTTCCCAGTTCATTCACTTCCTTTTCAGCAGAACTCTCCCAAGTACTGTGTACGTGTATCAGCCATGATTTGCATGAATACCACATCTCCAGCAGGCTTTGGGAAAAAGAAGCAAGACAAAGGGCAATATATATGGCCCTGATTGAAATACAGCATTTCTGATTTATTACATGTTCCTTATTCAGGTCCTATTACATCTATGCCAACAGAATTCAAACAAAGTTGAAATAATTATTTTTGTTTATTTTCACAATACTATTTTTCTTACTCCAGCCTTTGCACTGTTAGATAAAAAGTGAGAACTTTACTGCAGTCCCCTATTCAGAGATTTTTTCAAGCACTTGGGACAATTCATTCCGTAATTTCCAGTGCAAATGGGGTGGTTGGAGACCAAAAGGAGACATGGCTTGACAAGAAGTAATTTGGAGTACAATGGAGCAAAAAAAGAGAAGTATTCCACAGAAAATGGGAAAAAAATTCCACAAAAAATTCCACAGAAGTTACTCCTTCCTGTGGACAAGAAAAAAACCCAACTCCAAATAACTGTGATTCATAAGAATATTGGAATCATACTTTCTCCTAGAGCTATTCCTCAGTGGTACGGTTAACTTTAAGACTACACCTGACTTTGCAAACTTGTCAGAGGGAACTGTTGTAAAGGCGAGTGCTTCCTGCACTAATCATGGTAATTTTATTCAGTTAAGTATTTCAATACAATGCTTATTTACTCCACTCTCACTTTTAAATGTTACTCCCTGTCTCCTAACCCTTCCTTTCCTTTTGAAAACATTAATGGACTTTGCTCTGGAGGTTGGCAGAAACATCTACTAATAAAACAGAATTAATTTACTGGTTTGCATGCAGATACTTAGGAATCGTATGGCCAACTGTTCGTGTTTAGAATGTGTCACACACCATCCAATGTCTAATTGCGCAACTGGATGCCTTGAATCCATGCCCAAAGCTGTGTTTTCACATTCATAAAATAACAACTGTGATATAGCATCACTTAGCTGGTGTTTTGGAAAAGCGTATCTGCACTAACAACTGTCAGGAATCCAGATTCAATATAAGGTTTTTAAACAGTAATTCAAACATGATTTAGAAGTAGCTTTAGGGGTATATGAAATCCAGTGTATCTGAGATTGAAACAATCCACAGAAACCTATAGAAATCAGCAAACATTATACACATGTACCTAAATTAACACCTTCATTGTTGTTCTACGCTGGACTTTTACATATTTTGAAACAGAAATCCCACATTTGAAAACCTGGAGTGATGAGACAAATGAAATAAATGTTTTTATTACTGATAAAAATTAAAATCCCAAGAATGGCAGAACTGATTAAGATAAAATGCATAACTCTTTAGCCTGTAATATCAGGCTAAAGAAACAAGAATCTAACTTTCCGTGGCCATTTCAAAAGAGTCCAAAGAGTAAAAAAATTACTTCAAATTAATGTTTTTCTATTTGTCCATAATATATTTCTCCTTTTAGAATTATTATAACATTTATCATATTATTATTTAAATATTTTTATCCATTCCTGTTTGCTCTTGTTACAGTAAAAACTAAGGATTCTAAAATATAAAAAGACAGAGATTGTTTGGAATATACTTACCCAGTAAACATCTTGCAAAGCCATCTATTTAAAGTGCAAGATTTACCAGATCTTTTGCTATTCAGTCAGAATTAATTGATCTGTTCAGGGCACAATTAACTCTCTTTCCAGATCTGTTGTTCTCTTTTGTACCAACTGCTCTGCAGAAAGCAGTTTATTCACAATATAAGGAAAAAGAAAAGAGCATGTGAAAAGAACCAACAAGAACTTATAATACAAGGAAGCATTGAGAAATGGTTTGTTGTTGCTCAGTGAAGAAGAATAGTCATGTGAAGTAAAAGATTTCTGAGAGCCTAGAGAAAATAGTAAGAATGATCTTATATGTATTTTAAAGAGTTTCTTTTACATGGAAACCAACATAAATAATTCCCCTTTTCTTCTTTCCATTGTAGGAAGAGGATGGAAAATTTCAGCTTTGGGTGAATCTTGAAAAATGTTCATATCTGGGGCTCAATAAACATAGAAAATTTTCTAAGAATGAGCATATACATTCCTTCTAAATGAGATTAACAACTTTCTTTAATTTTTTTTTAATGGGATTTATGCTGACAAAATTTTGTAGCTGGCCCAGTGCACTCACAAGGTGTTATGTATTTATACCATCGGGAGCAGGGGACTTTAGGTCTTGTTGCTCTGAGAGGGGAGAAGTGTAAATGAAAGAACAGACCATCCACCCATTAAAAAAAAATACCCTCATACGTAAGCATTGCACAAATCTACCTGGAATGCTTGTTCTAATAATAATTCAATTTACTCAGTCCTGAGAATAAAAGTTAATGATGAATGATGAATGTTTCTTAATTTAATGAGTCCATCTGTCTAGTTAAATTTCTCTTTCACTTCAGAGCAGGAATGAAGTATGACAAAATATCCACAGTAGATAAATTGGAAGTGGTTCCTGGTAGGAGTTAAGAGTCCCCAAAAACTCTGGTAAGAATATACTTTCTTGTCATAGAAAAAAGGGAAAAGACCATATTTGTAGAGGAATTACCAGACTATCCAGAACAAAATATTCTTTATTATTAAATAATAACAGTCTTATGTTAGGTTTTATTTTTATTAGTAAATGTACTCTTCCTAGCATATGTTACTGGCAGGACAAAGATTCATTTGAATTGGCTGTTGATACTGTGAAGAAAACATGTTTGCCAGCATCCCTCATCCTGGTCTTCTGCAGGTTTGCAGTGACACATATGGAAACTGCAGTGTGAGGTAGAGTAGGATGATCCAAACCCTTCAAAAATTCCACTCATGGGATTATTCATGGAAAGGGAAATAATACCTGGAATGGCCTCCTGACCTTACCTTGGCAGTTATAAATCTAGTTCTTGCCTTGCAAACTCAGGACAATCCTGTTCCTGAAGGATACTTTTTGGGAGTGGAGTGGGGTGGTTAGTTTTTGGGTAGGGTGGCTTTTTTTGACTTCCTTTAATTTGTTGCTTCCTTTAATAGATAATGGTCACTGTACTATTCACTAATACCTTTAGAAAGTAGACCTACCATAGCAAGGACAATATCTAAGTATAGGTAGGCAACATAATAATTCACTGAGACTTGATTCCTCCTTGCACCCCCTTACGGAGGGAACAGAATTCTCTGATGCTGAGCCTTTTAGTGCCAGCGTTTACATAAGTACCATTAATAGTGACCTTTTAGTCTTTTTCATTTTGTCTGCATCTAATTTTTTAGTGCAGAGTCTGTCCCTGTTTTCCTTAGTTTCTGAGAAACGGTCTCTGGTTGCTCATGACCTCACCTCGGTAAAAATGTTCTTCCTCTCTGTTAGGACTCCAGTGCTTGCCTCGGGTCTTGATTCCTGCGCCTTCATGCAGGTACTTTGAAATTGCTGAAGTGCCAAGAGGCCTTAAATAAATGAGGACCCCAGTGTGCTGGACACTGCCCGTACTGAATGACAGCTCCAGCCTCAAAGATGCTGTTCCTCTGAAACGTGGGAGAAAAAGCAGGTGATAAACCAAACAAGCTAGAATGAGAGGGAAGGTCAGGTAACACACAGGCAGTGGAGACTCATATTCCTTCTGCCCTGCTGCAGTAACTGTTCTTGGTAATAGGAATAGTGTTTTATTCCTTTCAATTGAACTAAATGGATTCTTTGGTATAATGGAGGGAAATGAAGATGCCTGACTAAGATGATCTAATTAAAAACATCATGTGGGAAACATTAAAAAAACTCTCTGGAAGACTTGTGGCTTCTGGGATGGATGAGATAGTACCATTAGTCCAGTACATTCTAGAATGTTAATATTTTCTAGCAAGAACCAAAAATAAGACTTGAAAAAAATTAACATGCCTCTTCTCTTTAAATAGATGTTCTGAAGATATTATATTACTCTGCAGTCAATACAGCAGGAGTTCCTGTTGCTATAATGAATATTTAGATTACGCAGCAAGTTACGTTTAAATTAGACAAAACAAGTGAAATCATGCTTCAGGCATCCAAGTAGAAATCTCAGGCATCCAAACGCAAAGCTAAGGCTGGCAATTGTGGAAAACATTGCATTGTCTCTGAACCTCATACAACACGACTAGTGCCAAGGAAGTCAGTGGTTTTATTCAATGTTTTCGAAGCTACACACATGCATAACAATGCATAAAAATAAGCATTTGCAAATCATTTTGAATGATAATAATTTAACCTTTTTGAATGATAATAATTTTATCTGCAGCCTGAAAATTTCTTAGTTTAGTAACATTATGGAAAGTAAATATGTTTTTCTATGTTCCCACTCTTTCAAAGGAAAGCTACTATTAGCTGTTAATTTGCAATTAGTAGCTAATAAATTATGAGGTTTTTTCCCTGACAACATTCATTTTTTCAGTGAAATACATACCCTTTGGGATTCAGACGTTTTTCTGGTAATGAGCAGCTTTATCCCTGCAACATTTCAACCTTCTCATTGTAAAATCTGACTCCTATTAGAAGGAGCATTTTTAGCTCTGCAGATTCTTCTTCTCCAATTAAAGCTTCCTGTTGAGTAGACCAGATTCCTTCAGGAGGGAAATGTTAAAAGTCAGTGAATTATGGAACATCATAAAGCACACAAAAGCCTAAAAATTGTTCCTAAAGGCTAATAAATTAAAATTCTTTCTTGTATAATAATTGGTTGTGATTTTAGTTGAATACTCTGTAAAGCAATACAATATAGTCCTCCTGATCATTGTGAAAGGTTGTGAGCAGCAATGAAGGAAGAGAAATGCCAAGAAGGATTTAGAGTGGGGAAAAAAAGGAAAATAAAATTTAGCTTGGACAAATTCAGTATAATACATCCATGGGAAGATAATCCAAACATACAGATAGTCAATAGAGGAGAGATTTCTCACAGGCAGTACTGCTGGAAGAGATTTAGAGATCGGATGGATCACAGATTAGTTATGAGATTATAATGTAGTATGAAAAAGAAACAAAAATATATAATTCAATTTTTTTCTGCAAAGGCATTGGGGCTGTGGAGCAGCAAAACAATATGCTTGTTGGCTTGACCCTGTCACACATCAGTCTCACTGCTGATTTTTGTCAGAGGAGGATCAACTTCTCTAAGGGCCTAGTCCACATAAAATTCTCTGAAATCAATAAGAGTCCATACAATGACTTCTGAGATCTGTGAATGAGTTTTTACACTGTTATGGGCCACTTGTTAGCAGGAAGATATGATATGCTACACATAAGTTGAGGAAAAACTCCCATGCAGAATTACAGAGGCACTAGGAATGAATGTATGAAGAATGATTACATAAATATAGCTGTTTAATAACAGAGAGGACAATCAAGAATTATAAAGAGGAAAAATAGGATGAAATTCTGACTGCAAAACACATTCAGTGGTGGAATAATCTCCTTACAAGGAGAGTTTGAGGCTCTTGCACACTGAAACTTTGAATTAACAAAACCGAGGACAATGGGTTGCCCAGAGAAGCTGTGGCTGCCCCATCCCTGGAGGTGTTCAAGGCCAGGCTGGATGGGGCTTTGAGCAACCTGGTCTGGTGGGAGGTGTCCCTGACCATGGCAGAGGGTTTGGAACTCGATGATCTTTAAGGTGTCTTCCAACCCAAACCATTCTGTGATTCTATGATTATGTGACTGCCAAAACTGCCCTGGTCACAATCTGCTGAAGCTGCAAATTGCAGCTCCTGGTGTGAACGCAGGAACGTAGCCACGGCAAGAAATCATCAGTGAGCTGTTGCTTCTAAGCAACGGAGCGAACTACCTGAAGGAAAAGCTTTTAGCATTGTTTGTTTTTCCCCTTTACGGTGAAATGTGTGCTGACTGGAGATGCCTCCACAACAGCCTTAGGTAAGAAGGGCCCTACACGGTGACAGTGAAAAAACACAGCTCCCCCCAAGACAACCATGTTTTGTCAATATTTATCTCCTCAAGACAGCTGTGAATATCTGAACTCCTTTTTCTTTTTGCTGGCGTATCTAAAAGAGTTAGTGCTAACTGCGCTAGTACTTTCAAGTCATCACTGGAAGCTCGGTTTAGTATATTTTGGAAATAGCAGCTCATCCAATATTCCTTTCATTTATTCTGCTGAGAAACAAAAGTTATACTTGAATGGAACTGACCCAGGCAGAGTCAGATTTAGTAACTTCCGAGTATTAGTCGCCTGGACTAGGTTCAAACTTCTGGCCTGAAGGAATAAACTGCTGTAGACAGCTTATTAAAAGAAGGTTTTTTTGGTATTTTTTTTCGGCTAGGACACCAGACTCTGCATCAGGAGACATGGGAACTATTTCTATCTGAGCAACTGATTTGCTGTGTGACTTTGGGAGTTGCAGAGTAATGGTGAGAAATGCACACACTTAACAACAAGCTCACTCCTTTCTGCTGTTCAAATGATAAACACCTTTTAGCAGGAGAAGAAACTCAAATCTTTATACCGTCTTTCTTATGTCCTTAAAACATACCTACTTGAAATGGCTTAAGCTATAATTTAAATTCAAACCCTCAACACACCTATTCAAACTTAACATTTTTAAAGTATTTTGACTTTGTTTTGAAGGTGGTTTTTTTTTTTTTTTAAACCACTTATGCGATTGCTCTCACCAATTGGTAGTTTTATTATGAAGTTAAACTATAAGCTTAGTCAGGCTATATAAACAATTCAGCAAAGCACAGGAACACCAATTCTTTTAAAGACAGTTGTACAGCCTCTTTTCCAGAAGGTTTTTTTTTTTACATTCAGGATAATGAAAGTGCTAATGATTTCTCACTTTTTTATACAAATTTAAATGCTTAATAAGATGAAGAAGTTTCAGCTAAATTTCTCTAATTGCCAAGTTCTGTTTGTTTTGTATTTGCTAGCCTCCCTGTGGAAAATAGCACACAGCATTTCTAAAATCACAATAAACCACTGGAAAATCTGCTTCCCTGTACTGTTTTTCATGGCATGGCATTTTGTAGTGACTATGGAACATCTATTCCAGAAAAGTAACAATAAAAATAGAGAGCTTGTTTGTCAGGTATATGAGCCCCAGTACGCTGGCATTCTTCATATAGTTTATCTTCATCATCATCAAGCACCCTTTGAACAGTGATTTTTCTTAACTAAATCTCAAGTGCTCAGCATAAGCAATCAATACGCTTGCCCTCATTTTGCAGCCAGGGGAGCAGAGGACATGAATTAAAATCTTTCAGAAAGCCAATATCAGAGCTATGAACCACAGTCGGAGTCATGGTGTATTCAAATCCTACACATTAACACACTCACACACTTTTGCAGAGAGTTTCCATACTGAAGTTTCTTACTCAGCGGCATCCTGTGTCAGGAAGATAATAATAATAAAAGCAAACAGGCAAACAAACAAACAAACAAGGAAAATGAATATTTGCAAAAGCATCATGAATTTGACAGCACAAAATATGGGAATGCTGATGTGGCTCCTATCTCCCGGGACAAATGGAAAGGTATTCCAGACTGTCAGAAAAGCGTGTGGAACCTACAGGATTTGGCCCATCAAATATGGATTTTTATAAATGTCAAGAACTTAATTTGAGCAGGGTCTGCATCAGAAAGAACAGGATCTTATGTTTTCTGGTAAAAAGATTTTATTCTAGTCTCAAAAGAAATGCAATGTATTATAGAAAAAAATGCAGGGAGGAAGTTAAAACTGTTCTTTCCAAAGAAAAATTGGAACAACTAAAGAGAGCAGGAATAGACTGTCTTGCAATGGCCCTTTCAGCTCTATATTGAATAAAGACAAGACCTCTCTACTAACATCTTTACACACAGTTGTAACTGAGAAAATATTCTATTCGGTGACTGACTGATCCAGCTGCTAACAAGAACCTGTTGATTCTTGGATATTTTGGTCATTATATCTTGGTCATTATGGTAATAAAATAGGTTAACCAAAATCTAAAATGAGACAGTACTGTGTAAATTATTTTAAAGAAATAACATGACAGAGGTACAATAGAAGATCATGACTGAGAAATACCGAATGACTACTTTAAAATCTAGAAAGTAAGGGAAAAATTCATGATACTAATTAAAGTTCTCATTAGATTCCCATTATAAGAAATAAGAGAAAAAGCCTCTTTATTTCTCCAGAGACAGCTTTAGTAATATGAAATGAAGAAAAAGAGCTTAGTACCAAATCATTTGTGTCCCTCTCCCTTACTAGCACACACACAATGAATTGGATTGTGTTTTATACCGTAAAAGGACTTTAGCTGAATCACAGCAAATGCTTAACTATTCATAGTTCCTTCTTAACAACAAAACAGAGGGCTGATGCCTGTAAACACATTCATTTCTGTGCCAGTGGAGAAGACTCAGTAATCTTCTGTACACTAAATAGAAGGTTTATATTGAAAATGTGAAAGTGAGAATTAGAGATAAACCTTCAGATTATACTTTTAACTTTTTCTGGGTCCAATTCTTTAGATTAGAGACCATAGATCCACTTCGCACCGTTATATGTGATTTGCAGACCCTGATAAAGGATAAAGACCCTCTTTTTTGCCCTCCACACTTGAGGTATTCCTCAAGTGATGAGAATGGCCTATTTCCTTCAATATTTAGAAAACGTGTTGTGCTTCCTGATTTTTCTGTCCATCAGTTTTTATTTATACGCCACAATGAAACACTAGAACATAGGAATGACCATGAAAGGTTATATACGTCTCCAGATGCGGCTGGCTCAAGACTCTTGAGACAAATTTAAAATACCTCTGAGGTAGACTAATCTGAAGAAGCCTCGTATTCTCATTGACCTCTAAGAATTACAGTCTATGTTAAAACATGAAGAAAACAATAAATATCCCTTTAAAAATTGCTAACACCATTAAGTAGTCTTGATTAACATATATTTTCCATAGTTTTAAATTTTTTTGTTGAGTTATTGATTTTTCATTGGCAAAGCATTTTATGATTTTGCTCATAATATATGGAGGTGTTTACTTTTTCAAATTCAGATTCTTTCACTTAGAAAGGCATTGAGTGCCTCTATTCTTGAATTATATCAGAAAACCCAATGTTTCAGTTTAACATTAGTATTTATCACTTATGCATCTAAACATATTTCTTATTTTGCTTTGATTCTTTCTGGTATTCATCTTTTGAATGCAACTCTTCCAATTTTCCCAATCTTTAGAACTGATTTTTTACTTTGCTTTCATCCTGCTTGTCACATTCTCTTATAAAATACATTTTTGTAATGGACAGTATCCTGGGAAAGGCTATTGATTTAAATAAAGGTTTTATATTGTCCATTGCATCATCATTCAAGTTGTTGTAACGTATTGCAATGTTGCAATGTAACATATTACTTTTTATGACTGCAGTAGCACATTAAGGATGACCTCTGCTAAGACACCTGTAGGATGGTTAGTGTTCCATTGGTTAATTTAGATATGGTTAATTTAGAAAGCTGCATTGTGCACTGCATTTTTCAGGTAGTTCCCTCCAGCATGATCAGCACTGATAAATTTTGCTGTTGTGCTACTCATTCTTCTAGTTCATTTTCTCCCTCTGAAGTTCTTCATCGTCCTCCATACACCAGAATAACAGAATTTTTTTCTTTCACTTTTCAGATTTCAGTTTCACTGCCCTCCCTCCCAGTTCACTAGTAAGAATAGGTGAAATCATAATTAGAATGTTCAGCCAATCAATTTATACATTTTTCCATAATGAAAGTAGCCTGTATTATCCTAAGCTGCTTTCTTTCCCGTTAGGTGCTTTTTTATCCTGCTTTGTCCCATACATATAGGAAATTATTTTATTTCCTTTCCTGAAGAATCAGAACTTCCAAAAGTCTAAAGAAATTATATTGTTTTACTTTATTTATTTTATTAACCATTTTAGCACGTGGACTGACGTATGAAGCTTTGTTTTTCCCTTTAAAATATGACAATCTGGGAACTTTTATATTGTGATATTTCATAGAATCATAGAATCATAGAATGGTTAGAGTTCGAAGGGACCTTAAAGATCATCTGTTTCCAACCCCCTGCCAGTGGACACCTCCACTAGAGCAGGTTGCTCAAAGCCCCATCCAGCCTGGCCTTGAACCCCTCCAGGGATGGGGCAGCCACAACCTCCCTGGGCAACCTGTTGCAGTGCTTCACCACCCTCACAGTAAAGAATTTCTTCCTAATATCTGATCTAAATCTCCCCTCTGAAAAGAAATTTCTCATTTCTTGTTATATTTTTAATGATCCACTTCAGACAAGCTTCTAAAAATAGACAAAAATTTAATGATCTCCAATTCCATTATATATGGAATATATATATTTAAATATATGAGGCACTGTTTTTTTTTCTCCTTCATTTCTATGGAATAGTGAGTACTTAAAGGGAAAAATTGGGGGTTTGCAATTTTGAGGTTTTATACATCTTGTTTGTTACGCATGAGGTTACAGGAAACTTTTTGTAACACCAGAAAACAGCATGTTTCATAGTGATCTTCCAAAAATTCTTGAGTGAAGATTAATGCAAAAAGTCATTTAACTTCTCAGCAATATTCTTATCTTCCCTCACGGCTTTGTGGGGATTTAGAAGACCTGTTGGTTCTGTTGCAGTTGTCTTTTTCCAAATGTATTTTCATGGCTTCTGGGTATTGGTTTTAAAACTCTTTAATTATTTTTTTTCAAAATCCACTTTTATCATTCTAATTTCCCTCTCACATCATTGCTGTTACGTCCTTGATTCTTGGCTTTGCTAAGGTCAGTCTTCTTGAACTCAGAGGATTTGCATGGTTGTACCAACCTCTTTCTAACTAGTCTCTTTCTCTGGACTTCAATATATCCCTTTTTGGTTTCCCCTGCGGTGTTAAGTGGCAAAATTCTCAGAAGACCCCCCCACAATGAGAGCCAGTCAAAGAAATGAAAAGTTTAAAGTATGTCAGTACAGAGGATCTTTGTCTCGACCAAACTCAGCTTAATTTCATACTATTCTGCCTAATGTTCCACTATTCTTATGACCATCAGATTCAACATGACTTTTACCACCCACAGCAACCTAACATTGTGAGAAAGTTTGGTCAAGGAAACGGCAAATTCCTTCAAAAAGTTAATATGTTCGAAAGTATTTAGCCAGCGTTTGAAAGCCCAGATGCTAACTCTAAAAGATTGCCAGCAGTTCAGGAAAATTTGTCTCCATAATTGCTACTTTTAGCTGAAACAACATTTTGTTTCTTGGGAGATGTTCCCCTCTACACCATGATTATCTATCGTTGTCAATAATCCTAAGTGTCAGTCTCAATTTTTTTTTAGGCAGAAGAGAAACTTCATTTTTTAAGGTTGTATTGCATTCAACACTAGCTATCACTGTGACGTTCACAAATAATAAGCGTGCGCAGAAGAAATTAGCATGAAAGGTTTATGTAGTTTCTCAGCTACAGACAATTGAGAGAACGAGTTGCCTAACTGAAAGAGGTAAAAATGAGCTTCAGAAAGGAGGATCTTCATGATGTAGAACTCCTCTTTTCCTAATGCCCCAAAACTATTATAATAAAAGCAAATTCTTCCATACATATAATTTCCTCATAAATCACCAAAACAAAAATAAAAATGTCTTTTTCATCAGTTAAAGTTCATAATTCAATTGTAAATTTAATACAGCTATTCGGTTTCATTCTTTATGCCTCTCTACAATTCAAATATTTATTATTATTATTATTATTATTATTATTTATTTATTTATTTTTAAAATCCCTGTTTTTAGAACAACTGTCTTAAGGGATCATCTGAGACCAGTAAGTTTTGAGAATTTTAAGCAGAAAAGTGACCATTTTATAAATTATTTTGTCTCAAAACTTCAGACCAATTTTTTGTGTTCAATTTGGCATGTTCTGTGAACTTACTGTAGAAGATCTTGAAAGAAAAGTCCAGATACTGCAAGAATGAGTCAAGCTTATTCCCTGAGAATAGTCATAGATGATCATACTTCATAGTTTTATGAGGTTTTGAAACCACACTTAGTCTGATTTTTTTTTTTTTTAGTATCCAATATCAAAGTAAAAAGAATGAAGTAGATCAGATAAAGTTATATCAATGACTGAGCCATGGTCCCAAACTAGTAAACTGTATATGCCTTATGAAACTGTTCATCAGAAACAATACTTCTTATATCCTTAGTTTAACAAGATGGCTAAATTTATACTTATTAAAAGTTCTGCAGCAATTTTTGCAATGATTTTGGATCTTAAGTGTTTTCACTGTTTACAACAATGGTCTTGTTTTCACTTTTTTTCTTCATTGTCTCTGCTATTACATTCTGTGTAAAACCTTAATTTCATTCTTTATGTCCTCATTTCAGCACCTAGGAAAGTAGCTGTTCGATACGAAGCAGTACTTAACTATATAAGCTTCTCTGACACTGGCTATAACCTGTTAATTTGCATCCAGTGAAGGGCTGCATCTTTACAGAGACCTCAGACAGCATTCCTTGGAAAATAGGGAGAGAATTAAAGATAACTAGCTTTTTAAAGGATGCAGCTGTGAACTGCAACAATCCTGGACAAGACATTTTATAATGGCTTTCCTAATGAGCACTTTCTTTTTGTTGTTGAGGGTTCTTAAATCTTTTGTTTATTTATGTCTTGGTTTTTTAAGTGTTAGCAATCATTACCGTAAGAGCTTGTTCATCATCCTGAGATCTCTAGAAATTCCTATATAAATATCAGCCTTATTTCTCCTTTCTGGTGTTAAGAGCGCTGGAAACTGCAAAGGAGTATTCTTTACCTTAGTATTTTGCTTGTTGTTATCCAAAATCAGCAGGTGAAGGAATAAAATTAGGGAAAACATATTTTAAAATCGTTTAAGCAGTGGCGACTGAAAAAATAGATTCAGTTTAAGTTTAAAATTAATATTGGATTTGTTTCTTTATCCAAATTAGTTGCTATGAACTCAAGTGTTCTACATCTGTCTGAGCACTCTTAAAAGAGGTTATTTACAACCTGATAAAATAATAAACAAAAGCACCTAAGAAATAATAAATATCAACTCTTAGTATTCTGGCCTGGGCAGTGCTAGTCCCTCCCTACTCAGTAACTGCCTGCTCTTTATGAGGTTCCTATGATAAGCCCCCATGCATACTTTTATTTAATCAGAACCTTTTTTAATGTCCAGTGTATTGTTCCTCTGAAGGAAATCTGTACGATTTTCCCATGACTTCACCCGCCAACTGCCCACTACCTTTAGGACAACTTTCATGTTCTAGTGTAGGTGTCATTGAAATTAACTTGTCGTATTATCAGAACACTTTAATTTTGGGAAGAAAAGGATCCTGCTTTCATAGAGATGATTAATTATTTTTTTTTTAACTATCAACTGTTTTGATCCAGGGTGGTATCTAGTCTTTTTCTTCAGCTTGCTTGTTCAGGCAACTACATTTCGTTCTGTAATTTCGATAAAAAAGAATTAAAGTGCAGTTAGAACAGGGTTATATCTCATTAACTGAGAGGCTGTAAAATGTGGTTGAAAGGGACAAACGCTGCTCACCACATTCAGGGCCTCTTAGTTCAGACCTACCCAATGGCAAAGACGCGTCTTCTCATATATCAATGTAAGCTGAAATTCATATTGCATATTGGTATTATTTAGTAGAGGTGACTTAAACTGAAAAAGTGGGAAAGAGGTAATGGAAGGGGAGGAATTATGAAAAATCATGATAGTCGCTGCTGACCAGAGAGACAACATAAAAAGACAACTTTTAAAGTATTTTTTCTCTTTGGTTGCTTTTCTGGATTTGTCATCTAACTGTGACCCTCCTCTTACAATCTTCCTGTGGGAAAATTTCATGCTCTGACTGAAGTCTGAGACAAAATTTTAGAGTTTCAGCTTAGTATCCGGTAGAAAATGTGTGTGATGCTTCATAGTAATTTTATGTCTCTCATTTCTTTCATGGAAATATCCCAAAAGTGTTTTGCAAATGCAGTGAGTTACACATTGGTAACTGACTCCTGCAACCAGTTATGGAGCTTAAACAGAGATGCAGAAAGCTGAGTGAACAGCCACAGAACAATTCAATGTCAGAATTAGGAAGAGAACCAAAAATGCTGAGCTTAAAATACAGATTTAATATGAATCCTGGCTGCCTTGCTTCAGAAAACCATAGCCAGACTGTTTTAACAGCAGGCATGCATGGCTTTATTTTCTTTTATGTTCCTGTCACCTATACAGGTTGCCAATTCAGCATCAAGAAGTGGCCATTACATAGGAAAAAACCTTCATTTTCACCTTGCACTCATAAAGATAAATACTTCTATAAGAGGGCTAAAATATTAAGCTGTGACTTTCTTTGATGCTGAAAATGATGAGCAGCAAGCTCTGATGGTGAGTCTGAAGGGCACTCGAACTGGAGGTCTGCTGCACTGGGCAAGGGAAGGTTTTATAAAGCACTTTTACATCATGTAGTTGCTACTATGCAGGAATAGTGGCATTGACAGCAATAACTGAGCCCTTATAATCTCTCAGGCACCTACAACATTAATTAGTCTGTGTTATATTCATATGAGGTAGACCGTATCCTAGTTTTACCCAAAGAAGCTGTTGCAGTAGCTCAGAAGGTTTAATAATAGCTGAATGTCCACTGACTTCAGAAATGTTTCTCGCAGGGAGCATTTCTAAATGCCCGGGTCCTGATTTTCTGTGGTACTAATGGCCTATAACTCAGATCAAAGTCAGTGGGAAGTCAGTTACAACGTGTGAAAATGAGGTCGGAGGAATATAAAGCCAAGCACGGAAAGGCTCCTGGACGGCAGAAAACTAGGCAATCAGATCTTAAAATGACATAACCAAAACAAAAGGGGAGACTCATATAAAAGACTCAAGAATTGAGGCTCTCCAGTTCGTAGCCTTTAGCTATCAGTGGACACTGCACCATTACTAATTCTAAAACTAGACAACGTTACACAATGGATCTCCGGCAGCCCCGTATGGTGCCTTCCAGTTGCGGGGCCTTTTCATTATCCAGAGCTTGGCCTTGCAGAAAAGTGAAATCAATGGAAGTGTGAAAACGCTCGGAGTTGTTTGCCAGAGATATCTGCATGCTTATATACGGCACAACCATGTAAATTAGGTGCCCTACATACTGGTTTGCAAAACATAACAGCGAAAGCTGGCGGAGGAAGATGCTAATACATATAAAAGACTACGTGAATCTGGTAATGTCCTTCAGTTTATTTTATTTATTTTTTTAGTAATACAAGGGTAATTTTCACAAATATGTATGTTAAATGGCAAAGGAAGCTCAAACTGATCCTCTAAAATAATCTTCTGTGCGTTATACTTCCAGTTAAGGATGTTATTCCTGTCTGAAATGCAAATGTGAAGAAATGCAGTGGTTAATGTAATGGGCGTGCTAATAACGGCAGGCAGTTAGCATTCACAGGAGCTATACTATACCTGCTGGGGAATTCACTTGGTTTAATTTATAGTGAAAAAACCGTCCTCTGGGTTTCAAGCAAAGAAATACTGGATGAACTGCCTGAAATTAAGAATGGCAGTGAACATGGTTGCTCGCCAATTTGGGGAAAGGACTGCCAGCTGCATGGAAAATTTTAAACCATGAGGCACTGGTAGTAGGACTTGAAGTGAGAGTTAGAAATCTGTGACAGACTTGCAGAGAATAAAAAATTAAACTAGGACACATTTTTGATCATAGATGTCTGAATTGGGTACTGAAATCTTTCACTGAAGTAAAGGACCCAAACAAAGGAAAAATTAAGTTGTTGCTTTTATAGAAAGTCCTGGTTCCTGAGGTCGTGGCACAGCAGGGTGTGGACGGTGGCACTGCTGAAAGCTCAAGCACAAGCCAGAGCTCAGGACAACTGCAGATGACAGAAGTAGATGTATTTGTTTAAAGTTCTTATGCTTGGAAACGACAAGTGTGTCCCACAGGATTATCTCCTGTTGGTTTTCTCTCATTGTCTGGCATGAAGAACAACAGAACCCCATTCCATTTATTGGCTGATTTATCTCTAGTATCACTGCATTTGAATACTATCAAAAGTAAGATACAAAACTAAAAGATTTACAAGATCAGAGCCAACATATAAGCAAAGAATCTGATTTCCTTTCCTGCCTTACGTTGTGTTTATGAGGGTGTAACTCAGCTGGCTTGAGTGCAGTGTCTCCTGATTTATAACAGCATCACTGGGATCAGGATTGTGCCCGCAATCTCCATATTGTAAAGATAGAATAAAGTCTGCTAAGTGTTTTAGTGGCAAGACAGGTCAGTGAGGTTGTAATTATCTCTAATTGACACTTACACAAGCTGTACTGTTCTTTATGTGCTGCTGAGTGGCAGCACAGAAGGGTGTGAATGTCTTTTCTATCAAGCAGCACAGTGGAAAAAACCCAAAGAACATATTTTAATTCTTGTCCTTTGAACTGATCATTCACACTGCTCAGCGCGAATGGGAACAAGTGTACCAACACCTGTGGGAAATGACTCTTGGAAAGTAATTTTTTATCCGTATAAGTGATCACTCTATTATGTTTCACTCAAACATAAAAAGCTCTCTAGTTACCAATGCACCCCAACAGACTCTCTCTTAACAAATAAATTCATGTGACGCCTTCTTTCTGCAATAAGCTATCAAATGACAAATGGTGCAGCATCTCCCTGACAGTCCAAGAATGGCTATGTCAACATTTACATAAAAATGGTGTTTGTCTGTAAATGAGTAACCCTTTTCAGATGTTTCTTCCAAAGTTGTTAAAAGGATTATACTGTCCCATTGCCACCTGAAGGGTCCAGGGTCTTCATATCATGTTCTAGTGCCTCTTCTGAGAAACCAGAATTTTTTTTTTTCATTGCATCAGACTTAGCTTTGAGGTATCTCTAGCTGCAAAATATCTGCTTTTGTGTTTATTCCAAATATGCTGTCCAGCGGAAAAAGCATTCTGTAAGTAGTTTCAAGTGAAGAAAATCTTCAGTTATGTGTAGAAGATGATTTATTGACTCCACATGGCTATTAAAGGCTCTTTTCTGAAAAGTTTATGATAAACATTCAGAATACTAAGGCTCAGTTCTTCAAAAGGAGATACTTGCTTCCCATTTAATGGAAGACCTCCATTTCAAGAGAGCAACACATATTACGACTCAGATGGCAAACCCTATCAATCAGCCATTATTTTGGAAATAGACATTTTACTGTTTAAATAATATCATCACAAGAATATCCAGCTTGTGGTGTTGAAAGTAAACCAGTAAGCCATCTTTCTAATTTTCCAAATAACAGATAGTTTAAATAATGCTGTCCTTATATAGGCAGCAAAGAATCAATTTATAAAAATAAAAGAATGTAGATGATGTCACGGAACATTTTCCAGTACCCTTAAGCTCTGATTTTGGGAAGAAAAATGTTCAATATGTATAACCATACTTGTTAGAAAAACAAGCTGAAGGTAAATCTGCTCTTATGTACCATCAATTCCAGAGTCAGAAATTATAGGCAAGACTGTCTGCTGTGGCAACAAAATCTAGTGATGCCTTCAAAGCAATGGATAAGACTGGACTGACAAAACTCCAAATAAAAGATGGCCAGAGGACAGTAAGAATAATGAAATTAGAAAGTTATATTTCAGATTTCCACATTTAAAAAAAAACCAAATCGACTGATCAGTGCAATGCCAAAGGTGTCAGAGGCAATAATAGGCTAAAAGATGAAAGAAGTTATCTGGAAAGAGTAGAAACCAAATTCTGATTTGTTGTTCCTATATGACTTGAGAAACTGGACTAAAATTGGTCATATAATAAAGCTGGACTAATTTCTCACTCTGAAGGTTCTCCTGCATCGGTTATAGCAATGAAAGATGATGACAGAGAAGATATTTCTCAATTTAAAAAAAAAAAGTTTGTCTTACATCTATCGATATACACAAAATATACATACACACACAGAGTATAAATATATATATATTTATTTCTTACACAGTCAGTTAACTAAAAATTAACCTTGATTCTGGAGACCTATGCCAAAAATTCAGATCACTGCATGAAAGAAACAATATTTAAAAAAATGTAGTGCCAACTGGTAGCCTGGAACAAGTTTAAATAGATCCTTAGAAAGCAAGACATAATTGGTTCAGAGAAGCTATTTGTCTACCAAGTTATTTTAAATTTCTCTAAATATTTATAAAAATGAAAATCATCATAAATATGCAGCAGATGGTAACTGTTCCAAAGGTTATGTCATGCTCTAGTAGATCATTTTCCATATACTTCTGTGAGGGATACACTCTCGGTATTGTAAAGTCACTGTATAAGCCTAACAGCTCATTAACTTGCTATTATTTTAAGTGACATTAAAAGTGTTACAGAAACCAAGAGTACTTGGGGAAATGGAAAATCAAAGTCCTGCCTTCCAGTGTATCTTTAAAAATGCAGTTATGCCACTCAGCCCAGTGGTACCAGTGTCCATCACTTACCACTCAAATTTAATTATCCAGAATAACAGAGGGATGGAACAAACCACAGTAATAAAAAAGAACTTTGTTAAAGAGATTGGTTGATTATAAGGGTCTGGAGATCTCTCAGAGACAGAGAAAGCTGTTACCTTCCACTTTACCAGACAATATGGAGACTTCATGTTGCTGTAGTCTGATCCAGGGCAAGGGCGACCTGAAATCCAGACTCTGCTTCAAAACATTAATTACATAAAATACTTCAATACTCTTTGAATCAAGGTTTGAAACCTTAGTTTTCTTACGTCACAGCTGAGTGTGCTGTTAGCCTATAAATTCTTTCTTTTGTTCAGAGGATAGTGAGCTATTCTGTGCAAAACAAATCGGTGATTCCATGCAAAGGTTTAAAAATTCCCTCTCTAGAACAGCATTACTTAATAATTAAGATGTTTTTTCAGGAACTGAGAAATTATGGTTCGAATTGCTACAAGTAGGAGTATTTTAGCTGTGGTCTAAGCATTGTATGTAACCAGGGAATTAATGAATGAAAAGACGAGGCCAGCAGATACTTCTCTTCTGTTTAGCGTGGATGGACAGAGCCTTACTGGTGTGCTGACTACAGAGCTCCTATAAACTCCCATCGAACTCAAGAACAGTTAGGCAGTAAGTTATTTCTGGAAGAATTGAAGGGGATAATACTGAATTATTCCGACTATATCCTGGAGAAGTTCTGGGAACTTACTTCAAATTTGTAGAGTGCCTGAGAGAACGGGACCACCATCTACCTCAGTGAAAACTTTAGAGTGAAAATGGCATTATAGAAAGCTTATAAAGTCAACTGGGTCTCATTCTTCGTACCCTCTAATACTGAGGTCGTCACTAGGGAAAAATATATATACATACATTTATTCTAGTAATAATAAAGAGCAAACTAAATGGCTTGCAAATGAAGGGAAAAGCTAGTGAAGAACAGTATCTGAGACTTCTGATTTTGTAAAGTAGGGGGGGACTTCAATGAGAGAATATGATCAGAATACACATTGCTAGCAGCGGTGTACTGTATACAAATACAGCCACTTGTTACAGCACTGCTGATGGTTAGGTATTCAGTGCCAGTAATCACTCAAATGCATATTTTGTACTAGGTAATTCTGAAATTAAGCTGCAAGTCTGAGTCCTTTCCCTGGCTGGCATTCACAGGAGTTTTCTTCTCTTTTGCACATGAGGCAACAATTTTTATCTCTAGTAATATCCTTTCTTAATCTTCTTTCAGAGGGACTTTCTGCCTCAAATTGACGCCAGAGTGATTCAGAGTTGAAAGAATGTGTATTAATAGAGATGTGACATGTTTAAATCCACTCCTTAGGAACATAAAGCTCAATTAGGAGCATGGTCTGGCAAAGAGTGTAGAAAAGGTAAACTTCTAGTAAATTACCCAGAACTTCATCCAACTGCAAAGTGTAGTTTAACTGTAAATATGGTGTAAAAAACTTATGTCAAAGAACGTTTATTTGGGGTAGACATTTTTTGCCTAGACATGGGAAGCTGATATACTGTACAGAAGTACATCCTCTGCTCTCCTAGCCTGTCTTCATAGGAGAGGTGAAGAACAAATATCTATACTTATATAGGTATAGATATTTGGTTTATTACCAATATCTGTTAGTTACTTAGGGATCAAATGAAGGCACACAGGGAAGGAAGAAGGATTTCCTTTTATCAGAGATGAAGTCCATATGGTAGAGAGGTCCACACCTGCCTTTCTGTAGGTGTAAATCACAGACTTTCAGTGTGCCTCTCAAACTTTACATCTGGAAACAGGGCTTGGTTATGTAAATCTTTTGGAACAAGACTTCTGACCATTGGGAATTTTAAACCATAAATTCATTCTGGCAGCATTGCTCTCTGTTGTGAATAATCCTTGATTTTGGGGAGACTTTTGAAATCATGTTAGACATCAGTCTTCATTTTTAAACTTTGAAATACTCCTTAAGAGCTTAAGGACTTAACTAGAGTTGCAGTACTGAATGAAGCAATACATATTTGCATTTAAAAAAATGAACTTGTGGTTCTTAATTTCATGTTTCTAAAATGGATTATTCTCTTATTCAGTGAAGTGTTGAAAACATAAATTCATGTTTATGAGACACAGAATTTTATTATTATCACTAGTTTTGCATAAGGAATTAAACATGAAACAACAGGTTGACTCCCTGAAAAAATAACCTGAAGTGAGAACTTCAAAGTCCCCAGACTATTTGATTATGCTACCGTGTATGCAAAGAAATGGGAATTGCTAGCATAAACATGACAGGACTCTAGAAAAGAACTGTAAAATTTCCATCCAATATACTAGTTTAAATACTCAGAAGAATTACTGTTCTTTAATCAAGTAGAAATTGGAACACAATTTTTGCATGCTTTATTTTTTAAAAACACCTATACCTGCTATAAGTTAGAGAATATTTTTCTTCTATGAATAAACTGCTTTTTCTTTCTGTTAGGACTCTTATCAGAGCATCCCCAGAAGAGGATCCACCCCACTGCTCCCAAGCAGGGTAGGATGCGTGAAAGGCAACCATGAACCTGTGCCCAGGGTACCACTATTTGGCTCTTTGGCATTGCAGGAGTGTTCCAAAAAGGAGCAAGGCAATTTCAGATGAGGCAGCAGACATAACGGATGCAGATTTTTCTCTCTCCACCCGGTATGTAGTTGTTCAGGATATGTGCAGTGGTAGGAGGCAACAGTTTATTAAAAGTGAAGAGGAAAATAAAATCATCTTAGCATGTAATATTGGAAATCAAAATAACATATTCTCTGAAAGATTATGCACTGATAGTGTGAAGCAAATGTGCTCTGGGGTAGGAAAAAATAAATATCTTAATATTTTTGTGTAATGATATTTTTTCGTAATAATATTTTTTCCTATCTTTGCCTTCTTTTAAACCAATTCAGAGCCTTGTACTTATAACTGAGCACATCTGACTGCATCGCTGGCTTAGCCGCTTTGGTTGTTTTTCAAGAACACCCACACAATTTCCAGTACAGTCTCTGAAAAGGTATCCAGTTGATGGCTATTGGCTTATATAGCTTTATTTTGGCTGTTCTGTTGGTCTGCACATTGAGGATACTTGCTCTCTAATAATCTGAATTTAGAATCTGTGTTGCCAAGTTTAGTTTTCCATCCACAGCAGGGAATAATACAGTGGAGCAAATGCATGCTGGATCTCATGCTGTCATGGAGTCTGGCTACTGTTCACGCACTGCAAGCATTTAAATTCTTCCCACAGGTCAGTTAGAAACAGCCAAAGGGACTAGTTTCCATGGGCTATAGGCATCTTTGAAGAGACGTTTATATACCATAAATTGTACATGTGGTTTGAAAAGCAGTGATATGCAGCTTCCTCCCATGTAGGCTGAGCCCATGTTATTAACTACATACAATAAACATGCATCACAAGGTAACGGGCTTCAGGCTAACACAAGGCTTTCAATAACCTCAGCAAAACAGAGAGTATTGCAAGCTGTACATACGTATTCCTCAGCAAGAACTCAATACTGCAACTTACAGCGAAGGTTCTTGGGGTTAATAGTGGCAATAGACTATTTTAGAGCACTCCATACCCCAGAACATGTGAAACAACTCTTTGCTGATCTCTCTGCTTCTTGAATATTTTGGTAACATTGATATTTGGCTCTCAATAGTTGTAGTTTGAGCCACCCAGTTCTTTCCTTTCCAGAACCAAGCCCAGCCACCACGTTTCCCATCCCAGTCCAGCCATTCTTCTAGTCCTCAGACAACAGACTCCAATGATATCTTCTCTAGTTTATCACTCTTGAGGACGCTGTACTAACCTAAAGTCATCCAATGTCAACTGATCATCCTTTCTAGGTTTTGAAGTGCTGACAGCCCTCTGCCATGAAATGTCATATAAAGCCCCAAACCCCTTTGT
The DNA here is from genome assembly GCF_964106895.1 of Numenius arquata. Classification (NCBI taxonomy): domain Eukaryota; kingdom Metazoa; phylum Chordata; class Aves; order Charadriiformes; family Scolopacidae; genus Numenius; species Numenius arquata. Next base: position 60,068,239 of record NC_133582.1, read on the forward strand.
TTTGGAAATAACAGGTTTCTTCCCAGTGAGAAAAATGTCAGTCCCCACAATCTTCTGGTTGCTTTTTTCCCCAGAAGTGTGAAACGAGGGAGGGACAGGGAAGGTGCCAGTAGAAGCTTCAAAGAGTGAGTCCAGGGAGTGCATGCGGTGGTGTTGATTAGAGCTTTTCTGTGAAGACAAAGAGGTGGGCAGAAAAAGAAAGGGATCTGTACTGTCTTAGAGTGTATAAGCATAAATAAAAATTCAGATTTTTTATGCAGTTCTTTCTCAATCAAGTGATTGCTAGTATTCAAAGTACTGGATTAGTAGTGTCAGGTTGGCACTGCCGTATTTTCTTCAAGTTCAAGTTTCCACTGAGGTTTATTTCTTCCAAAGGGTAAAATGAAACTAGATTGTGCTTCCAAACGTTACTTTCCCTTTGTTATAAAACAAGTCTTTAAAGCAAGGGGTATTTATTTATGGTTTTCTTTAAAATGAAAATGGGTGTCACACTTCTTTTTGTGGATATGTTTTGAAAACGAAAAAGAACTACATGCTAAGGGGATATCAATTGCAAAATTTGAAGTTTTGTAAAAATAAAGGGAAAATAAATAATGTTGATTCTTGCTTCTCACAGAAGCATTCCAAGAATTTAATCCTGCTAGCTCCTGGGTCATATTTTATGGTGTCAGATGATAGCTAATGAAGTTCATGTTTTCTGGGGGAAAAAAGGTTGAAGAACAAAAAAACATGTTTCTTTTTCATTGATAAAGGTCTAATTTAATTTTGAGTTTACAAACCTTTTTTCTTTTCCATAGAAAGCTGTATTTCCTAGTGTGTTTCCCATTGTAGGCTCTATGGGGGACAGAACATTTACATTTCATAGAGATTGTCAAGCTTATTTTCCATCAAAGATATAAATTTTTCAAAGAAAAGAAACTCATGGAATTTTCAACAAAGCCCAAAGTATTTTCACTGAGATCCTACATGTTTTTTTTAATATTTAATTTCTTTCTTTTTTTTAATCAACGTTGAATTAGTCAAAGTTAAAATGTTAAAATGTTAAAATGTTGTCCTGAAAATCTTTTAACCAGGTATTTTTTTCCATCTGTACTATTATTTCCCTGCTCCACCTAGATAGTCTAGCTAATTGTCTCCAAACTAGATGGTACTCATATTTTTAGTTAATTTTGTATTCTCAAATGATAGCTAATTTGGATTCCACACAGATATTCTTCTACCTAATTCAAAGCCATACATCCAAGACACATGAAAAATATCTTTGACAGGAAGCCCAATAAAATGTGTTTTAAATTGTAAAAATAGCAGTAGTTAGTATTTTTTTTTTTTTTTCCACCAGGAGCATCTGCTGGAAGACAAATTTGTAGCTTATTCCCATAGTGCACATCAAAGAAGTACAATGGTCAAGCAGCAAGGTTTTAAGACTTTGAGTTTTCCAAAGGCTGTTAATAGTATCTTTTGTTACACCCTCAGATATTGTGTTGCTGGATACCTCCATATACCGTGACAGAATGGGGGAAGTTATGCTGATATTTTCAATAAGAAAATGGATACGAACCACAACAGAATTGTCAGGAGAGCAGAACTGCAGGTTTTGTTACGGGAAGACAGAAAGATTAACACAGTAAACACAGGGATTCATTCGAATAGAGGCAATGGGATTACCAGGTCAAGCTCATTTCTTTTATCTCCCCGAAATAAAATTACATGTAAGAGCACGTGAAGCATTTTTGTCTTCTCCTAGGAACATGGTGTGAGCACAAAATTCTAATATTTGCGTGTTATTCCTTATAAAAATCAATGAACAAAGGACTTCACCACTCTAAAGGTTACATAGAATTTCAGCCATAGGTTTAGTTGATTTGAATAGCCTTTTGGCATGTTGATTTATGCTATAAGAGTGGCCAAGGTTTTTAACAGTTTAAACAGGATAATGGGGTAGAGAAAGCATGCTGAGCAAAATGCATTCCAGGATTTAAGGACTTAAAATGTCTGAATTAAACTAAACTGACATGTATTCATTCTTAGCAAATTTGCCGTAATTATATCGGGAAATTCTGAAACAAGCCTGAGCTCACCTGCCAGCTGATCTGAGGGGATACTGGTTCCCATTATAGGAACTGCATTTCAAGCTGTTGGCCACATACCTAGACATTAAGTAAAAGGTTCAATATCTCAGTTATATAAAAGTATTTCAGAACTAAGGCCGTTTCAGCTTTGACCAATCCTTGCTGAAGATACAGGTGGAGATATATTTAAAAATGATTATAAGAAATCCCAAATAAAACCACTCTAAGTAACATAAAATATGTTACTGAATTAATCTATAATTAGTACAATAAGATGGTGCAGTCAAGCACTAATTGTGCTTGTTGGTATATGTTTCTATAATGAAGTCAATCACTTAAATATCTGAGAAGGTCTCAGAATTCTGAGAGAAGAATGACTTTTTTAATGGATAAATAGAAATGACTATAAAATCAATTCATTTGTATTTTAACAAGCATTTTATTGCCCTCTGACAATCTGTGAAGTTCAGTAAAGCTCAATTAACTCTGGGTCATCCAGAGAGCTATTTCTCTTCACAGTCTCATCCCAGGTCCTCTGCTAACATTTTTCATCGTGTTTATTGTTTTCCTTTTCAGAGGAATTTGGTGATCTCCAAAATTCTTTTTCCTGTAGCATCTTTCAGCAAACACCCCATAAGGATTTCACATCTGGTGTAACAAGATGTTTCACTACTCTGCTCTGGTGCACTGGGACCTGCTAACATTAACTACCCAGGGGCTAACCCAAGATACTGTGAGAGAAATCTCTGCAGGAAATAGGCTGGAATTCCTGAAATTTCTTAATACAATCCATGTTTACATTTTTTCTTGTATATGACCCCCAGGTGAGTCAAAGCTCTATGAGTTACATGATAATCTGTGACATGCTATTCATGAGTTGTCTTTGCTCCTCTTCTGATGATCCCCGACTGTTTCAGTGGAAGCAGAGATCCCTTGGCATTTACCAGACTTGATTTATTCCTCTGTAATGCTTACAGTTCTACATCTAAATTGCTCCAGTTTTTGAGGATGAGAGCTGTAAATTGCTGAGAGTTTGCATACGATGCAGGATTTTGCAGCAAGGGCATGCAAAGAGATTCTTATGTTTGACATTTCCAATATTAGACACCTAAATCCTCAGTCGGACTCTGAAGTATATGGCTTGTTCATTGAGCAGATGCTGTTCTAGATGACATCAATTGACACTATGGGTGAAAAAGAGCTTGACATATTGGAATCTCTAAAAACAGAGGGACAAAAATAGCTTGTATAAAACATTGTGGTTAGGACTAGTAAAAGGAATAGTCAATTTTTTCTTTTTTTAATAAGAAGGTGGATTTTCAGTTTAACAGAGATTTTTATGAGGATGCAACTCTTTTGACTTTATTCGCTAGGCAAGCCTGGCTGACAGGCCACAAGTGTTAGGCTGACCCACTATACGAAGGAAGACTTTGGTACTGTGCCTCCAATACATGAGAAAACATTTTATTATTGGGTGATGAGATATGAACAAATTCCATATCCCTGCCACTTAATGCATGAGTCTTGACAAGACTGGAAACAGGTGAACCCTCAAATTTTGAAACATTAGTACTAAAATATCGCTATTGAGCCTCCTAGAAATTTCTTTTCTCTGTTTTCACAGCCCTTTTTTTTTTATTTTTCTTTTTGTGTGTGTGTGTGTGTGTTGGTCTAGGTACAACATCCCTCACAGTGTCCGCAGCCTTGCATTTAATACAATTAGTGGCTTCCTCTTAACCAGCAAGGAAACCATGACAGCTCCACTTGCAGCTTAGGGGCCGAGTGTTGCCCTGTTGGAGATTCCATCCCTCCCGTCCAGAAGATCCCCATTCCCAGAAGATATCCCAACTAGCCCTTATCATGAGTCAGTATCCTACAGACTTGGAAGGGTTTGTTCTATGGATGAAGTACTTTATTTTATTTCTTTATGCATGCAAACTGACATTTTGGTTCAAGATGAACCTCAGTCACGTATCTCTGCTTGCTGATAAAGCATTAAACTTGTTTTAACCAACTTTCCTGGGCACCTGGTATTGTCCAGTGTCAGAGACTGGGTGGCCTCATGGGAATAAATGGTTTCAGAGTGGCTACCCTTATCCTCTTGGCTGGTGAAGTGACCCAGGAGGAAAGTTTACACAAATCCATGAGGGTGTGCATGAGCATCTCTGCAGGAAAGAACAAATCAGGTGAGACCTTCCTGCAGTCTCTCTTACAAGCTCATTTACATGGATAAGAAGCTGCAGTTTATATCATTGCCTCTTTATCAGAGATTTAGGCACCTAACCCGATGGATTCAAGTTGGATTATAACATCTCCCTTTAGAGATTTCAGAGTACTGCAAGTGCAGCACCATGGAAATCCAGCAGAGTTGAATGGCCAATATATTGCTATTCAGACTTGGAATGCAGCCCTAACCGCACATGTTTATTTTTTTTTTATTCTAGTTCCTCTAGTATTAAGTATATCTTCTAGCTCCTTTGTTAACATATCTTCTAATACCCTTAAAATTAAGAAGTACATCTGTATGTGTATCTGCATACCCAGTACATTTTTCCTTTTGCCATGCCTGCGTATATCTTATTTAGAGAAATACTTTTTCTTGTTTTGGGCTTTACCAATTGTCACAAACACATTTTTCTACATTACGTTTCTGAAGAGCAAGCAGAGCTGGAAAGGACTTCACACTGTGATGCACTTTCGGAACAATTTAGCTTTACTTTCAATGTAAATTTGATAAGCGTGAGCCACACCAGTGTAGCCGCTGTACAGCTTGCAGAGCCTCAAGCAGGTGCAAATGAATTCACTTTGTCTGAGACCTTACACCTGGTGGAGAGCTCTTCCCACAACCACCCTTCAGCAGACAGAGCTGCTTCCTTCTAAACCGAGAAAAATGCTTGCGCTGAATTATTAAGACAAAGTTCTACTGCAGGACCCAATTAACTTTGGCGAGCAAATGCAGAAGTACGAGCTGATGGGTTTCAGTAATCTAAGTCTGCTGAAGACAAGTCCCTCTTGGAATAAAATTGTTTTCAGATCTCTTTTTTCTGGATTATAGGAATGAAATGTATGCATAGTTCACGGAAAAAAGTTAGTAATGTGAGAAAATCCTGAAATTGGAAGTTGAACTTTTTTTGATTAAAAACTGACTGTATGTCTCTGATATAAGTGTTAGAAATATGTGTATTTTCATGATGTTGCTTGATTTGTTAATACTGAGAAATGCAAAAAAAAATTACTGAGTACTTCATTCCAAATGGTGAAAATGAATAGCCTGAATTTTAACCATTTTTCTTTAAAAAAACACAACAGTGTTATTTCTTTCCTACTGACAGGTTCCAAACTCCCTTCCTACTTCTTGTCCTGTTTTCCATTTTCTTCATTCCTCTGCTATTTGCCCATCACTGATTACTGGTTGTTCCCCTTTAATATCTCCTTTTTTATTCTTTTTTGGTGCCTGTTTCATTCTCCCTTCCCCCGGATGTGGGTTTCTTTATACTTTCGAAGGAAAGCCAATGAATAGCTGCCCCTTCCTTAGCACACACACATGCACACACTCAAATCCACCGGGTGCTAAGCTTGCTGTAGCTCCTCCACTGCTGCTTTTCTTTGTCTAATAGAATATTGGCTTTTTTGTGTGTTTTTTGTTTTTTTTTTTTTCCCCTACTCAGCTCCCTGTACAGAAATCAATGTTCTGCTACACTGACTGGAGTGACAGTAATGCAGGAGATGCCAGCCCAACAACTTGATGCTCTCCAAAAACTCTTCTCTGCTAAAAAACAAGGAGGAGGAAGTCACACTTTGTTTCCTCCATGGACAGAGTAGCAATTCCTTCTTTTTTTTCTTTTTTTTTTTTTTTGTCTGGCTCCTCTGTTGCCTCCGCCTCCTCCTCCCACCTCCTGAAATCCAGAAGTATCTGAAATCCACCAGTATCCAGGCTTACAGGATACTAGTTCAAAGAAAGGGCTTAAAACTATTCCGTCTTTACTATATCATAATCTGATACAACAGCCCAAAACATAAAGGTTGTTGCTCTCTTAAAGGCAAAGAGAGGCTATTACTGGGGCCAGTGAAATCTTTTGGGGGATTAGTGGGGTTTTTTTTCTCTCAGATTAGGAGACATTAAAAAAAAAAAAATTCTTGTATCCTTGACAGTATTTCCCTGAGTTAATCTCCTCTGGTGGCTGTTGGGATTTGCAATGTCTACCAACGTCAGTCATCACTGGTTATGCCACGCAATAGGATACGCTGGGAAACAACCCACACACTGATCATTCAGAAGATCAAAGTTAAAACAATCACAAGATTTGACCTGCAGAATCAGGTTAATCAGAGCCTACTGGATTTCCAAATGGGTTTTGTTAGAAAATTGGCTGAATAATACGTGGGGATTGGTAAAAGGGAGATTTCGCTTTGCTTACTGAAGTGGTTCGACTAACCCTACACAAGACTAGTGCTTCACACTTGGCTTTTCTCTCCCAACTTTCCCACAAATATATTTGGTCTGAGAAAATGAAAGATAGAGGGAAAAGTAGACGCTGTTAGAGGTTTACTCGCAACTCGTTTAAGGCACAGGAAGGTTAGGCAGGTACCTGTGCTGCATTTTTGCTAATGTGACTCACTGAGCTCTATAAAAGTGATCTGTTCCATGAGAATTTGATGTGAAAATATTTACAGTGTATCACTTTTTTTCTTGAAATTATACTTGGTGTAATAGAACTTCGCTATGGACAAGTATAGAACTTCATTTGTACCAGGAAAAGTATAGAAATTCATCATTATTTTAGTTGCCTTCATTATTCTATTTTGCTACTAAACAAAAACATAAACTGGAATATTTTGGTGATTTTTTTTTCCTTTCCCCAATCTTATTTTCCCTGTGTTTGAAAAACACTTATTGTAACAACGTTGAGCTTTTCAATGCTGAGAAGTGCTTTTAATTTTCAAAGCATTAAACAAGGAATGACTAATTACATTAGCTGTTTGGCACAGGCATGATACACCCTTGATCCTTCATTCAGTTAGAGCTTGCTTTGAATTTGGTGAGGTCAGATTGCATCCCAGTTAGGTGTTATGACTCAGATCATGTCCTACCCATGTTTTTTACAATTACTGAAGTAACACTAAGAACTTTTGACAAATGAGGCACATTTCATTAGGTCTGTTTGGCAGATGGGGAAAGCAAGTCATGACAAAATGAAGTAACTTAAAAGCAAGTGGCAAAATGGATTGTTAGTCCCTGTGAAGTTTGAATTTGTCAGCCTTTAGCTACAGGAGGAGCAAAAATGGAAAGAAAGGATTTCACCTCCCTTTTTCAAGTACGTTCACAGAATCACAGAATCACAGAATGATATGGGGTTGGAAGGAACCTCTGGAGATCATCCAGTCCAACCCCCTGCCAAAGCAGGTCCACCCAGAGCAGGTCCCACAGGAACATGCCCAGGCAAGTTTTGAATGTCTCCAGAGAAGGAGACTCCACCACCTCTCTGGGCAGCCTCTTCCAGGGCTCTGCCACCCTCACAGGAAAGAGATTCCTCCTCATGTTGAGATGCAACTTCCTATGTTCAAATTTGTGCCCATTTCCTCTTGTCCTGTCCCTGGGCACCACTGAAAAAAGACTGGCCCCATCCTCCTGACACCCACCCTTTAAGTATTTATAGGCTTTGATCAGATCCCCCCTCAGTCTTCTCTTCTCCAGACTAAAAAGACCCAAGTCCCTCAGCCTTTCCTTTTAAGAGAGATGCCTCAGGTTCCTAGTCTTGCTTAAAGTGATGAGGTACCACAAACTGACATACCCTAATCTGGCGTAGGTGACATAAGCAAGAGCCTGGACATTCCCACAGGAGCTGCCTTATTCTCTGTTCACAGACACACACACAAATGTACATACTTTTCATACCTATGGAAAAATTCTAGTAGATAACACAAGGAACAGGCATCCACATTTTAGCAGAGGACTAGCAAATTATTTAGTAATCCCAACTAAACCAACCACCGCCTCCTTGTGAAGAACACTTCCTACAGTTCATGTATACTGACAGTCCTGCTTCAACACTTTACCCGGTTCTCCCAGTCAGCCCAGTTACTTATCCCAGTTCCTCGTGTATGCCTTCTGAAATAAGGACTTTCAGGTTCCTGTCAGAAATCAGCCTGCCTAAAATCAAGATCCAAAGCTTCATTTTCTGCTCAGATTCAGAACCCATCTCTGAATGTGCGGTTGGTAGCAGACCAACCCGGTGGCCCCGTGCCCAATATTTCTGTCGGATGCCCCAGAGGGTGGACTAGCGTGGAGCATTTGGGAATTCGCACGGATAAAACGAATAATATCAGACTGCAACAACCTTGTATGCTGTAAATGGGATCTGGTTTTTATGCTTGGAGCCTATGCTTATTTTTAATGCCTAAGAACCTGTACCGTCCGTGTTAACACCGACTGCGTATCAGAAAGGAGAGGGAGTTTGATCGGCGCAGAAGCCGCTGCAGGAGCAGGACGCGGCCAGCCAGACGCTGACCCCACCACAGTCGCCGGCAGGGAGGAGGGGGTGGCCGGCTGGTCGCTTTTTTCCCTTCTCCCCTTCGTTATGTCCCCGTTCCCCCGCGCGATGGCAGCATTTCTGAGCAATCCCGCCGGCGCCGGGCGTGGGAAGGAGGGCGGCGGGGCCGGGGCCGGGGACCTCCGGGGCCGGGGAGGCGACCTCGGGGGCGATGGATGGGGGACCGGTGGGGCTAGAGGGGTGGAAGAGGAAAAGGTGAAGAGCAGCTGTAACGCTGTTCCTCGCTCCAGGACAAGATGCTTGTCGCCTTCTGCGCTGTTTCGGGCGTGGGAAAAGTAAACCGAGCGTACCCCGGGGTGTCCCGAGAGCCACGGCCGTTCCGCTGTTGCAGTCCCCGTCTGAAGCATCTTTCCGTCCGCGGAAAGGGCGGAGGGGCGGGATCAGGTTGTCTAAAATGGGCTTTTTCCCAGGCAGAATTTGCCTATCTCTTTGGAAGATGGGAATCGGGGAGGGAAAGTGGGAGCGCAAGGTGTTGCAGGGGGGAGTGCCCTTCCCAGATCTGCTATAGAACCTGCAAATGCAAGTTAGACTTGAGAGGTACGCATGGATTTTCTGACCGTTTCAGCACCTCTAGATTTTTATCTGAGGACATTTTCAGAGCTCCAGGCATGAAGCGGGGAGCCTGAAGTACCTCTGTCAATGATCACTGCCCAATTAGCCTGCAGCTTCTTTTGAATTCAGAAATGCACAGATTTTTTTTTTTTTTCAAAAGTCACCGAAAATTTTTCAACTTTTTTCCCCCCAAGTTTGCAAGACCAAGTATATTTTTACTGGGTTGATGTACAAGGCTTTCATGATACTGAAGTATTTTATGAAGACGGAACAGGACTAAGGTATTTTATACCAGTCTTGAGGAGTTGGATAACTGGAATACAGTTTTATGGTGTGCTATAAAATACTCTATAACCTATTTGATAGAGTGGAAAAATTAATTTTCTTCAGCATCACCTTTATGTTGCCACAATCTACCTTTTTGTATATTATCTGACTCCTTATAATTCACATTCAGCAAGGGACTTCTACTTTTACATAGCTCTATTATACACTGATACTTCCAACATGGTTGGAGCGACAGGTTGCAAATAGTAAACTATTGTTGTTAATTGTAAAAACTAAGCCTAGAAATCATCAGGGAAGCTAGATATCCTACACAAAGTCTGCATGTTTGTCTAAATGTAGTCTTCATGAAGAAAATCGGATATCTGAAATAAAATATGTTTTTAGGGATGTGCAAATAAGCTTTTGCTTAGAGTTTTGATTTGGAGACTCAGATTTTAAAATAAAGTTCAAAGCAGTAGAAACAAAGGCTTGACACAGGCAGCAGTTACAAAATGGACTCAGATAAACCAAGTCTTGTTTTTCACTGAAGCCCTGAGGTTAGGGTATTCAACTCATTCTTAGTGAGGCTGAATACTGTGGAAGCATGTTAGGGACAAGTAGTGAGTTGTTTGGCCTTTTGTCTCATCTGTTTTTATATACATATTTACCAATGCAAAGGTTGGAACCAGGGCATGAGTATCAAACCCACCGGTCTGTTGTCATTCTTTTTATTTGAATAGGCATGATAAATAATGGAGAGGCTTCTTCTAAATTAATAGCTCCAAGAAACAAAGAAACCTTCTTTCTACAGCCTCTTGATTTGGGTATTCCCTTCAGAAATATGCAATCCACATTCCAATCCATTTGGGAGAAGATTTGCATTTAGTTTCCTGACATCCCATGAGAGACTCTAAGACATCAGACTGTTGTTTACAAGGAGGCCAGGACCTTAACTCTTTTCTGACTTTTGTTGAAAACACAAACTTTTGCTTCTTCAGCTATTTTGCAAATTCAAAATTATTTTACATAATTTTGAGGCAATCACAAGGCAGACACAATATTCAATATTCTACAGAAAATCACTGGCAGATTCAAGACTTGGGCCTACACTTCCCCAGTCTTAGTACATAGGAATTGCATGGCTAGTAGATAAAATCCAGAAGCTTGAGTTTTACTCCCAGCTGAGCCACTGGGCTTAAATAGTTCTTTTATTTTCTCTGTGCCTGAATTTTTCCCTTGGAAAAGTGCATCAAATGCTTCTGACCCCCTTTTTCATCACTTTGTCTTCTAATGAATGAAGAGAGTATTTGAGTATTTATTATTATAAATCATTACTGATGGGTTATTTTAACAGTTTCCAAAGTAGGGGTAGCTTCCACCAGAACGAAGGCAAATTTCTACTCTTTCCCTCAATGAACAGAAATATTCAGTATGACAGTGGCAGGAGATACAGAAATTAGGCTTTCCTTTTTTTTCCCTACTATTATAAATCCAAAGACATTAATGACCTTGGCCCAGCATGTCTTGTTGAAAATTAGTGACTAGATGAAACAACTTTCCCAAAAGGGACAGTGATTAATTCTCAGTAAAATTCACTAAGCATCAATCAATCTCACAAAATCATTCAATGGTGTTGTGGAAGAGTTTGAAAAGACATCATTTATGAATCTGAAAGGTTTTTTAAAAGTGACAGACTTGTGAAAAGAATTTGTTGGGTAACATATACTATTTAATTAGAAACTATGTAAATATTTATCTCAAGGGACATTATGATTATCAGCTTTGCTATGTGTAATGAGAAATTAATACAGTATTATCACATCCAAGCTGTATGGAACATGGGACAAGTGCATCTGTGACTGCACAGTAAACAATGGAGGAAAGCAGTGAGCTATGTGGTATTGCCTGGAGAGTAGTCATGGAAAGATGGAAATCATGTTTTACCTTTCTATGAATAAAAAGACAACACTCTCCTAAGCAGTTTTCCACTTCTGCTCTAAATTGGCCTGGCCTGAATATCCGAAAGCCAACCTTCTGCTTAAATGACAATGAAATGTTCTCTGTGGAGAAAACTTGACGCCACTAATATTCTTTGAAATCTGCTTGGGCTTCTGAAGGTTCAAAATTCACTGAAGAGTTTATGGCTAGAACTAACCAATATGCTGGTGAGGTCTGTGTTTGTGCTGATTACAGTTTAGTAGGTTATACATGGACAATATATGCCTGCATATATTATATTTTGGGTTGTTCAGTTAGTAACGCAGCACTCCCTTTGGAATAAAATCAGCCTTGATTAAACTGGAAGGCTAACACTAGGTTTCAGTTGTTATACCCTGCGGAAGGCTGTTGCATTAAATGTGCAACATGACCAATATGGGGTTGAAAGATCTTAGTAACAGATGTTTAACTTCATCAATATTCAGTCTTTGCAGCCTTGAAAGTATTTTGGACCATCATAGCAAATAATACATTTTGTAGTCTTTTATCTGTCCAGAAGAGACAATTAAAAAGAGAGGGTGAAGCATTTGAGTGTGTGGGTGGAGCATCAGATTATATTATAAAATAAGCTATACAAATTATGTCTCTAGTTTAAACACCTATTTGTCTTAAGGTTGGTCATCGTCCCCAGCTTCATGTATCACCTACAAAGGTCTTTATTACAGGAAAACCTTTCCATTCTCCACTCTTCAAAGCGATCTATTAAAGCCTGTCCTTTTAGCCCACAAAGCACTGCAAGGGGATGCATGAATTGTGCTTCGTAGCAGCAGGACTGAGCTTTTAAAGGCAGTGGGGTTTGACAAGCCGCAAAGGTAGCCTTAACAGTAAATGTGCAAAGAGCTACCGTGTGCTAGATTATTTAGAATTTATTATTTTGAATGTGTCCCAAGAATACAGGTGGTGCTTCAGAGCGGAGCTGCAAGCTGTGTGTTCAGTGACATTGGCTGTTGCTCATGAGCTAAGGAGGGTTCTGAGCCAGGAAACGCCAGTTCTGAGGTGTCGTGTGCCGCCAAGGCCATCCAAACTCTGAACTTGTTTGGTGTGGAGCTGAAAGGCAGAACAGCATCCACCTTGAAGGAGCTTTGGTTTGCCAGGAAATCTTAAACGAATACCAATTTCAGCCCTTTGAGAGGCAGAATTCTTTTGAACCTTTGATGGATACAGGGATCACGGGGATCAATCAGACCACTGCAGGCAGGATGTGTTCATTCAGCAGCAGCAGCTTTGGCACCAAAAGAGGATTGTTAGAGCCTATTTTCCTTTTAGCAGCAGGAGTAAGTACTGTAAAGAAACAGGACTCGGTGAGATTGCATGATGCATAAACAGCGTGTAATCCTCTGAATGTGCAGGGAATTATATACGACTGAGGAACAAGAACAAAAATCCAGTGGTTGCTGTGGCACGTGGCTGGTGGTGAAAATCCAGGTTGGAATTGTCGGTCAGGGTTACCTCTGTCTTCAGAGGGGAACGCTGAAACCATATAGCACTTTCTAGTTCCTCCTTTGGGATTTAATCAGAGAAGTCCAGAAGGTAAATGGATCTGTATTCAGTGGTTTCGGCTCCACAGGTTTCTGTTTTGTAAATCAGATAAAATGCATTCCTTTTTACATTAACAGAATAGTCTGAGGGAAAAAGTATTTATTGGATAGGTTTCTATAAACAATCATGAAAGAAAACCTAGGGCTTTTGTAACCAAAAGCCAGAAGGGAAAAAATAATTCTGATATGCACTTCCCTGGAAGTTACACTACAGAATACGGAATGGCACAGTCAGAAAATGGTATGAAATAAGATCTGTTGCAGAGCCCAGGTTATAACAATATTCATTTTTGTTCTACCGTCTTAAGGAATGCTTGTATATACACCAAGAAAACAAAATACATTAAAAAAAATATCAAGGATCATATGCATTTTTTTTTCTAGATTTTTTTTCTTATTTTTTATGGAGATACTTTTGGCAAAACAGACATAAGCTATAATAAAGGAATTAAAAGATGTCTGCAGGGGCATGCATGCATACACATACATGCATACACCCATACTACATCTTGTGTTGCAAATGTCTGTTAATTATTTTAAGGAAGCAAATTAAACACAGAAACAGAAGCTGAAAGATCAGTGGCAGAAGGGTTTTGACAATCATAATACCTGCAGCTGCATTTCTGTTTCTATGAGAGATGTGATTTGACATCCGCTCATGTTAGCATTTGGAAGAGAATAAGGCTTGGCATATGCTACTATGTATTTTCCTCCTACAGAGGGTAGAAGTGGCAGGCACCCTGCTATACCTTTTAAATTGTTCCCTTATTGCACAAATTGAAAGAGAAATATTTAAACATACTTCAGAGGTTAATTTATAACAATTAGTTTCTCTCTTTAAAGGCAAATTTGTTTCCTATTTTTTGAAATCTATAAAAATACAAACCACAAGAGACCAGTAAACCTTTCTAATTTCCTAAAAAAAAAAAAAAAAAAAGGCAAGCTTTTTTAAGGAACTGACTGTGCCCGGTGCCTGGAAAAGTACATCATGTCTCTATTCCTTTTCCTTCTCTGGGAAGCAGAGATGGAACCACCTCAGACACATGTTAAGACATTAACCCTGGCATGCAGGAGCTGTTGAAAACAGAAATTTTATTCCAATTATTACCCCCAAATAAATAAGATGCTGATGGCCTTGACTGCAGAGACTGTTGAGGTTATGCAGAGATATTATTTATTAAGCTGATGTCAATGACATTGTCGAGCAGCAAGCAGCAGAGCAAGGCTCAGCAACTGGACAGACTCAAACAGAGAATCGGGTGCGCTTTTTTAACAGCGAGGGGTAGTTATTTGTCAGCGATGCAGAGGTGTGCAGAGGTCCCCGTCGCTGAGCTCCAAACCAAGCCTGCTTATCTCCTGAAATAATGCTTTCCAGCTCAGCGAGAGATTTTTAGGGCTTAGCAGAGGATTGATGTAGGGATTCCCGTGGTCTTTGTTACAGGTCAGATGAGCTTATCTAACCGTCTGGTCTGGTCCTCGGCCCCGTGAATCTTCTCATTCTCCTTTCACCGCTCTCGGAGTCTCGGCTCCAAAATGCTGCAACCCCAAGTTGTATTTCAGTGCATTGGGATGTAGCTATGTGAAATTGTCATGTATCTCACCAGGCTTTTAAGCACCGTAACGCTACACGTGAGAAGACAGCAGGCTTTCCGTGCTTTGGTTTAACTTGTGAAAAGTTGGGTCAAATCTCCACACCTTGGGCAACATAAAGCAAATGATTGTAATACAGTGGTTAATTAGTCTGAACCACCGTAACAGAGCAGCCGAAGTCCATCAGTACTCACCTGACAGGCTGAAGACCTGTTCTGCCTATAGAATACTTGGACAAAAAGTGACACTCTTGAGTGCAGGAACCAATTCATGTGTTTCAGGGAAAGAAGAGGAATCATAGTGTTTTGCAATACACTCAGAGATCTTACCTACAGAAGAGCATACCGAGTTTGAATTACACAATACATTATTACTTTTATTATTTTAAAAATATGCTTTCTCCAGTGCAACAATGACACTTTACGGAACAATAAACTCAGTCTAAATAATATTCATGAAGCTGATTTAAAGCTGGTTGAAAAGCCATGTTGACTTCAAGGAACTTTGGACCTGCATCATTTGATTTGTCAGCATTTAGTGCAACTTGTCCTGTAGAATTCCTGTATGGACCACGCGAGGAAAGAATGTAAGAAATTTCAGAGAGTTGTTCCCTCAAATCTCCTTAGATAATGACTAGGGGGATATAACAGACCAAGCAAGAAATAGCCAAGTGCTCATGGAAATATGCAGAATATTTCAGAGAATATAATTATTATATTATAATATATACAATATATATTAAAACATATAATGTAGATAATATATATTACAATATATTATATATATAATTATTATATTATATATAATATAACTTCAGAATATGCAGAGCTGTGTGCCTCCACATGGAAGGAAAAGAAAAAGGCAACAGTGGTTAGGCTTTTGAACATGTGGAATCATGGGCGATAAGCTTTTCCGTGGTGAGCTCAGCTACCACTACAGTGACGGAAAACTTTCTCTTTGGGTAGAAAGAGAGAGGAAATTATTTAAGAGTTGTACGAGTCCTGTTGCCAGAGTAAGTAACCAAGGTTACTCATGCTCAGGCTTGAAGACTCAGTTATCAGAATTTATTTTTCTACACAGATTTATTCTGTTTTCACTGAGGCCAAGCATTTAGCGTTATCGTTATTCGACCTAGGAGACTATCTGCACTCTCAAGTTCCTGTCTCTGGTTGCACATTAGTTTTGCCATTTTTACTTCACTCAGAATTACCAGCGACTTGCGTTTTCCAGCTCTTAATGTGACAGGTAACAAGGACAATGGAAGGCGTTCTGTGACAGATGCAACCTTGTTGGCATCTGCAGGTGCAAACATATTTTCAGTTTAGCATGCTAAAGGGCAGCAGTTCAGAGCCTTAGGTGGTTTGGAGCATATGCTGCTGATGAAAATAATAAGAGTATTTTGAAGACAGTTGTGCAGGCGAGCGTGTGTGCGCGTGTATGTGTGTAGCATTTAACCCTCTGAACACCGAGAAGAAATGTCTCAACTGTGTTGAACTAATGAAATGCCCATGAAGATAAAAATAAGCCTGCTAGAAGTTCTCTTGTGAGCAAAACGCATTAGTGCTCTTGTACACTGCTACAGCGCTTAATGTTTTCTGTTGCAGCTTCCTTAGAAGACAATTGCCCTTGATATCACAGTGATATTTCAACACTTCTTTATGGCCTCTACCCAGACCCCGATTATTAAGCATTTTTTCTTCATTAATAATTGATGCCTGTGTTTAAGGCTTCCATTTGAAAATATCTCTCAAATCTACTTTATTAGATTTTGAGTAAATGTTCCCCAAATCTCCTCAGCATTTTGTTAAAAATGAATGTCATATATCTTTTGATAAAACCTACAGAGTTAAGTGCCTAATAAAATACTACATGACTAAAATGACTATTAATATTTTAGCATTATGCTGAAGTATGAGTGTTCTCCCGGCAAAGGTATGAATCACTAGTTTTTCATTTCTTTAATTCTTTATTAATTGGTACTTGAGGCAATAAACCATAACATATAACTTTGGCTTCAGATAAGGTTTAATGAGTGCCTGACCTTTGCTTGTATAATTCTCTGTCGGTGAACTAATTCAGGATAACCCTTTGAAGCTTGAATTCCTGTATTGAATGCTACTTGCTTTTCACTGTCCTTGACTTAAATAGACAGTACTGAAAGTTGGCTTTTTAGCTAAAAAAAGGCTTCCATAAGAAAGCTTTCTTTTAAATGACTAATTTAGTGGAAATTTAATTTTTTGTGTGTCTCTCTGTTCCATTAATTATTCTGCAATAGAACAGAAGTCTGATTATAGCTGGAACTGAGGACCACCTATCCTGACATAACTGAGTTATATAGCCTACTAAGCTGTCATAATCTGCATGATGGCACTTCCACCTAAACACACATCGTGCGTGTGGATGGATATGCAGTAAAAAATCCAGCAGAGTAAGTCTTAGTTCTTTTAGAGTCCAACAGAGTATAGCTGGAGAAATCAGAAAGTTATTACCTAAATGAAATAGTATATTAGGTAGGGGACACAGATAGGTTTGATACCTTTCAGGTAATTCTAAAAAAAAAAGCAGATACCCAGCTGGTACAGGCTCAAAACTTGACTGAAGTCTCCTGAGAACAGGTTTCCCCAGGGGATCTCCAGTACTTTCTAGTTCCAGCTGGATTTGAAATACTACGAGAGCAGCCACTCATGTTTTAAATTGGGATTTATGCTTTAAATTGGGATTTATGTTTTCTCTTCCTCTCCAAATCCCAAAGTGCAGCTAGGCATGAGGAAATGTGAAAACGATCCAACTTAGTCTGGCTCTAAAAATATTTAATGATTTTAGACACTACTGAAAGATGTGAAAGGCAATGTATTCTGTACCTTAAAATATCTGGGAGACTTTCTGACTAATGTGTGTAGTGGTAGTACCACCTCTAATATTTGTTTCTGGAAAAAAAGTAGAACCTGATTGAAATAAAAAAGACAAAAACCAGCCAAATCTTTGAGCAGAAGTAACCCTGTTATTTGAGACCAAGCAGACATGGGGAAGACTAAACTAAATACTTTCTCTGATCTTTGGCAAGTGTATAAGTTACGATCAGACATGTTTTATAAGAGTGCCCTATACAGTGGCTAACGTGACCAGTGTGTACATTATATTCTCTATTGAAAAACTGTTTCTGTGTATATAAAACAAATAATATCCACTGGAGCAGGATATGGAACTTAAGTCTTATGCGATGGTTTTGAGACATTTTAACCCTCAACAACAAATGTCTAATGACTGAATGCAAAATATAACAGCTTCACCTCAAAATGCCTTATATTAGCAGTTTTTAAAATATATTCAGCAGCTGAAATCCCAGTTTTCAATCAGAAAACCTGAGACTAACTGTCAAGGATATAAAGACAAGGGAGAGTTTATCCCTGTCCCTTTATGAAGGCAGATACTTAACACACATTAAAACTGTATAATATAATAATATATATATATGATACCATATATGTATGGTATCAGATTATATTGGTAAATCTAGTTTGAATATTATAATATTTGTATTTTTCAGCCTCAACTTATGGGTTGGTTTGTTGTGGGGTTTTTTGTTGTTTTTGTGTTCGTTTTTTTTTTTTATTCTATCCTTAGCTAATGCTATTTGTTGCAAATAATTCACATCTTTGTGCAATTACAGTGGCATTCTTCAGTAAAACACTCTGAAAAGAAAATAGCTAGTCCTAATTACATGCTTAAATAAACATGTGCTTCGGTGCTTTGCTAAAACTTGCGCCCCAGGCCCTGGTTTTATCATTTGCATACGTTGATTCAAAAGATTGGAGAATTTTTACCAGCAAAATCTGCCAGTTTCCTTGTGGAGTCACACTTGGAACTGTACGAAGATTTGGGTTCATTCTTCACACTGAACATGCCATTTGCAAAGACAAGATCTCATGGCTAAGAGGAGTAACCTAGAAAGGAAAAATAGATTTAGCTGCTTATATCTAACAGCATAAACCTATGGAAACAAGCTGCCTCACCACGGTTAAGAGACTCCAGTCCAGTGAACAGAATTAATTAAGTTCATTTCCACGCAGGACTGCCCTTGGTCCACAGAGAGTCAAAGGGCAGTTGAAGAGTATAATTACTTGTGTTAAAGAGAAAATGGCAATGGGAGTTAGCCCAGCCTCACCATGTGATTTAAAAGAACAGCATGCCTTTATTGTATTTTTAGTTTGATGTGGGTGAATTACAAAGCGGGGGGAAAAAAAGCTCTATGTGAAACTGTACTTACCAGATATAAATGGAAACACTCATTCAAATTCTTCATTCAAAGTAGTGAAGAGGGAGAAAAAGAAAAAGGAAATAAAAAAAACTAGCCATCCAGCAGTAGGAACGAAAACCATCAATTACGGTTTGCTTGAGATTGTCATGAGAATAAAAAACAATTGCCAAGTAAAGACTACTAATTTTCAACCTTATTAGAAAATATTAGATGCTGTGTCCAGTCATTCCCTTTGATCCAGTATGCACTAAGTTTTTTTCCATTTTTCACCTGCTCTGTGCTGCAATGTTCACCCAAGTGTTAAAGGTATTTTAACAGCCTAACTTTGACTACAGCCTCTGTATCCCTCCAGGCCTTTTTCAAAGCATGTGTAGCAACATGTATTTTTTGTTGCTATCTTCCAGATGATTGCCACGTTTCTGTAGCACCTATTTTTATTTTACTGACAGTGGTATTTGGAGCAATTTAGTACAATTTGGGACTATATTTTTACCTTAACCAAATGATACATAGTGAGAATCAGTTGTTCTCCTTTTCTTTTATTGGTACCAGTCAATTAAATGAGGCACATGGTAAGGAAGGACCTGCAGCTGTGGTTACTTTCACCATTTTTCTATAGTGTATCTGAATATTTTTTAATCTAATAATATCCGCTGCAATTCGAATCTCCTCAAAGGATATTTTCCAGCTTCAAAATACATGCAAAGATGCTGAAGGAATCATGTACTGTTCTAGTCGTGGTCATTTGTTCCATTGTCTCTTCCTCTGCTAACATCAGCAAGTCCTTCCCAAGAAACAGACATTTCAAAATGGTTATCTGGATCTCTTTTAGCTTGTTACTGTTGTTTCTTTTGTTTATCACTTCAAAAGACGTATTCTTTCCATAAAATAGAATTGAAAAAACCCCACCCTGAAATACAAGCTCTGTCAATGTATGGTATCTTGTGGTCCTACTGTTGTGGTAGAGGGACAGCTACTATGGGTAAGGATCAGTGTCCTGTTGATGTCGTGTAAATACAATGTTGTGAAAGGACTGAAATTCACCTCTTTGGTTCAAGGTCAGGCAGTTAGAAGCTGAAGAAGTGATGTCTCCAACCTACTATGTTACCACTCCAATGCAGATATCTGAGGCATATTCAGATATTCAGATATTAGAGCTGTGTCCTAACTCAAAATTCAAATTCGGGACCCTTTCTTTCAGAATAAGTCTTACCTAAATTAGCTCCTCTATTAATTTTACAAAAGACTGTGTAATTATATCAAGAACTCCCTAAAGTGCCTCTACTCTTTCATGATATATACTTCTGTTAGATGTTGCTCAGTGAAAATATGTTGGCAAAGCTGATTGATAGTATAAAATGAGAAATGGGATAAAAGACCAAGTCTGCATCAAGATTATATGTAAAACTGAATTCCAATCTATTGAGCTACAGATGTTAAAAGAAAAAAATAGCACATTGACTGACCAGAAAAAAAAAAAAAAAAAAAAAAAAGACCATCAAGATGTAATTGCAGGAATAAGCGAAAGAAAACCCAAAACAGTATTACTTTGAGTAGAAGTCACTGTGCTAACTGACTTGCACTGAACTTCTTGTGCTATTTCTGTTGTAAATGGTTCAACACAAAAGCTAAAACAGTGTGGAAGCAATGTTAATTGCTGAATCAGCTCTGCAGTAAAAAATCAGAGAGCTCAGAGCATCCTTCAAAAAACTCCCAGTGAGTTTAAAAATATTTAAAGGAGGAGATAGAGAAATAAATGAAACATGAAACTTGCACTTCAAAATGCACAGATGCATAAGAAAAAGGGTAGCAACAACGTAATTATATGTAATTATGTGACAATATTCATAGACTAGAGCAGTATAAAAGAAAATTGATGAGACAATTCACAAACATAAACCACAGCTATTCTGTTTATTTGGATCAGGTCCTCTTTGTAGAGAGGAAGGAAGGAAAGAATTTGAAAGGATTTTCATGATTGGAAAAAGACAGGGTTGTTTGTCCAATTGCTTATATAGTATTATATAAAGGCTAAAGTGCTCGTGTGATTTAGCGTATTTAGATAGCAGATGCTAAGAAACATGATTAGGTGAACACAGATCTGCCATGGGTAGGAAAGACTTAGAGACTTCAGTGACAGTGTTGTAGTTTAATAGGCTTGAGCGTTTGATCTCATTTCATCTGGAGTGGCAATGAGCAGTTCAACAATATTGTAAATAAGCCGAGAGGAAAACTTCCTGTACTTCAGCTCAGTTTATAGTTTCCTGCAGTGAACCTGGGTATGTTTATTATGAGAGCAGTGAAGAGGAATCTACTGTGTACTCCTGAATTTGTCTTACCTCCCAGATTTGCATTTGGGAACACAGTTAACATTGGTGCCTGATAACGACAACAGAGAAAGCTCTGGAGGAATCTCCAGACAACTAAGATATATTTTATGGGCAGACAATCCTCTACAGGGACCTGTCTCTCTTCACTGTCTATCCAGGGAAGCCAGGGACAGCTAGATGTCTGACTTTGATGGCTCAAGACAGATGATGTGAATCTCACTCATACTGGGTAAATGTAGTATAACGTAGAGCTTTCTATAGTGAAGGAAAGCAACAAATTAATGAAAAAACCTATCCATTTAGAAATGTTAGGTAATGCATATCGGGTATTTTCCTTGTGTGATATTATATATACAGTGCAACCATTGTATTTCAGGTCCTCAGTTTAGGACATGTTCTGGTGGCACCTGCCAATGTGAAAGGTCCTGTGGTTCTGACTTGCAGCTGGGAACATCTACTATCCAATTCTTTGTTGGGAGAAGTTGGGCTGATCCCTAGCCAACCTCAAGACTGGATATTCCTGTCTCTTAGCAGGAACCGGCTTTCAGCATGGTTATGTGAACTATGTTCTTCTAACATGTCTTCACTGCCCTCACCTGTGAAAGGGAGTTCCCGGTACCAGGATGACCTTCTGAGGAGGTCAGGACTTAGGGAGTTATTTTCCCTGGGCCCTGTGTATAGATCATGGAAAAAACCTTCAGAAAGATGCAGGATGTAAAGGCTTAAGTTTCCTACTAGAGGCTACAGAGAAATGATGGCAAGACTGGCTTGCTAATTTGGTTTGCCTCTTCAGGAAGCAGAGACAACGTAGCTATATTCCAACCTGGTAACTAAACTATGTGAATGTTCCCATAGAACCATCTTTATTTATTTGATATTTTGAGGTCTGTAGAAATGTCAGCAGGTTGTTTATGATTAAACATTAGCAATATAACTAACTTGAATTTAGTAAATTGCAAAGTCAAATAAAGAACTGGAATTAATTTCCAGTAGTTAGCAACATTATGCATTTCAGTGCACTCAGGTGAGTCCACCGTTCCCATCTCAGTACAATATATTACTGGGTAAATATTGAGAGCGTAACTCCAGTAGAGAGAATATCAACCTATACAGATGTGTACCAAAAGTGGCTGAAATTCATCTTGCAGTTTAGTTTCATCTGAAGGCAATTTAGTTCCCAAGGAATCAGGTAAGGTATTTGGAATCCTTCAAAAGCACATATTAGGTTCAAATACCAAGGGTGTAGGGTAACTCTATGTTAAAAAGTATCTCCTGACTTTCAGACCTCCAGACAACCTGTCTGTGTCAGCCCCAGTTTTCTCCCTCAATGACCTACCTGTATCTGACACGACATTCATTCTGTCCCACAGAAGTAGGGTATTATTATGAATTGTTGTTCTTCAACAAGGTGCAGCACATTTAATCCATGTGACAGCTGTTTTGTAGAATGAGCAGATGTATTTATTACTCACTTGCTATAAGTTTGCAAGTTTCGTCCTGTTACCTCCACTGTGGGTTTCATGTCCTTCGTTGTTCCTTGCTGTGGCTGCTGCATGTTCTCAAAGACGTCTTTCAGTCACCATCATTATCTATGAAATTTTCTACCTGTCTTCTTTCACCTTGATGTCTGCTACTCCTGGTTATCAATGGCTGTTGCAAAGCAGAAATACGTTTTTTCAAATTTTCATAACTTTCATAAAATACAAAGATGATCAAGCAGTACATTTTAATTGTCAAAATTTCTTTTTGTTTCCTTTTGGAATCAGGCTCTGGAAAAAAATGGAAAAATGGTATAAACATTAGGTAATAACTCTTAAGATTAGAAAAGAAATACAGATGTAGCATTTGAGATTTCCTATATTACGAATTATTTACTTTTTTAGGGTTGGAGTCCTGGAGAGAAACAGATACACAAAGAAAAGGCTTATGTTCATCTTTTCAGTTTGTTTATCTGGCTATATCAAGATGAGCTTTGCTGTAGATTTCTAGTTTCTCCTTTGACAGTGGTAGTATCACCTACTTCCATCTGAGAGTTTCTTCAGGATCAAGTTGGTAGTGGGAAATAGCACAATATTTCTGTATTATCGCTATCTGAACAAGATGTCTTTTCAACCTATTTCCTAATCTTAAAGATACCAGGAACCTCAGATCCATTTTACATCTCAACCCCCCTAAACTCTTACGTCAAGTATATGAAGTTCAGAATTGAAACTTCACAGTTAGCGATAAAAGACATTTTGCCTAGAAGGTATGTCAGCTCAGTGCAAGTTTTCACATACCTGATTTGTCTTTGTCTCAGAAAATGTTTCAGATTCATCCTCCTGGAGGCTGATGAGCTATTCACTGTTACTTCCATCAGGATTTCAGACTATAACCTGAAATGTCTTTAAAAAAAAAAAATCCCTGGTGATTACAACTCATTTTTTGAAATTGGGTCATTCTGTCTTCCCATGCCTTGAGATAACCAATTAAAGAGAGGAAAGCTAAAGAACCAGAAGAAATCCCAAAAACTCTGAGATCACCAGCCTGTCATCAGTCTTCAACAGCATAAATTTAATTTTTCATGGTGAAAACTTACTATCTTGGGACCATTCATAATAGTCTTGACACAGTTTTTAAAATCAACAGCTCTAGCTGCTCACTGTATATTTAACAATATGGTGATTGTCAGCAGAAGACCATAGGACAGCTGTAACAAGAGACTTTACAACACAAAAAGATGCACCTTTTTATAACAAAAATTTTAGTGACATGGAGCTGAATTTCATAATTTAGTCTTGGATTTCTTAAAGAATTATAATAATGATGGAAATATGTCTGAATCTGATGAAACCATTTTCTAGGAAGGATGCTCTTTTATAGATTGGAAAATATTTTTCAGAACTTCATTTTGTAAAAAATAATAAATATTATTTTGCACACCATGTAACAATGTACTATTTTAACCATTCCCTCCTCAACATAATAATTTAGTATTTCAAAAGGATTGCATCCTATCTTAGATTTAAGAATATGTTGGTTTTGTTGCTTACAATATGGTAATATAAAAGGGCAGATGTGAACTGTAATGTTTTGCTTTCATGAAATGGAAAGTTTGTATGAATAACTGCAGTGTTCACCCAAGAGCAGTAAAAGAATTTGTTTGAAAGGTGTTACATATTAATTATCTTGAAAATCCTGTATATTAATTTCCAGTAGATCTTGGAACACCAAGAGAACCCCAGAAGGCAAAGAGAAGTATGAAAGCATACGATGGAATGAAGAGGAACATTTGGATAACCATGGAGCAGTTGGTCTGATGACAGTTGTGGGCAAAATCATGGCCAAGGGAGTTCATGTTTTTGAAGTACTAAGGGATAGATATATAACTAATGTTAGTCGACATGATCTCTGGTACTCATATTTGGAAGCTATAATGGGGATGGATGCATGTGTTGTAGAAGGGTATTAGGAGGAAACACTAATGTTGGAAGTGATGTACATGCAAATATTATGTATACCTGGGTTGCCAAACCGGCCTTTAGTGGGCAAGCAATTTGCAAGTGCAATTAACTTCAGGCTCAATTTAGCTAATTTAAACATCTAAGTAGCAATTTTGTATCTGTGTCAGGTCCCTTGACATCTAAATAACTTAAATTGGGGTGCAAACAATTGTAGAAGAAAAAGAATTGGGCCTGTGACTTACAAGGAATTAAAGCTGTAACAAAATCGAATACCCTCAACCAGACTGTAATATATATGTCTCTTATATTTAGCTAATGATAGCAAAACTTTCCTCACAATGTTTTGCTGTATCCATATACCTTTTCCTATTTGTTGGACTGCTGATCTGAACGTAATTCTCCTGCTCCCTCTGAAGAGTGAGCTGGCTTTCAAACATGCACCATCAACAAAACACAAGCGCTTTCACCGGTATCACTTTGTCAACATTTGAGGCTATTTAACCGGAATGCAGGTATCATTGGCCTGGCATAGATAATACTAACCACTATCAGTGGTTTAATTACTTATTCTAAATTATTTTTAACTAATTGCAAGGTGAAAAGAGAGATGGAGCATCTCTCTTAAAAGGAAAGGCTGAGGGACTTAGGTCTTTTTAGTCTGGAGAAGAGAAGACTGAGGAGGGATCTGATCAAAGCCTATAAATACTTCAAGGGCGGGTGTCAGGAGGATGGGGCCAGTCTTTTTTCAGTGGTGCCCAGTGACAGGACAAGAGGGAATGGGCACAAATTTGAACATAGGAAGTTGCATCTCAACATGAGGAGGAACCTCTTTCCTGTGAGGGTGGCAGAGCCCTGGGAGAGGCTGCCCAGAGAGGTGGTGGAGTCTCCTTCTCTGGAGACATTCAAAACTTGCCTGGGCATGTTCCTGTGGGACCTGCTCTGGGTGGACCTGCTTTGGCAGGGGGTTGGACTAGATGATCTCCAGAGGTCCCTTCGAACCCCATATCGTTCTGTGATTCAGTGATTCTGTGAAATGCAGGAAAAAGAAAACGGAGACAAAAGTCAACTCTCTCTCAGTTTTTGCCACTAGCACATGACCTCGTATTCTGTTTGCACAATATTCTTAGGATTGTGTTTGTTGGTTACTTTACAGAGGGTCCATGTGACAGAAGAATGTAATGTAGGAAAATAAGGACTTTTTTCAGTAGTTTTTGTTAAATTGCTTTTGGCAGTTTTGGGGATTTGGGGGTTTTTTTGAATGGTATTTAACAGGCATTTGGCAATCAATGACCAGGCAATGCAAAAAAATCCTCTCTTTAGTTCTGGTAACTTGCTTCTGTGCAAATCATTAACAAAATTATTTCTTTTGGAACTTTTTGCAGGCTAAGTTCACACAGGTTAAACCAAACCAGGATAAAAGTGATCTGATTTGTTAGAAACGTGTAATTAACCAGCAATTAGTGATCTCTGCACTCAGGATCAATACCAGCAACTCGGCAGATAAATCACACCACCAGACGCTTACTGAATGTTACTATACCTGTGCACATTTCTGAACAGCTTTTTATGGCTGATCCTAGAAAATCCTAATTGTACTCCTCTCCCCACCCCTGAATTACATGCACCCCCACCCCAGAGGAAATGTGGGTCCCAAGCACCACCCCATCCAAGCTGGGAAGTTTTAAGTGCGTCTGTGCTGCTGGGCGCGTACCTGCACAGCTACGGGGGGTCCCTGTGCATTGCACCCCACACCGTCATCTAACCCCCAGGCTGCCCATGGCATCCGACAGGGAGGATGCTCTGTCCAGCCTTGGCAGGGTTTTGGTACCCAAGGGCGATCTCTGGCAATGGCAAGCCCGGCATTGACCTCTGCTGTTTCCACAGTTAATCATTGCTTTGAATCTACCATTTTTTTCCTTGGGCAATTCTATGACTAAGTTGTACTTGTAGTTACACCTCACTAGAACCTCCTGGTGTGGCAAATCAGTTGAGCACTTTTGAATAAACTATAATCTCACTGACTCTGTTCATTCCTAATGCTAACTCTAATTCTCTACGTAAGGATCTCTATCTCAGAAATCTTTATTCAAACTTGTTTAAATTCAATGTTCATTAGAGTTAATAACCAAGAAAATAAGCAATAAACCTGCCCAAATGTAATAATTTTTGTGATGATTATTGTCTTTAGTTTCCTTATTTGCTGAAACTCCAGCAAACCAAGACACCTCTTGGCCAAATTGGAGTCGCTGTGATCACTATCTATCCTAGCAAATTTTATCTCAAAAAGATCATCCCTGTGACTATTCCCTGGCGTTGAAGGAGTATGTGGAAATATGTGTCACTATTCTCATGATTTGGTTATCACAGTAAGTAGCTGGGTGAGGAACCTAAAAGAAAAATGAATCAGGAATTAAACCAAAGGAAGATGTTATAGGCCTCATTTAAAAATTTAAGAGTTTGTTGTGTACCTGAACCCAGACTAATTCTAACTCTGTGCACATTCCCTTAGAATTGGTGGAGATACTAATCTTTTTTTTACTTTCTTGGAGGCAGAACTAAAGCTTTGAGGAAACAAGACTAGGTTGTGGATGGCTGGCCTCAATGATTGAAGCAAGGCTAGAGTCAAGTGTGGGGAACAGAGATAGTTACTATGATCAGGGAAAGCCAGAAACAAGAATTAGAGTTACACCTGGTGCAGAACGAAGGATTAAAAAAACTGACAGGGATGAAGGATGAACAAAACGGATGGACCGAAGAGAAGCACGGTCAGATGTTGTCCAAAACTTCAAAGGAAACTGAGTACTCTATGTTGGAAAGTATGATTCAAAAGAAAGAAGCATTTTTTTGTCAATCCTAAATAAAAACATTTAGGTTTATGATACATAAATTGAAAATAAAATTCAAAGAAACAAAAGTTTAAAAGCAAAATGGTATCCCAGAGGAATAAAATGTTTTGGGGGCACTTGATCAATAAGCAAAACAAAGGTAGTAGTAAATATATACGAATTTGGTGGAGGTAATATTCTTTTATCTAGCAAAAGCCCAAAGTTTAATATATCCACCTGAAAGTAAGGCATCTATACTCAGGGGGTTTGGTGGGTTTTTTTTTATTTTGTTTGTTTGTTTTTTGTGTGTGTGTGTTTGATTTTTTTTCCCATTATAAAGCGTTTGAACCTACACAGCCAGGGTATTGTGTGGTACTATATATTCTGAGGGAACAGAAACAGCTTCTTGCTGATGGAGTATTACCATTTCGTTTAAGTAAACACGAGAACACTGGAAGATAAGCAAGCTCAGAAAACCACTCTATTTTCCTATTTGATGAAAAAGCTTTGCTCACTACAAACATTGTTTCTCCAACTATTAATGCATCGAGTCATAAGGAAAGTGAAAGAAAGCGCACACCAGAGAACAGTTTTCTACCCAGGTGTATAGGGCACGCATGTGAGACAAGCTTTCCAGTGAATATTTAATTATTTATGCAAAGTGAATGTCCTAGGATGTGATAATTAGTGTTGTGCAGTGTGGAAAGGGTCACCCTCCCTCAGGTGAAGGCTTGACCCTGTCTGCTGCCTCCTGCAAGGCACAGAAACCACATCGTCACTACACGGAAGGCAAAGACTCTTCCTCCCGCAGTCTGAAGGGAGGGCCTACCCTTGAAAAGCTGCTTGAGATTGTCTGGTGTGTTCAGCCAAAATTCACAAATCATTTTGCAGTTATGGAAACAGTGTCTTTAATGTGAAAAAAATGTCTGGCTTGAATCACTGTATCTGTTTTGGAGCAGACAATGCTATGCATGACTGAAAAATTGCATCTAGAAGGAGGATTCTCTCTGTAACTTTATCAATACGAAATTTTCTTAGTTAAGAAGATATTGCTTTACATATTATCAATGAAATATATCAACTGTTCCTTGTTAAAGCATAAGGTATATTACAAAGCAGTTCTATAGAAAAGTTTCAGAACTTTGCTAATTAGAACATTGACAGCTCTAACACCATAGAAAGTTATATCTTTGGAAACACCAGACAGAAAAATTATGGTGGGTTTTTTGTTTTTTTTTTTTTTTTTTCAAATTAGCACTTAACAAAAGAAAACATCACAATATCTTAAAAATCTTATCAGATGCTGACAATGCACAATGTGCGTTCAGTCAACAATCTTGTAGGTTATTAAAGTAGGAACACAAAATGTTAGTAAATAAATAGATTGAATCGATCATATTTATGACATTGTTCTCACAAATGGAAAGAACATGTTTTTACATTATAAAAGCACGTGCTTGAGAAAGTCTCTCTATAAGTAATCAACCTTGGGCTTCAGTTTTTTCCTCTGCAGTTGGCCAAAAACAGTGCAGTTTGTGGTTATATCAGGTATATGGTCTTAATCTGTCAAAGGGCGTAGTTTAAAAGAAAGGGGTATAGAGCGGGCTAACAAGGATGAGACATAGAAGGAAACTGCATTGGGAAGTTGATTGTTTGCCTGATTGTGAGTGGTGACTGACAAGTTTAGCACATGGGTCATGCCAGCATGTGACCTAGAAAAAGGCTGCAAGCCAGAAAGATTGTTCTTTGGTGCTTGCTTGTTGCTAAATTGGCCATTAACAAGGATGACAGGAGTGGCAAATAGTGAACTTCATTTAGAACAGCTATTTATTTGATTCTTTGGAAACAAACCCATTGCTTTTTAAAAATGTAACTTAATTTTAAGTGAAAAATCTCCTCTGAAATTGAAAAACCAAGATTTCTGGGATGGAACACATCATGCAAAGATACTGAACTCTTTTTTTTTAATTATTATTATTATTTTTAGTGATGATCTTGTCTAGACTTGACTTTTCTTTTCTTTTCTTTTCTTTTCTTTTCTTTTCTTTTCTTTTCTTTTCTTTTCTTTTCTTTTCTTTTCTTTCTTTCCTTTCCTTTCCTTTCCTTTCCTTTCCTTTCCTTTCCTTTCCTTTCCTTTCCTTTCCTTTCCTTTCCTTTCCTTTCCTTTCCTTTCCTTTCCTTTCCTTTCCTTTCCTTTCCTTTCCTTTCCTTTCCTTTCCTTTCCTTTCCTTTCCTTTCCTTTCCTTTCCTTTCCTTTCCTTTTTCCTCTCCTCTCCTCTCCTCTCCTCTCCTCTCCTCTCCTCTCCTCTCCTCTCCTCTCCTCTCCTCTCCTCTCCTCTCCTCTCCTCTCTTCTCTTCCTTTTGTCAAAAATCCACGTGAAACTTTCCCTACGGTGGCTGCAGTAGCAAAGGGAAGGACGGGGCTTCCTGCAACTGTTGCTGGAGAAGGATGGAGTTAGAGGCAAGGGATGCCTACTGCAGGAAACTCTGCAGGAATGACTGAAAGTGGAATTGTGGAGGTAAGATCTTGAACATGTGGAGGAAGAAGAACAGGCCAAGTTTTAAAGAAAATATTCTGGGTAGATAGAACAAGGAAGTCAGAAAAGTGAAGAGATATTCAACAGTGATGAACAGAGACAGAGATGAAATCTATATCAACTTCTTTCTTCTCCATCAATGATATTTGGGCCAGCTGTTCACAGGACACCTTTTTTATATTTGCTTTTAACATGGATCAAACTGGGGCTGTCTATAGGCCCAATGACAAAGGAGCAACTCCTTTAATTGATTTCAGTGATGTTAAGTATGATTGCATCTAATTTAATATAGGATGTAAAATGCAGAAAAATCACAAAAAGTATTCCAATCTTATGTGAACTTCAGAGAGGAAAGAATGTTTTATTGTCTTGCTTTATCTCAGTCTTTTACAGAAATAATGACACTGATTCAATCCCAAAGTCTCTCAAAAATTTGAGAATATTGTAAGGGTTTTGTTCATAGGCATCTTTACAAAGAAAGATTTTTAAAAAATATTTAATTAAAGATGTATATGATATTTTTAGATTTATATTTTAGATTTTTAGATATTATAGGTATAATAGAAGACTCATTGTCCATTGACTGCAACCCCAGTAACCGCTGCTTAAAAAATTTTGGAACAGCCCCAATACGTGTGCAGTAGCTGAAATTTGCACATGCAAATAAGCTTCATTCTAAATTCTTTAATTAGTTGTTGACTCAGAAGCTGCTGACTGAGATATTCCCTGATTCTGTCTACACTGACATTTACTGACTCATTGCACTTTAAGGAAGACACTGAGACAAAAGGACAAAGAAGTTTCTTAAGACCTAAATGGAAAACAACCATGGTTTTTAGGACAGCTTTAAGACATTAACTCATACTTTGTTTATGACAACATCAAATGCAGTTTAAAGCCTTTAAAACAAGCAATCAAAATAGGGTTATCACCTGAATTTGTAATTATTTCTGTTCTCCATTTATCTGTTTGGTTTGCAAACATTTTGAGGCCATTAGGTTGACATCTCCAAAAGCTGCTGTAATGCACCAAGAACATAAAACAGTGGTTTCAAAAAGCTGTTTTAAAATAATAATACCATGATTTATAAGAGCTAGAGAAAATACCCACATCATCACAGAAGATGGCTGAGCTTAGTGGCTTAAAGGGCAGCATGGAAGTTTAAACCTTTGACAAAAAAAGAGTTTTACTGTCGGACCAGGAAAATGCAAGGCAGAGAGGCCTCTGTATGGACACTGCCCCTGTAAACTGTGGCTTTAAAAGAAAATTATATTGGGTTAGAGTCTAATCTTTGATCCGAGTTTTGAGTCCAAATGCTGTTCTGAGGTGAGTCACTGTGTAGTAAACCATAAAGAAACAGCGATAAGCATCTGCTGGTGCAATATGAGCAGATGAACCGTAAGAAGCTGTTTCCCTGCGTGTGTGTCTCATGGAATGTGCGGCTGGACTTTGTTGTGTGTCTTTCAACTTATCACTAGATTTTCTTTTATTACATTTTAGTTACTTTTGAGCCGTAACTTTTGGAAGGCAGCTGAGATCTGTTGATTGATCTATGACTTACAGGTTTCTCATCTGAGAATTGCTAAAAGGAGGTAGACTCCATTTGCCTTTGGTACACCTCAGCAAATCCCCATGATGCCCGTTTATCACTGAATAGGGGCTCACCAAACTGCTGAACCTGTAGGAAGAAGCTTCAGTAGTTAGTTGGCTTTGTCAGGACCTGCCAGCTAATCTTTTCAACTGAATACCAGCGTCTTAAAGCGAAATGAAAATCCACTGTTTATTTCTTGCTTTTTTCTCTTGAGATTATTTTAAAGATAGTAGAAGGTTACCCTATGTCCTGGTACTATTTTTGAAGTCCGTATATTACAGAATTTGAGTGCTTGCCTGTATAAAACCTATTGAATTTATTTCCAAAATAGAAACAGCTTCTCAAATATCTCTACCAGCCCTAGCAAAAAATAGCCTTGCTGTCTAAAAGATCACACATGCATATAGCTTTCATGTTTTCAAACACTGTAATATTCCTGTGTAACGTAGATGGTGTTTTTCTCAGCTCCATTTTTTCGGCTCTCCTTTATGGCTGCTTTTCTTTGCTGAGCAATGGCAAAGAGTCAGCAGTGCCGCACACCCTTCAGTTGAAACAACCTTGCTGGTGTTTCATTTTCTCCCCAATAATAGACAAATCTGGTATTGTCTAGTAACCTCTTCCTTTCACTCTTCTGATTAGCTCTACACATAAAAATTGAGATCTCTCTTAACCTCTCATGTATGTACTATGGCAGTGCTTAAGGTGCTCTGAGAAAGCAAGGGAGCTGGAGTGTTGCTGTGAAATGACATCCAGATGCTGTCTCCTTATCTCTCCTCTCCACCACAAACTCTTTCAGCATCTGTGAAATCTGTACTGCTGGAAAATAAACAGAACTGCATTGGCCACATCTGGAGTACTATGTTCAGTTCTGGGCTCCCTGGTTCAAGAAGGACAGGGAACTGCTGGAGAGGGTACAGCAGAGGGCTACAAAGATGATGAGGGGACTGGAACATCTCTCTTATGAGGAAAGGCTGAGGGACTTGGGTCTTTTTAGTCTGGAGAAGAAAAGACTGAGGGGGGATCTGATCAAAGCCTATAAATACTTCAAGGGCGGGTGTCAGGAGGATGGGGCCAGTCTTTTTTCAGTGGTGCCCAGGGACAGGAGAAGAGGGAATGGGCACAAATTTGAACATAGGAAGTTGCATCTCAACATGAGGAGGAGCATCTTTCCTGTGAGGGTGGCAGAGCCCTGGAAGAGGCTGCCCAGAGAGGTGGTGGAGTCTCCGTCTCTTGAGACATTCAAAACTTGCCTGGGCATGTTCCTGTGGGACCTGCTCTGGGTGGACCTGCTTTGGCAGGGGGTTTGGACTAGATGATCTCCAGAGGTCCCTTCGAACACCAAATTATTCTGTGATTCTGTGATTCTGTGGCCCAGCAGGCCTGAGGCTTTGTTTATGGTGAAGAACCATGTCTTGGGGGGGTCCTGGAACACAAGTTTTCCCACCAAGAAAGACAGAAACCCTTTGGAAGATATTTTGTCCTGTGGCTTTGTTTAGATATAGTGCTCAATAGCATAACATAGAATTTTTCCCCTCATTGGCAGCAATGCAGGTGGGTCAGGCACTACACAAATGTTTTGTTATTTTGGTTGAGCCCTTGGAAATGTTGACACAGAAATTCCTCCTGGAATGAAGAGCAAGGGAACAGGCATTAATCAGACTGTAAGTCATCGGTAGTCTTCTTGATAACTCATTGAAATAACTACTCAGTGAGTGATCATGATGCTATAAAGCACGTAAAAGGAATCAGATCTTTCCTCACTGTGTACACAGTTGAAGGCCTCAAGACAACAAACGTGTATGTGTTCAGCTGCAGAATCATTAGCTTTCTGCTGACCTCTGAATTATTCCTGTCTTTCTTCCCATGAAAATCAATACAGCATTTCTTATGCAGAAATATAATTCATTTACACACAGTGGTTTGTCACTCTCTGTTCCCATGTGGATCTTTTGATGATTTGAACCCTTGAATGCTAAGGAACTACCAGAAAGTCAAAAAAAAAAAAAAAAAAGAGAGAGAGAGAAAAAAAAATTGCTTTAAATGGCTGCAGGGCTCTTTGTATAGGTTTGAAGCCTAATTTAAGAAGAGACTAATTTTAAGTCTCAAAGTCATAAAGGAGGGAAACCAGAGACAAAGAGATTAATGCATCAGCAATAAGAAAATCTTTGAATTAACTAGTTGCCTATATAACCTGCTTGCTTCATATACGTTTATAAGCTTCTAAATATATTATGTAAATCTAAATACATACTTGGAACACTTGTCCAGTGTTTTCCTTAATCAAACCTTAACTATTATCAATAATCTCTAGGGAAAATGAATATAAATTAGGGATAGAAATTACATTTTATAAAGAAAAAATTAAATAAACTGCAATGATTCAGTGTTTTCATTTCTCTACTTCTCTACCTGATTTAATTCCTCCTGGGCTTCTTAAGAAATTGTCGCTCTCTCTAGGTCAAGTTTTTGCTATGGCTCCCATTACCAGCTTTGTCAAAGTAGAGATTTCAGGATTTGATTGTCTGAGAACATAGTGACTTCTCAGATAGAAATAATTCCTTCCCTTCCCTTCCCTTCCCTTCCCTTCCCTTCCCTTCCCTTCCCTTCCCTTCCCTTCCCTTCCCTTCCCTTCCCTTCCCTTCCCTTCCCTTCCCTTCCCTTCCCTTCCCTTCCCTTCCCTTCCCTTCCCTTCCCTTCCCTTCCCTTCCCTTCCCTTCCCTTCCCTTCCCTTCCCTTCCCTTCCCTTCCCTTCCCTTCCCTTCCCTTCCCTTCCCTTCCCTTCCCTTCCCTTTTCTTTTTCTTCCCATTATTATATTATTATAAAAATTTCATCCTCTCAAGGCACAATTAATCTTTTCCTTTTTGGTCATTTACACTGATGCAACATCTGAAACACTATTATTTTGATTTGGTCACAGTTCATATCTGTGAGACTCAGGTGTGATCAGCTGCAGCACTGTGAGACAATGATGAATGGGGCCTTTAAAGCTTAGCTTTACATTTCAGGAATCAGCAAAAGACACTAAAGGCACAGCACTTGTCTCTCAGAAAGAAAAAAACACTAAATCCACGTACGGAGACTTGGTTCAGCAAACATGAGAAGAGAATTCTAGAGAATACAAAGCAGCTCATAGTTTAGCCATAAGTCAATAGGGCGAATTTGAGATCCAGGATGGGGGAACATATGGTTTGTGCTGTAAAACATATCCCAGGTGCCCCAGTAATCTCATTTTATTATTTACACTCTTGTTCAAGGGCTTGATTTCCTCTTCAGTGAAGAACAATTTTCTCTAAAGGTTTACAAATAAATAGGTTCTTAACGGACAAATCACTGGAAGTTACTTACAACCTAGCACCTCAGTCACACTTATGCATTCATCTTCTGGGTGGGCTTATGTCCAGAGGTTCCCATCCTTAACCTCTGGTCCAATTCTTCTTGATCCACTTCCTACTTATATATATTTTTTTTAGAAAAGTAGATTATGCAGAAAATTTGAATTCTCCTTCCTCCAACTCAATATCAAAGACTACAGACGGATGTTTAATATGAAAAGATTATGGTTTAAGTATACAAATTGCAATGGAAAAACTGTGTTGTGTTGTAATCCAAAATTTCAATCAAAAATCATTCTTTGTACAATATTGTTAAGGTTGGTATTAAAAAAGGATTTGCTAAATACTGAATAGAGAATCAATCAAACATTTTATTGCAAAATCATGTCTTAAGTAGAGCTTCTTCTAAAACACTAGATATTTTATTTTGTATAGTTTTTGTTTTCTGCTTCCTCTTATGTGCTACAGACATCATTTAAATATCGTTGTGCTAAACAGACAAAAAGACCTTAAATTTGAAGCTTCATCTGGAAGTTAAATTGTATTTGTAAATGCTTCACTGAACAAATTTTTTCAAATATAATTCAAGTATAGTAATCACATTTAAAATATAATTTTTCATAGTTATGTCCCATCTGCTCAATACTGATAAGGAGTTCAAAAACCAAGCTATAAAAATCAATGTCACTAAATGTTTATTAATTATATAGAGCCTTGCTTAGCTTACTGAACACATTTAATAACATGAATGTATATTCTTAGGTATAGATGCAAATTTTAGAAGATACATTTTAAGTGTAGTTAGACTGCACAAAGTTTATAAGCATCATACTTATTATTTCTTTTAATCTGATTCTACACTGAGACGATCGTTTCACTGCAGGTAAAGCACATAATTTTTGCCTGGAAAAAAAAAAAAAAAGTCATTGCATATTAAAAGTCAGTGGAGCATAGTGGGTAAAGCTACATGAAACCTGCCTTCCATAATTTTCAAAAAATTATCAGCAAATTTAAGACGTGTCTGATATTCTCAGACATTATTTTTAACTCCAGTAGCATCATGAACTGATTTAACCAGCCACTGGTGCATGAGGCATTCAGGTCAATTAGATTGGCACAAGAATGTTTCATGGTTTTTCTCAGATCCGGCCTCACAAAAGACACTGGAAAGACATAACCTGCATTAATGATCATTTTTTTGACATGGATACACATGGCTGCAGGAAAAGTCATCAACAAAAACAAAGCTTAAAATATTAAAACAGCAAGCTGCAGACTTGTGAAATCAGCAGAGTAGGAATGACTTAATTAGAGGCTTTATGAGCACCTTATTGGGAGGTGTGTGTATAGTTTTTATTACTGTAAATCTTGTTCTGGCAGAAGCAGGCACACTTGAGAATAAAAGCAGTCAGTACCGCAGACAATTCAAAATGATAGACCGTAAATTAATTTCTACCTTCAGCAGCACAGCCGGAACTCGATCCTGCCACCACAGACTCACCATAAATTTTTTGAAATGTCTGTACCACAGAGTCGTTCTGTGAGAGGTACACTCCTTCTTCTGCCTTCTTCCTTTTTACCTTCCCATTTCCAGTAGGATCTGAGCAAATGTGTGGGAGATGTTTTTTTGGCACGTGGAGGTTGAAAGCATGCAGATGCTTTTGCCTGCAATGCTGAGGAACCTTATCCTCAGGACTGTCTTCAAACATGGTGGCCATAGGCCGTGTATCCTACTGATCTCTGCAGCCTGAGACCAAGCAAAATTTCCTCAGCACAACTATGAATAGAAAGGTTTCACTTTGTTCAAAACTATTCTTTTTTTTTTTTTTATCTGAACCTTTGAAAAGAGAAATTGAAAAAAAACCTGTCCAAAATAGCCAGATTGATTCCTCCTTACAATGGATTCTGTTCATATTGATTTAGAAAAAAACCCTGAATTTCTTTTAAGTTATGCCATTTTTTATTCAAAAACATACTTTTTAATATTACTTATTTTTTTATGGAACATTTTCTATTACATTGCTATTTTTATGGATTAAAGTCTTCTGCCACTCATATAGGAATGAAAACCATTAGCCCTGTTTTAGAGCAACATCCTGTAACTGCTGTATTCCACTACCTACACTGCAGTAATACAGATTAGCTCTGTTTAATCAATGACAAAAAAAGCCTTTATGGAAGAAAGAAATTTGAAAAAAATCAAAATAAGGTAGGCTTAGAAGCCACATAAGTCATTTATATTGTGCATCTATGAACCATCAGTGATCTACTGAGATTTGCTGACTGTCGGTAAGAGGAAGAAACTACATATCAGCCCTTATTTAAAGCTGTAAAGCTACATGACACTGGGATAATAGAGCCTGGCCAGCTGAATATATGGTTTTCCATTTAAGCATTTATGGGAAGTACCGTAATATAGCCAAACTTCCTTTATATGCAAATGAACCATGTCTTTTCTGTTGTATTTGTGTAAATATAAAAACCCATCTTGTTTTAAAAATGTCAGTATAACCTTTGATAAAGGATTCATCTGGCTTAGTTAAGATTGTGCAATTTACCTCTAGCCTAAATTCCAAGCAAGTTCCAAATTCCAGTCTTTGAATCTTAAAGCTTTTTCTTACAGGCTCACGTATTCCCCGAATTCAAATATTTTGGTTCTTTTATGGATGTTTGTGAAAATGACCATGCAATCGTGATAGGTCGGTAGTGATTCTCCAAAGCTCTGTGAAGGGAAAATAGAGTGCAGGTTACATAGCAAAAGAGAAGAATTGAAGATTTCCCATATATAATTTTTGCTGTGTAAGCTTGTACTATATTTGTCCTTAAGTGCCAATTCTGATTACTTGTGGTCTTGAAAAAAATTTTGTGGCTACTACTTCCTGTTCTGCAGCAAAAAAAAAAAAGGGATTAGACTCCTTGCTCTCTCACCAAAGCAAAACCAGTGCTGCTTTAGCCATAATGGATTCAAACTGCACAGTTTAGAATAACAAACACATAAGAGACACAAAGAAATGACACGTCTCATCGTTATCCCTAGAGACAAAATTTTAAGATGCTGGTGTTTGGTGATCCACAGGCAAATTATACTTTAACCTCAATAGCAGGGAAACTGAAAATAAATGCAGAACATCAGACCTGGTGCCTCGGCAGATAGATTTTTGAGTATTTTATATTCTATTCTTAACAAAGCTGCCAATGCATTGATACATTAACCTCTGAAGAAGTCATATTGCTATTGTTATTTCCTCAGATTCAAATCCTAGATGATAGAAAGTCAAGAATTTGGAACACTTAAGACCTTTTATTGAGTAGATGGTAAGCAGAGCAGACTGTGATTCCCCTGCTAGTTGGAGAGCAGACTATTAGAGCCACAAATGAAAGCTCCCGACATAGAGGTATTTGGGTTCCAGCGTAAAGTGTTCTTTATAAGAGCCAATTTGACCCTCATCACTTAAAAAGAACTTCTGTAATTAATATTTCACTTTCTAGTCTCAAATCTAACTTATTAATTGTTCATTGGAAGACAAATAGAAAATGGATACTGGGCTTAGTCTGTTAAATCAGATTTAGCGTGTTGACAATTTCAGATAAATGCTTAATTAAGACTTAGGATCATAAAATAGTGCAGGTCCCCCTAAGCCATCTCTTCTCCAGGCTGAACAAGCCCAGCTCCCTCAGCCTGTCCTCACAGGGCAAGGGCTCCATCCAGCTCCTCACCATCTTGGTGGCCCTCCCCTGAACTTCCTCCAGTTTAGGCTTTACAGAATCAGCCTAGATTCACAGCAAGATTTTCTCTTGAAAGGGAAACTGATATATGATCTGGTGTGATTTAAGTTCATGTTCCTGAGAACTCTGTCTTGCTCCTTGATCCCTGTCCTTCCTCTCTATTTCATTACTTCATAATGAAATGATGCTTAAAAAATAATAAAATAAAATATCTTAAAGTTTAAAAATTATAGTTTCATGATTTTTTTTGGTAAATTTTATTGGCTTTCTGTTAATCTTGAAACTTAAAATAGATTTTGAAATTCTCAAATTTGTGTGGTTTCCAGCCACATTTACTGAACATGTTCATTCTCCTAAATTTTTTTAAGTGTCCTTCTTTTCTTGGTGGGGAAAACCTCTATTTTTAGAGAGACCTGGACGGATGCCTATGTAGAATATAGTACTTAGCACAGACCTTGAATCTTTGGGGCAGTTGCTACAATTTTGACTTGTTTCTAGCTTCTTGGCTATGAGAAAAGGATTGGAAACACACACTGTCTGGAAACAATGCACTGATGCTGTCTGAGACTTTGGAAATCACTAAGTTATTCGAATAGTAAAAATATTATATAGTCTAATTTTTACAGCTGTAACTACTTCCTATTAACGATTTTGCATTATAACGTTCTTCTACAACTGCATAAATTAATAATTAATGAATATAATAGTATGTTCCTGTTTATAAATAGTAGAATTTAAAAAATCCCACCTACATTACTTACTTTAATAATTTATTGTATGTTTCATGAAAAAAAAAAGATAAAAAATGCTTCTCATAAAAACCCTATGTATTCTTTTTCCACACTTTTGACTTGATTAGATAGAAGAATTAGATAGAAAAAAATACCATTGCAATATTTATACATATCTAGAGTTTTATGGAGAAAACGCTAAGATCCAGATTAAGGTTTTTAAAGGTCAGGGCAATATATAAACTTAGTAAACTTTTTGGGACTCACTTTTTCCTTTTCTTTAAAGAACAATTGCCTCATTTAGGAATAATTGGTATTCACAAAGGAAATGCACATGTTCTGAAACCTTGTAATTTCCAATTGCCAAGATACCTAATGAGTTGTCTTAACAAGATTACCAAACATATAAAAGGAACTAATTGCATTGCATTTAATTCTGAAATCACAACTAGATGCAAAATAGGTTTTGCAGCTGGCATTTTGCTGGCAATGCAAGAGGAAAATGAGGAGGTAGCTAGAGATCAAGGGATCATCCTGCTCAGTTTTCAGGAAGAGTCAATCCTTCCTCCCCAAATAGACACCAAAATTATATGCCATTATTGCATGAAGAGAGAAACAGTTTAACAATCTGTGACATGACAAAGGATTAGCCAAACATATCCATTCTCCAGAAACGTCTTTAATTAACTGTTTTTCATTTATTTATTCACATTGTGATCTACTATTCAAATAACAATGGACAGGTATTGTTTCAAGACATAATTTGGGGGTTATATTCTCTGCACACCTTTTTATCTGACTTAGCATACTGTTTGCACATTCGCAGATAAAAATTTTGGCTTATATTCCCCAATATTCAGTGGTTGAAACTTTTCCTTAATTACTAATATAAATAATAATTTCATTATTCCTTTTAAATATGAATACACTATTTTTCTGTTCCCCAAAACAGATAAGAAAGCTTATTATCCTTACTGATATACTCATTGCACTCTCACATGATTTCTAGAATTAGATTCCTGATGTATTTTCAGAGAACTTTATCCACTCTGACAGGACATAATAGATCAGTTTTCTTTTCTTACCTCTGCACTATAGCAATTATTATCAATCCTCCTATTTTCAATGTGTTGCATAGTTTTAATCAATAAATCAAAACACAAGAAATAGAATATTTATATTTTTTTCTTTGATTTTGGATTGGATTTGCCTGGCAAGGTTTCAGTAACAGGGGAGCTACAGGGGTAGCTTGTGTGAGAAGGTGTTAGAAGCTTCCCCCATGTTTGATAGAGCCAATGCCACTGGCTCCAGAATGGATCCATCACTGGCCAAGGCCAAGTCCATCAGTGACCATGGTAGTGCCTCTGAAATAACATATTTAAGAAGGGGGAAAAAACAACCTTGTGTGGCAGCAGCCAGGAGAGAGGAGTGAGAATATGCAAGAGCAGCAACTCTGCAGACACCAAGGTCAGTGAAGGAGGAGAGGGAGGAGGTGCTCCAAACATCCGAGCAGAGGTGCCACTGCAGCCTGTGGTGAAGACCATGGTGAGGCAGGTTGTCCCCCTGCAGCCCATAGAGGTTAACAGTGGAGCAGATATCCACCTGCAGCCCCTGGAGGATCCCACATCAGACAAGGTGGATGCCTGAAGGAGGCTGTGTGAAGCCCGCACTGGAGCAGATTTACTAGCAGGACTTGTGACCCCGTGGGGGATCCACACTGGAACAGTCTGTTCCTGAAGCACTGCACCCTGTGGAAAGGAGCCACCATGGAACAGTTAATGAAGAACTGTAGCCCATGGGAACAACTCACATTGGAGGAGTTCGTGAAGGACTGTCTCCCATGGGAGGGACCCCACATCCCACGTGGGAGAGACCAGAGTATGAGAAGTCCTCCCCCTGAGGAGGAAGGAGTGGTAGAAACAACGAACTGACCACAACCCTTATTCTCCATCCTTTTACACCGCTCAGGCAGGAGGAGGTAGAGAAATTAGGAACAAAGTTCTATTTTGTTATTATTTAATAACATAAATAATAAACATTATTTATAATGTTATAACATATGATAACATTAAATAAATCATGTTAACATTTAATCAGCATTTGAACCTTGGCATTTTTTAAGTTCTAGATGGTTATAAAGAAATATTTTAATTGGCAGCAGCTGATGATAGGCTCATGCAACAATAAGACAGCAACAATTAAACAGAAGTTCAAGATTGAGGAATATGAAGGGATGTGACTAAATCCCTTTCCTATTTCTTTCCCTTTTTTTCCTTATCTCCACACTGAGGTGGGTAAAAAAGCTGGTGTGAGGCCTCATCATGCTTTTTTGCTGAACTTGATCTGTAACATTTGAAATATTCTTTATAGATGTTTGTCACAGTGTAGCCATCTCCTTCCACAAGCTCTGTATGAAGCAGTTATATCCCTCTTCAAAAGCATCAATTGTTCAAGATTACCTACAAGAGATTAAGTAAATTATTTGGAAGGACTCAGTCTTCTGGTCACTGTCCCATGATTATCCAGCTGAACCGCATATTTGACAAATAACTGGCACATGTGCAATTTGGGAAGAATAATTACATGTAGTTATTGCATCTATAAGACTTAGGAACATCAAATGAAGGTAGTAGGAGTCAGGTTCCAAGAAAACAGAAGAATAGGGTTCTTTTGCCTTCATGGGCTGATCTGTGAAATTCCCCTGTGAAAAGAGGTGTTGCATGCTAGCAGTTCAAGGACAGACAAGACAAGGTCTTGGAACCCTTCAGGTTCTTGAAATGTAGGGAAGAAACAAACATTTCACAAAGTATCTGACCTGAAAATATTTGGAATTCAAAGAGTAGGAGAGAAAACTACCATCTTCATTTGGTTGAGTTTTATGCTTCCCTCAATATATGCTTATTCTTAAAGGAAGATTACTACGATAGACCAACCCTGGTCTCACACATCAGGGCCCCTCTGGTTTTCTGGTGATGCCAATGAAATCTCTGAGGTCCATGAATATTTTCACCTGTGTACTGTATGTACATTTCCAATCCTTCAGATCATTCAAGGCATGACCACAGGAGTCACAGGAAATCTAACTCAGCCCTTTTATTCACAAATGAGATTTCTGCTATTCAGTCAGCTCTAAGTGCTTCTATTGTTAAGAGCATATATCAATTTCACTTTCAATTTCTGTTCCAAATAGGTACCAGGAGAAAATAATGTTGCAGAGGAATAACCAACAGCAGAACTTAACCTGATAATATCTTCTGTTATCTCATATTCTTATTAAAAGGTATTCCATAAGAATGACCTTAAATACTGTAGCTGTTGTGAATTGAGACGGGGAAATTGTAAAGTCCATGCATAATCATTCTTCAAGCAAAACAGAATGCATTTTTATACCTCTTGACAAGATGTGTGCCATATTTTTTGTAAATACACAAGACTTCATCTAAAAATTGCAAAGCTAAAATGAATCATGCTTATAAAATTTTACTATCATATTATTGCTCTGCACATCTGTTTGAGACTCTGCTATGATTGACTGAAAGGCTAAAAATAGGAAAACAGACACAGCTGCAAGTGAAATAAAAAAAAAAAAAGAAACAAAGAGTAAAAGACAAATGATGTAATGTACAAACTGTTGTTTCCTCCTCTATCTCACCTTTGCACACTCTAATTCCTGTATTGGATTTTTCTATTTTAGCAATATTTCCCCTAATCACTAGTCATTGTCATTCCTTCCTTCTCTGTTGGACTGGCTGATTGTAGCGTATGACGGAGGGGGAATGTCGCAGGGGCCCTGAACCGAGCAGAATTCCCTCTGCCTTGAAAGAGTTTCTGAAGACAGAATATTTCTTTCCTGATTCTTTTGAGGCAGTTAACAGAGCTGCTCTATTCTTTTTTCCTTATCTTGTCTTATACCTCTGCTTCTTTAAATGTGACTTGGTCTATTTTAGACAACACTAGTGATTGTGCCTAGGTGTTGTCTTAGCAATATAATACTACTTAACAAAAGAGAGACAGAAGAAGCAACACTTCCATACATCCCTTTGAGGGGTCTTTCAGCAAAACAATAGTCTTGGCAGAGGAGAACACACAAGTACATCCATTCGCATTGATACCCAGGGGCCTCCC
Organism: Numenius arquata; assembly: GCF_964106895.1. NCBI lineage: Eukaryota > Metazoa > Chordata > Aves > Charadriiformes > Scolopacidae > Numenius > Numenius arquata. The sequence continues at coordinate 60,111,703 of NC_133582.1, forward strand.
TGGGCTGCTGTTCTACAGAATTGGAACAGAAGAGGCAAATAAAACCCCACCATTTTTTAAGCCTTGGTTAGAGAGCTTTATGTCTTGGTCACCTTATCTTCAAACTCATGTGCATTGATTCTGAGGAATAACCTGATCCCTTTTCCAGAGTGGTGAAGCAGCCTCTTGCTCTCTGCTGTCTCTAAAGTGCCAGAGAGCCCGGTTACTGACAAATGAGGCCATGAGGTGAGACCTGCACAGCATCAAAACTGTTGATTGAAACTTTAATCTTATGAGATGGCATCTACATTTTCTGATTATAGAAATTGAAGGGATGTAATAATATATGCTGGGACACTATTACAATGAAAAACTATCTCCAAGCAACACATTTATATGAACAATACATTGGCACTATCTCTTTCAATCACAACAAAACTGTTGAAGCTATTATTTAACTTTTTTATTGAATGATGTTCTAAAAATAGCTGTTCTTAGCCTTTGCAGAATCCCAATAAACTAATGTCCTAAAACTGGATAAATAAAGATACTGCAGAATTTCTGGAAGACAGAAAGCATTTGACTTGGCACTCAACCTCCAGCACGTAGAAGTATCATTAAGCAAAAAACCTTGTGCATAATAAAATGACATCTACTCCTACAGTCCAAATGCAGGACAAAATGAGATAACGTATACTCCTGCAAATTCCTAGACTTTACAACTAGGGAACATCCAATAAAAATACACTACACTGGGAAAAAAGTACTAAAAAATGTATCACCTCTTTTCTGTGCTGTGAAAGAAAGGAAATGTAAACATTTTTAGCCTAATGCAAGCATGCAAAGGAGCCACTGCCTACTTTTCATATTAGCACTCCCACAGTGTACGTTGTCAGATGGTTAGTGGGAGGATGGTGAGACAATAAGAGGAGCAAAGCAAAGCACATTTCTTTTTTTCTCTTTTCAGATTGGGTAGAAAGAACATTTTCTGCAACACCACACTATTAATAATACTGTTAAAAGTCAGATCCTTCTTTCTAAGTCACTTGATATGAGCAAGTCTGGAACCACTATCTCCAGGGGTGGGAGGGGAAGTAAAAAATATCCAAATAAATAAAACTGAACAAAATTTTCTAGGCATATATGTATATGACAATTTCAAGGCATTTACACTACATGTAAGACAAAAGAAAACGTGAGCATGAGTTACTTGTAGTGTTACAAGAAATGGTCTAAGAAAAAATCTGTCTTCTTGAATACAAAGTTTCTAATCTTTGTCCTATCTTTATGTGGTTAAAGGTGCAATGATGTCATGCTAGCATTTTCTGTAAAGCCCTTTTAGTTGTAATTAGTATGAATGTTAAGGAATTGAGCTTTTTTCTGATAAACACGGTCATCTTTCCTTAGACACTTTTCTTGGTATTAAGCTAATTCTTTACTTCTAGAAGCTTTTCCCAGTAACTTCTTTGAATAGAGTAAAAATTCAGTTAATTTTCCAATTCATATTACAGTCTGGAGAGTGAAGTGCAGTGATTAGAAATGGGTTGAATGCTGCAACAAGATATTTGTGAACATTTGTTTGAATACAATCATGAATTTGTCTTGGAGCAGGCTAGTCTAGAGGCACCTCAAATTATTTTTTCCCCCTAAGAATTTGTTGAAATGAAAGTATTTTTACTGAAAGCTTCTTGTGTGATATCTAACAGCTTGGCTAGAAAACCAGGAGTGACTTCTAGTCCCTAGTCTGCTAAACTGCACTGAACTTTAAGTTTTGCATCTTGGGACTGTAACAAAATAATATGTTTTGTGAGTCATTTATAGAAGAAAACACTAAAGACTTAAAACCCCCCAGTGCTTTATTGCTTAGTTCAGAAGAAAAGAAACTAATCTCAAACACATGAGCTTATAATGCTTTTAATATGTCTATCTTTGCTGGCATAGTAGTAACATCTGTGTACATAAATATGAATGGACACAGGCAAGCTGTGGTAGAGTGAACACATTTATATTGTGTGGCATTTAACAAAAAGAATGATAAGCCATAGAGCTAAGGGCATTTACACTTGAGTACAGGTTCATATCATCCATATCACCTCTGAGTAGATATTACTTCCCTCTTTCTCAGATGTTTGGATTTTGATGTAACTTCTACACTTTACTGCAGTAAGTTACAAATGTCTCTACTTGGGTTTGCATCAGTGGCCAAATTAAACCTGTTCATGTCCTAAAATTGCCACCACCCTTCTTGTGGTCTGCCAACACTTTCCACTGGGAATGGTTACTGGAGCACTTCTCCTGGTAGATGAGATTAGGGCCAAGATGTAGCAATTGTGTAGACTCATATCTTAAAATTGTGCAGACCCATATCATAAAAATGAAAGTCCCTAGATAGAAAAGTTGTGCAGAGAAAAAACAAGACAAAATCTAAAAGCAGTATTTGTCCTGAGTAGGAAAGGGGAACCTGGAGTTCACTTTATATTCAAGGTGTGGGAGCAAACCATAGATCACACAGTCATCCAGCAAAGTGGTATAAAAATGTGACAGCTGCTGGAGTGTTTTATGCCATTAGAAATGGTAATCAGTAATACAGTCTTTGTCTATTCTTTGTAACAACATCTGGCTGAACATCCATTATACTATATAATGTAAATTATGTTTAAAAACATACAGCACCTGTAACGCTTGCGTGGAGAAAGTGGTTCTCCCAAGGCTTCTTGACATGTTCAAATATCAGTTCTGAAGCCTTTTGGACAAGCTTGTAATTTAGTTCTTTTTACCTAAAGTATTGGGTTGGAAACCGAGCTGATCTGAATAAAACCATAAAAGTTTATACAAGCTATTTTTTACAAAACACTGGGACTACCTAAACCCAAAGTTTTTTACCTTGTGAATTGCTCATATGTGTGCAAGATGAATTTAAGGTTCTTAAAGATTAACTTTTTGCAGAATCTATATGTGTATATATACACACATACCTACTTGTCATGCACATGTATATGTATACACATATCTATATAGATGTTTATATATATTCTACATGTACGTATGTGTTCTACATATATATCTACATACGTATACATGTGTATGTGGAATATATGTAGGATATATATTCCGGGTTTCGGTTTCAATAGAAATGGTGCCAAGATTAAACTCCCCTGTTAAGTTTTAAAGTAATGTATATCAGAATTTACTTTAATTGTTCCCACAGATACAAGAGAAAAACATGGTATGATTATTTTTATTAGAAGCTGTGGGCTTATGTTATTATTCTACTAAGGTTCATCCAGAAGCAATTATTTTGCTACTGTTTTAGTTCGGTGAATAACACTTTCTTTAAGAACTAAACAAGAAGGAGAATATTAGATGGAGTCCAAAAGCATAAAGAAAAATAAAACCAGTCCAAACCAGACATATTTGTATGCCACATTTGCAGATGCCATAAGTAATATTCTGGTTCTGAATTTTAACTTGTGAGCTGGCAACAACCGGAGTCCGAATTTGCATCAGGAAATTACATCCAAATGTTGTGCACAGAACTGCTTTCTCTCATTTATGTCAGAGGTGCAGTGCACCAGTGTTACATTTTTGGCTTTACAGTTATTTGAAAGGAGAAAGACCTGTTGAAGGAGAGAAGAAGCTGTAGTCTTGTATGTGAGCGATGCTGTTTCATCACCTGACAGCCCTTCTCCTTTCAGTCTTGACAGCTTCATACTATTACCTTCAATATTATTCATAAAGTTATGATCAAATAATCCAGCTATCATGAATTGTGTCAAACAAGTCTCAGAGATTCTAATCGTAGCATTGGATTTACTATATTAAAAGATTTCCCCTTAGTTTCATTTAACTGACTGATGCATACAGAAATAAGACTCCTTTGAGAAGTTTCCTTGGCAGACAATAGAGTCAGGTGCATATGTGTGCTTATGTCACGTTACTCTGAGACTTTGTGAAAATAAATGAAAAAAACCGCAACAACTTGAACACCTAGGACAATGTTTCTATCACATTTTATCTTGTCTGTTTTATTTTCTTTTGTAGTTTCTAAAAATTGGAGTTGGTCAACATTTTCAGGAAAAAAAAGTAATGTTTCTGCAGCCACTTACATTGGAGGATAGCTTGCACAAAGATAATAATAATTATTATAATTATCTTTATTATTATAATTTATTATTATTGTTATTGTTATTATTATTATTTCTCTTGCTTTCAAAGACAATTTTTAATTGGGGAACACCTTGCCACACAAGCATAGCTATCATGTTCAGATGTGGAGAGATGCTGTATTCAGAAGAGAAAAATTCTTGCTAATTATCAGTTTTCCGTTAAATTAATTCCACTTTTCTTCCCAGCAAGGGAGACTGATACTGTTGACCTTTGATGCAAAAGAGATGTAGAACTCTCAGTGTTAGTGCATTATGGAAAACAAAGTCAAAAGCACTAGAATATTCATTAATGAACTGCTACACAGATTAAAAGGAGCAGGACTGAGGACTTTGCCAAAAGTAAGGCAAAGGGAGGGAAACAGTTGGTCATCATGTTGTTTAAGACCTGTCGCAGTTTGTGGGTGAAGTTAGTATACTATGGCTTGATCTCTTTCAAAAATGCATGAGGAAAAGACTTCAGCATACAACTGATGTGAAGGAACCATCTGTGAATCCTTACTTGGAGAAGGTTTGCTTTGAGCAACCTGGTCTGGTGGGAGGTGTCCCTGCCTATAGCAGGGGGGTTGGAATGCGATGATCTTTAAGGTCCCTTCCAACTCTAACCATTCTATGATTCTATGAAGGTAAAGATATGAAAGGATAACAATGCATATTCTGCTCTTCTCTTGGAAGTCTGCATCCATTTAGCAGAGATTGCTGCTTGGTACTATGAGACAGAAATTGAAATTTCCATCAGATACAAGTTTTCTAACTGGTGTCACTTCATAGATGACAACAGTTGCTCAATCAGATGTGTAGGGAGATCTCTGAAACTGGGGACTCCTATATGACTGCAGAAATAGTATTTGACTTTTCGGAAATAGTACATTCCTAGAGTTCCTAGAGCTTTTATGAAATGTTTGGTTTTTTGAAACTGAAGTGCTCTTGTTTCAGACAGCAAATTTCTGAAGCAATTCTGTTTGAGGGGCAAGCAGTCTTTTGAAAAGAAACAGGATTATCTTCAGGTCAATAAACTTGAAACTCAACAAGAATAATTGTTCTTTCTGTGTAGATCTCCTCTTTTTCACAGTAAGTTCACCTTCCTCTGCATCTCTGGGATGCACTTCCTCCACACCTCTGGGATGCACTTCCTCCAGAAAGTGAGGGAAACCTTTTATTTTATTTTTTTTTTTAATTATTTTTGTCTCCACAAAACTCTACTAGGCAAATAAGCTGTTCCTGGATGAGTCAAAATCAGTTCACGGCCCTTTCTCTGTTGCATTCCTGAAGCTCTAGAGAAGTATTCCCTAACTGCTGAAGACTGAGCAACACTAGAGGATATATTATTTTCTGTGAATTTTCCAGTTGTCTTCTAGAAATGCCTTATAAACTAAAGATTAATTACTGCACGTTTTAGAAATTTACTTTTAAAAATCTGGAAAAATAAACCCCCCAAATTGAGATGTAAATCTAAATCCTCAAACAGGCCCATTCTTTTTCTGTAGTTTTCAAAGAACACTTATATTCACCTATTGAATAATGAAAAGTATGTCTAGCTAATTGTCCTTAATCCCTGAATATGGCATTTTTGTTGATTTAAAATTTCATTTTTTAGTTTTCCTTTCCATTTAGCTGTAAAGCACTTTGATAGCTGACCTGTGCCACTGCAATAAAGGGGGCATTTCTGTGCATAGAGAATTTGGCCCTATTGTAAAATGCTGAATTATACCTTTTGCAGTAGAGTTGCAGAGAACATGCATCATTAGTGCCTTCAGTCAGCATATAGTACTACACCCTTAAAATGTACATTATGTGAATATGTTAGATTTGTAGTTTCACTCAAACAATATTATTTTTTTACAGCTCTGTGCATTTGTCTTTCATTCTGAACTATTGGGAACCTTACAGTTGATCCCTGTTTTCATATATGATTACATTTCTTCTCATTCACTTGCATAGAGTATGCCTGAAAACATAATCCAGTCGACGTTGTCCCCTGGATTTGAAAGAGAATAAGCAGGACTAAACCAGCAAATAAGTAGAGTCCATTGACCTAGTACCTTTCAGAATACAGGTCAATCTTTTTGCTTTCAGCCCCATTGAAGTCAATAAAGCGATGTGTATTACAAATACCCACAGTGCTTACTTTAAAAATTCATCAATTTACATTTTCAGAAAGTAGCAAATTCCAAATGTTAAGTGAGAGGGCTTCTTCAGAAATTAAGTGACCTTTTTAATGATTTCCAAACTCCTATAACTGTTGCTCTAAGATCAGCCTGTGGTGAAGACCATGGTGAGGCAGGTTGTCCCCCTGCAGCCCATGGAGGTTAACAGTGGAGCAGATATCCACCTGCAGTCCATGGAGGACCCCACAGGGGAGCACGTGGATGTGCCTGGAGGAGGTTGTGACCCATGGGAAGCCCACACTGGAGCAGGCTCCTGGCAGGACCTGTGGCCCCATGGAGAGCCTATGCTGGAGCAGGATCGCTGGGAGGACTTGTGACCCTGTGGGGGACCCACACTGGAGTAGTCTATTCCTGAAGGATGGCACCCAATGGAAAGGAGCCATGCTGGAGCAGTTCATGAAGAACTGCAGCCCCATGGGAAGGGTCTGTGTTGGAGAAGTTCATGGAGGACTGTCTCCCATGGGAGGGACCCCACGCTGAAGCAGGGGAAGAGTATAAGGAATATACTCTCCCTCCTCCTCTCCCCCTGAGGAGGAAGGAGAGGCAGAAACAATGTGTGATGAACTGACCACAACCCCCATTCCCCATCCCCCTGCACTGCTCAGGGGCAGGAGGTAGAGAAACCAGGAGTGAAGTTGAGTCAAGGAAGAAAGAAGGGGTGGGGGGGAAAGAGATTTAAGATTTAGTTTTTACTCATTACCCTACTGTGGTTTGAGTTGTGTTTGTTTTACCTGTGACGGTAATTGCTGAGTGATCTCCCTGTCCTTTCCTCAACCCATGAGCTTTTTGTTATATTTTCTCTCCCCCTGTCCAGCTGAGGAGGGGAAGGATAGAGCAGTTTTGGTGGGCATCTGACATCCAGCCAGGGTCAACCCATCACACTTATTTTTCCCATCAGTAACTTCTCAAAAACGGGCAGAGTTTTTGTTTCTTTTTGTGTTCTACTGTTTCAGTCCTGCTCTGCCTTTCCGTCCTCCCAAATAATGGCAAAATGTTGATGATCAACATTAAAAACCCCCAAACTTGTAAATGGTTCTGTGATTTTCTCAAGACAAAATGTTTTTTTCCTCCCTACTGGTTGAACTACCACATTATAAACAGTGTCAAGCAGCCCAGACTACTACAAATTGCACTCTGCCTGGTGAGTCATGCAAACTAATGCTTAGAAACCCATATCTTCGTTTTATTCTCTTATAAAATACGGAATTATAAAAACAAACAAGTTGGCACATGGAACTACCAGCCTCAGCCTACATTTCCAGCAGACTATATAATTAAAATAACTAGTACAAAAATATGTGTCTGCAGAACAATATATGCTTAGTTGAAGCCATTAATATGAAAAGGCCCCATACTGTTGAAAATAATATTAAAGTATTTAATACTCTGGGCTTTATTAAGCCAACCTTTCCCCTCTTATTCCAAAAAACTCTCCCAGTGTGCCAAATGCTTTTTTTTTCTCTGCAAAACAGCTTCTAGTGTATGTAATAACAATTTCTTTTCAGACAGTGCTGTCCTCGGGGACAGGGCTGTTTCTTCCCTTTTCAGAGGATGCCACATTGCTTCCTATTACTACAGTAATATAAACAATCCATAAGAAGTTTTCAGTGTTAGTAGAAAAAGATGCACATGGATCTTCAGAGACTTTTCTCACAAATGCAGTTTGCCTTATCTTGCCTTACTGCACAGAAACTCATAAAATATTTGGAGACTAAAAGATATAAACCTTTCTCTTCAAATTTTTCATGCTATTATTATTTAGTCTTACCATTGGGCCAATGGAAATTGTACAAGGTGCATTACTTTTAAAACCAAAATATTGGGCTTTCTACTGATTCTAGGGTTTGAACTCTTCATTCCCTGAGGACAGGATAAAGTTAGGGTAGAGAAGAATAGTGAGAAATGCTACAGGGTATTCTGTATCTGCCGCCTCTGGATATTATCTGTCGGTTAAAGGCAGAAGAGAGTTCCAAGATCATATTCTTGTTGCTATCTAGAAAAGTACCGTGCCATGATTGAGAGTATGATGAGATGCAAGATTTGTTCTGTTCCTCTGATTAAAACACATTGATCAAAAGGGGTAGCCAGGTTTAGCAACTTTGTTCAAGGCTTAACAACTGGGTATTTCTAGTTGTGCAGTAAAAGGGCACACCAAGTCATCCGTTCCATTTCAGTGTGGGCAGGATGAAGTCCTCACTACAGGTCATCATCTCCCTCTGGGTAGCTTGCCACAGATAAGCTAGTAGCTGACGTGGCCCTATTTATACTTGCTTGACCTGAAGCTGTTCTTACCTGTACCAGTGTAAGACATTGGTGATGCCACAGAAATTAAACACAAAGCAGCAGGGAGAAAGGTAGTTGAGAGGCCTCTGAAGCTGAGGAAGAAGAATTAGAAGAGTAGAATCACAGAATCATAGAATGGTTTGGTTTGGGTTGGAAAAGACCTTAAAGACCATCGAGTTCCAACACCCCTGCCATGGGCAGGGACACCTCCCACCAGACCAGGTTGCTCAAAGCCCCATCCAGCATGGTCATGAACCCCTCCAGGGATAGGGCATCCACAGCTTCTCTGGGCAACCTGTTCTTGTGTCTCACCACCCTCACAGGAAAGAATTTCTTCCTAATATCTAATTTAAATCTCCCCCCTTTCAGTTTAAAACTGTTACCCCTCATCCTATAGCTCTACTCCTTGATCAAGAGTCCCTCCCCATCTCTCCTAGAGCCCCTTAGGTACTGGAAGGGGCTCTAAGGTCTCCCTGGAGCCTTCTTTTCTCCAGTTTGAACAACCCCAACTCTCTCAGCCTGTCCTCATAGGAGAGGTGCTGTAGCCCTCTGACCGTCTTCGTGGCCCTAAAGGACCTGGAAGGTGGTGAGTCTCTCTGTGAAGCACTTGGCCCGCTCCTCAGCTAGGTGTTTAGTTCTCCATGAGCTTTATTTATTATTTTTATTTTTAATTCACTAGAAATACAAAGCAGAAAAGTTAATCACCCAAAAAAACAAACAAAAAAACTAAATTAAGGATTTTTTTAAATGGGAAGAGTGATATAAATGTAATGGAATATTGCATTTCATTGCCAGACATTATGTTAGAAAAGAAAGCCAGCATTGCTTATATAAAAAATTTATTTTGCCAATACAACGGAATACACTCACCTTCAGCTGAAGACTCACATTCAGTCCTTACTGAAATCTGCATATCTGTGTGTGCGCAACAAAAAAGGGAAATGACTCTGTTTTCCTCCCTTTTCCCCAGCACACTGCTGTGTGTGAATCAGTACGTAACAGCCTTGTCTTAATCACTTACCCTGCCAGTTAGCACGACGACCTTTACAAGATTCCCTGGGCTTGTGAGAGGCAGATGTCAGCATCATTGGTTAACTATGCTCTATGATTTTTTTCCTTGGAAGACAGCCAAACCCTATAAACTGGTCTTCAGAGAGAATATATCTGTTACTTAAGATCTCATCATTTTACTTGTCAAAGCCCGCAGCATATGTCAATAACACTTAGGGTACCTGAGGTGCTGAAGACCATTCTAACTTAGGATTTATTAGAAGGTAAAAAAATAAAATCTACCTCTAAGCTGTTCATGTATTTGAAAAAGTGAAAAATTACTTTGAATACAGAAAAAACCAAAAAGTATTCTGGCACCCATAAGCATACTCATTTATAATTAAACACTACCATCCTGTTTCTGCAAAGCATTTAATTCTGCAAAACATATTTAATTGTAAGTGCTGGGGTGTACTTATCCTCAATCATATACCTAAATAAAAATTATTTAAAATATAATTAAAGAAGAATAATTAAGGAAACAATAAAATGTCACATTTTTATGATTGTTTTGCTACATGACTATATTACAGATTTTAGCATCTTTAGTAACATAAACTGGATTATCAGCGACTACATTACCTTGGGAGTACAATTTTCTGCAGTGTTAAGTGTGACATGGTAGAAAGGTACCATAAAAGAAATATTTGTCTGCTACATGAAAAGTGTGGAATGACCAATTATAATACACAGAGCTCTGATTCCCTGAGTTTTCAGGAATTGCCTCTTTTTCTTCAGGAGGGAAACAGTAGCTTTTAAATCAAACAGTTAAAACCAATAGATTTTAATGGCTAGTTAATAAAGTGTGTAACAAAGTTATTTCTTAGATGTGTCTAAAGCAGAAAACCTGCATGTGGAACCACCCTCTTCCTGGTGAGGTTAAAATCCTAGCTTTATGGAGCTTGTCAAAATAAAATTCAACACTGAGCATCTTAGAGAGTTTACAAATCCCATGGCTGTAGCGGGTGACAAAGAGAATGGTTTTCTGCATGCGCCATGATGTAGTTTCTGCTGCAGGGCTCCTCGGGCCCATGGGAAGTCAGGGTCTTCTGCATCTCTGCCCAAAAGCTCTGTGATGGAAGCTCTCAGACTCCCTCAAAATCAAGTCTTCACATCTGTGCCTGTCCAGTGGCACAGTGGAAAGGTACAGTTTGGGTTTCTGAGTAACCAAAAGACTTGCCAGTGATCAGTACCCACACTCCAAGCAAATAAAGAGCACTTATAAGGATGCAGGATCAAGGCACTTGGTTTTTCAGTTTTCCAACATCAAGTTAACGAGTCACAGTCACAGCGGTTCTAAACCAGCATCTCACTGACCACCTCATGAGTACAAGGGTCTAATTTCCAGTTGACTGCCAAGGACTTCATCTCTTTGGGATTTCCGGGGTATGTGGCTCCCCAGCCATTTCATTTTGTGGGTGTGCTGTTGGGGAGCCCAGCCAGGGCTTCACCAGAACTGGGAAAAGTGTATTTCTAAGAGGAAGACAGTGCACAATGTCTAGGAAGCCGGATGCTGTTAGTGGCAGTGTGCAACCTCCAGGCTAGTTTACCAGTTTTCCTGACCTGAATGATTAGTCTTTTCTTGACACATTTTTCACATCTGCTTCCCCTAAAAGAAGCTACTGAAGAACCCATGTCAGCTGGAGCATCCTACTAGAATTCCATGTTTTAAAGAATATTCTCTTTGCCAGACATAAGATATGGACCGAAAAGAGGTCATACTGGTTCAGTCTGCCACTTCTAATACCAAGATTCCTATTGAGTTAAAATAAAGTGAGTTCTCAGTTCACCAGTCTCTGTCTGGTGCACCCCAGTGTCCCTTTCACAGCCAGTGAGCCAAGGGAGTTCAGAATGAGAACTGACTGCTTGGAAATGTCCCTAAACTGGGACAAGCCCTGTAGTTTCTCTCCTTTTCCCCTCTTCACAATTTTCACACCTGATGTTTGAAGCCATTCCGAGTTAGAATTATTTTTTTTTATTTTGTTGTTAGTGTGGACTATTCTGACTTCAAAAATACCCTGTCATGCTATCTAGTGGTTAAATCAAACCATGACTATCCTACCAATGATGTATTGTGGATGGAGTACTTAAGAACTTATATGTTCTGTTTTTCAAAGATGAAGCACCAAATAAAACTTGTCATTTTATTGTTTTACCCTCTTGCACTTAGGTTTCTTAAAGAGAGATTTTCTGAAACCTAATTTGGATTGAGGTAATGATTAGTGTTCTTCCATATTGCTGATTAAATATAGTAAACTCACTGTTTTAGACAAGAAGATCAGTGTATTATTTGTAGATAGCAAAGACAATCCATCACCATAATGATTCAATAGCCTTCAGTGTTTTGAATTCAACTACTTTACCATTTGTGAAGAGCTGTTTTGCATAATGCTCTTTCACTTTCTTTTAACCATTCTAAGTGACCATTTGTCTTCCAAGTGTCCTGTCAGGTACACTGAAGATATTTCTTTGTATGCAGTGTTATAGAAAATCAATATATAGAGATATAAATGGAACTTCAGGTAAATAATTTTAATGCTGTGACACAAAGTGACACCAGATCTGATACTCAAAGCTGAAGCTTAGACCCCACCACCGAGCCATACCAACATAAAGGAAAAATGTGTGCAGTGACTGAAGGAATCTGTGTCGACCTAAAGATTAGACACCCATGTTTTGCCAACTGAGCAATGACCCAGTGTTTTGAGCTTAGATGTTGTGTCATTTTTTTCACATGGGAAATTTTCTTTGTTACATTAAAGGCAAAGGGAGAAAGGAAAAAATCTTTTTCAGTCCTGTCAATAAATATGGATCACATGAAAGCTTGATGTAAACCTTTCCATTGACTCAGCTGCATGCAATTGGATGCAATTCTGTTTTAGGAAAGAAGCCCGAGTGTTCTGTAGAAGTTCTTCAGGATTCTTGGTAATGAAGCTCCAGGTCTCCTATTTTAATGCTAAAATATCATGGAGACACTAGTTGGAACAAAAATAAATCTACCAGGACATCTCTACAATTAACATATAATGGTTATGTTTGTTTTCATGTTTTTCATTCAACTTCAAGTGATTTTCTGGCACATTCCAGTGAGCCACATATCCAGCAAAAATGAATTCCCGATACAATCTCAGGGGAAAGTGAGCAAGATCATTTCTGAAGAGAATCAGTGCTCTTCAGTGGCTTTGGATCCCTGGCAGTGAGCTCATATTTTGTGAGAGACTCATAATGGTTTTGACTGTCATGGGATCCTGATAGTATGAATTCCTGTTGTTGATGTACCTCCACACAGAGGCACCACATTAGGAGGCAATATGGGAACTGGCAAGGGATAATCTTTGCCAGTAAAACAGACAGAGTCTACTTTCACATGTAGTTCATGGCCAAATGATCTTATCTCATGTAATTGAACAAAACCATGCTGTTCAGAAATTACAGGGAGATCTGCTTTGCCCATTGCTTGAGTTGTACTTGATGACATCTCACAGTATGAAGCTCAGCAAAACCCCCCAGTTTCAGCAGTACTTACAAAATCCCACTTCCCCACAAAACCAAGATAAATATCAATCAAAACTATATTTTATTTTATAAAATATTTCATATGGAAACACACACACATATGCTTTCAGTAGTGTTTCAATGGGCAGTAATTCTATCTGTATAGGACAAGGTGAACAAGACATACAGCTGTAGATAAATTAGTAAAAAATTGAAGGAAAATATAATTCAGAGGATTTGTCCAATATCATTCAACCATTTACTGCTATTTGATTTCCAGAGAAGGGGAAAATTCAGTGGGATTATATTGAGGAAAAATGTCAGAATTAGCCAAATAAATTATTTTAATGAATAATGTGTCCAGCTCTGATATGAAAACATGCCATATAATTTAAAAGAGGTATGTCTATTCATGTGCTTGGGTTTATTCATTTATGTTTGTGTCTATTTGTGTTTATGCTTTTCAGAAGGTTTTGTAATGTTTCGTAGAACACTGAAGTGAATGAAATAATGAAAGATCTTGTCTTGCTTTGAATAGATCAGTTTGTCAGTGTTGTAAATATAGTTAAAAGATCAAATATTACATTGGTTTTGCCTGTAAATGTCTCCAGATGATAAAAAGTAGGAAAAAAAAATTAAACATAAAGACAAGTACTGAAATATTCAGTCCTGAAATGCACAGTTCTGAGCAATGGTTTGTCTGGAGATGTGGTTTTTGTAGTGAAAGTTGTGGTAAGTCTTTATAGTACAATATCTGGCAGTTACTGTAGATTAACTTAACTCTTTTAATGTACTTGCATTTCAGCTATGCCAGTGATACTAAGTCAAGTTTGCTGCTAGAAAAAGCCATTAAAACATTAGAGTCAAAAGCACAAGAGAAAAAGTTATTTTTTCCATGCAAAACTCTTTATTCACATTGAACAATATTGATAATTGTATATACATGGTAGCTTTAAACTTTTTCCATTGCCTGCAGTATTCAGTGAGCGCTGAATCTGGCCTATCACAGCCTAAGTGCAAATTACACATGTACACTGGAGAACACTTCACTTCCAAACTTGCAGCTGAGGGTGATTTTTTTGTTGCTTAGTAGTAAATCTTTGGAAAATAAGGTTTATAATTAAAGTGCTGACGCAGCTATAACTGTAGAGGCATAAACAGCGTGGCTATAAATATTGCAGTAGCTGCAATGGCAGACTTTGTCAAGTGGTTTGTGTAGGACAGCTCGGCTGTGGCAGCTGATGCGATGGGAGAAATTATGTTGAAGTCTGCTGATCAGTTCCTTTTTGATGCTATTGTTAAACCTTTTTCTTCTTCAGCAAGAGCTGACATTAGTCCTGTGTCCTATCATGGGAGCATTGCTTGAAATGGACAATCTCAATTTATCTAAAACACACATCTAAATTTCAGTAAAAGAACAAATTATACCTGACAGACCTTGGCCTTGACATTTAAAATTACACCGTAGCTGATTATACTCAATGGTATTTAGAGACATACAGGACTTCAAAAGGGGAAGGAGTTCACTAGAGTATTCACAAAATTCAATGTAAGTGATAAAAAATAAAATAAATGGAGGTATTAGCCAGAGTTAATATTACAGGAGGTTAATCTGGGACAAGTAGTGTACAGTATAGGCTTTAAGTATTTAAAGTTCTCATGAAGAAACAAAAAAGTACATGTTAATAAATTAAAAGTAGCATTTAGCACATGCTGTGATGTCAGGCTATGCTGCTTGACGTCAGTTAATATGTTATACAGGAAGATGTATCACTATTATTTTCCTTTTTAGACCTATTTTTTCTCCTTATTTGTCTAATCATTCCTGTAATCCTCTGTCATGGAACATTTTGGGAGAGAAATCAGTCACTTCCTCTGTTTCCAGCCAAAGTTTATTAAGGGTCCAGTGATGTAATGGTGGTGATGGTGGTGATGTAATGGTGGTCTATGACAGCGTATCTCCTCTTACTGAGACAATACAGCACTATGAGCACTTTAGGGCCAAATTAACTTTGGTTTTCTGCCCGTTTTTCCTTTCATCCTACCTACCATCTTCCTTTGCCTTACAAAGAACAGGAGGTGGGTCTCCGTTTCTAGGGCAGTTCTTACACTAATTTCATCATTCGTTAAACTGGTGCACGTATATAGATGATCTCATCTGCACAGGAAGATGCAAGGAACTTAAGATTCAGTTCTACGTGTTCCTAAATAAGATTCAGGCAGATTTCCTTACAAACAATAGCCTAAGTAATTTGATATCTGAGTTACTTGATGGACACTTTTTAAATGGGAATAAAATTAAATCTGCTGTGTTGGACCAAAGTGAAATTCAGTTTTGTTAATCTCTGTGTTGGCCTAAGGTTCATTTGCTCTGAAGATACTATTCTGCCCACTGATTGCATGTACATGACATGAATTACCTCAGCACAGTGATTAATCTCTTACTAGATACAGAAACTAATATTTTAGTGCCAAGCACCCACATAATTATGTATTGAAAAGAGAGAGACACTGGAGGGAATAACAGGATTTTTCAAGGCAGTGAATTTGATTGTTGTAAAAAAATATGTCAGATAAATTATAGCACTTGGACTTTAACCCAGAGGTGTTTTAAATGCAGCATGGACTGTTCTTGTGGTTTCAAGTAATGGTTGCTATGGGTGACCCAGAAATGAAACCAATCATGGCATTGTAATTTAAAACTAAAACAGCTGGCAAAATATTTCCTCTCAAGCCTGTTGTCTCAGAAGTAAATGAAAAGGTCGGGAGACTTTCCATTTACTTCTGAGACAACATGGACTGCTTGAACTAGAGAACATATTAATGTTTTCACCACAGCTTTCTATTACGTGTCAGGAACTCCATTCCAGGATATCACACTGGAGGTGATGAAAAAAGACAGATGATAAAATGAAATGGTTGAACCTAACACAAAATAATCAACCATCTTTATATTTCCACTTTACATTATATCAGGAGTCCTGATTGCATTCTATAGGTGATGGTATTTCACCTAAAAATAACAGACGTACATGGCTGTCCCCACGGTTACAGTTCAAAATGCTAAGGATTTGCATGTGCTGGTATAAACCAGTCATACCAAAGTGCCTTTTTTCTATCAAAATAAACAATGGTAACCTTGGCCAGTCAAATACAATTTGTGACTAAAATTTAGCAACAGCTACAGATTTACAGAATGGGGGGGGGAAGATGCGGTGGTTGTAAAAACGTTTCTTGTTTTAGCAGGAATTCCTGCAAGAAACTATATGGTCACAGCAGCAGCAGCGTCTTGAATAAGGAAATGTTCCACAAACAGTAGTGTTCTGAACAGGCATCCCCAACACAGGCCATAGTTTCGGAGGAACTGGGGGGCAGAATGATATTTGCATCGCATGCCTTAATTAAACTTAATGCTTATAAATCTTAATGCTATCTTTGCATGATGCCTAAGATGAGCAAAAACACCCTTTGTAAACTTTGCTTAGTGATTCATACATTATTATTGACTCTTTACTTAATTAATTAATTTTGGTAAGCTTGTTGCATTTTTCCTGGTAGTTGAGTTGTAACAACAAATATAAACAACAAATATAGAAAAGCAACTTGAAAAACCCCCCAGTTTTAAGATCAAGAATCCCAATACAGTCAGTTGGAAAGAAAAAAACCTCAAGGTACAATGGAAACTATTTTCAGAAACAGAAATCAGTGGATATATGTTATTAAAAAATAAGGATTTTGGCTGCCCTTCCTTGCTGAAGGACTGGTGCTCCCAGAGTGCTCCCAGTAACAAGGGTGATTGCGGTAAAAGAGACAATGAATAAAATCCACACTCAGTAGCCAGCACATTTTCACTTTATTTTCAATTGACCCTAACCAATACACCCCACCATCCCACCCCATTTGTTTTTGGTTGTTGTTTTTTTGTTTGGTTGGTTGGTTGTTTTTTTGTTTGTTTATTTGTTTTTGTTTGGTTTTTGTTTGTGGTTTTGGTTGGGGTTTTTTTTTTTTTTTTTTTGTATGAAAAGAAAGAAAAAATCACTGGAATGCAGAATATCCTTCACAATGCATCTTCATTAAGACTTTGATTTTGCCAAGTCCCCGACAAAGAGACCTTGAGGTGTCAAGGGATTTTTAAAACATGCAAAAAGACACATAAAATAGCCTGAACTAAGCCAACTAAAGTTTTAAATAGTGAAGAACCTGAAGTCATTGGAACTGTGAAACTTGGCAATCAAACAGCGGGGAGACCCTTTACTAGTAATTATTTTAACATTAGCCACAATCAGTGAGAAAATAGCAGAAAGTGCTTTTCTTCACAGCTATGACTTCCAAGATGCACTGCTGTGTGCTCTTTCTTCCAAGCTTTAATAAGAAATATGATGATAAATGGCATCCTTTGCTAATGTTTTTAAGATAGCCAAGATCAGAAGATAGTGTTTCTGGTTAATAATTTTGAAGCATGTTATGTAAGAGGTGAGAAATCAGAACGCGTGGAATGAAAAAAAAAATAGAGGTAAAGGAACTAAAGGAACCACTGTCTTTGGGAGATGCTTTCTTAGCTACAAATACTGTTTTTTCTTACCTTTGATTCTTTATAGTCCTAAAGGTATAAAACAGGTGCCAAAGCTAACTTCCTGTCTCTGTTATTTCCTCTCTTCTTACACAAACTGCCATGCATTTGTTGATTTTCAGTGCTCACTGTGGTAAACAAGGGATTTAGTGCCCCATCCTCACTCCCTTATTGCATGTACTAGCTGTATTCTTAATTAAAAACTTGTGGAAATAAACAAATATGAAAGCAACATATGTAAGTTGCACCGCTGTCTAGATGACCACATGATGCATTTAACCTATTTCATAACAGATTACTTTAGCCATAGGCAATTATTTCAAACAACAGCAGGATCTCTTGGGAAGCTGTGCTTGATCTTCCAGGTATGATAAGATTTTAACTTCCCACAGTACAAGTTGAGATGACATCTTTCTGTAGTAGTTTCCTACTTTGAGCAGTTGCTGTGGAAGAAGCTTAAGGAGGAAATGAAAATAACAAGTAAGAAGATCACATGCCTATATCTTTAGGCAGCTCACACACTTCTGTTTTATTTTACATGGAATTCAGTGTATTTCCACAGTTAAGACTTGATTTCTCAAGAGCTTATCTGGTCATGTTTCTTGTTTTCTATGTGATGTTACAGTTTTCTGTTAAAGGCTTCATAAAAGTTTCAGGAGCAAGAAATGAGGTTCCAAGCCATAGGGGCACTGGAATATAGGCACTGAATTGTTATTTCTGTATACATGCTAACAGCAATGATTGACAGCAAAATGAAAACCAGGGGACACAAAATGCATATTAAGAATCCTTCTTCATAATTTTAGGAGTTGTCAATGAATATTTAAGTGAAAAACAAAATATATATAGGCATATTCTAAAATGCTGAATGGCATCAGTGTGAAAATTTTGGTGGTGTAGATGTGAGCTGCACTGTGCCACCTGGGGCTTTTTTTTTGTGAGAAGTTGAAACTATACCATGGGAACTTTTTCTGAGAGAAAGGTGCCTGATTTAATATTGTTGCGAACCTACAGACACCTTAAAAAGCCCCGTATGCTACCGCAAAGGAGCTGACATTTCACTAATACAGATTTTCACAGAGATGAATAATATGAGTCAAGCAACATAAAGCAGTTTCAAATAGCTCAGAAAGTGAATCAGAAATTCAAACCGTGCTGAATAGCACCCTTCTGGGCTACCTTCATTTCTAAGCCAAAAGTTCATCTCTGCTTTAACCATCAGAATTGAGCTTAATGCTCTGAAAAAAAAAGCAATTTCGGTAGGCCCAGTTGTTCTAACTGCATTGCCAGACCGGATTTGAGGGCTTTTTAAAGATCTGGAAAACTCTGATGCCTCCTGTGGTTTACAAAAAAGCAGAAATTCCATTCCAGTCCCTTAAACAACAACGAAATAAATTAAATCTAATGCCTTCCTGCATATAACCAATCTCTCCAGCTAAAATGAAGTATTTCATACATGAGAAGCTGTGACTTATCTTTTGTGGTTTTTTGTAACATCATATGTTCCTAAAGTGAAGCAGGGATCCAGACCTCCTCTTCCTTTTTTTTTTTTTTCTGTAAACTCCGTCTTCAATCTCACCAGAGACCCGGGTGTTAAATGCAGTAGGTGCTGCCCAGTTCTACCTCAAGTCACTCCTTTGACCAGGAACAAAGCTTCTAAATAAGACCCCTAACTTTTTCAGGACCATTTTTAAAACTCACCCTGATGCTCTCCTCTTTGGACTTGGTGGTGTAGAAATTCAGACAATATTCACTGCAATAATAAGCCTCAGGTATGAAAAACCCCACTTTGTTAGTCCTAGGAGCACAATCAGGCAAATTTAGGAGCATGTTGATACCCTCAGAATCATGAAAATCATTAAAATGTTGGGAAATAAGACTTTGACTAGGGAAGCTAAATCAGTCAAGAGTTTCCATTCTAGACCAACCAGCCAGAGCGGAGGTTGGAAAGCCCTAGGCATACTTCTGTTATGTCCCTGAGGATTACCAATGTGATTTCCATAGGACTTTCTATTAGTTAAAGATTGGAGTGGGAAAATGCATACCACACCAACACTCGGCAAATGGCATTATTCTCTCTGCAGCAGGAGAGATTTCTTTCAAGACAAAGAAATGTGAGAACTAATTTGAAAAATATGAAGGCAATTAGAAGAACTGAGTTTTATCATTCACTGTCACATAAGGTTTACTGTCTCATCCATGGAGTTCAGCTTTTACAACAAAATTGTCAGGCTCAAAAAATGGACTTTTAAAGCCCAGAAAAGCTGAAAAGAGAAGGGAAGTGATATGTTAGGTAGGTTTGCTTAGCATAACCTTAGACCAGATATGCCACCTCACTCTTCTGCCCTGCGTTTTAAGGTCCACCTCGCCATGTCATTTGTATTTCATCAAGTGTGAGGTTCTCTTTTGTTCTTTAAAGTGAGAGACAGGTCAGTTAATCTTCTTTGCAGGGCACTGGGGAAGAGGAGAAATGTGCTCTTTTCCACATATCTTGATACTCCACTACTGCCAGTCTGTCCCTTTCCTTTGGGAAACCCTACTATTCAGGAGATCAGCCCCCTGAATGCAAGCTGGTGTCAAATATTAACAGCGAATTAAAACTGCAGGTAAAAATGGTGACAGTGGCATATTCCTGTCACTGGGCTTGACAGGAAATTTATTTTGCTGCAGCTGAAAAGTAATTAACCTCCACTGTGAGAAATTCTATTACTAGTAGCTATTCTGCCATGCAAAGTACACTACATGGAAATGTTACAGGCCATCAAGCAGAAAAGGCAGATTTGTCTGCATTTTAAACTGAAGCTGCCCCCACCCCTCACCCCCCCCCCCTTTCCATTCTCATTCTCTCTCTCCCCTCACTCTGTCTTCACTGAAGCTAGAAATTGAGATGCACGTGTGATAGAAAGAAAATTGTATAAAGCATATGGATTTTCATAGGGCATTTACAAGAGTTAATTTCTGTGGGTGTGCGTGTGTGTGTGTGATAGCAGAAGCCTGTTCCTTCTAACAAACCCAAGCTCTTTATGGGAGGAATTTAGCAACCATCTAGAAATGGCTTTCAAATCAGAATAACTTTTTTGCAGACATGTATAGGGAAAAGTCAACATATCAGCTGACAGGCCTCCTCTCATCTGGCTCTCCCTTACACTCTTCTGCTACTGGTGAAAAGTACAATCATCCTCTTTTGATAAGAGACAAAAAAACCCTCTGACACTCAGAACTAGGACTGTATTCTGAGGGGGGAAGTTAAGCTTTTTTCAAGTATGCTGGATGATTGTACTTTACAAAATATGATTGCAAAGCAGAAGGAGCCTGCCAGCTTCTGTGTGAACTTTTGCCTGCCTGAGCAAACTAGCATTTTTTGGAGAGAGGAAAACTGTTATCAAGCTCTTCCCTCTGAGATCAGTGGCTGTCAAAAGTCATTAAGTACAGGAGAGAATCCACCAGTCTCTGCATGTGATAGAGGGAAAGTTGAGATGAAAAACAAAATTGCTTTTCTGCCTGAGAAAGAGAATTGCCTGGTTTTCTCTTCATGCCATGGTTATACCATGAACTGGTTGTGGTGGGTTATTGTATTTTGGAAGCCAAAAAAAGCAAATCTACTGAAAATTACAGGGGAAGAAAATTTTGAGTGTTACAGACTAATGGTTTTGTCCAATTGCTTTGCAGGCAGGTCTGTGAGTGACAGCTGTGCATTAACAGCAGGCTGTCCTCCTCCCTCTCAGGAAGAGGTGGTGGCTACAACATCACAGCTATAAAATAACTTCAGCTTAATGATGGACTGCAGGGGGAAAAAATACATCTTTAGATCTACATTTTAAAGTGACAGTGCACTCTGGGATTCCAGATTACTGTTATTAATGAAAGAATGTTTAATACCTTTCTAGTAGGGGTTTCTGAATCATGCTCCATTTAAAAGAGATTTCACTTCTCTATTT
The DNA here is from genome assembly GCF_964106895.1 of Numenius arquata. Lineage (NCBI taxonomy): Eukaryota > Metazoa > Chordata > Aves > Charadriiformes > Scolopacidae > Numenius > Numenius arquata. The sequence continues at coordinate 60,133,349 of NC_133582.1, forward strand.
TAAAAAAAAAAAAAGTTTCTGGGAACAAATAATTGAAGTTTACAATGTACCACCAAGGAATCTATTCAAAGGTCTTTTATTCTCTTTCTACAAACTCCCTGTGATCAAAAATCAGAAAATGTATGTGCTAAAAATGAGTAATGGACCATAATTGGGCTTTCTAACGATTTCTATATTAACAATGACTCCCAAACCACCTCCGATCAAAACCTGAAGTTAACAGTTTACCTTAGAGATTTATAAACAAAACAAAGCAAGAAGAAGTTGAGGGAATTGGCCTAAGACAATAAATTACAAAAACAAGAACAGTAGGAATCTGGCATTTACTGTGATACAATTTCGAAAGCCACAGAAATGACTGTAGCAAGGACGTTACTGCCATCAGAAAATGCATTCCGCAATGTGGCTATGTATATACATAAATATATATAATATGTAAGTATATATTTGCATGAACATATTTTGTGTATTGAACATCACTTAAATCTTGCAACTTACATAGTGGAGCTTTTATCTAAATTGTTTTCACATTCACTCTTTGTGCTGATTCAGACTTTTGAGTCAAAATTATTCTTGTGGCAAGCTACTGGTGCAGAAATCTATCCAAGATGATGGATTATTGCTCAAACGGTTTTCATTACATATTTTGAGGCTAGACAGGCTACTTTGTGTTGATAAAACTAGTGCATATCAGCTTCCATAGCATTTTACAAAGGAGGCAGAGTTTTGCTGAGATTCTGGAAACCCAGTGGGCTCCCTGTGCGTTGTCAAAGGGTGGTGTTTCCTGTGGCTCCTCTCTCCTACTTTTGTTATAAAGACAGTGAGCTGGGGCTTTGAGTAAGATCAAAAGATGGCAAGGTTCACCACTACCCTCAGATGTACAGAAAACACCCCAGCTGACATTCTGATGTGTTGTATGTGGTGGGATTGTTGTTCAATTTTATTCATCGGCAGCAACAAGCCAGACCAAACGCAGCTCCCTAACTTGTTTGCTTTTTGTCATCTAGACTTCAGTCATGACTACCTGGTTCATCCTTTGATACCTAAAATTAACTGGCAGTCCCTCATCCAAGTCCCCAAAAGGCAATGCTTAGCTCCCAGGAATAGACCCAATGGAGTAGATGCAGTTTAGTACAACTAGGACAGGGACAAGTTCTACTGGTATCAGGAATCTTGTTCACAAACACATTGCCATGGGTTGCCATACTCTGTGACACAAGCATGGAGGTTGTCTCTATTTCAGCAGTCATCCACTACATGATTTATTATTGTTTAATCAAAATGGCAACAACAGCATCAATGTGGCAGTAGCTCAGACTTAACCCACATGGAAATATTTCCCTGTCTTTGTAATTTGCTTGTTGTCGTTCCAAGACTTCCAAAATGGCTTCATTTATCTCACTTTCAGACTGTTCTCTTTCAGTAGAAGATGCTTTCTGGGTACTGTTCCATAATTTAAAGGTCATAACAGAATCATAGAATCATAGAATTGTCTAGGTTGGAAGGGACCTTGAAGATCATCTAGTCAAACCATCCACCTAAACCTAAAGTCCAACCATCTGATAAAAACCATCACTAAACCATGTCTCTAAGCACTATGTCAACCTGTCTTTTAAATACATTCAGGGATGGTGCCTCAACCACTTCCCTGGGCAGCCTGTTCCAATGCTTAGTAACCCTTTCAGTGTAAAAATTTTTCCTAATATCCAATCTGAACCCCCCCTGGCACAACTTGAGGCCATTTCCTCTTGTCCCATTGCCTGTGATTTGAGAGAAGAGACCAACCCTCGCCTCCCTACAGCCTCCTTTCAGGGAGTTGTAGAGAGCAATAAGGTCTCCCCTCAGCTCCTTTTTCTCCACCCCAGCTCCCCTACTAATTTTAGATTAAAGTCCAGATTAGTCCCATAGTTCCTTGCTTTGACATATTCTTCAACCAACCCTTTGGACAGGAGGTAGGGGAGCTTACAGTGATGTGCTTGAACTACATTTCATTGCAAAAAATTCAAACTCTTGCCCACTACCCATAGCTCATTGTCAAACATTACTACAGCAGATTTGAAAAAATGAGTCTGAAATAAAAGGATTTGATAAGTGCAGTCACACATTTAAGCTGTCTCAGGAAATAAGGATACCAGTTTAGTCCATTTTTTTCCCCAGCTACTGTAAACAAGCACTGTAAGTGCCTGTTTACCTCTGGAAACAAAATATTTGGTGTAACCTACTTTATCCCCCTAATAACTCACTATAAAAGTTTGACAGAAACATACTTCATTCTGTATCTGAATCCTAATTATCCAGCATTGTAACTGGGCTGGTGCAAGCAGCTCTTGCACTACTCTCTTGAAGGCACAGCTTCCCACTGTCAGCAAAACTCTCACAATTTTATATGGCGTCGTCTGAAAATTAATAAGGGAAAACTGGTACCCATTTTTCTTCACAAACACTTTGTTTTCACTTGGAAAAATCTTCTTTACCTATGTTTATTTTTTGGGATCATTTATGAGAAGCAGTAATATACCTCTTTCTGGAGGTACCTCACATGAAGCTCAATCTTCTCTATATGAGACGAATGTAAAAAGTTAAGTAATCAAGACCCACCAGCACAATCCCATGAGCAGCTCCTGCCCTTCTTTCCACACTGTTTATATTCAGTTGATTTTCTATTCCCTGGCCCAAGTGCACAACTCTTTGGTCTGGTTGGTAGTTTTCCCACCTGTAGCACCTGGCACAGGGATTCCTGATGATTGGGAAAAGCTGCTGGAAGGTGCTGGTAGCGTCACACACTCTGTGGACTCCCTAGGGCACCATTTATCAGTTTGACCTTTTCCCTATCTTGTGATAAAAAATAACAGGAGCTTCCACTGTCCCAAGGGATTGGCAAGATCTGCATTGTTTTTATGGGGATGAAGTAATCTGTTTTGCACTTTGTTGATTATCTACACATAGAGCTGGGAAGTAGCTACCTAAAACTTCTGTTTAAAACCATAACCAGCCTTATATCTTAAGCTTCATAGCCCATTTTGAAATGCATAAGCAGGATGAATATCTTGTGCATCACATTGAAACTCTGCGTGATCAAGTAACAGTGCTTGAGCTAAGAAGTTGAAAACATTTTGCAGCAGGGATTAGCAAAGACAAACAGGAGTTACCATGGAAGTCTTCAACATGGTTTTATCTATACGGGTGACTGCCCGTATTGCCATGACAATTTGTAGTCCTGTGTATCCAGTACTAGCAAATGGTGTGGGTCAAGAGGAACAAAACACCAGTATTTTTAAAAAGGTCAGCTTGGGTGGTGGTGTATAATCTACTTCAGTTACTTGTATCACTTGCCAACCCTCATCCTTCTCTGTTTACCAGGTTTAAACTAATGATGACACCGAGTGAACCAAAGATAAATTAATGAAGTAAAATAATAACACACAACAAGCATAGATAACCAATGAGATTCATTTACTAGAACAAGTTCAGGCAGTTTGGGAGGCGAAATGTGTACTGAGGCGCTCAAAATGTAGTAGATAGTATCACTGCAGAAGTAAGTAATCCTCCTAAAAGACTATCGTTGAGAACGTAATAAATAAAATGTTACTATTTATAGCTACATAGGGGTACTGTCAGGAAAGTGAGTAAATTAATTTATTTCTCGTTTTCCCCCAAGAATAGCATTGATTAAAAGTGGTTTTGATTTTTTTTTCTTGCCTTTTCTGTTCTGAACACTGGGATGAGAGGTTGCACATCCCCACATACACAAGGGAAAAATAATGGATCTTATAAATGGAAGCTTTAATTTGTCAGTTTGCATCCAGAAAATGGTATTGTTACCGAGAGCTCTTAACATTTAGCTGTTATTCTGTAAGCAAACTGATGACCCCATTCCTAAAAGAAAGAAGCTTACTTGTAGAAGCAAAAAAAAAAAAAACATAGATGTTGCTAACTAAGTAGAAATCAAATACAGGGTAAAGCAGCTTCTCAGATTCTGAATTGTTTGCATCAGATTGGAGTAGAGTTACATTAAGTCAAATACATTGTGTGTGAGAAACTCTGTCTTCAGACATGCTAAATAACATAAGTATCAATTTGATTATATATATACACACATATACATTCATACTTATATGTATATGCACATTTTTATTTCTTCCTTTATGTCTAATCTTATTTTGTAATTTATAAATTCTGACAGAATGCATACATACACACTCACACATGCACACAGAGTCACCCACATACAGAATTTATATATTGGAGAAGATTCTGCATGAGAGGAAGGATGTGTGTTGAGAAACTTATGCCTGTCTGGTTTACAGCACAGGAGCTGAGAAGAAATTATCTTAGGGAATTTTTAAGGCAGCTGTAAAGAAAGAGACACCATGCTCTTGACCTACATGATTAACACACTTGTACCAAGGGAGCACCCAATTTCAGCTGAGGTCTTACATTAGATTGTGTTAACACTGAATTGTTTCCTCAGGGGGGAAAAAAAATAAAAGAAATCTCAAGAAGGCAGTGATAGATATGTTGGATGGTCTTGGATCTTCCTGGGGTGAAGTGCACTACTTTTCACTCTATAAATGGATCTGAGGAGGGAAAAAAAATCAAATCATATAAAATAAAACCTCTCAAAGAAATTCCTATAACCACTCAGAGATCAAATTCTGCCTTGTAGTCAAAAGAAAGTAAAATGGTAATTGCGGTAAAACTGATCATCCTGGAGAAAGGTAGCACTGAATTAGCAGGCAAACTCAGGGTGGAGTAATATGTATATAATTTTTAAAGAGAAGAAAATATAATAATAAAAAATGATGAGTGTTATGTCCTATGACTGTGACAAGAAGCAGGCCAAACCTAGTGGACTGAAGCTGTCTGGAATTCTGTAACAGATCCTCATTCACTTTTCTCCTTTGTTAATCCTTAGTGGTGGAACGGCTGACTTGCTTAAACATTTTTGAGCCTACACTAGAGTTCATAAAAATCTTTTGAATAGAAAAGATGCATAAGATGCACCTGTGTTTAGAGTCTCCCTATTTCTTCCCATTCTTCAAAGTATCACCTTTGTCTTTTCATGGTGTCTTTCTGAATAAGCTGGAGATTAATTTTGTAATAAGACTTGCCTTGCAAACCAATTCCTTATCTTCACTAGTTCTAAAAATAAATAGAGGAAAAAAATAGGTAGGTTTAAATGGCTGGGATTTTGCTTTGCTGAAACTGAAAATGTTTCACAGAAAAAGCTTGACAGAAACACCTGGTCTTCTTGTCAGTGTAGGTTTCTTTTTTATGCTTTTCAGTGTAGCTCATTCCAAAGGAGATAAAATAGTGATGTCTTTTTAAGCTGGTACCGAGGTAATTGGAAGAGAATGTAATCACTATCAGGAGGGAAGAAATATAGAGGAAGCAGAAGGGAACTAGCTCTGTAACAGGAGATGGGATGTAACGTCTTGATATTTGGATCACCCTGAAAATGAGCTGGGCGGCTGAAGTGCAAAGTATAAGCAGGTTATTAATGAAAGATTTCTCTTAACAATGTTTTCATGCATCACCCTGAGCACTACATTTATTTGTACTATGGGGTTAATGCATTTGATTATAGAAGGACACAGGTATTTCAGTAAATGGACATTGCAATCTGAAGCAAGAGTGACAAGAGGGACACCAGAACTGATGAGTATCGTATAGTCTGAGGGTATAAACAGACCGAGGTTCTGTCTACACTGCAGGCTGTTGTACAGTACAGAGAGATCGCTCATTTAAAGCCCCGCCATGACCAGGCCTGCAGTGTGATATTATGCAGAGAGGCTTTTTGAAATATTAATTCTACCTGTACTCTCATACGTAATATTTGTAGAACTTGACTGCAGTTTAGAAACTCTTTCATTATTTTACAAGAAAAAATATCATGCACATAGGCTTTGTTGTGAATATTTTTGATTCATTTATTTTCCTACGTCTTTAAATATATAATTAATTTGTATTTCTGTCTCTTACTGTAACATTACAGCTGCCTGTCTATTCCCATAGTTATACATACTGGCTGGCAGCTTTAGAGGTTGTGTGAAAAGATATCAGGATATCAGGAGATAGCAGCAGTGTTCCTGATGGACATTTCCAAAACACTGCAGTCCACAGTGAAAGGACTTAAACTCTGCTCCCTGACTGGTGTCTGGGAGCTAGAGAACTTTCCTGCTCTAATTCCATCAAAGGACATAGATTTTGAGTGAAAGTTTGTCTTCTCAACTTCAGTAGATTATCATTTCAGAAAAAAAAGAAAGAGGAGTGACAAAATTGGTCACTTCACATTTGTTCCTATTAAAGTGGGCTGCAGTTCTGATCATGGGTTAAGGGGTTCTAAAATCCCAAATTTCCCTATGCAGAGAAATACTCTGACAAGGGCTGAACACAGTAATTTCTAATTCATTTTTTTTATCATTTGGTGACTTATATCTGGTTATCGGTGGGACGTTCTTCTGATCCTTTAGCAAATAAGTCCTTCACATGTGTCATGATATCACTGACTGCAGGGTTTTGTTTTGATGTGCACATTTCTGGGCAGCATCAGTCTCCTCTAGTCCAGACTATTTATCCTGAAACCGTAATGCCTCCCTCATTTTTATTAGTACAATTGGTTGTTGGACCATGTGGCGAACTAGAATGAAGAATTGCTCTTTAACTTACTGGAATCTTACACATCCACATCGTAGTATATCCACTTAAAGCACAAAATAATTCCTCAAAGCCTACCAGGTGTCATCTGGATTTTACAGACATAAATTGGGAGGGCAACTGTAATAACAAATACAAGAAACAAACCAAATATTAATGCAAAGATACTAGAAAATAAGTAGAAGTGGATTGTCTGCCTAAAAGCATTTGCACATTTGTTGTTGTTGTTGTTAAATAATTGGTGAAACACAAGCACAATCATAATGGTACCTACAATCTTGAACTACAATTTGCAGTGATCCTTTGTTTCCATAAAGGGTATCAGTGAGAAGCAGGGGGAAAAGTTAATTAAGCCAAAATACGGAGGAGCAGAAGTATGTGTTTACACAATTTGGTCCTTATAGGATTGTTTGCCAAAGACAGAATGAGTTTGTTTGTATTAATAACAATGGTGTGTTTCTGATGCCAGACTTTAAGCTTTGATGGTCTAGTTGATTCAAAATTCGTGGAGCTAGAATTATGCATATATGAAGATGCTGTTGTCCTTTACACATAAGTCTATCCGTTTTTAGCATTCACATCTTGACATTCTGGATGTATGATAGCATTAAATTTTTTAAATAACTATCTTTTAATGAGAATATATTAGATAAACATTTATATTAGCCAAAATGTAAAAAGTAAAGACACTGAGCTATGTTGATAACCAACCCGTAGAAATACCTCAGCTTTTAGATACCATCCTCTAACACATGACTTTTTTAGCATAAGTATTAACTTATTAGGAATTACTTAATGAAAAAATTTGGGAAGTGTGTTTCTGTGCTATGGTTTGGATTTTTTGAAGGAAGAAAAAAGGTTGTTAAAAAAGGAATAAAGAAACTACCCTAGGATTATCTACCCTCTTGCCTCCATTTCCTCTGTCACCACCTGATATGCACAGTGTCTCATTTGATGTACTCGCACTTAATAAATGGATAACTGCTCTCTCTTTTTTTTTTAATTCCCCTTTTTAAAAATATATAACACCCCTTTGTTCTAGAAAATGAGCTTGAATTCAAAGGCAATGTATGAATCACAGGTGATATATAATTTCTGCATATCTCAGCCTTTGGAAGTATAGTATCAAAAAGTACAGTATTGAAAGCTTGTCAAGCAACAAATATGCAAAATAAAAAGCGATATGACTCTTGCTCCTGTTGATGGCATGTGAAATAAAGGGTAGAAGAGCAGGCTTTTCATAAAGTTTTAGTTTAGTGATTAAATTCTTACAGCTTAATCCTAGTCATATATTTAACTAAATTAGCAAGCAAGATCGGTAATTAGTTAGCTACCAGGCATTAACATATATAATGGCAGATATGAATAAAGAAATAATAACTGACATTTTTGGATTTTCCTGAACTGAAGTAAATAGAATGCTACCAAAAAAGCAACCCGGTCATCTGAAGTCACTCAAGGACACAGGAGCTATTTGACTAACGCAGTTGATATTTGGTAATCATATGACTGTATTATCCAGATCTTACATATGCCGTGTTAAATAAACCTCTGCCTAAACAGATGGGCTGTTGTCTGATCTCTCTTGAAAAGCATCAAAAACTCTAATTAAGGGCAGTAGTATTAGCAGAAGAAAAGTACGCTCTTTTAATTGGCAGGGTGCACGTGTCAAAATAGAGAAGGAATGATATTACCTGAGATAATTAGATAGAGGGCACTGTGAATTTGGTAACTTCACCTGGCTGAAAGTCAGTGGAAGATTTTGGTTTGGAAATGGATCCTGAGGTTATTTAATATTTATTAATGATTGAGATTTTCCTTCCTTCGTAAATGCTGCAGTAAAAACAAATGGGACAAATTTTACTAAATACTGTAACTCTCTTGTATCTTGTTGAAGTAAAGGTATCTGAGAATCAAAACTGGAAGACCTACAGTAATATTTAATAGCATAATTCTTCTAATTAGTTTGGATTTGGATTAAGATGACACTTTTCCAGAGTGTTGGTGCTGGAGTGTTCCTCATTTTTATTGACTAAAACAGGACAGATTGGAAGGATCGATTTATACCTTCAAACATAATGGCATATCACTTGGTCAAAGTACCATGGTATCATTTAATTGGTGTAGATGTATGAGGCAAAATTAAAGAAAGCAAGAGTTTTAGGGACTACAGTCTCTGGCGTGATCTGTTAAAGTATCCCTGGCTTTAAATAATATAAATTTATATTAATAAATATCAGTGATTCAGCCAAAAGGTACTTCCAGAATGAAGTGTTCTTGTACGTAGTATCATCGAAGCCTACATACAACAGACACCATCACAGCCAACTTTTTCCTGCAGCTGCTCCTTCTGCATTGAGATTCTTTTCTCTTTGTTACATTTCACACTTAATTGAAAAAATAGCTCTCAGCCAGTCACGTATGGCAATACACATGTACATTGACTTGCAGAAAAGAGAAAAAAAGCAAACAAAAACAGTAGCGAAGGGCTTTTGTTGCAAATAGCCCACAATACAGTGAAAAGAAATACATATGTAGAATCGATGACGGCCTTATATTCTAAGGGCCATATTGAAGAGGCAGGTGGAGTAAACCCACTGAGGGCCTGAACTAAAAAGCCTGTGGTCTTTTTTATTTGTATGCTGATGATGTTCACAGTCATATTTCCTTCCTTATATTTTTGGATAGTATCTGACACCAGTTCTTTGAAGCTTGACATATCTCTTGTTATTCGTATAAACAACTTTTGATCTTGAATATGGACAAATGTGAATTTGTATTTATTGGTTCACCCTGTTTGACGGTTTGTGATCTCTGCTGCTGCTTTTTTTTTTTTTTCTTTTTAAGAGATTATATCTTCCTTCTCAAGCACTGTTTCTACTTACTGCCATTACTGGTTGCTTAACAGATTGAAAAACCAATTAGATATATAGGTGTTCTGCTGAAATTAAGAGAATTTGTGCATCTCTAATGATGGAAATGGAACTATCCAGCTCAGCTACCATAACAGGTAAACATCTTCCCTTTAAACTTTTGAAGGAAAATAAATTATGTTTTAGACTGTACTTGCTGCTAAAGTGTTCTATCACACTCCAGTAAACTTCAAGATGAATTATTATAAAATATTGCTAGTTCTCCTGTGTTTTCCTGTTTGGTTGTGGCCCATACAAAATTTTCTGACCTGTGCAAGCTTTCATTTGTTTCCATATCTAATTAAATTTTTCAGGACACAGTAGATCCTCAGTTAGAGATAGTGTTTAAAATGAAGTCATATATGTTAATTATTTGAAGCTATAACCACTGGTGGTGGTCATAGTGAGTGCATCTAGTCATGATGGCTGCATCTGGCTCAAAAGTGGCGTCGGGGAGACAGATAACAACCCAACAGCCAAGAGCCAAGTTGAGTGATGTGCCCACCTCACCACAATACTGGTACTATGGTCAATATGCAAATATGACTATAAGTCCATCCTCTTTCCCCCCTAAATAGCGAACAGCCCAAGAGCCCTTTGAGCTCTCTTGCACAGCAGCATGGGGCATGCCAGGGTCTCCCCTTGAGTAGGGACACCTCTCAAGGTTACTTCTTGAGATTCAGGGATTTCTTGCCGCAACAAATCCTCAGTAAGTGACGAATTGCATGCTAAATATTGAAGCTTCACTAAGATTATATCTTGGAGTGATTGTGCACATGTAATCCTTTAGAAATAAACTGTTGATCAAGTCTGGGACTAGGATTGCCTCGAGCCGCACCAAGACTTGTGTCTGAGAAGGATTTTAGAAAGCAAAGGGGGTTCTCTCTGAACTTTGACTCAATGGGAGGGTCTCTCTGACAGTTTTGTCTGACCCTGTCTTCTATGCAGTAAATAATGAAATGTACCTTGCCATTGAGTCTTCTTAAAACACCGTGACATTTACTATCAAACTTTGTTAAATCACTGGTTTATATAAATAAATATATTGCTGCTTCTCTCTTACAAGTGAAGTGCATCACTGCTTCCACAACACAGATTTACAAATGTGTGAAAAGAGGTTCGGGGTCTTGACCCCACGAAGAAAAAAGAGAGAAGAGAAATGAGCTCTTTTTGGTTTTAATACAATATGCAAGGTGGGAAAAAATTCTCCCTTCGTCCCCCACATCCCATTTTAAGAGTCCGTTCCCCTTGGTATGAGATATTATTTGTAATATTATGAAGCATGTCCTCTTTCACACAACATAATTCAGCTGTCTCTCAAGAATGACTCTGCACTGAAGAACTAATATTTCACTGTATTTTGACACATAGTGAGAGATATTTGGAAAGCTTAAGCCATTTCTTGCTTCTAATTCTTATTAGCCTATCTATAGCCATTCAGTGTTCAATAAAAATAAAGGATTACAAGGCCCAAGACAATCAAGGTATCTGAAGCCAGCAGTTTAAATTTTCAGCTTTCTATTCCTGACATTTTCAGGTGTTGGTCTGTTGAGATTTGCACCTCATTTCCAGAGGACACTAGTAATTCTTCTCATACTCACCAAGCATCATGTAATGAAGTTGTTACATCATATCTGACATATATGGGCCCTTATAGAGAAGGTACAATTTTTGCTGTGCACTCTCTACAGTCCAAAATTCTAATTGATATTCTGTAGCAACACAAATAATCTCTTCAGCTGCTAGGGAATTCAACAACAAAGGCTACTAAAAGTTAATTACTGCTATAATGCAGGGCTTTCACCCATCTTTCCTTCCACTTAAAACAAAAAAGGAAAAACTGATTAAGGAAATCAAGTAGTGGTCTAATAAAAAGGATAAAATTATGCCACTTTACTACAGTGTGACCGAATGGGGAAGAACTCAGGAAGCCTTCAATTTCACATTCTGGTGCTTATATAAAAGCAGGACAAACTCAGCTTGTAAAAGTTGGGGAATGTAAATGGATGGTGCAAAGACACGGCAAAGTGACAACATTTAATACTTTGCTGTATGACAGATATCTACCTCTCAACTATACAAACACAGAGGACTTCCATCTGCTTTGCTCTTTCTCCTACCTTTTTTCAATTTTTTTTCCAACATTTCTAAGTTCAGGCAATTCATTTTTTATCTTTCTAGACAAAGAATCAAAGTCATCACTGGAATATCCTCACTCATAGGAACTTCTTGGAGATAGATTAAGTGATAGATGGCCCTAATTTCTCACACACTCGTGCATAGGTGCGACATCCCTATAAAGCAGTGTAATCCTATCAGTTCTGGGGCACCTTTAAATGAACGGTTTCCAAGTGCTGTCAACAGATTAGTCTCACACTACAAAATTTTGGTAAATATGTTTACCAAGAACAATGTATGGTAAACTGAGCTCATATGACTTGCCCAAGGGTACACAGAAAAACGGTGGCAAAGATCGAAAAAGCATTTAAATCTCCTTAACTCTCAGTCTTGTACTATTGGCACAAGATCATCTTTCTCCACTGTAATTAGCACTAATACAATTCATGCTATAATTTGACTGATTATAGCACCAGTCAATTAGTCTTAAGAGACACTGTATTGTCCGCCTTCAGAATAATTTTGTTCAGAAAGACAGGGCCCTGATTCCCCTGGGAATCTGTGTGTCAAAGTAGTGAAGTAAACTAGTGAGAAGCCAGTCATTAGTTAAAGTACTTGACCTTCTCATATGAATTCTTTTGCCTTGCTTTTATACTGTCTACATAAAAAGCCAGGTTAGCAGCTGGTAAATCATTGTAGTAACAAAGGATTTGGTAAAGCTCCATCCATTTATCTCAGTTGGAAATTTCTTTTTTACTGTTGTGTTTTTGTTGTTTGTAATAATACATTTCAGGCATGAGTAAAATACAAAAACCACCTCAGATATCCGAATTTGTGAAAATAAAGAAACGTGAGGCCATTTAAGTTTGCCTACCTAAAGTCATAAATGCTTTGACTGACAAGTTGAACAAAATTGTTTTCCCTGATAAGGCATGTAAAGAGTTTTTAGCAAAGAAAAAAATTCTCCCTGTTTGCTGACAGCTGAAGCTACCTTCATTATTAATTAACAGAAATTTGATTTATTGAACAATGTGAGTTTCTTTATCCCATTGAAGAGCAGATGAAAAGCCCTAAATCAGGGCTCCTCAGGGCTGAGAACTACACTTGTTTTTCCTACATTCTCATACAGTTCTCGTTTTTGCCACTGAATCTTTTTTTTTTTTTTCCCCACCAGATCGGGTGACTATATGTGTACTGGTACTGCTACTGTACGTGTCTCTCATGCACACTGGAATCATCACAGTTTATCTCACCAATCGAAACAAATTCCTACACATTTGACCGTAATTGACTGCAGTGTTCTCTCTTCTGTACACTTGCAAATGAAATGAATGTACTGTTCCAAAATCAAATTACAGGAATTCAAATTCTCAGCATGATGTTCTGCATCACTCAAGACTCAAGTTCAAAGTGTAAGTATCTAGTTATTTCAGAGGGAAGGACATTTTATGTAGCTCCACTATTTAGGTGAAACCAAATTACTTCGCAGCTTTCATGTAATTGTCTAAGCCTTATGCAACTGGGAACTTTTCAAATTGTGATGAAGTGGAGGAAAAACAGATAATAAAGAATGTCTCTTAAGCAAAAATATCAAAGATAAAAGCGTTATTAAGTTTATGCAGTCCTGGTTTCCTGCATCTCCCACATGCTCTAAGTTTCTCTTGAGTTCATTAATTGCCTAATAAGCACAGGCAGACATTGACATTGGGGTTAACATCAGGATACCTAAAATTTAACACAAGATCCTGAAAAGTCCAATGATTTTTATCCCTCATTCACAGCTTCACAGCTTTGTCTTATTGACCCGACTGGCCAATCAAAGAGACATGGAAGAAATCTAGGTGCAAATAAACCATAAAAAACAGCTGAATAGACATCTACTTCCTTTTGATACTTTGGTGATTCAGGTGGAAGGAGGGTAAAATTACAAAAAAGAGGAGATGAATGAAGGGTTGGAAGAACAAGGCTTCAAAATCCCAAGGTTAAGACAAGTACAAACCCAAGTCCTTCTGGAAGAAAATTATTTCATTCATTCCTCCACATATCATGGGGTTTAACCTATCTACAAATGTGTGCTTATATCAAACTTCTCAAAAAAATTAAAAATACCCAAGGTCCAGTTCAGCTTTAGTGTAGACAGCTCTACTATCTGAGGAAAAGCAGTCAGAGAAGAGCAGGCTGGTGGTGCCACTGATGTGCTGGAGCTGCAACTGTGGTATCACACTGTTATTTTAATTACTAAGTATTTCTAGAAGAAATGAAGGCTCTAGGCCCTGTGATGTTATAAAATTCACAACTGTGGTTCTGGTGCCTTTACATTTAGTTTAGAAACTAAACACATAAAGAATGCAACGGGCTTAAAAGGCATAAGAAGAGGACAGGGGAAAGTGGTAATAGTGGGTTCATTTGAGAAAGATAGCTTTGTAGGCATGGGTAGTGGGTCCTCTTGACTAAATCACCTATGAGTTTTAAGATTTTTATGTTGTTGTTAGCTAAATAAAAGCAAAACAGTATATAAATAACTACTTATCCCTGGCTTCTGCACTCGCTGTTTAAGCGCTAGGTGTCACAGTAAAAGTAGTTCTTGGAGGGAGAAATCATCTGACAAAGAACTGTTGTATTTTTGTTGTTTAATTTTAAGAACTTCTGGTTTTATCTGTGGACCTGTGGTCAGGAAAGTTCTGTCCGATAAAATAGTTTGGGCTCTGTCTCTAAGGAAGTAGTCATCAGAGTCATGTGTTAAAGGGTTAAGAGAGGGAATGATTCCTACCCCCAAAACCTACAGAATATTCCAAGTAGCTGTGATCTTATTTGCTGTTTGTGTAACCTTCCACAATCTGTAACATTTGGGTATTTGAAGCTGTTAGACATTTTTGCAGGTGGGCTTGGAAGAGCACTAATTGGAGTCCAGTATTAGCTGGAAGTGATAGAAGGAACAATTCTCTAGATTACTAATTCTCATGTTAATGGCCCAGATGTTAGTGGTAGCTGCCAGCTGGGAACACAATGGCTTTGCATATGTAGTCTAATGCTGATGAGTAAATCATTTGACCACAGCCAGCATTCTTGGCCTGTGTGATTTTTGTGCCTTGTAACCTCATTACTTCAGACCCATGTCTTACCGGAGAAATTATGTGAACTGATAAGAAAAAACAGATGCATTTTAGCTTTACTACATTTCTGTGATTTTCACAAATCACTGTTTTACAGTATGTCACTCAGGATCTTCAATTAAAAAAAAAAATCACTGTATGTAGATGCCAGCATAATTGTGCAATCCTACTGTCTTCTACGCAAAAGTAAGGTTTCCCAAGTCTGTGTAATTTTTGTCACTGTGTCTAATAAAATTACGTATTTATCACCTGAAAACCACACTAGAGCTACTTTTTAATTTCCAGACAGTATTCTGTGAGGTTGATATTTCCAGGTTATAGAGAAGGACTTATTGCTGATATATTCTGTCATTTCAGTTCTATGTGTCAAGTTTAGCACCTTCTACAATGTTTTTGGATACACAGAACTCCTTGTAAAAGTAATGAGGGACACGAGTGCTTGGTACTTTCTAGATATTCAGTGGCTCACAGAAATACACACTTATACATGACAACAGGTTTCACACTGGGTCCTTAAGAATTGTTGTCAGTATATTCCATTTAGGTTTTATTCACATATATTAGGGGTTTTTTTTCAAATAATATATTTCATGAAGCAAAATGCATACATGGAGAAATAGTTATAGAAGTGATGACAAAGTAGGAAGACAATTATACTTCAGAGATCCTCCCTTTTAATTTAATATCTAGTATCATTAGATAAAGATGGTCATGTGGTCAAGAGCAAAACATAGAATTACAGACAATAAAGGAAAGGCCAAACACAGTAACAGAAAGGAAGAGATGCAACGCAGACAGACTACCATAAACTTCTAAGAACTTTGGAAGAGCAATGTTTCTTTCCTAGCAACAGTTTTGGTAGAATCTGTAGCAGCATGCAGATACTGAATTAAACTGCGAATTATACTTAAAAGTGTTAAGGTTAAAGTTATGTTTCAGACTTACAATACAGATTCTACATAATAATTACTCTTTCTTTATACAATGCAGTACATTGTAACTCATCAGGTGAAGCATGATATGGATTCTAATTTTGTTTAACAGCCCAAAAACAAAGAAAAAATGAACAAACACTGTCTTAAACTTAGGTAACAAACAAACAAAAAAATGGTAACTCAAATTTAAAAATATTGTATGACTAATGCTGTGATTGTCTGTAGTTGGAAGAATAACCAATGAAAATTCTGCACAGGACTGCATAATTGCACACATTCTTCTTGAGAAGTTGTTGTGGTTTAACCCTGTGTGAATTCAGTTCCACTTATCCTGGTACTAGGACTGCAGTGCATAACTACACATAAAAGAAACGACGTGTGAACTCACAGTGGTCAAAACTAAGAGTTTTGGCTCCAGTTTAGCTGGAATCAGCAAACTTGAAGCCTGTGAAACCCTCCCTGCTCACTCCAGGAGAATATTTAGTATATTGTAATGAGCTATAACATGCTGAGTGAGCAGGAAAATCTGAATATATGAGTAATATGCTGAACAGATGTTGAAAGAGAGGATTGCCCTGTAACCAATATGTTTCTGGGGGAAAAAAAAAAAAATGAAAAAAAAAAAGAATTGCAATCACATTTAAACAGCTGGTCTCAGCTCATAAAAGGGAGAAATAAGTGACAAAATGCTGTGTTGCAACTCTTCAACTTCTTAGCACCCTGCAGGACCCAAAGTTAGACTTTGAGGTCCCTCCATGTCTAGGAAGTAAGCCACTTTAGGCTGTAAATATCATAGACTAGGAGGACAGAAGGAATCTTCATACACTACCTCATAAGAAATGTTGAGGAAAGATTAATCTTTAACTGCACTCCACAAAAGCATCACCAGGTGAAAAGATAGCTGAAATCCCATCTCTGCTTGTGAATCATAGCTGTAGATGCTCTCTGTATGTCACTCTTTCTTTAAAAAGTGAATATCTAAAAGAGATATTTCTGCTTTTCTTTCTCTCTTTAATCAAGCGCTCATAAATACTCCTGGGATGGACATGACTTCAGCTCAGGCTTTTTCCCAAACTGCTTAAGTTTATGAAGTTTTGACAGAAGTCATCAAACTACAATAGTCAACAAGTTGGCATTTGCTGGAGCTAATCTCTGGTCTGCTCAATCATTACAAGCAGAAGACCAAGCCATCTCAACACCCAGAAAACCATTCTAACTAGTCAGCTATCGAATCACATTCTGCTCCCACACGGCTTTTGTTCAAATGCAGAGGTTGCCATTTCCTTTCCATACCTTACTTCCTGGCAACATCATCCTACTGAGTTCCTTAATGGTTGAAAGATTGCCAACATTGCCAGTAATAAAGAATTCTACAAGATATGTCACCATACATTAGACCTATCTTCTGGAAAGCCTGAAGGAGATAACTGCTTTCTGCTCATCCTTTCCCTGATTAAATCTTTTTGGGGCATTGATTCTGAAAAGACTAGAAAAGAAGGGGAACATACTGCAAAACAGAAGATCGCCCATAACTGTTGAGATCCATTTGTAGTGGGATATAACCTTGTATATCATGAGTTTCACCCCTCACTGTCTTTGGTCTCGTGTCAATTTTGTATCTGTCCCAGCAAGGCTGAGACATGTAATTCATTCAAAACTGAAACAATATAAAGCATGCCATATATCAACTTAGGCTGAAGCTGACCTACCAGATAACTGAGCCCATGAGATAAAACGGAAGACAGAATGAGAACTCACATCCCACTAAGAAACAGAACTGTGATTTGACACTCCACTTACGGACAAAATCATTTATTTTGCCAACTATATTGTGAACTGTGCTTAGAGGTCAGAGGGCAGCACTAAGCTCTGACTGTAAAAGGATAAGGGATAGATTCTAACCTTACCTTTTATAGTCCATTCTTCTGTCAGTTTATGTCACAACCTTAACATTGTATCAGCTTAGTTTAAAAATTAGAGTTGGTCTGGAATGAGGAGTGACTGTCTGGCCTATTAGTTTGCCTGAGTCACAGTCCTGTCAGATCCTTTCAGCACTACTGGCTCCATGAAGAAGAGGCACGTATGGCAAAACACAGCCCTTCTTTTGTTCCTTTTCCACGCATCCCTGATTTCCCATCAAATATTCTTCGCCTCTCCATAATCTGGCTGTATATTTCATTGAAAAAGAAAACCTTTGAGGTAGAACATTTTCAGATTTAAATTAAGAGGAAAGAGTTATTTCAAATTCAAATCCACTTGCATTTATGCAGTAATTTTCTTTGTCTTTGGTTTCTGTTATTACAATTGTTTTTCATTTTTCTACTGCTAAGTATTATTCCTGAATTAAAGAGATAAAAAGGAACTCAGGAAATATTTGCTCTTTCCCTTTCCTAGGGAGTGACTTCTCACAAACATATAAGTTTGTTCAGTTTTAGTTAGTAAAGCAAAAGTGGATAAAAATACTTTTCCGAATCACATTTTTTTAAAGTAAAAAATTGAAAGTCAATTCATTACACAAAATAAAAATCTCTGTATCAGTTTGAACTATGCTACTTTTACAAGGTTTGGGAAAGTGTTGGGAATTCAGTTTGTCTTTCATGTTGCGTATTCCCTTATGTGTCTTAACTTACACCATTAAACAAATTGCTTCAGTCTGTAATGTTTCAACTGCAGGCTTAGCTTCAACTTCCTTATGCATGCGGAGAAGTTGTTGCTCTGGAATTGAAACCTCATCCTGAAGACACAGATTTGCATATCTGACAGCTGAAACTTGAGAATCCTGTGAAAAGGGTAAGTAACAGACAACTGGACTTCTAATTTTCAACAACTCTTGCTGAGCCCAAGTTCAGCTGTTTTTTCTTTATACATACAGAGCTATGTATATATACACAGATATACATATATGTACATGTATATATACACACAATGTTTTCAGACATACACACTCATATAGATGCTATACATTAGTTTATTTTAGAATTGCAGAAAATTATCAATGTGTGCATTAAATGTGCAATTTACCTGTAGATGTGAAACACTGAACAATTTCCTTTGCTTATTGACATATCATTTATTTCACTTATAGACTCTTCATGATGCTAAGCATTCCTTTGGTTTCTTAATAAGCATTTCACATAATCATAGAATGGATTAGGTTGGAAGGGACCTTAAAGATCATTGACCATGGGCAGGGACACCTCCCACTAGACAAGGTTGCTCAAAGCCCCATCCAGCCTGGTCTTGAACACCTCCAGGGATGGGGCAGCCACACCTTCTATGGGCAACCTGTTCCGGTGTCTCACTGCCCTCACAGGAAAGAATTTCTTCCTAATATCTAATCTAAATATCCCCTCTTTCAGTTTAAAACCGTTTACCCTAGTTCTTTGGCTCCACTCCCTGATATAGAGTCCCTCCCCATCTCTCCTATAGGCCCCCTTCAGGTACTGGAAGGGGCTATAAGGTCTCCCCAGCCCTCTGCTCATCTTCGTGGCCCTCCTGTGGAGCTACTCTAACAGGTCCATGTCCTTCTTGTGCTGAGGACTCCAGAGCTGGATGCAGTAAGCACATTTGGTTTAAACTGTGATTCACACAAACAAAACCGTGTTAAAAACTTTTACGAATTTTCAAGTAAATCCAAAGAAAATCAAGTAGAATAAAATTCTGCAAAATTTACTACAGATGATGAGGTAACTGCATGGATGGTATAGTCAAGAATAGGATTTTCTTAAAACCTAATTTTGACTTCGCTATTGCCCTCTGGTAAACAAGGAAGGAGGGACATAAGACAGGGATCTGAGAACAAGAAAGTAATCAGACTAGAAAGAAAATGTTGACAAAGAAAGTAAGAAGTGATATTCCAGCTACCTGCATGTAACGTATCTCAGTTATTTTGGGGAAAATATGAAAAGTATGAGTGTCAGTTAATTGCATTATATAATAACTAACCACATAGATAGCCACAGATACTTCTTTTGAACAGCGTTCTTAGGAGATTCCCTTTCCATCTGGCCGAAAAGATCTGGGGAAAAATATAATCTCTCACTCTCCTTAAGGGTCAGACAGTAGCAGCACTTAGTAGGAACTCTCCAGGGAAAAATGACCTTGGGGCATTTCCTTGCATGATGTTCCTAATAAATAATTAAGACTTAACATTTAACAGAGAAATTTGCCTTTTTTAGCCATCAAATGTGTTTTATTTGTATACATTTCCCTAGTTCCTTTTCAAATCAATTTCAGTTAATTCTTGCACATTTACATCATTAGTGTAATTACACCTAATTGCCTGTTTTAGTATAAATACTTCTCCTTGCATAATTAGAATGTAATTATGACTCTAGTATATGATGTATAATCACATCATTACAATTTGTGATGATGTCATAAAAAATCCTAGAAACTCAAAATTTATTACACTTTAGTTATGTGTTTAAGTGACACTGCGGTAATGGCTGTCCTGAGTCCTCTTAAATAACCAAGTTATCAGCATAATTTCAATGCAGGATATTATGCAGATGATTTATGCCTTCCCCAAAGGTGAGATGATAAAGCATAATTAAAGTTTCCAGATGAATGTATACAGAGAAAATCAACGTAATTTTGACTATAGGCAAAGGCGGAAAAACAGATGATATGCACAGAAGCATCTAATTACAAGTTTCATAACATAGTATATTAGTACATTCCAATGACTTTTTTTTTTAATCACATATTACATTTCTAAATCCAGCCGTGAACAAAAAATGGAGAAAAAAATGTTAAATATAATAATAGTGTAGTGACTTAAATCTACCGAATTCTTTAGTCCTTTGCAAAAGAGAGCGGAATATAACCTTGTGTTATAGATTTTTATGATATATTATAGAAGAAAAAAACCTCTACATCAGACAACCTCTGAATATGAATGAGTTGGCAAGTAACAAATATATACCACAGGTCAGCCTCACTCCATGGAGGGAAGTCCGTTCCTCTAGCCCAGCAGTCTTTCCAGGTAATTAAAGAGAGGATATATACAGAAGTCTATCAATGACTGAGTTTTGAGATCTGTCCCATCGGACAGAGTAGCTCACACCTTACTTATTTGTAAAAGAAGTTGTTTCACAGCAGTGGATGTAGTTGCTATGGTTTTAAAATATCAATGCAGGAATAGGAGGTGTGGATGAAGGAAGAAACATGGACTATCACACTTGCAACCACCTCTAGAGCTTATTTCAGGCCCTAATTCTGAGGTAAAATGAAACAATGGCTGTAAAACCAGACTGTCATTGCACGCCTTCATATAGGTTGGGATGCAGAATTTCTCCTCAGCGACCTGTTCAAGTTGGATTCCCAAGTATTCTTTGTGTTCCTCAAAACCTCTCACCCTAACATTTAATAGCATTAAGTCCAGCTGGTAACTAGTTACCAGGGCTGTTCCTCAGGAGTCAATACTGAAGCCAATACTGTTTAACATTCATATTAACAACCTGGATGATGGTATGGAATTCACCCTTGGCAAATTCGCAGCTGATAAGAGATTGGAGGAAAGCTGACAACCAGGAGGGTAGGACTGGCCTTCAGAAAGACTTTAACAGGCTGGAGAGCTGAAAGAATGGAACCCTCATGAAGTTCAACAAAGGCAATCACAAAGTTCTGTGGCTATCCCAAATGCAAGATTCAGATAACTAACTGAAATTATTAGGTAATACACAGCAGCTCCTATCTCACATCATATGTACATCTAGGGTGCTGCTTCGTGCCCTCAAGGAAAGTTCAGAAAAGTATTTTTATTCCTCCATTATTCTTCCTAAATCGTTAACGGTTGTATACACTTCAGAACCAGTCGTAAGGGTCAAATGAGAGTTGATAAAACCAGTAGAGACTGCTGAGCAAGTATTCATTGCCTGTCAAAATTAAGTCTTTCAGTTTGGGGAAATACAGAGACATCTGCCCTCCTACATCAACCCTCTGCTTTGAGAATGTTGATCTATTTTTATTCCAATATGACTCATTCTAGATAAATGTGGGAAAAGAATATGCAGCTGAACAACAGAGTGGAATACTGTTAATTATAGGTGGAACTGATAGCAACACATATAATTAAAATTGACTGACACTTCCCATTACAAAATCTTGTATTAGGTTACTTATATCTTTGTCAAGTATTGATCATATATGTTGAAATTTGTTGTGGCAGGTGTTTGCCTCAGGCTTATTTTTTGCCTCTTTATATTTAGAGCTCTATGATGGGTCAATTGTTTCCAAATATGGGACTAGGGAGATTATGTCAGAATAAGTCTGACAGGCCTATAGTTAGGTAACTCTACCACCTTTTTTGTGAAATGTACTTGATAGAACAGTAAGGGATGGACCATCCAGTTATCTTATAAAAATTTGTCTAAATTTGGATAACTTCTAGGTCCTTAAAAATTTCAGTCTGCATATCATGTAGATGGCTATACTTAGGCAGCCAAAGTCTCCGAGAGCTCTTTCTGGACTGAATTTGCAACATCTTTTTTCAGTTTCTCTGAGCTAGTACCCCAAGCACTCTGCATTTTACATGTTCTTATCTGCGCCCAGCCGATGGAATTTTCAGGTGTGTTCAATTGGTCTTAGACAACTTAGAGTTTTATGTCAAGATCAGACTCAAAGTTTCAGCTCTTGAAATCAATACAATCAAAATATATGAAGTTCTACAAGCTTCATTCAACTACTCCAGAAAGATGCTTTGGTTTTTATCCCAGGTGTACTCATCTTAGCTTAATTTATTTTAATCATGTTTTGAAATAAAGCATTTCTGGAGATTTGAAATGCAAAGAGGAATCTGCAATTTCAGAGTAGACATGCCCTAGTCCTTAAAGATCTGAAAACACCTGGCATTTTTGGCATCTTAACATTTCATTGTAGATGAAACATGGCACCAAACTTGAAAAACGATGTGATTTCCAGGGACTGATTTCTGTAGACTTCCAAACAGCTGGATCCATTGTAAGGTCTAGGAACTCTGGTGGGTTTTGTATTTCATACAGTGAGTTACAAAGTTGCCTCTCTTTTTACCTGGAGATTTTCCAGAGCTAAAGTACCTCAAAATACTTTTTCCTGTGCCCTCTCAGTCTATTTGTGTGGTATCTTGCTGCATTCTCACAGCTTGTAGCTTTTCATTGCTTGAACCTCAAGTTTTACCATTTGAGTGAGAGGAGGGAAAAACTTGACCTTTGGCTCTAATGCATAGAGTACAGCTGGAACAGTATTCAAAAGAACCTCCTCTACCCTTTGGGGTCTACATGTTTCTTTTGATTTATTGAACTGTTGTGACAATGTAATAAATTTCAGTCCAAGAAATGCCACAGCCAGCAGCACAGTCATCTGAGACTTCTACTACGTTGTTGGATCTCCCATTATTGTTTAAGCTTCTCAGGCAGAAAACAGTTAATATTATGAAACTGTTGCTTCCATAGACAACGTAATTTATGGTGAAAGCTGTAATTATTTGTTTTAAGAAGAGGAAAAAGAAATTGACATTTAAGAAGCCAACTGCCTTGCTTGTGAAAAGCATCTGATAGTAGTTTAAATTTTTCCCTTTGATGCCATCTACCTAATCATTATGGGCACCTTCACTTCATTAAGAACTTCTTTCAGCTCTTCATGTAGTCTTTTTAGCCTTCCTAATTGACCTGCACCTATGGAATACTTCTTCTTTATTGTAAATATTTTTAAAATATTGAATAAAAAATATTTTTAAACACTGCTCTCCGATCTTCTGAAAGGGATGCAAATGCCTTTTTTTCCCGCAAGTGTAGTCTGAAGGATGGTGCAGGTGCAATAGCAGCTGGATACCAAGAAATCTTGAATAAACTTTAGTCAAAGAGTAAGAGGCTTAACAGAGCAATGGTGTTCTAATTCTGCCAGAATCTGAAGGAATGGAAACCGACAGTGTCTCTAGTTTTGTCAGGGACCTTTTTACATTTATGATGAAGTGGCTACTACTTCGGGGGTCCTTTCAAGTCCTATGTTCCTATAAAACAAAATAAAATGAATACTTTAAAATATTCCTCAAAATGAGATTCCAAATAATTTTGGATCGGTAAAAAAAATTGTGTCTTTAAACTGGAAAATTACGCTCTGATTTTGAGAAACATTCATCTGTTTTAATAGTATTTGTGTTTATTTTTTCTTTAAAAAAATATTTTCGATCCAAAATTTAGAATTTGAAAATATTAAGTTTAACATGCTGTAGCAGAATATCTTACTTTTGAATAATCAGTGTTTTCTGCGTGCGGAGGCTTTCATCACCTTTGTTGCCACTCAGCCCTGAATTGGGTTGCTCAGTACGAAGATATTAGCTCTTTTCACTGAATGAAGATCTAATTGGGATCATGTAAAGCTGATGCAGTGACAGGAAGTAAGGCTTTAATGGCTTATTTTCTTGCTTTTCTCTTGTGTGTGGTTGTGCAAGCTCATATCAGAATTAAGGCTTTTCTTTTTTTTTTTTTCTGGGGAGATTTTTCCTTTGTCTTAAGTATTCGGTATGAGTTTTGTGTGTTCTGTCTTTTCACGAGTGCAGCTATTGCAACTGCTTGTTGCTTTACTTATTCAGGAAATTGATTATCAGAGACCAACAGATATGAATGCTTGCCCTAAATGGTTTGTTATAGTCTCACTTTAAAGGACAGTCCTTCTTTTTAATCCTGACAGGAGTACGGAAGGAAGAAATGGAATTCTACATTTCCATCTCCATCAGCCAGTCTGAACAAACACAGCTATAGACCCCCTTAATGCTTAATCTTGCTGGATTCCCAATGTTAAACTCTGACCTTTGAGAGAGAGGTCACAGATCTTTTACTTATATTTAATTTTCGCTAAAACCAAGACTCACAGATGTTTTGATAATTCTTCACATGTTGCAATCAAAAGGGATCAGCTGCTCCCTTTCTTCCCCTTCTCAGTTTTGATAAAGAAAGGCTGTCCTATTCTGTTGTATATATAGCAATTCCAAAGATTCCTCTTTTCCTTTTGTTATACCTAGGGCTGCCTCTCAAGGAATTAACAATGCATTTGGTCTGTTTAGCCCACTTGTCCTTTTTCATTTGATTTGCATTTTGAGTAAAATCTCTATGAGATTTTACTTGGGTATTTCCCTGTGGATTACTTTTAATGTAAGAGATCCTCAATTCCAAATTCATTAGCTATTCATTCACTGACCATAATGAATTCATTTGGTAAAAATCTGACTGTCATTTTGACTTACATAAGAGAGTCACTATAACTCATCTTGGTTAAACATTCATTAATTTGCAGACACAGTATGTTGCTGGATTTTACACAATGTGAATCTGTAATGCTTTTTTGATCTTCAGTTAGCTGCACAGGTATATTATCTTTCAGACTAATTTTGAAAACACTAATTATTAGCCTTTAATCTGCTATTTTTAGAATGCAATTGACTATCAATATATTTTTATTCTTTCTCATCAGAACCAAAAAGTGTTAAATTAACATACTCCAGTCAAATCATAGAATCATCATAGAATGGCTCGGGTTGGAAGGGACCTTAGAGATCATCGAGTTCCAACCCCCCTGCCCTAGGCAGGGACACCTCCCACTAGACCAGGTTGCCCAAAGACCCCCGAAAGCTGATGCAGCCTGAATTCCTACCTCTGAGATTCAGTTTTACTTTAGTAATTCTGTTAAACCTCTGAAAGAGTAGCTAATAAGCTTTTGGGGAATGTTTAATAGGTTAGCATTTTGAATGAAAGAATTACTATAAAAAGGAAGAAAATCTCACCACCTAAATAAATTAAACAAAAAAAAGTTAAAACTCGGGAATATGATAGAATATTTGTTTTTTAAATGGGTGGACTATTTAGGTTTGGCAGTGTGCTTTCTAGTACTTTAATATCTTATATCTTTTTCTTTTCCTTATTTTTTTTTTTGATTACAAGTTCTGTGTTTCCAAAGTTTCATTGATGGCAGACATGATAACAGTTCTGAATGACACAAGATCGCAGTACACTGCTATCAAAAGAGTTATAGCATTATATTTTTCATATAACTTCTCCTCACAGTCCAGGATTTGTGCTGCAAGTGCCATACTCCTTAGTGCTTTTTAGTACTTTATATGAATTACAGGTTGTCTTTGTAATCAAGTTTCTGCTTGCCAGTCATACTCCATCCTGACAGAGGAAATACTACAAGCTGATTAAATGTACATTTCCCTGCACATTGGGGTTCTTTCTAGGTCAGTTCAAACATGAAAGGAGCTTTTTTGGTTACCTTGTTGAAAAGTGATACCTGAACATTCCCAAGGACTAAGGGGATAAAAGATCTTGTACAAAAGCTCCTTTCTAACTCCTTAGAAAGAACCTCTCATCATGGTATTTAAAACAGTCTGGTTTTTACACAGTGCTCAAGTTGCCACAGACACCTGGAAGCACTTCTGTAATTAATAGCAACTCTGGCTTCATGAGAAATACTGTTTGTGAGAGAAAACAATGGCAACTACTCAATGAGGCAACAATTACTTAACCAAAAGATCAAGTAAATAACTTTTCTCTGGCAGAGATATTAATTTATCAGGAGATTTACATGAGCAGATGGGAATGGGAAAAGTGTGCCATAATATGGGACTGTAAAATGAAAACTCTCACTCTTCAGTGGTAATGAGCCTTTTGTGGCACATTACTAAAAAGTAATCTATGCTTGAATGAAAGAAGCACATCAGAGAGAAAGAAACAGTATTCAGTGAGGTATGAAAAGGAATGCATTTTCAGAAATAAAGTCAGATACACTGTGAGAGTAACCTTTCTGTTAGAGAAACACAGTTCCTCTGCTGAGTGAAGTTTATTTCAAGTAAAGAGCATAACAATGGGTATTTAAACTTGGATATGATTGCATATCCGATACACACACATATATGTCCAAAAATGTTGGAATCCTGTACATAAAAATTATTCTTCCCTCTCCACAGACACCAAAACTGCAGTTACGGAGATAATAGTGATGGCATCTTTCAATTCTCTCTGTCCCCCATATTAGGAAAATTATTATGACATCTAATATCAAAACCGATAGAAAACATGTTGCCCAAGGTGGTAGGTCCTTGGAACAGCTAGGAATTAAGACCATCTCTCTCTCGGCCACAGAATGATCCTTATTTATTAAGACCATGGAACTTACATGGTTGAACTACCAAAGGAGACCAGAGAGAGTCATTTTCTTCTGCAAAGAACCTTCATGCTCCTTACCATGGTGATTACATTCAAAGTAGAATGGGTCACTGGAGTCTAATCTTTTTCAAGAAAGGTGTGCAGCAGAATTCCACTGATTCATTGAATCATATCTAGACAACTGAGACAATGATGGGATTAAAGGAAGGATAAGCTGAGGCTTTAGTTATATATAAATGTCTTTATCAGTAGAAAAAGTTTGTATGTTCAGTGTAAGGGAATAAGAGCCCATTTAATTATACACTGGAGGGGGGAGCAGAGTCCCTTGGAACTACATGTTATAAAAAAGGAGGACGCCTGGTTGGTGTAGGTCTTGAAGTATTTCCCAGCTTCCCCAAAACTCAGTCTACCAATCTCTTCTATAACATTTACCACTTCAGTGCTGGTATTTGATGTTAGTTTCAGGTTCATGAACCTGTTCCCTTATTTTTGTCCTTTGAGATAAAGGTCTATGCCCATTCAATCATTTTGCAAACATCTACAGTATCCTTTAGACCAGGATCTGAGTTTGCTCAGCTATTTATTATTATGAATATTTATATTTTCATTAACATCAATGGTATTCATGGGAGTTTACAGACAAATTAGATAGATTCTGCTAGAAGAAGTTGCTGATGACTAGGAATTACATTTTTTCATAATATAGTAAAAATCATACTGAGGTTATGGAAAAAAAGCAAAAGCCGAGTAATAATCTGTTAGAAAATGTGTCAAAGTGACAAGGTACATTAAAACATTCTTAATTTTGAAGAAGAATCTTTTCTTTTTCTTATTAAAGAATTCAAAAGGATTTCTTCCTTGCATTAGAGTTCATGTTTTTAAACTCAATAATCCTTATTCTTAGCTCACCATAATTTCTATAAGAAATAACAAGCCTTAATTTTGAAAACTCTTACTGTCTCTGTCAACATCCCTGAATGCCTTCCCTCTAATCTGTGTGTTCTCTCATGTTTCCATTAAGTTGTTTATTTTCCTCTTTATCTCATCTGTCTGTCTATACACAATATCCCATGTTAATACCTGGAAAAGATCAGAAGCAAATATGATTCATAACATGATTCTAAAACCTTTGGATTTTTAATATAGTACTTCATATAACAGGCCTTTTCACCTTTTCCGTCTTAAAAATTTTTATATCCATCCCAAATACATGATTCAAGCAGAGTCAAACTAATGTGCGGGAAAAAAATATGTAGTATAATTACATCTTACTTAAACTGCCTTATAGTCTATTTGTTGACTTTTTGCTGGGCACTAATGGAAGCCTTTTTGCCTTCTTGAATTAAAAAGATTGCCAAGTTTAAAAAAAATCTTCAATTCAAAAACAAAAATTTAAATTGAAAAATTGAAATATTAGAAAATATTAAAATTGGATGTTTTCCTTTTTCTACCTTGTTTCCCCCTCATTAGGCAAATTCTATCAGAATTCTAGCTACAATTCAAAACATTATCTAAAAAGAAGTTCATCAGCTTCATCCCTCAAACCTTTATCTCTATATTTGAATTTTTGAGAGGAAGAAACATTAGCCAGTACAAAACACAAAAAAAGGTACAAAATGCTTATATATTATGAAATCTTAATATTGCTGAAGTTTGTGGCACAAATTCTTCTTCTTTTTAAATGCAAAAATCTGAAGGTATAGACAAAAAAAAATCTTCTACTCAAATCTATGTTAACAAAGCCATAAGTGCACATCAAATGCTTTTGAAAGAGAAGTCTCTAGAGAAAAG
This sequence comes from Numenius arquata, assembly GCF_964106895.1. Taxonomy (NCBI): domain Eukaryota; kingdom Metazoa; phylum Chordata; class Aves; order Charadriiformes; family Scolopacidae; genus Numenius; species Numenius arquata. The sequence goes on from NC_133582.1 coordinate 60,162,016, forward strand.
TATCTTAAAACAAAGGGAATATACAGCTAAGTTAATGTTATAAATATAGCTTTAATGCATACTACTTTGTATTTCATCTTACAAGTCATGTTTTTCTTATTGTACAGGATATCTTCTGTCTTCTATACAGAGACAGTTTGAATGAATGAGCCATTTTCTCATCTCTTTCAGAAATTCTGGATGAATATGTTTTTAAAGATTTCATTTTGAAAAAGAAGTGAGGGTGGACTGCCAGTGAGTAGAAAAATAAGTAGGATGATTCCTGTGATCCTCTTTACTAACATGAGCCATACATGAATTATTTATGTTGACAAAAATAATATTATTTTTTCTTAAAGACTATTCTTAAATGTGTTTTTGTATTTCTTTCAGCAGTTCTTCAGTTTCATGCATTAGCAATACAAGATATCATGCCTGGTTCCATCAGCACATTAGGAAATGTCATACTGAAAATGTGATAAACTCAGGAAATTATGAAGGACGCAGTTCACTAAAGCTCTTGACTGAGGCTTTAGGTAGAATTGGTCTTTTTAAAGGTGCAGAAAGATAATACACCCTGCACAGTAACAACTAACAGAGAGTAGCGGCAAATCAGTACTCCAACCATGTGCATTTTCCTGTGCATTTTTATATATTTCATTTCATTTGTGGACAAGAAGAAAAACATCCACATATTGCAAATGTCCCTTTCTTTCTTCACGCTTTATAGGAAGTAATAATATGATTCCATTTTTCACCTGTGCTGAAATGAAACCAAATGTTTGTAGAGATAACCTGTGGAAGTACTTTTGATTTTTTCCCACTCTAGAGGCTGTGTTATTCTCTTGATAAGCCTTGCAGGGAAAAAAAAAAAGATAAATAGGGCTGGGAGCAGGATGGAATTTCAGGAATGATGGCATGGCAGACATAAAATGTGCAATGTACATATTGCGGGGTGTAAAGACAAGCACAGCCTCATAGAAAATACGAGATGGGACCTGGAGAGAGCATTTCTTCTATTAACTTGCCTCAGGGTAGATTCAACTATATTTAAATTATTCCCGATAATTATTTGGCTAATGATAGAAATTCTAAAATCTCCCTAGGCAACCTATTTTACTGCTTATCTGTCCTTCCCATTAGGATTTTTTTTTTTTAATGTATAACTTAAATCTCCCTTGATAACATTTAAGCCCATTAAGTCTTGTTCTATGTGTGGTAGACAACTTCTTTGCAAAAATCTTTCACTTATTTGAAGACTGCTGTCTCCCACCAGTATTGTCCTCTCTAGACTAAACTCTTAAGTCCTTAACGTTTTCCTTTCATGTGATGCTTTCCAAGATTCCAAATATTGCTGTTCCTCCACTAATTCTTTTGTTTCTTTTTAATTGGTTATGAGACTTACTGCCAAAATTTGAATGTAAGTACTCCAGCTCAACCCTTACAATGGAAGGATTACTTTCGGTGTCTTATAGAATAGGCTGTTGTCAGAATTCAGAAGACCATGGATACAGCTTGGACTTGAGAGCTACTGAGATCCACAGTACTCACCACATTGTTTATCTGCAGATCAGTTCTATATTTGCAGTGTGTGACATGTTTGTCATAAAATATACTTTATACTGGAAAATATCTATATATCTTGCTTTCAGTCTATGGGCTTTGGAACCCGGGCTTCTGTACCTAAACCTGAAAACTGTGCTTTCAAAGAGTTACAAATACCTTTATGTATTGCAAAGTAATGTCTGCCCTTTCGCCACACCGAGAGATAGTTTGACTCATGCTCAGCCTGTCATTTCTTCTAATCCCTGTATCCCGCAGTACAGGTGTTTAACCAGGCTCTATTTTGCTGTTGGTTATGCTGACCTGACAGAATTTCTCACTTGTTTTGTTCAGGTTCATTCTTACTTTTTGTAACATTCTAAATCCCGTCCTGTCCTCAAACACAATATTTGTTCCTCCCCTTAATGCTGTCTTCTAATAGTAATAATAAGGTAATGTGCAGATGTTATAGATACAGTTATTGAATAACATCAAACATAAGACATGTCCTTGCAGAAACCAAGTGACTCTTTCAGATGTATCTTCCAATGCATCTTTGAGAGTGAACCACTCTATTCTCTGAGTATCATTTCCTAACACGTTTCTTCCCCATATAAGTAAAGTTTCATCTAGGCTGCCTTGTCAATTTGCCTATAAGAATGTCATAGAAAATAGTGCCTTCTAGGTATAACAGGTGTTGTACTAAAATCAAGAAATATAACTACTGCTTCATGATTCATTACTTATTGGAAATGTAAATTTGTCCAATTTAGTCAACATGACTCCTTCCTGAAAATTCTGCATTGCCTGTTACTCAAGTCTTTGCTTCTTTTATGCTCATAACAACAGTTTGTGTCATGAGTTAATCAACCATTTATTCTGAAAGAGTTGATCTAACACTGTTTGGTCTAAAATTCTCTGGTGCCGTTTTTTGTTCTTTTTAACAACAGACTGTTTGCCTCAGACTGTAATAATGCAAATTGTACACCACTAGTATTCAGAAATTTAACAGGAGCGAGTGACAGATTCTCCATCTGGGATGGGGTAATCCTGGTTATACGTACAAATTGGGGGGTGAGAGGCTGGAGAGAAGCCCCATGGAAAGAGACCTAGGGATTTCAGTTGATGGTGAGTTGAATATGAGCCAATGGTGTGCCCTGGCAGCCAAAAGGGCCAAGCATGTCCTGGGGTGCATCAAGCACAGCATAGCTGGCCAGTTCAGTGAGGTGATTGTCCCCACTCTACACTGCACTGGTATGGCCCCACTTCGAGTACTGTGTACAGTTTTGGGGTGCCTCAATATAAGAAGGGCATCAAATTATGAGAATGTGACCAGAGGAGGACAACAAAGATGGTGGAAAGTCTCGAGGGCAGGACTTAAGAGGAGTGGTTGAGGTCACTCAGCTTGTTCAGCTTGGAGAAGAGAAGGCTGAGGGGTGACCTCGTTGAAATCTACACCTTCCTCAAGAGGAAGCAGCAGAGGGGGTGTGCTGATCTCTTCTATCTGTTGACCAGCAACGGAACACATGGAAATGGGATGAAGCTGCATCAGGGGAAGTTCAGATTGGACATTAGGAAAAGGTTCTGTACTGAGAGGGTTGTTGCTCACTGGAACAGGCTCCCAGGGACATTGTCACAGCACTAAGCCTGTTAGAGTTCAAGGAGTGTCTGCACAGCGCTCTTAGGCATAATGGTTTAATTTCAGGTAGTCCTGAAAGGAGCAAGGAGTTGGACTCAATGATCCTTATGGGTCCCTTCCAACTTGAGATATTCTATGAGTCTATGATTCTACAAATCTATGAAATTGTTAAATGTCCTGAGATATCTTCAGACAGCCTTCTAAATATCTCAGCACAAATTTCTTAGAATCTGAGAAATATGAAACTTTCTGTGATTTATTCTAGTCTAAGATTCCAAGTCTCTGCTGTTGTTTTTAACCAATGATCTCTTTACATGTCAGGGAACTGTGAAGCAGTAAAGCAGTAAACATTTTGGTTCTCGTAGTTCAGTAAAGGATAAACTCTTCCTATAGTATTTCTCCAAACATTAAATATCTTATAAAGTGATTATTTCATGCCATTTTTGTCATTTGCTAAATAGAACTCCTTTACTTCCTTGTACTTTATGATTTTGACTTCAGACTTTTCTTCCATATTCATTCTATTTTTTTTTTCTGATTTCCACCTCCTATGTGCTTGCTTCTCAAGGTTTAGTAGATCAGAGTTCCTGTGCACCAATATAGTATATTGTTGCTATAAAAAAATTAAACTAAATAAAACAATTAAAAATGTACTCATATTTTCAGAATCCCCTTTAAAATTTTACGAAAGCAATATTAATTCATCTCCTCTATCTCCAAGTATCTGCAGAAGACAGAAAAACTCAGAAGGTAGACATATAATACTTTTATTTCCATTAGGTGTGTCAAAGTTATATGAATGAGACAGATGTTGAGATTAAAGTTTTAAATTATCTTCTTTCAGGTTAAAGAATAACTTACATTTAAACACATATATACGCTCAGACATTTCAAAGACCCTCAGTATTTATAAGGAGGCAGGTTTTGTAACTCCGAATGTGAGCAATTCCAGAAAAACCCATTATTTCAAATTCTAGGCCTGGGACCAATACAGTTTAAGGCATTGTTAGTTATACAACGACACACCATCAACGTAATGGTGCTGAAAGGTGCTGCTATTGCAGAGCAAATAAAACTGTTAGATTTTCAGAAGAGCAGGTGATTCCTGCTGTGAAGTGAATAGAAGAATCAAATTATTTTGATTCTATAGACTCAAACAACATAGGAAAATTATGGATTGATATTAGATTATATCTTTATTTCACTTTTCTTTTTAAACCAAAATAAGACTCTGAATAGATTTTTTTTATGTTGAAAGGCAAAATTGATACTTACTCTTCAATTATACCCTGTAAGATTTCTCTGTCTCCATAAGTTACATATGAAATGAATACAAGATTTAATAGAAAACTACAATTTTTTCTTACAATAATTAGCTCTAATAATCAAATATTTTATAATAATTAATAATTTTCATACAGTAACATATTTGAAATCAATACATTAGTCATACTAATGGGTACTTAAAAAGCTTTGGATGTTATCTCACAAAATTAAATTAATGGAATTTTAAATTAGCAGGGAGATTTTTTGGGAGAAAAGAAATATCACAAGAAGAAACTAGAGTAGTTTCACAAAACAGGTCCTCTGAGAAAACATTTTTCTTCTAAAAGAAACTTTGTATGTCAACAAATGTTAAATATCTGGCTTGGAGAAATCAGATGCCTGGCACTGTTAAGCTTTGGATGGGAAAAGTCTGTTACCTTGGAAGACGCCTGCATTCGTTATTTCCTCAGGTGGTAAATAATGTGCTTGAAACCCATATTATCCAGCTCTTTCTCTACTGTTTTCTCCTTCTAGTCTGAGGACACACCTGCAAAACTTCGCATTTTAACCATGGGTTTGATTCTCCGAATCACTACCAAATACATTTGGTAAGACTCCTATATTTCTTTCCACGATTTCCTAGACAGAAATGCATCTTCATGTACTATGCAGCACATGCTCAAAGATTCTGTGTTGAAGACATATTTAGGCCTTTTTTACGTAAAATGCTCATACTTGGACAAGCAAATTTGTTGAAACAGAGATATACAATGTCACTAATTACTGGATTCAAAAAAGGCAACATCTGAAAGAGGAAAAAAAAGAAACTAAACTGAGATCCCACTGAGGACCAATTTGCTTTACTTTTAAATGTTTGCAAATACACCTTTACTCCTCAGGAAAAGTATTTTCTAGCATGGGCTGTGTAAATGGTGACTGCTGCTCTCTACACTCGGCTCAATAGCTATTTTCAAAAGTTCTTTTTTTTCAGACTCTGCCGAGGTGCACCTTGTTGCACTCAAAATCTTCTTATGGGCAGAAATATACCTTATATACCGAATAATTTATTGCAAGTTCAATTTATATTTTAACATTCTAATATGAGAAGAAACTTCTTTACGGTGAGGGTGACAGAGCCCTGGAACAGGCTGCCCAGGGAGGTTGTGGAGTCCCCGTCTCTGGAGATTTTCAAGACCCGCCTGGATGCCGTCCTGAGTAACATGCTCTGACATGCTCTGGGCAATCCTGCTTCGGCAGGGGAGTTGGACTAGATGATCTTTATGGTCCCTTCCAACTCTAAAAATTCAGTGAAATTCAGTGAAATTCTAATAAAAATGCAAAAAATTTATTATTAGTCCAGTTATAATGATGCCAACATTTATACTCTGCATCATCTAATTTTTACAGAAAAAAAATTAATAATGCAGCTAAGATTATTATATACAAATTCCCTGGCACCTAAAACTTTTTCTCAGTTCTTATGCTCCCCCTCCTCAAATATTCTCTGGTTCTAAAGTTCAGCATCTGAAATCTTCCTCAAGAGGGATGAGGAAGGAGACCTTAGGAAAAAAGTGTCAGATAAAAGATTGTCCCAGAAAATTTCACTGTTTCCTGAACATAAGCAAAACAAGAAAGGCAGCTTCTCTTCCCAGAAGTTTAATATATAAGGAAAAAACTATTGGTTTTCTTTTGGTGTGTTTGTGTGTTACAAACGTGGAGCCTTGCAGCAGGATGTCTCAAGGAAAGTTGGTTTTGTGATTATCTTTTGATGAACTAGAAATTTCCCTCCCATAAAATTTTGGATCTTACCCTATTGGTGTTTTTAGATATTACAAACAGTTGAACTTTAACCTTTTTGCTTTTAATTATTGTCTCTGCTTCAGAAATAGTGCACAGAGCTTCATCGTGAAGTTTGTTTCATGAAGAGTTTGTTTGCCATATCTTTACACAATGCAGCATCATTTTTAGAGCTGCAACAAGCTACTTGAAAGCAAACTTCAAGGCCCGTAGGTGATCTGGAATGAAAGCTGTAGCATTTGGAAGGAAATAGGCCCACTCACATTAGAAATGTGTATTTCTGGAGAATATAGTGTATTTTATTTAGGGAAGCTATGAAACACCTAATAGGGCATTGCTGTGTATACAGAAACTGCTACCTTGAAGTGTAACTAAAATGTCAGTGTTAGTCATACCAAGCTTCCTCATTTTTCTTCCCTTGACAGCATTTTTTGTAAGAGAACTAGATCTGTATTGTCTGTCTATTGTAGGGTAGGAAGTAATCTACAATAGCAAGAAATAAAAGGCTATAAAATGCGTTATTACAGTTATTTCTAGTTTTCCTAGCTACTGACAAGTTCTTACAGCCAAATTTTTTTTTTTTTCACAAGCTCTTATATTGTGCTGTGTCCTGAAAGGCTTTGGCCCGTTCAAGTAACCACAAGCAGGGGTGAGGAAATGTTTAGTGTGCTGATTCTGCTGCTGTTTAAAAGAATGACCCAGAATAATGTCTTAAATCAACAGACACCAGCTCATTGTTACTCTCCTCACACACTCCTACCCATCTATTCCTGTGCACACGCACACACACAAATATATTCCCTCTTTCCTCTGTTACACATGGGTATTTAAGATGTGTAAGTCCACATTTCCCTAGACAAATTTTAGTAAGGGTAAGTTCCAGGATCCCGTTGCCCCTTATTCCACTTGGGAGTCTTCTCATGCATATCTGTCTTATTTAGAAGTATTATCTGTGCAGATCCTCATTACCCAGTGGTGTTCAGATTGAGTCATGAGAGGAGAGGAGCAGTAGTCTATATAATTGCTGGAGCTTGTTTGGAATTAACATTCTTTTTCAAGCTCAGGGCAGCTGCCTTCTGCATGGTACAAATTTGTTTGTGCTTTATGCTTTGTTCTGTTATTCTGTTGACTACGCTTTTAAAACCTTCTTACCCATATGGCACTATCTTTGAATAATACATCATCAGTGTGCCTCACTCTAATGATTTACTAGACTTATAAATCATTTGAAACACTGTTCAGGCCAATGATGTATTTGAGTAATACATCATCACAAGATGCTGCTGAGATGATATATTACTCTAAAGATGGCGCTGTATAGAAAGGAAACCTGGAGTATATTCAGTTACGTACTATACTCATTTTTAAAAGGAGCTGCCACTAATGGAGCTACTCTTCCTTCTTGACAGCATGTCATACCCTTTCTCAGAGGAGTTTAATAAAATCTCCTTTACCTTTTCCAGGAGAGAGATTCTGTGACATTTCCACACTCTATTAAAAAATTCTGATTTGATTTTTTGTTGTGTTGTTGTTGTGGTTTGTTTTTTTTTTCCAAAAATCTCATTTGAATATTTGTTTTTCAAGTTTATAAAGTAATTGTGATTTGGATTAGAGAAAAACAATGTAAAATATATATCAAAAGCAAAGGAACAAGGATAGATATAGAAAGTTGGAGAATCTTTAGTGCCTATGCCAATGTAAAAGTTAATCAAAACCAAAACAGTGGGCTGTGATGAAATCTCGCATGAATACTCAGCAAGTGAAGGATCATCTAAGCTACAAAATATTGTAAGTTCTCTGTGTCAGAACTTCAAGTTTCATTCCAGAATGTAGCCATCTAACATTAGGTAAAGAAGATAAAGAGACTGATAGTAGACCTGTTCAAATAATTAGGTTTTTAGTTCCATAACCATTGAAAAACTAAAACAAAACTAGGCAATACTTTTTTTCTCTAAATGGGAAGAAAATAAAAATATTTTAAGTAAAAAAACCCTCGACTTTCTGAATCAAATTCAATATTTTGGTTTCATCCAAACTAGCATGGTTCATTCAGCTTTTGTAGTGGTTTTTAATAGCGTTTGAACTTCAATCTAGGTAAATATTGGATTCAAATTAATACCAGCAGCAACATATTTCAACTGAAACCAAAAAAATATAGAAAAATCTGTTGGAAATCATTCCATGAGTTCAACATTTGCCTTTTTTCAAATTAAGTCAGACTCTTGTTCTGAGTAATGCAAGGAGCATTTTGTTCAGAAATACAGCCAGAGTTGTAGGTCTCATTCTCCAAAGAAAGCTGGTTGGCTCATTGCAAGCTTGCTGAAATAGTGCTGGTTCAGAATTGCTTCTTCTTGTAGTTCCATAGGACAGGCTCCTCTGTGTCACACAGTACCAAAGAGAAAACTTAAAAGAAAAATCACAAATGCCTACACTTCTGATACATTGGACTAGATGCTTGACTTTGATGAAGCCCTTCTCAAAAGCTGTGCCTTTGAATGATGAGCCCTGCGGTTTGAGTGAATACCACCATTTATCAAATGGGAACAGAACAAAAGTGAAAACAACTATATTGAATTATTATAAATGAAATTATGGAAAGTGATGCAGGGATAATAGCATCCCTGACACTCTAAAATCTGCAAATACAAAATTGTATACGTTATAGTGAGAGAAACTAAGTAATCTTTGAGAAGAAATCAAGTCAGAAGACACAGTAACGTAGAGAGAAACCCGCAAGCTACCATAAATTAACAAAGTGCTGCGTTACTCTTTATTTTGACAAACCCCATGTCTTCATTAGACTCCAGAATGTGGCCGAACAGGATTTTTACTGATTTTGAATCTGTCTTGCCATTAAGATAGACCTACAAATATAATGTATTTAGAAGAGAGGTGTTAAAACTAACCATTTATAGCTCAAATTGTTTTCTATGTGTGTTTCTAAATCTTTTTACTCATTTATTTATTTATTTTCTAGAAAAGGAATCAAGATCAAAGAGGGGAATACTCTGACCTTTTTATTCCATTATGAGCCAAATGGCCTGAACAATTCTTTGTGACACAAAGGTGGTGAAAATGAAAGTTTTTTGTCAATGCAGAGTGATCTCAGAAGTGAAAAATTTGATACATGTATGTTCTAACTCAGTACAAAAATGAAGTTTACTGAAACTGATACAACCCCAGCATAACAGGAGACTACTGAGGAGTTTCTTTGTTGTATATCAATAAGGAGGTTTGATACATGGAAGTTAGTGTAAGCTGTAAGCAGTTCAATTTATTCAAGAAATTACAAAAAAAAAAATTCTAATAACCATTATTTTGATGACAACCTGATCACAAAAAGGCAAATAAGATTATTTATCAAGCTTCTAAACAGTTTGAAAAAACAAGGCTTAGTGAAAGCAAATAAGTACTTCTCTAATATAAAAATTCTTATATGGGCATGAAAAATACAATGGCAGTGTAGAGGGAAATAATGGAGCTTATAAGTGGCCTCCAAAATTCTGAGTAGCTGATACATATATTTTTGTTAGTAGTAAGCCAAAGAATGAGTTTAATTTATTAATTAATATTAATCAGTCTGATGTTAAAAAGTAAATATATGTGGATGACTGATTATAAAGTAAGAGTTAGTCCTGCTGTTAATGCAGAAGATGATTAAATACTTCTTAGATGAATGGGTGGTAATAATAATTCTACATGTAACATGTTCCAAGTTCTTTCTGCTCACTGTGCTGTTGGACCTCTGTCACTCTTTCTGTTCAGGACAGCAATATGGTTGGGGCTTCTTAAATACAACCATAATATCAACAAATAATAATAAATGACTGATTCTTCCAATTTTTATCCATAGCTTCCATCACAATTAATACGTTCTGTCTCTTGAGAGGAAATAAATATATATAGGTCGAAAAAGGACATTTCGTTTATGACATAATAAGATATTAAACAAGCCCTCTGAAAGGGTGAGAGGGTATTAAGACATTACCAGGGAGCAAATAAATTGCTGAAATCCTGTTGGATCTTGATTGATCTCTGTGAAAAAGCAAGTCATAATGATACTGGATCCATCTTCAGCTGCTACTAACTTACTATATTTCAATCAGAAATAACAGAGCTAAACCAACATCTAACATTAGATCAGTGGAGTGAGGTTCTGTGGGAGAGCTACAAATGCAAACAAGCAAGACAATTTATGAACTGAATGAAGCAATTATCTCTATGGAGAACAGTGGCATTAGGGAACCAATGATTTCGCATATTTGATTTTATGTACCTTCTACTGCATTGCTTAGGGAAAAGTAATCTTGTTTCGCATTGAAGACAATGAGGCAGTTTTTTTCGTAACATCCTACATAAAACGATAAAATTCGTGATTATGGTATTTGTGGTTCCTTAAGCAGTCAATTTAGCTTATGCAATCTGAGCATCAAGATGACTAATAAGAAGTAGAACTTCTGGTTTAAGCACTAATTACTCAATAACATGTTGTACAGAACTGATTTTATTGGATGCATTAGACGTACTATGCAGGACTTTACAAGTACTGGTATTTAACAAGTTCCCATAAAGAGGCAATGTATTGGTCTTTAAATTCACCCACTCTCTGTACTCATTGGCAAAATTTCTAGCACAATATTTTTATATGACAAAGAGTATATGAAAGGTAAAAAATGTTTTCGGAGAATGAAGGCATATTTTCTTTATAGAGCAAAATAATTAGATTATTTTATTAAATATATAGATTTGAGGGAAAAAATCCCACTCTGTGTTGCTGGAGTGAAGCCTGCATTTTGAGAGGTGCCCACTCATACTGAGTAATAACATCATGACAAAAAGTAATGCTGTTACATCTGTGATGAAATGAGGAAATAAGAGAGAAAATGGTTTGTAGGAGGAGGGATATTGTTCTTTAGACCATCTGATTTTGCTAAGAAAAACAAATAAGCTCTCAGGTGAAGAATCAGGTGTGAAGAAGGACATATGTAGCTGGTGGGTGTCTAAGCCACACACACTAGTGGCATGTCTAGTCATAGTTACAGGAATCCCAAACCAGTTGGTCCACAGTCTTGTTTTCACAGCTACTGAAAGCATTCATGGCCCACAGATGGCCAGGAAGACTACCAAGTCCTTGAGAGTCACATATTTGCTTATCTGTATGAGTTATCTCTGTTAAACCAAATCCACCTCTTGTATATTTCTCTTCAAGTACAGTAAAAATTATTGTGAAGGTTTGATTCGCTCTCAGATCTTATGGAGAAACTATGGGCTAATCATCATGTCATATAAATTACCAAAGCGCCTTTGATTGAGTGTGGGATCTACGAAGGTTGTCAGAAGCAGGATGATCTTTACTAACATTTGACCTTGGGCATAGAAAACATAAATCAGAATTATAGATTGGTAATATGATTCCTCTGTTAAAGGTTTGACATTTCTATTTTGTACAATGAAAAAATACCAATAAACAAAAAGTTTGATGGACATATTTGTCTTTGAATTTAGACTCGTTAATGAAAAAGAAGAGGCTAGAAGGTGCTCACATGATTTTTGCAGTGTACTCCGCAGTAATTAAGAAATTTGAGTGTTTAATGTTTGGATACATGCAAACATGCATGTGTACATATTGCAAAAATACATATTTTCCAATGAATTTCATTGTTCTTAATTTGGTTCATCATTTAACTTTCTTCCTGAGTGCACTAATTTCACCATTTCCCAGAGGGGCATTTCACTTAATTTCCTTTTGGATTAGCTGGTGCTCTGAGTTTGAATTTAAAGTTTAAAGGAACCATTTGATTTTAATAACTTTTATGTGTAGTGGTCCATTGAGTCTGGATTTTAGCACATAGAACTACTTTTCCATAAGGTGATTTTTAGTAAATCCCTGTGTGTAAAAGAAAGATAAACACACATCAGTGAGTTTGTTATTGCAATTAAATTATTGGATTTTTACATTTGAATATGTTTTGAACATTGAAAAGCAGGAAGAGACTGTTTTCTCATGTTGGTCATAGACACTTTTCTAACACTACAAAACTTGAAATAAGCCTGTCTGTTTTCTTCGATCTTAGAGAATATTAAAATTCTATGGTTTTCTAAATTTATACAGTCAGTTCAGGAAAGCATTGCTTTTTCAAAGATGCTGTTAAACCCAACTCTTAAACAGTAACCATCTCCTTAGATTCTGCACTCTTAGATAAATAATTATATATTAACTCACTTACTTAAATAAAATTCCATACCCTGCTCAATCGTCTTGTCCTCGCTAACTTTGCCTCTCTCAGTTCCACTCATTTCAACTCACTGTAAGGCTCAACATTTCTTTGAAGCTGAGTCCAGGCAGCGCTAAGCTCTGATCCTGTGCCCATTCCAGGATTTGCAAATTCTTTCTTTACTCATCCTGTTGTTGGGGTTTTTTCTCTTTCCCCTTCCAAGTATGAATTAAATATGTACATCTATAAATCTCTATAAACCAGAAGATGAAAGACCATCCTATTAGAAAGGCCTCAGTGTCTATCAAAACTGAGGAAATGTTCCCCTCTTATCCACAAGATAAAAACAAGAAGCCACAAGAAGCCTAAACTTAGTGCTGTTTCCCAGTCATGACGAAGGATGAGAAAATATACTATATATTGAATATTCCTTCTTTGGTGCCTATAATTTTATTTAGTGATACGAATCAGTGTATTAAAGAGCTTAGGACATTAAGAAGGGCAGTACAGTACGCTGTATATTTGGGAAGGTAATACCCAGATTGCCTTGACTTCTTGGTCCTTGGAATGGTTGTGCCGGCAACATTTTTATTCTCACAATTTTCTAAACGCTTGGTAATACAACTGAAAATAAGTGCATATCCAAATCCGTAATGTGGTCAAGAGTGTTTTCCACACCTTACCTGTTCATTCCCTGATACTGTCAGCAGAATCATTTGCCCAGCAAATGCTGTTCTGAGCTATAATTTTAAGGTAAATCACAAAGTCAAGATAAGTTATGCTAAGCTAACTTTTAAAGTCATGGAACTCCTGTGTTTAAAAAGAAAAAAAATTATGGAGGAAAAATGATGATTTCACCTGAAATTCCAAAGTGTGGTCAACTTTTTTTACAGCTATCATGTCAGCATTTCCTCCCCTTTCCAGAGCAGAATGTCTGATACTGAAGACACTTACAAGAAATAAATTATTACTTTCCCCTTCCCTATTGTCATATTTTGGAGGAATCGCTACTCTGCCATGATGTGAGCAATCATAAAGCCTTTCACAACACCAGGTACTGAATAGAAACCTAGAAATTGTTACTGTTCCATCTTTCTTCCAAAGGAAAGATAACTCCACATCTTTAGCAGGCCAGTTGTCTTTTTTTTTTCAGTTCTTTGTCATGCTGGTGGCTCATTGTGGGGAAAAAGAGATGTCAACCTTCCCATTCAGAGAAGCTGCAACTTGTAACACGGGCAAACAGTATCACAGTGGCTTTTCATATATCCTGACTTCTATGTGGAAAATTAGGAATGCTCTTGACCAAACTGTTTTATTTAGAAATTTTTGGAAGAAACTTAAAGGCTTATCCTTTATTGGAAGACAATGTCTCAGAGACTAAAATCACTTTTGTAGGTGCATAAAGCGGCGTATGTAACGTATCCCAGAGTTGTAAACTCTAGAAATTCAAACAATGTGGCATCTTCTGTTCTCTCAATGCTCTCTGGGTGAAATTGGAATAAAAATGATCTCTGCTGTCCAGAAATATACCTTATTTTGATACTCCATGAGACATGGTAGGAATCAGGGTAGACGTATTACTGGCTGAATGGCTTCCTTACCTCCAGGTTTGCAGTCACACTCTGCTTTTCTCCCTGATCTAAAGGAGAGATTTTAGTCGTGCCAGAGCTGGTAAGTTGAAATAAAATATATGCTTGGAGCTTGGTTTTGCATTATTGCAAAATTGTGCAGGGCAGGAAAATAATGTCAGATCATACGATTTCTTTCAAGCTAAAGTGAATGGAATGAGGAAGAGAAGAGAAAGCTGCCAATATCATGAAGAGAGTTAAATTGTAACTGGCTGATGTTCAACTGTAACTGAACATATTTTGTGCAAGTCATTACTCGCAGTGGGATGTGCTACAGCTTTCTGTAGCAGTTTTTCCTGCTACCTATAAACTCAGTTTCTGGCTTCATCCCTCCCTACTGAAATTGATCTCAGCTTTATTTAATTTCGATCATGACACAGACAGAAAAACTGGAAAATTACTGTGAAACATTAAGATTTACCTTCTTATCTTATAATGGACGAGGATTTTGCCTCCTTCCCCAGATTTTCTTGCCTCTGAAGCTAACACTTTAAACCCATAAGGATTCAAAAAAAAAAGCCCTGTTGATGTTCATGATAATGAAATGACCATTTCAGTCACTGAGATGCTTAGGACTTTGCTCTCTGGAGAAAAACAATGAATGCATTGAGAGTAAATAAACATTCTGGAGTATTTTCTGTCTAATAGAGAATTTATATAATTTTAAAATGCAGCATTATTTAAGAAGTGATTTTACTGCAATAAACCCCACTGAGTAAGCCTTGTGTGGGTAAGAGAGATTTGAGGGAAATCGTTTTTGAAAAATAAGGACTTTTTCCTTCAAAACATCACTGCTTTGTTCAATGTCTTACACTTTGGCAGTTGGAAATCTGATCTGCACTCTAACCTTGGTGTTCAGAGGAATCTGGTAGATACCAAGGAAGAACAGTTTGCTAAAAGTTTGCTATTTGGCTTCGGAAACCTGTTTTTATGCCACTTAACAAGGATGGGCAATACTGAGCCTCTCATTCCCTCTTCCAGTTCCAGTCAGTTCAGTTCATCATCTATCTAAAACTCAAAGAACTTTCCTGTGTTTAAAGAATGAATATTACACAGAAGTTATTAAAAGCCTATTAATACTATCTTTGCACTTCTCAAATAATGTAGTCAAGTGAAACTAAGCTATCATAATAATAATCTTCACACAAAACGAATGGAAAAATTCCATTAGTCCCCTCAAGAGAAAAGATGACACTAGGAGGCATAGTGTTGTAATATAGTGTTTTAAAATGAAATGGGATAGTGGGTGTTGCAGACTCAGAAATTCATTGTTTTATCTGAACTGGTTCATACCTCCCAAGTGTTCCTTCAACATATTGTCAATAATCTCAGATATTTATGGTAATTGCCTATATCTTATATTCTTCTATTCCATTCTTTGCCCTGGCAAGTACAATAAATTTAAAGAACTTTTAAAAACACCTCTGTGGTGATTTCTGCTAATACTGCTGAAAAAAATTCAGCTCTAAAATACAATGCATCATCTCTTTAAGAGTACATTGATATTAATTTTAAGAAAATAAGTATCTAGAGAAAAAGCACAGAAAATTTATCTACTACAGTTATTAATGCAATTGAAAATTAAGCAGGACACATGTATTACTCAAATCAATCCTTAAAATAAAGAGAGAAGAAAATCTGAAGAAACAGATAAATTAACAAAAATCAAGATCAATCTTATGGACCTTTAATTAAAGAATATCTATTCCTGGTCTTATCTCTCAGTGCAAAATAAAAAGTAAATAAAATTGATTGGATTTATTTTTCTTTGCAGGACCCTTTGCTAAGTAATTGTCCGCCATTTAAATTTATCTGATGCACACAGCAGCAAGCTGATTTAAAAGTTAATATTGGAGGCCAGCCTTAATGAAATTCTGCCTTTAGCTTAGCTCATTCCCCACCCCAGGATCCTGAGCTACACCTGAATTTCTCGGATTCCTAAATTTAATATAGCAAGGAAGATGAATCAGAAAACTGCTTTCATCTTTTACATCCTTTTCATATACTACCAAATATGATTTGTTTGGGTTTTTTTGACACCACCACTCTTCAGCATGAAATTGTCCTCAACAACAGTAGAGGCGTTTGAGGCCTAACATATTGCTCTATAAAGTACACTGGATCCTTTTGTCTTTCGATGGCACCCATGAGACCCCAAAAAGCCAAACAGCAGAGGATATTTTTTTGGGTAGCATCTGGCTTCTTGGCTGACTCCCCAGATAATATTGGCAGCTTTGCATTTGCTTTCAGAGCTGTCATGTATTTAAGTTCCTGATAGGCTGTTGGCGTTACTGTGCCCTTTTAGATGTGATCCTTTGACTCACCCTTGTTTCAAACACATTTTATCAGTAACTTAAAAAATTTTTAACACAAAAAGAGCACATGAAGAAGCAGTCCAACTTGCTGTTTGTACAAATAAAACATTTCAATTTCTTAAAATAAAAATGTGAATATGAAACAAACTCATCTTTTCAAGCTGTGTGGCTTCATTTTGACATTAGAAATCAAGTTTCAAAATACATCTCCAAAATCACAGATTGAAGCTGGCCCTGTGTTACTTACATCAAAGATTTAGGCAATGACATGAAGAATCCCATGGTGGATCACAGGAAACCCACTAAGTCAATCACATGTCCAATTTCTTCCAAGTTCATGCAAAAGTTGGATCAAAACCACACTTCACTACCCTTTGGGTAAAGGCTTGGCACTTGGCTGCAGCCTTGCTCAGGGCCCCTGTAGGGCCTGTTTCGCTGCTGAAACTGTTGAATCTGAATGAATCAAGGCAGAGCCACTGTGATGGAAGCATATTCACTGAGAGTCTGGGATGACATAGTAAACAAACTAGTCTGTGAATGCCAACACAGCAGAATGTTGTTGGAAAGAAACATATGGGTGGAAATTCAGTAACGTCAAAGTTTACTGCTCTGACATTTTCAGAATAAACTAATTATCTTTCTCATGGCTAGTCATTTCATTTTTTATATGTTTTATAGTACATATATGTGAAAAATCTTGGATGAATAGTTTCTTTACCAAAAACATGTTGGAGGAAAGTAATAGAATCAAATAATTGCAACAAATTCCCAGGGTTCCACCAAATTAACAAAAACTAAATAAATCTAAAAATGTTTCATGTCAATCTATTTCAATGCAATGTTTCCCATTTTCACTTTTATTGTTTCGAAATTAGATAACAATTTAAACTTATATGAAGTATAATTAAATAGCTAAAGGCACAAAACCTTAAATTTAAACAATCTTGAAAAAGAAATAAAAAAGTTAGAATTTCCAATATATTCACAGTTCTAATCAAACATAATTTGTTTCAGAGAGGTGCAGTTGCTACTAGGTAGTCTCCAAAAAGGAATAGACTTCCAAAATATTATGTTTTTAAGAACAGGACACATTATCATTAAATGGCACCTCAGTTCCACTGTTTTGCACAAATACGACTGAAGTCTTGGCACTGCTTAATTTTCTTTCTTTCTTTCTTAGCCATCTTTTTAAAAAATGCTTAAGAAACACTAACAGCTGTGTAATGGTCTCTGTTCTCATTTCAGCACCTGGCCTACAGTTCTGCCTAGTTTTGGGAAAACCCACTCAACAAAAGGAAATTATTTCTTCTCCTCTAACTCTTCAGCAGTCTACCAGACCGATATAAAAACATTTAGGGTTATTAAAAACTAAATTTGAAATTTTGTTGTTAATAATTCTCTATCCCAATCTATTTATCTTAAATTAATTGATTGATACCTTGTAAATTTGAAAATTCACTTGCTACATTTGGATTTTCACTGACTTTGTGCTCAGGTCAAATGAGGCGATAATTCATTTATATCCCGGAGTAATGATTATGTGCTTTTAATAACTTTTTTTTTTTTTTTGTAGCTCTTTGCAAAACTGTCAGTAATTTACCTTACTAAACTTTATTTTGGTTTATGGCCATGAAGTGAAGGTAACATTGACATAATCCAGCAGGCTGCACCTCTAGAATTTACCTTGTAGTTACAGTTGATAAAATACAGCTCCACACTTCACAGCTGCTCCTTCATTCAAGTTGGACCTGAGGCTCTGGAACACCTAGGCTTTTACTGCAAAACATTTTGGGACTGACTGGTTTTCTGAAAGAAGTTCTGCAAAGATTTGAGTTGGTTCTCAGTGTAACTGCCTGCTATGAATTGAACTGAGTTAGTTAAAACATAAAAGCAGTTAGTGATATTCTAAAAAAATCCCAACATTAAACCTAGGTATTTATTCATATAAACTTCCTAATCACCTGCTTGTTAAAGTTGCTGAGATTACTTTGAGTTATTACTGAAGTAGTCACCCTGAAACAGATATAGGCCCGGACAGAATGTATTGATCAGGTCATTAACCAATTTTTGTCAAGGTTAACCTTACTGGAGTCCAGTCAAACCTTCACTGTTTGACCCTTGAGAATAAAGACTATGAAAAAAAGGAGGTGGAATTAGCAAGAATTGAAGTTTGAAGTCATTATCTTTTGTTTTTGTTTGGAAGGGACATCTGCCTTTTTAATTCTTTGTAATGGGGTCCTTAAAAACAAACACCAAACAGCCACCAAATTCATTAATAAGTTCTGTTGGTGCTGAAAACTGTGTTATTGAATGGTTGTTTCACTTATCTACTTCCTGTCAGGTCTTCACTTAATGATTTAAAATTAAAGTGAAAATATTGAACACTAAAACGAAGCTTCTTGGAGCACTAATTTTGACTCAAGTCCTAAAGTGAGCCTGGAAACTTGATTTCTTGGATGGCCTACAAAAAGTCTAACCTCAGAGAAAGAAGGGAAAGCGTGGATGGAAAGATATCTCAGTGCCTTCTGGTTTTCAAGATTAATATAAAGCAACATCACTTGTTTATCTATCTTTATATTTAGTCAAAGCATATTACTTATCAATCTGGAGTTTGATTAGTGTTTGCATGCCTATTTTAATTAAAGCATTAAATTATAAAGCATTATTTATCCTCACAAATTGCAAGAGCTGATGAAAACCCAAAAGCATATTCAGGGATAAGAAACAGGTGGAATACATTTCTCAGTGCCTCCCTGAAACTGCCATTTCTCCACTAGTATTTTAGACTGGATAAACTAGAAAAAAAGCTCAGATCTCCTTTTATTTCCAGCTTGTTTATTTTTGTTTCTCCTCATCAGATTGTTTGTGATATTACAAAAAGTTCACCAGTGGAAAGTCAGTGTTTGATTAATGTAATCCTCATGAATTCTGAGATGCCACAGTATTTTCCTCTGTTTAAAAAAGTTCATTTATATGACTAAGCTACTGTGACTCAGCTACCTCTGATAAATGCTGACTTTTTAATAGAGACCGCCATCTTTGCATCTATATGTGTGCTATATACAAGCAAAACACTATTTATAATATTTAATTGATATATAAAGCTGTCAAGGCTAATATTCTAAATGATGTATTTATCATTAGCATGACTGATCATTTTTCATTCCACTTAGGAAACAAAATAAATGCATAATGTCTTCTAGCAACACTAAATATAATTTAGAAGTACTGTGCAACGAAAAAAAAAAGGGGTTGCAGTACTCAAAGCTCAAGGGATAATTTGGATGTAAACTTTCCCAGATGGACTTAAGCAAAAAGTGCATTCAGAAAACTAATATATATCAACCTGTAGAGTGCCACGGATATAATGTATTTTCAGAGAAACCAACAGCCTTTTCTTCACTGTTGACTCATCTTCAGTGCCAGCTTTCAACCCCGAGCTTTTTGCAGCTGTGTTATTAAATCCTGAGTATAGGAGTTTAATATGGAAATATTAACAGATATTAACTACAGTCTTGCTGCTGAGTGATGCTCTATTATACATGAAAAAAAAAACATCTGAGACAAGGAAAGTTGTGGTATCAACCACTTACAGTGCAGCCTAACTGCATATAATGAAATGAAAAAGCTTTGAAGATGGAATAAAAAGGCACAGTATTGAATACTAAAAAGTTCTTCTCGTGGGCTACAGAAGTAATGCAGGTTGAACACTGATAGCAAACAGCAGGAGACTGCCAAGAATGAGGTGCCCGAGGGCCAGAAAAGCTTAGTTATAACTCTATCCAGATTAGCTCCACAAGATTTTTTGTGACATCCATAAAATGTATTGCAAAAACTTTTGGAAAACAATGAAGATCACAGGTTTAAGAAGTGAGGAAAAGCTGCTCATTGTTTCGTCTGTGTCATATTTATTTATTTTGGGATTATGTATCCACTGTCTTGCTTGCTTTTGTTTTGCTCTTTGTTCTGTTAAA
This sequence comes from Numenius arquata, assembly GCF_964106895.1. Classification (NCBI taxonomy): domain Eukaryota; kingdom Metazoa; phylum Chordata; class Aves; order Charadriiformes; family Scolopacidae; genus Numenius; species Numenius arquata. The sequence continues at coordinate 60,182,371 of NC_133582.1, forward strand.
ATGTGTGTACATACGTCTACAGGAGGGTTTGTGCTGCCTGGAGACTACATTGGAACCAAATCTACCTTGACTGAATGGTATGGATCTTGCTTTTAGCCGCAGTCTGGTAATGTACATTATTTGGCTCTAAAAATTCTGAGATACCTGTACATATTGAAATGTTTTACAAGTTACAGAGTTCTCTATTCCTCAAAAATCTCACCTTCTTAGTCTTTTACTTTGAATATAATTATTCTATTGAAACTCAAGGTAAATGTTTCTCAGAATGCATGTATAATAGCAATTCATAGTACTCAGCTAAGCCAAGGCATGTTTTTCAGTATTTCTCTGAATCCCAATACAACTTCCAACACACACTGGAATTCTAGCTAAATACGGCTTGATTCAAAAAGTGATATTTTGATTGTTTCAAACTAACAACTTGGATGTATCAGCGCAAATGCATCTAGTTGTTCACTGAAGTGCTACAATACAATATTCTTAATGCAGTCTATTGGTTAAGCGATTGGTTTAACTTATTTTTTTTTTTTTTCACAGCTATGTCAGTCAGGTACAATTCTAGTAAAATGTAAAGCTTCCACGAGAAAAGAATGGGACCTTTGGGTATTCATAACTATTGAGACTATTCCCTAGTCTTTTTATTCCTATTTTTCTAGTTCACATTAATAATTTTGGTAAAAAAGCCTGTACAGATGATTTTATGAATTTGTGCATTCTTCTGGCAACTAAGAATATGCATGTAAAAATTTTCAGAGTTTGGGATGATAGTTCAGAATGACTACTTATTGATATGCTTGGCCTGAAAACACAAGAGAAACATTTGCAACCAAGCACAACATTCTGCAGAAAAATACATATGGTCCCTGTAGAAACATATGCAATGTCTTCTGTGGCTTGTGTCTTTATAATAGTAAGTCTTCGAGAAATTATTTATAGTGAAATAACAAATATGAGAAAAGATTCCTGAACTTCCCATGTAAAAGTTTGCATTTCTTCTATTATTCATATATGCTTAATAATAATTTTGGCCTGAACTAGAAGGTAATATTCTCTGAGATAAATTTTAGCTTAATGATCAGTAAAATATCCTTTTTTAAATGAAGTAAGATTTGTGGGAGAGGTAAAATTTTATAGACTAAATAACAAACAAACAAGCCATTTTCAAGTCTTCAAGATATGTAGATGTGGGAGACAATTACTTGGAATTTAATTTCATTATGTTAATCTGATAAATGAAGGGAAATTTGAATGAATTATTATTTTAATGATGCCTCTGCTATTATTACTTTTTATTATCCATATCCTTATCGAGACAGTTTTCAATGTCTGTTGACAGGAGCAACATCAATTATATCCTCCCAATGTACATAACGAACCATGAACCATGTACAATACTAATGTGTAAGAAGAGACTAATGAACCTTTTTGTTGATTTCCAGTTATGCTTGAGATTTCCTTCATGGACACTCTCAATTTCTATTAACATTAGAAATGAACAAACACTACAATAAATAAGCAAAAGTTCAAGCAATGATTATATTTTTTTTCCATGAATTTATCAAAACATCTTGTTATTTCTTTCATACTGCCCCTGCCTCTATGTTCAAAGGATAATTCATGATCTTCTCTCCAATCTCTATGTTAGTAATTCTTTCCTAGTGTTCTTCCCCAGTTGATATTCTTCAATGCTATTGCATCCTCTTTGCTGAGCTATAGGTTCAATTAACCACAAACAGAAGTTTCACTACTCACCCATTCACTTTCTGTAAATAATTTTAATAACCAGGGAAGGAAGCATTAAAGTTTTCATTTAGTTTATGTCTGATATTTTTTTTTCAAAAATAGGAGGTTTAAAATTAAATGTTAGAGAAGAGGTGTACCAAGAAATTTAACTAATCAGATTTCAGCAAGGAATTGGACTGTAGAAGTCAAATTAATTCCATTTCAGAGCTGGAAACCAACTAGCATCCCATGTGGTCATTTGCAGTGCTGATTACATCTTTAGTTTTAAGCACAGGATATTGTCAGATGTGAGAGTATTGTTTTATTTTCCTTAATTGATAAGAAATATAATGACTGTCTTCACCATGAACAAGAGAGGTGAGCGTTAGAGCAGTGATGTTGAGTCCCAGAATCCTATGTCTGGTTAGCCAGAGGTCTGAGGAAACTAATATGCTTTTAGAACCTAATATCCTCACTCCAGCCTTTGGCCTCGCAGAGGAAATATGTTGATGCAATAGAAATATGAAGCAAGTGCTAATCAGTCTATGAGATCCAGACAACATTACAGCTTGTAGACTTTCATTTTTACAAAACCGTAAATGTACCAGAAGTCAGAAGGTGAAAGGAGGAAGCTTTACTCAATTCTCATACTGAAATAGTTCTAAACTATCATATTTATTCTAATGTTAATTAAGCAACACACATTGAGGAACTACCAGGAGATTAATGAATGCCTGGGTGGAGCTGACAGCTCAAAGGTATGCTTTGGGCCATAAACCTCAGCCAGATTAATCCCCAGGAAATGCCCTAGGCTGAGGTTAATATCAATTTTAGAGAAACTAACTGAGAATTGAAGAAAAGTCTTAACCACATGTGATGTTACACCTAAATAGAAACAATTACAGTTCTTCCATCCACACTTTTTGTAAGCCCTAATATCCTTCTCAATCAATAAGCCCCTACATCCAGCATCCACTGTAACTTCTTACATATACATGCTCTATATACATATACACAGAAGCGATATATAGTACCTCCTCAGCACCCAAAACCCCTGTTTAAAAAGAAATTAGTATTTCACCTCCAGATTAGGTACCTGGTCATTCATTGTATACACAGTTGAAGACCTGTTCCTGGTGTACTCTGTTGCATTTATCTCAACTACTAAGAGCTCAGGGTTGAGGTCCTACATGGTAACCTCTTGTTTTCATTTTACACTTGCAGAACCTATTTGTATCAATTTGTGCATGGCCTTTTTGGCAGGCTTTGTTCAGAAAAACTGAGAGAACATCAAGTTTGTAACCCCTATTCACACTAAGTAATAACAGATTTCCATGAAGTATCATTGGGAATCTGCATACAATAACATTATTGAAAGGAGAAAGCATTACCCCGTGGAAGTCAGAATATGAAAAACCATTCCCTCCATTGTTTACAGTGTGCCTTGATAAATTAACATGAAAAAAGCTTTTGTGTGAATACTGTTTGAATACTGAAAGGTGGAATTAAATATATATATATTGACCTCGGTAAAAGATTTTCCCTGGACAGTTTAAGACTCATTTTCTGTAAACTTATATGGTCATAAACAGGAATGCAAAGCCGGTAATATAGAATACAAAAAAAGAGGAGGCATGAGGAAAGCCAATTCAAATTCAAATCTGGGGAAAAGACACTCAGAAATTGCGGTTTTTTGGGATTTGCCAAGGGAAGTTTTCAAAAGTCTGTGTCAAAGAGATTAAAAGAAAAGCAAGGAAAGAAAATTCTGTGGCATGTTAGGCTCTAATATTCCTTTTTTTCTCATACATGGCAAATCTGCCTCCAGCTCAGGCACCTGTGTAATCAAGACACTTAAATTTCTTTGAACTCCTCTAATTTGGGTTTCATGCATCACATTTGTTTAAAATGTTTAATAACTTATTCACTAATTGCTTGTTTAAACCCACTCTGGCTGCCAAGCATTCTGTTATAACTGATAAAATATAGATCATTCTGAATATTTATGTGTGATTTGTGTGCAAGTGACATTTATGATTAACGCAAACTTAATTTGGTAGTGGAATCAAATAAGAAATGTCTCTGTGTATTCTACTGGAATGATTAGCAGAGGTCATTAATCAAGAAGTCCCTTTTGTTCTTAATTTTATGCCACATGAATGAGTAACGATACAAAAGAACTGAGTATTTCATCAAGCTCTGGCTTTCTTTATGTGAAATATTCAATTCTCTCATAGGAAACTTCCACATCTTTGATGTTTTTAATCACTGCTCTTTTGTGTGTGGCCCCCTTTGTGAGTGAGGCCTGCATATCAATCAGGAAAAAACATTTCTGGAGCACATAGTCATGAATTTGACTCCACATGGCTCTTTCAAATTGGTGTTATATAGTCACATCTGAATGCTGATCAAAGCCCAGGTCAGACCAGGCTCAAATGTCTTCTTTTTTAAAGTCTGCAAAGGTCACATCTTAACTGAAGAAGGAATTTTATTTTGGGGTTCTTTGGGGTTTTTTTCCCCTTAATTTGTTAGCTACCTAGTCCATATTTGGTGTCAAAACTTTTATATACAGCTGATAAGCAAGATCCAACAACACACACAGGTGAAGCAACAGGTTGAGGAGCAAGGCCTACTTTTAAAAATCAGTCCTTAGTTGAATTAAAGAGCATGGGATGGCACTGTATAATAGAATCCTCATAATATCAAGCAATATCTCCAGAAATAACAAAAATTAAGATAATTAACTTCGTCTTACAATGTATCTGAGATAAAGAAATGAAGAAAAATAAAAAGGCTTTTAACTCCAGGCCTCTGTCACTGACAAGACAGAGACGAGCAATGAATGGATAGGTAATGAATTTCTGCTCATCACCGTTCTGCATGACATTAAGATTAAAAATTATGTCTCAGTGGGAGCATATCAATGTAGCAAAACATACCACCACACCTGACAGATCCATACCATGCTTAAGTGTGCCCAAAAGAGTGTTAAAGAAGAGAAGAGGTGCCACTTGTTCTTCAGGACTACAGCAGCCACTCTGAAAGCCATAGACTTTTGTTGTTTCTTAAATGAGGCTCATCAGGGCACATCAGAGCAACATGGATATTTTCACAACCTTATCTACAAGCACAACCACCAATTCCTATTCTCCCAGGTAATTTTGCGTGGAAGCCACTGATTTAACACAGGTTTCATTTAGGGTAGAACTCACAAAAGGAAATGGCACAGAATTATTTGAGCTGTTACAAATCAAACTGCAAAGCTCGAAATCTGTACATTTACTAACTTACAAATAAACAGTTGTCAAAAACTGAGCGGGTTCTATGTTTGCAAATTTATACAGTCACAAGTAGAAAACAACGAAACATCTGCAGTTGTCAGAAAGAGCAAATACAAGACAAACAAACTAATGAGCCGCACCATTCACATTTGAAGAGTGTGTTGCAAGTTTGTATAGATAAATAAACATAATACTACATCTAATTATTATTGTTAAACTGCTAAAGCAATATCTACCAGTTAAGGTTGTAATTTTTTTTTTATGTCACTCATGGAGAGAGGGATTTTTTTTTGCTTTACAAACTACAAAAATCTTGCTGAAGACTACACAGAAAATCAATCATAAATCTTTGTCTATTAGCTGTTTCTTGGCTCAAGATATACAATGTGGTGAACTGCAGTAAACTAAGTAGCATAAAGCTCTCCATAGACTATTTTACAAAGCCAAGAGTTTAACTGAGACATATATAACCCAGCAAGTTGAGTAACTCACTGTTATAGTGCAAAGTTCAGTGCGGACAAAGCAGAGGCACTCCTTACTAGCCAATTTTCCTCTGGCTAGTTTAAGCAAAAATACATATCCTTTCCCTGTTATCATAAAATATATAATCAGAAGCAACTTTATAAATCTATCTTGCATTCTTTAAATTGGGTGACATTGCACATTAAATTGTGTTGACTTAAGCAGTTTTCTTCTTGCTGAGAATAGAGACGCATGAGAAGTTTTTACCTTCAGTGTTCCTTAATATGGTTTTACAAATGTGGTTCATATGGCAGTTTCAGAGATGCCCTGATTTCTGATCCTCCTGTTTCTGCAGTGTCCATAAAGAAATCAGTGAAGGGTCAATTTTATGGTCTGCACCTTAGAAAATTAAAAAAGAAAGTACTAACATTCGCTATGCAGTTAACGTTTAAATAAACTTATCTGTTATATTTTCGAGTACTTATCTTTTAAAAGGACTTTTTGTTGTAAAGATTTTTTCTCTTTTTTTTTAAGTCTGCTTATATTTCTATCAGTGTTTTGATGGACTAATGGAGAACTTGATCGCTAAATCTTGTACTTCATGTTTTTATTGACGTAACAAAGGCTTGCAATAAAATCTTACAACTTTTGTTAAGACTGATGTCCATTATTTGCCAAAAACTTCATCTTTTTAGTAGCCTTGAGACAGAAAAAAAAGGGAAACACAAAACATATTCTTCTTCACAGCAGTATGGTCTGATTCTCAGTTGTGGCTTCTCTGCTTGTTTCCCAAGGCAGTAGGCACCCAAAGTATTTTCCACTAAAAGAAATTTACTGCCCATTACTTAAATGACAGTGCTTTTACCCAGTTTGAACATGAGAACCTTGTACAAGATTTCCTGTGGAGAAAAATAGGGTTTTGGAACCGATGTCAATTCTTCTCTGAGTTCACAGTTTTAACCACACACAAAAAGCAAATGTCAAATAACCAAGATAAGAAAATTGCAGAGATAGTTAACCAAGGTCATTTTCTTAGTGGGTGCAAAATAGTAAGCCACCTTTAACAGGAATGTATTGAGCATAAGAGCTACATAAACTTAACTTCCAGGAGCTCTACTAAGTTTGGTGTTCACCTTGAAAATACTTACATGATACCAGCTTTTTGACCTGACATCATCACCTGATAATTTCAAGAGAAAACAACAGCAACAACAAAAGTAAAAAAAACCCAAACACACAACTGAGATTCTGCTGAGAATGAAGGTAAATACCCATGACTGAATTAAAATACATCTCTATGAATACATGTCAGTTCTGCCTGAAAGAGTCACTGACTGTTTCTGGTCAATCCTCCATAATGTTTTCTACAGATTAGTTTACTCTGAATGAAAGTCATCTCCAGTCTATAAGCAAGAAACCTTTATCTGTGGATATTGAAATACCGGGAATTGGCCTTAAAGCAGCAAGATAGAGAGGTAGAAACCCAACAGTCAGGTTTCGGGGAGAAGAAAGGCAGACGAGATGAGGAACAAAGTACAAGCCCAAGCCTGTGAGTGAGCCACAAACCCAGGTGTCCTTTCAAACCAGTAGGTGTATTTATTAATTGGACAGGGTCTCAGCTCCAAGATTCTCATTTAATTTTTCATAAACATTAAAGGGTGAGGGTGGAGACATATACTTTCCTTGGGTCTCCTCAGCAGCCTCACCACAGAGCAAGCTGTTCAGCTCTGTAACACTGCTATTCACCACAGTTTTACAGTAAACGAGCTTTGACAATTTTCTTTGATAGGGCAAATGTATAACAACCACAAGTGAGTAAAATAGGCAAAAGCACTTTCTAGGTAACCGTCACTTGCAGATGATTTTCTCAGCATTTACACTGTTGAAGCCCTTTTTATTGGGTTCAGTTTGTTAAGGTCATTTTAACTGGAGAGTTTATGTTTTCTGTACAGGGACTGCCCTTTTTATTGTATGTGTGTATAGTCTGAAGCCTAATCAGACCTCATGCCAGAAGAGTCCCCAGATAGTGCTAAAAAATGGTGCTATTTCAAAAATAAGGAAAGCTGTTAATAGCAAAAAAATCTCTCTTAATGAGATAGCACAGGGATGAACCCCAGAATGCATATGCAGTTAAGTTTCTTCGTTAACATTTACTAACTTATTCTTGGGCTCTTATATCGAATACTCCCCATGCAGCAACAGTCCAGGCCAAGACTCAGTTCCTTTAAGAAAATTTAAGCTAATATACAGTAACAGTATGAGTATTTCCTTCCCTCAGTCCCCTCTTTTCTTCATTAGCACAAATACTTCCCTTGTTGATAGTGTCGCTTTGGAAGCATTCATTACCTATTGATCGTGCAGTGTAGAGTTCATGGACAGACTGCTAAGCCTACACAGAGACTTCATCATTTCAATGAGTTTCTGACATGCCACGCTACAAGATTTCTTAACTGAATATTGACAAGTGGATTCTCCTTTTTCTGGACCAAATATTGTACTCCATGTTTATTTTCCCTGATTTTCGGTCATTTTATTCCCTCTCCTTATTTTTTATTTTTTCTTTAGCATATGTGCACCCATTAATTAAACTTACTAAATTTATTGTCAATTAGAAGTCAGAGTAGGGTAATAAGAAATAAAACCAAATCTTAAAACACCTTCCCCCAACCCCTCCCTTCTTCCTGGACTCATCTTCACTCCCGATTTCTCTACCTCCTCCCCCAGAGTGAGGCAGGGGGAGAGGGAAAGGGGGTTGTGGTCAGTTCATCACACGTTGTTTCTACTGCTCCTTCCTCCTCAGTTGTAACATGGCCAAGGAGGCTACCTGATTTTTGCCATGCTATGCTATCAAGAAGATAATTCTCATAAACATTTCAAAAAACTGGTTTAATAAATGCATACAATCAAAATAAGAAGTTATTCCCTCTGGCACTATAAAAATAAAAAAAAATGGTGTATTGTTTTGAAAAAGACATGTAGGAATGTTAAGGATACATTCACAATTGTCCTGAAGGAGAAAATATATTAAGGTGGAAGTCTTTTGACACTGTATAAGTTTTTGCCCTGTCTAATATGGAAACTATTACACGAGCTATGTTTGTAAGACAAATCACTTTTCTTTTGGCAGTAATTTGTCTCTTAACAGTACCAATACTTTATTAACCATAAGCCATTACATTATTAATTTCAGTGGCCTGCAGTAAGCAGTATAGATGGTTGGGTACCCAGCAGTAAATTTTTATCACTACCCAAATACTCCAGTGATTTCCAGTTGTATTTTCCAACCACAATTCTTTTTATAGGTGTACATAAAAATGAGCTAACAAAACAAAACAAAATCTGAAAATGGCAGTCTTTTAAAGGTGTTAAAGAAGATTGTAGTAATTGTAAAGGTAGTTATTTTGTAGAGAATACAAAAATAGAACGTATGAATGTCAGTTTATTGTAAATGATAGTTATTTTCATTTAATCAGTAAAAAAAGATAATGTCATATAAGGTACTATAGATGTAATGCTGAGGCATGTGCTGAGTGCATGTAATTCTCTGTCTGTCTCCTGTGTGAACCTGTTTGAATACCTGCTGCCATCAGTGAAAAAATTGTCATTTGCTGTATAGAACATCAAGCAGACATGCCCTCAAAGACTGATCAGGTGTATCTGTACCTGTCTACACAAAAAGATGAGAACCTTCATTAAAAATCATATAACTTATGTTTGCAGTTTCTATAGCAGTTGTTGCCAGATAATCAAAACTATAAATAATCTTGAGCCAATTGGTGAATTTTGTTTGAATCCCTCTATTTTTCAAATGAGGTCCCTGTATTCTTTGTATAACAGTATATTTGGAGTAGCAGAATATCCCCTGGTTTGTGATTTTAAAAAATCATATAAACGTGAAAGCTTCCAACATCCAAAAGTAACTATTCACACGAGTATTAGATTTGGAGTGTTTCTGCGGGGTGGGGTTTTCATCTGAAAAAAGCTTAGATGGGCTTTTAACATGGGTCAGGATGAGTATTTTTCCTTTTTGCAAAATGTTCTAAACAAAGTTCAGAGACTGAAGATTATGTTGGCAGTCTTCAATGGGCTGCACTGAGATCATTATTCAGCCGAACACCCAGGTTTCCACATCATCTACGTATTAGCTATCATGTTGTGTCTAAACCGACGCAAGCCATCTGTCTCTCCGGGTCAGGAAACCCAGGCACTGGACCCAGTGGTTCACTCTGATTTCTTCTTCATCGGATACCATGGATGCAGTCAGCCAGGATCACTCGAGCCTGATCACGAGAGCAGTTCTTGGGCTGTAACCTTATTTACCCACTTAGACACAGTGAGGCTTAGAGCAAATAATGTGAGTAGCTTTGCCCAGTTTCTCCTTCTTCGTTCTTTTGCAGTTCACTTTGAAATCAGTGAGTGTAAAGAAAAAAATGTTATGTATTGTTGCTAATCCTCATTGGCATCTTATCCTTGCAGTCAACGGACAGATGAGGGTAAGGGATGTAAAGGATCATTCGTATTCACATTGAAATTTAATACCTGGATACTGTGTGGTAAATGTGTGAGGTCAAGCAACTATAGCTGAATCAGGGTCTGATGGAAGTCTTGTGAAGGACAATGAATATGAAGATATATCCAGAAATAAAAAATTACTTATGTCATATCTACATATAGTGTTGTCCTCTGTATCTATATCACAGACTTATCAAGGTTGTTTCTGCCTCCGTTCACTTAATGAACTGCATTGATTAAGTAACTAATATTCATACATTTTGGCCTTTTCATGTTTAATAACATCTCCTTTTGACCAGAACTATATAAGAAAAAAGAAAAATAAAAATGCACACAATCAGAATGGAGAATGTATGACTGTCAAAATGCAAATATTGTATTAGAAATCCTGCATATTTGCCATCATTTGGTTTCTTTCCAGCAGAATACTTTTCTGATTAGCCCCAGAAAATGAAATTGGAAACATTTCATTAATTTTATAAAAAAAGAGAGATCTGAATGGCATCATAGTTCCTTTGTATTTTTCCCCTGTTCATTTGTGCAGCTATAATTACAGATTCTTTGTGAAATGTTCATGTCAATCCTTATTAATCTCTAATTTCTAATCACAGGCATAAGTAGGTTTAAACTTCATTGTAAACCTTTTGAGAGATCTGTGGGTTTTGAGGGAGAAATGACAAGTTGCTCATCTTCATAATGTTTTCTGGAGATCCTTGTCAGCGATTTTTCCAAAGGGAGAGAAGTCAGCAGAAAGAGGAGGTGGGGGAGAAGAAATAACAAAATGGAAAGAGGAGGTGGGGGAGAAGAAATAGCAAAATGGAAAGGACTTCCATTCCAATGGAAAAGAATCTTCCTAGGCAAGAAGTTACATTCCAGTTTTTTTAAGATAATTATGGCTAGATTTATTGGTGGGTGTGACAGTTCCTAGTTGCACTGCTTCAGTGAAAAGGAAGATAAATGAGGCTACAACACCTGGGAGACATGTAGGCAAGATTAGCTGAGAATTAAGAAACTCTTCTGAGATTCAGAAACCTATGGAAAGATCTGGCAGAGCTGCAGTCTAGAAGTTTGAGCAGCAAGGAACAAATTGCTTGGAAAGAAAATGAAAGAATGGCATTTTTAGGTTGTTGCTTTCTTTGAAACCAATCGGTGGCAGTGAAGCTAGCAAAAAGGCACCAATAAGAATTTAATTTTAAAAAATTAGTGCCAATCATATGTAATACAGTAACTTTTTCAATATTGTTGGGTTGCAGCCATTTCTCGCAGCAGTTCAGTAGCTACTCCTTATGTACATAAAAATATAGTCTAGTCTTGGCTTAACTTCACCAATACTGCAATTTTTTCTGTCACCTTTTAGATTCACTGTGGAAGTCCAATTTACCAACATGCTGAATCTGACTTTGCTCTGATTTCTGAATGCATTATTAATAATTCATTTAAATTTTTCTGTATCAAAAATCATAATATTTATTCAAAAGGCTTATCCTGAGTTTATATGGTCTTTGAAAATGCAAAAAACACACAATATGGTAAAGTGCTCTCTTTTTATAAAAAAAATTCTGCTACTTCTAGTTTCAGATTGGACCGGATAGAGATATAATAACTTCTGCGTTTTATTTCAATACTTCAGCTACATTTCTCAGCCATACAATGGGCACAAAATGGGAACAACTTCCCATGAAATCTGGCAAATGAATGCCAAACTTGAGCTGTTTAGGTCTGTGTCTAAAAGACACAAAAAAGCTGAAGAAAGAAGTGTGGGGGAGTCGCTAATGGTAAAGGGACATATATGAGCTAAATTATGGCTTGGGTTTCCAAGGGTGTTGAGTATCTGTTTATCTCTTTATAGACCATGGATATATCTGACTAGAACTTAGATAAAAATCACAAAAGTGGAAGTGTGGCTACTAATTTCATGGTGTAAGGACAAAAAGTTTGATCTTGGGTTGATTGAGTGTGGGCATGGACTTTACTTCAGATATTCAGGTGAATGTGCTGAAGATCTGATTCAGACCTAAAGGGATCTTTCACTCCATATTTTCTGTCAGTCTAGATATATTTATGACTTCTACTTTAGATCTTGATTCAAGAACTATTCACAGATAATGAAGATTTTGTCCCTCCTTTCATTCCAACTGGCTTTTCAATCGGTTCAAACATTAACAGAAGGTTTAACTTCCTACAACTTCTGCTGTGAAAAATACAGGACAATAAAATTGCACTTCAAACCAATGTAAATTTGTGCAAAAGAGTGCACATGGAAAAAAAAATCCATTTCTGTCTACACATTTCACTGTTCCCAATTACCAATTTACATACCAAAAAGATATCTTGTATTCCTCTCAGTGCTCATCAGTACTTAAAAAAAAAAAAAAAAAAGTAGAATACATTATGGATTAATATGAAAAGATCAGAGAACAAAACTGAAAACAAAACTGTAACATAAGCATTCAAACTTCCTCAATACAGTGAAAATGTGGTTCCCCAAATTCAAAAAAGGAATAGAATTGCAAAAGGTGAAAGGAAAGACAGCAACGGTAATCGAAGTGATGGGATTGATTTAATCTCTCTCCATCAGAGATAGGTTAGCTGACTTCAGTTTGAACTACAGACAGCTGAGGGGAATATGAAACAGATTGTAATATAGGGAGGAGCGTGGAGAAGATTAAGAAGGGGAACAATTCAAGAAATAAAGGGCATCAGATGATTAAAGAAATAAAGGGCATCAGAAGATTAGACTTCTTAGTAGGTTTAAAGTAAATCAAATTAGGTAGTTAAACTAGGGAGCTCATTGATAAAACTGGATGGATTAAAAGAACTGTTACACAAATTAGTAGACAAAAAATATCTACCATACTTATCATACCACACAGATATGATCTCTCCTCAGAAATTCCCCAAAACACTGATTTCTGGAAGCTGAGGAGATGTGAGCACTAACTCTTCATTTTGTTCTCATGGCTTTTCTCTGCAATTGGCCACTGTCAGGTATGGGATAACAGGTTAGCCTTTGGTCTGAGTCAATATGGTTATTTCTATGTTCCTATGAACGTATTTTTTTTCTACAAAAGAGTTTAAAAAAAGGAATGGGTAAACATGTTTCAGACAACAGACAGGAAACGGAACATTTCTCTCTTCTACTGCAAAAAAGGAAGAGCTAAATTCAGAAAAGATACACCAGATGATGTGTGAGGGAAAGAACGGAGGAAAAAGCATCCAGCAGACTGTCCAACAATTTTCAGAAGCCAGCCACCTCAGAGGCAAGCATAAGGCAAGAAAATTAATGGAACAGTCAGCTACTTAAATGTGACTAAAAAGCGCACCAAGCAAATCTATTGGTCTTGGCTAAATATCATACAATTACTATCTTAACTAGCAATGAGATGGAATAGATAGAGGTTTCACAGATTTTGCCCAAGCACTTCAAATGCAAATTAAGTTATAATATTTATCCAATAGCTGATGCATTTGTTTAATGACCTAAAAGGAACACAGTTTAGGACTTTTTAGGTTATTTTATTTCTTAGTGTAGTGAAGAGCAAGCACAGAGATAATCCTTTCTTGAGAAGAACGCAAGTGAAATAATGTGATAATATGCTGTAACATGAAATGCTTTAGCACCCAACAATGACAATTTTTACTGTAATTCCTGCTACTGTATTGTAGTGGGAAATAACCCAAAAAGCATGACTGAGTACAAAAGTAACTTTACGCCACTTCCATGCCGTTTCATGTCTTCTTGATATAGGAAGATAACAAGAGAGCTGTTTCGGGCATGGTTATGTAAGATCTTCAAGTAAACTTGTCCTGTTTATTTAGAAAGATCTTTCTAAGTCCAGACTGGATTAGGTTTAAACAAGGAGCAGTTTCCTTCTCACAGTTCCAAATCCCTTTTCAATTAGCACTTGGCCCAAATGCTCGCTCTCTGTCAGATCTAGGATAACGCTGTCAATACTCTTCTGCCGTTACCCATATCTTTTAGATTTCATTCTTCTTGTTTCTCGTTATTTTGCTATGTAGACAGAGTTGCACAACTCCATCAGTTTGATACCCAGAGATTGGTTTTGTTAGATCAATTTCTATAGAATTTCATTCCACTCCCTGATTTCACTTCTGCCCAAACTTTTGCCCTGTGCTCCTTTTTTTAGTGCTGTCCTATTATATCAGCTATATTGTTACACACAGGGCTTCAGCTACAGTTCAATATTTCAGAACTACGACTTTCAGTTCTTTCTTCTCTTTTTAGCTCCTCTTAATGATCATTCCCTGCCTCAGACCAGTTCTGGGCTGGTTAGTACAGGTACCTGTACCTTAATGGATAAGTGTTAGCAGAAAGTGCATGATCTAACCTTTCTAGCACTTCCCCCATTTATCTGCAACAAAATTTAAAAATCAGACTCCTGCTCCCAAACAATTGGAAGAAAAAAAAGTGTAAATTCTTGGTTTACAATGTGTAACTTCCCAATCTGCTGTTTGTAGGACCAACACAATGTAATAAGTGCCATTTTTCTCAGAACTTAATTTAACTTAGAAAGTTGTAGCTGGATAAATGCCATAAGAAGTAAAGAAAAAGCTCTACTGTTATTCTGAAAGGTGGTGATCCACCCATGAAAAAAAATAAGCAGCTGATAAACATTGTCTAGAACAGAGTAAGGAGTTGATATTTACTTTACGATCTGAGAAATACAATTATCTGAAAAAAAATTGCATATAGAGTCTGTGTAATTGATAATTACTCTTTTCTTCCTTACTTACCTACGTCTATACACCATTCCTTTTGAGAAGAGAATTCCACTTTAACATGTGTTCATAGTGTATCTACCATGAGAAAGCTCTGATCTTAATCTGGGACTCTCGTCACAAAGGTATTATTAAAATACTAATCAATAAAGTAGCCTGTAGAAATCCCTAGGAAGAATGTGTAAGTACAGTCAAAGAAAGAATAATAGTAAAACCAATAATAATAACAATCTTCTAGTTATTTTTAATATATTATTCTATTCTATTCTTGGAATATTAACAAGTAAAAAATTAGGTTTTCCCAGATGCTAGAGATAACATATCTGGTTGGTGTTATATCTGTTGTCAGTGGTTAGACTTAATACCAAACAGCAGCCTTGATCCTGGTCAAAAGACATGCTAAAGTGAAAAGTCCTTCCAACCAGCCATGAGAGAGTTCTGCTAACCTTGTCTTGGTGGGAAGTCACTCTTTGCATATCTTAAGTGGATACCTCTCCTTGGTGTCTTTGTTTATTTTATAAGGATCAGATATTTCCATTCACTCCAGCAAGGAGGATAAAAAGGCTGAAATGCAGAAGTGGTTTGTAAAGTACTTTCAAAAGTACTGTCAAAACTTGACATGAAGAGCTTTTAAACTGAAAACAGCAAGCAAATGAGTTACTAATCTCAAATGTCTGTGCCTATAAGCTGACAGCTTCTGTCTGCCCCTTGCCTTTGCTTCCAAAATGCTTGCCTGATGTAGATGGCAAGAACCTCTCCAATCATGATCTTTGGCTGTTCCTTCTGAAGCTGTCAGGCCCATCGCATTTCAGTGCCTTTCCTCTGCTTTCTCTACGCTGGGCAAGTGTCAGCTTGCGATGAGAAATCAGAGCAGAGGCAGCTGTGCAGCAGAATATGCCAGCTACATCAAGAATAAGAAAGAGAAGGTCAGGAAAGAAACCCTGGAGGATCTTACAGTCCAGATTACATCACAGGGACTATGGGACCAAACCAAATGCTGTGAAGCCCAGCCAGCTACATGGTGGCTCTCAGAATGTTCTGTCGGGCTATGTTCAAATATTGCAACCAGGTTTTTTTTGCAACATGTTTTCTTTCCTTCAAATAATTTTATTACAAAACAGTACCTAGATCTTAACTGTCTCACGTCATCCATGACACACAAAACTAAAGACTACTTGAATTTTGCAAGGATTCTGAGCTTTATTAGGATTCCTCTCAGTCTCGCTGTGTCAGAGACCACAGCTTCCTTTGCTGTATGATTCCAGCGTGAAGCAGAGTTCCAGTTTGAAAAAAGTCCTTCCAACATCTACTGTGTCAAAGGGTACTATAGTCAACAAAATTCCTTAGAAAAAAAATAAATCCTACTAATATGTAAGTTATTCCAAACTAAATTGTTATCTTCCATGTTGCTATAGTTCTGACCTGCATCCCCTGAGCAAGTGTTTGTCCAATGGAACAAGTTGAGAGAAACCTGTACCCTGAGATAGAAACATTAGAATTCTAAATCCCTGCACACCGTGTTGAAAAATCACCTTTCTAAGCGTAACTGCTATGAAAACTGTAACATACGCCCTGCAAATCTGATATTGATTCATTGTGTTCTATGCAAATGTGAGTGCAGGATTCTTTTTGTTCTTCTAGATGAGGTAACTGATCTCTACCACAAATCAAAATTGCTTTTATTAGCTCTGACTGTAATTACCACAAACAAAAAATGTTGTCAGTCCAGGAGGGATTAACTTTCTCACACACAAACATCTGACATCTTCGCTAGAATTAATCTCATTTGTTCTTATAGTTTTTATTTGCTTCTGCTATCATTTCATAGTTTTGGAAGCCTGCAATTTCAACACTGAGAAGTTCTGCAGATTAGTTTTATGGGTACATGGAATAACATTTTCTCTTTTGTCTTGTAGTTGTGTACTTGGCTTTGTATGGCAGCCATATTTACATATAAAAGCATTCTGCAAAGATTTAATCCAATATTAATGTAAATTTGTCGTGCAATTCAGTCCTTTGTAGAGAGACTCCTCTTATGTATGCAAATCCATTATATATATTAAATACTCCACTTCTGCAGATTTCCTTAAATGAGCCACTGGATGAGGCTTATAATGAATGTCCTGGAAATGCAGCAGAGATGCAAAGGCACATTACGAAGTGAATAATTCAGAAAATGCATTCTTGCTTAAATTGGCATTTTAAATGTCATTTCAATCATCTTATATGTAATTTTAAAAGCCTCCTCCTTCTTGAATTCTCTATTTACAAGGGCCCTGTCAATCATGACCTGTATTGCGGGATGAGAGACTGCACCAGTGTCAGGTTGTTCTAATTTCCTCTAAGCCACCTTCCTCATCCCCACAGGGAGCACAAGTTTTCCTAAATGCCAATGTGCATTTGTATTCAGTGCTGCAAGGACATTTCTCCCATTGATTCCCTTCTGCATGTGAGTGTGAGCAAGAGAGGCGGGGGCGGTGGGGCAGTTCTTCAGCTCTTCATATGGTACCTAAGATTCCCAGTTCCAGAATTAAATTACAGAGAGAGATCCATAATATACGTTCAGTCACTACAATGACTCCCTTAGGGCTCTTGTTACTAATGGCATAGGCTCATTTGTGGAGATTTTCATGCAGCTTGCTTGAAAAGGCCGCAGCAATCCACCACTTTTCAACAAATTACAGGCCAACAATATGCTCGCCAAAGGGGTTGCTTGGCATGGAACAGGTTATTTAGCCCTTTTTGGCTGGGAGAGAATGCATCTTGAGACAAGAGGACAGGAGAGCAGGAAGAGGGGAAAGGCAGTGATTCGTGGGAAAAAAAAGAGGGGGAAGTAGGCAATAACATAAATGAACTATTTATGCTTTTTAACTATAAAAAATAAATCTTTGGCAATGAAAAGAATGCTTGCTTCTGAAACAAACCTCTTTATGTTAAGCGTATGTGGGTTTAAACCACTTTTGAAGGAAAGAGGCTTGTAAAATATTATTTCATTTTCATCAGGAAGGAAGATTCCCTTCCATCAAGTCTTCATTCTGTCCGTGTGGTTTGTGGAGTGTAAATCAGGGTGTGTTCCACCCCCAGGCAACCGACAGGAGATTAGACAGGATGCATTGGGTGTTTCTGTATGACTGCCTTTACCAAAAGGCAATAAAGCTCCCACAGCACATTGAATCACAGTGAAAGAATATGTGTTCCAACATCTTAGCAACAATCTTAATTCCTCCTTCCTGCCAAGATCCATCTTCCCACGATCACTTTGTAGGTTCTCTACAAGGACAGTCATTAAGGCCTGGCCTGTCCAACCTCAGTAAGGGTCTTGTGACATCTCTCCTTTTTCTTCTGTGCTCTGTCCTAGGAACATCTGGCTTCATGTAGTTTCCCTGTTGCATTCTCTGATGACAAAGGTTTAGAGGCAGAGGACTGAAACTATTTTCCTCCACCTATTGGCTGCAGGCTACAACAGGAAGATTGTCTCCTCTTCCACAGGTCATGACAGGGAGAAGTAAGGACAAAAGAAAGCTTCGGTCATTCCACCTGAAAAGGTGTCAGCTGACAGAAGGATTTCATCTTCCTGCTAAGACTCCCTCTTGGCTCCTAAACAAAAATTATACTCATATTTGGATATTAGACTTAATAACTGCTCTTTTATGTCTGTTTACAGCCTTCTTTTTTTTTTTCAGATATTAACAGAGGGATTAAAATTTTTTTTATTCATCAGGCTCAACAGTCACAGACACCTCAAATCCTTTGTTTGTCTTCTCACGTTGTATCCATCAAGACCTCAGCATGCCACAGAGGTGAAGAGTGTGTGTGGGGAAAGTTAATTCTTGTGGTACTGGCACATCAGAAGCTCAGTCAGGGTTCATTTAAATTTTTCTTGCTACAGGATTGCCATATAAACAGATGATGAATATACAGGAGTGAGAAGTTACGTCAGGGTTGAAGTGTAGACTCTATTTATAGGTACATGTTTAGTCCATGCAAACTGATGGGCATGACCATCGTCATTTTCTGAAAATTCAGGTAATCATTCCTTCTTTCACTCACATACAGAATTTAAACATGTTTAAAGACTTTTACCTGCATACCTAGACTTTGGACCTTGACCTGATAAAGCCCTTAAGCATCTGTTTAACCGGGAGGGCAGTCCCATTAGTGTAGAGAGTGTCTGTACAGATATTTGCCTGCATAAGGCAGAACACAGAAAAATGTAGGCCACCTCCGAAATCAAGCCCTTTGTGTTAAAATAGATTTTATTAAAGCAATTATCAGTGAAATCTGACTTACAGATCCACTCAAGGGAGCTATAAAAAATTGGCTGCCAACATATGTTCTCTGTTAATGAAGACAGAGCAGGACTGTACTCAGCTCTTTGAAGATAGTTTTGGACAGTCCATGAAAACAGTAGGTAGCCTATTAAAGGTGTCTTCTTTTAGAACTGATTGGGACATTTTAAACAAAATTAAATTCATTAAATCTGCTATGATTTTCACTGCTATTTAACATTTCAAGAACTTAATAAAATTTTGGAGTGTAAAGGCAAATGTCAAATCCCACAAAATATTTAGCATATAGGGTTGAAGCGTAGAAGGGTCGAGTTCAAGAAATGTCTTTGCCTAATCAGGAAAAAAGCTCTTCATGGAGGAGAACACAGTCCTTTGACTTCCACTTTCCTGGTTTAACTCACTCAAATAATCTATATCATCCAGATCTTTCACCTCCTCTTCTCAAATTGAAAACAGATGTTTAAACAAATTCGATTTTAATGCAGAACAACAAATACATATAAACCTTCCACAGTTGCTGTAAAACTGAATTGTCATCCTCCAGGCAACATTAAACTCTAGCAAAATTTTCATTCAGTAATGCAATAAACATAATTGTACCATATGAAGGACAAATGCATATTTAGGTAATATGTATATGGTACTTTGTAGGCAGAGGCAAGTGACCTCTGCCTGCACTTTGTGCTGGCCAGAAGCCAGGTGGATGTGATTAGCACAGTGTTGAGCCAGAACCTGCACTAATAAAGCTTCCTGATTGTAGAGGCTGTTACTTGGGCTTAGTTCCATGCTAACGATGCTTGCACAGCTTCTGGTTACATCTGTGTTAGTGTTTTAGATCAGATCAGAGTATGAACGGACTTCTGAAACGAGTGTCCTGGTCATCTCTGCTCACTGTGCTTTACATCACATCCATGAGCAGTCTCTAAGCACTGGGTTTCTTTTTGGTTGAAATGGAATGGGGAGGTCTGATCTCAAAGTGCACTGAAAGCAGCACAACTGCTACCGAGCACTCAGTTTACAGGGTCAGACTAGAAGTAATCTGAGGTAGAATCCCCTAAAATGTGTATAGTGTGGACACTGAGTCCTCAGCATCCAGTGTTTTGCTCTACGAGTCTGCTTATCTCCAGCCTCTCTTTTTTGTTAATGGAGGCACATTTCGAGTGGCTCAGTCAGGTATACTTAGTCTGTTGTGGTCCCTGGAAAGGGAAGAAAGTTAATGCAAATCATCATTATAATAGAGAAATATAATTATTAAATTAATTTAAATTGCATTAAATATAATAGAGAAATATAAAGAAGAAAAGCAAAGAGATGGAGGGAAAGAAAACACTGAATCTTATGTCTTTGGATATGGTGCCCAATGTCTTCACTTGAGGCTGCAGTGGCTCCTCCCGGGTAGAGGGAACACTTACAGATCCAGTAGCATCTGGGACCTGTTACTCTGTATGAAATTGTTGGGTTTAACTGATACTGGTTTTTTTTGTTTGCTTTTTTAATTTTTTTTCCCCATAGAGGGCTTGAATATGCTTAGGCAAATTTAAACGAGAAAAAGAAACTGGAAGATTTTTTTTTTTCTAAAAAGCAAAACATCAAACAAAAGCCAGTTTAAAAAAAGACGTTATCAGTCTAACAGCTGTACAGCCACAATAACCCATGAGAAAGGAGAATTAAAAATAGCTAGTTTTGAAAGAATATTTCATTGCATTGCAAAAACACAAACATGATAAAAATTCCATTTTATCAAGTACAGATTGCATGAAAGTTCTTTCCTCTAGAGAGCTGATGCAATCACTTGTTAACAACTGTTTTAAAACAGTTTAAAGCACATCAAAATACGAAAGCTTTCATGCAAACAAAGCCAAGTCCTGTTGCAAAACGGAGCAAGTAGACAAACTTCATTTTTATCTACTTATTAAACAGGTACAATCACTTTTGACAAGTGATTTTACTGAACTCACTAGATGGCTTACAAGCTAACGTAAAGCATAGTTTGAGTGAGAAAAGACAAATTCATCTCCAGCTTTCTACTCTTTTTTAAAGTACCATAATGACATACCAGAAATTCTTAAATCTTGTGAATAGTAGCTATCTCAGAAATGACATAGCAGAGGAGGCAATGCAATGACATGTGCAGAGGAGGGCAACGAAGCTGGTGAAGGGCCTGGAAAATAAATCCTATGAAGAGCGGTTGAAGGAGCTGGGACTGTTTAGTCTGAGGAAGAGGAGGCTGAGGGGAGACCTCATCACTCTCTACAACTACTTGAAAGGACACTGTAGAGAGGTTGGTGCTGGTCTCTTCGCACAGGTAATTAATGACAGAATAAGAGGGAATGGCTTCAAGCTCCAACAGGGTAGGTTTAGACTGAACATTAGGAAAGAATTTTTCACAGAAAGAGTGGTCGGGCATTGGAATAGGCTGCCCAGGGAGGTGGTTGAGTCACCATCCCTGGATATGTTTAAGAGACGTTTAGATGTGGTGTTGGGGGATATGGTATAGGGCAGAACTTTGTAGAGTAGGGTAGATGGTTGGACTCGATGATCCTAAGGGTCTCTTCCAACCTAGATGATTCTATGATTCTATGACATGGTTAGTCCTTTTTTTTTATATGGAGTTATTTGTTCTTTTTACTTAAATTAAGAAGTAATTGTCCATCAGATATAAATAGAAATTGTATAACTTATTCTACCATTGATTAACAAAATAGTCTCTATACCTGTGTTGTGTAGCTTGGGAAATATTAAGAAATATCAGTAAACCTGATAGTAGAGCTCTTGATCTCATGTTTGAGTCAATTTTATTGAAATAATTTAAACAAACACTTTAAGAGCATACAAAAATGCCAAATGGATGGCATGCTTTCCTTAATAACTCGAGTGCATAATTATTTTATATTGTATATTTGTAAAGAACGAAACTGAAATATTAACTTCCTTTTTCCCAATGCCACCATAGGCTCAACAAGTTGTCACCACCTGCTCAAATGTTGAGATTTTTTGAATCGTCTTAACTAAGATAAGATTCAGGATTCTGCCACTGGATTCATAAATTAGAAATAGAACTGTTTTATTAAAGGGAATATATAGCAATTCAAAGCCACAGAACTTGCTGCCATTAATGTGTATGTGCTGCCTGCATCAACAACCAAGTGACAAGGCAGATCGATTACTTTACTCTAACTGTCCTATGGGTCTTTTCCTTCCTGTCCAATTAGAAGCTGTTCTCTACATGGAGTTCAAAATATTCCATGAAAGCTGGGTTTGCTTGGGATTTTTTTTCCCAATTTTTTAGCTTTCGCTATTATTGGCATACACTCTCAGTCCTCTGTGTGGCTTAGGGTTCTGATTTCTTATGGTATAATGAACAATATTGCTTCTAGAAAGTCAGCAAGGTTTTTCTCCGTGGGCAACTTCTTATGGTGACACCTTAGTTGAAGATCATTGTTATGACGCAGGTACATTTGGTCAGAAACGTAGAGAAATTCCTGACTCCTTGGAATGGCTCCTGCTGAAGAGAATTATGCCACAGCCCAAGAGCAACTGATAAAGCAACAGAAGGTGAAGCAGATGCAATGAAAGAAAAATGAACAGGTGTCTGGCACTAAGAGAAGCAGGAGTTGGTTTTCCTCTCTGTCTGGTGTCTGGAAGAGATAATGGCAATATACAGCCTTGCCAAGAATGTGTTGTTTACACAGTGTGTGTACACCCGCTTGCTCCATCTGAAAATGAGCTTGTGAACTCACCTGACTGAAAAGAACAGAAAAAAAAAAAAGATTGATGTCTTTCTGCATTGTGCCTGTTGAACTGACAAAAAGCATAACAGAAAATTAATAAAATACACATGAGGGAATATCAATGTCCTTACAGTTTAAATGAGATTTTTGAATTGTTGGGTATGTTTCCTGCATCCCTTAGTTTGGATGTGGATGTGAATATATATACCTGATACAACTGTTGCACAGTTTAACTTTATTTTCATACTTTCCCTTTTCCTTGGAGAAGGTGTTAAAATCAGCAGTGACAGATTGAAGAAACGTGTTTGGTGTATTTTGTGTCATGAGACATGAAGTACAGAAACTCATTTATGCTACAGTGAGATATGTCCAGACAACTACTTAAACATCTAATTAAAATCAGCTGCTTGAGAAGTTATGGTAAAGACTAGGTGGAAAGTGAGTCAATGATTTGGCTGTAGGGTCCCTGAATGAGAGACGGTTTCTTTAGTTCAAGAAAATTCGGATGGTTCAAAATTGTACCTGCCCAGAAATTTGACTATAAATTTATCTCTCTCTGATCACTGATATTGATCCCTTTCTTCTCCTAGCAAGTTGACATTTTTAAACAAGAAGCTGGCTTGAAAGGAAAAATGAAGCTTTAAAAAACTGTTAAAAAATTTTTTGCAAACAATGTAAATACTGAAAACTGAGCAAATTTGTAAAAAACCAAGTAATTTCCCTGATTAGTTTTTATTTAAAAGAAAATATCGATATGTTAAAAAATGTTTGTCAAAAAATTCCTGAAAAAATCATCTTTTAGGATGAGATGTTGCATCTTTGGTGAATTTCCTTCTTGATTTAGATATATGGTAGATATTCCTAAGTAATAGCTACATAGTGCTATATAAATCCATACACTGAATATCTAGCAGGGCAATCAAAATTTCAAGGTAAAGTAAATGTTCTAAAACTGGACTGATCTCCAGAGCTGTGTTTGCCGATCTCCTTATTTCACAGTGACAGTAACCACCTCTTTTGGCTCTAACCTAAGCTCCCTCTAAGCACTTGTTAGCAGATTGTTCTCCATCATTGCAACGGCAGAACATATATAAATAAAGATGGTGGGAAAAGGTGAGGAGCTGAATTTAAAACATGATATTCTGAGAGGGTGACACTCAACTTTCTGAATTCTGACTAAATAGGCAATACCAAGATAGGTATTGTAATGTAAGAATTTGGGAAGACGGGAGTAAGAGGGGACTTTCACAGCCCACATCCAGAGCAGATGAACAGCGTCCCTTCCCACTTCATAAGTCTGGGATGAACTTTCAGTAGCTCGAGGTGGGCACATACTTTGGATCTTGTGTTGATGACCTGTCCTGCCACAGCTCCAACCTTTTATAGAGATCATCTTCATGGAACCAGCAGTCATCAAAATCTTCCTGCTCTGTTGATTAGCATGTGAACTGCATCTCCCCTTGCTGTATTACCCAAATTTTCCTGTCATTAAGCTTAGGCTAAATTTAAATTCACTAGCAGTGGCTATGGATTTGTAATAGCTTAAATGAGGCTATAATTTGGTCTATTAACTTTGTACAGCTGACTAGCAAGATATTTTTCTTTTCTGAGTCAAAAATTCATGCTTCTCTTCTGAACAAAATTTCAGCATCTGCCAACCTTTTTACAAATACATACTGAAACATATTTAATAAATTTTATGCTAGTAAATATCTTGATAAACTTTGTTCTTTTTCAGAAGTAACAAATCAGACTTGTGTCTCCAGAAAGGAAGCACTGAGAAATTATAATGTCTAATCTTTCATGTTTCTTCTTGTCAGAAAAATGTACAAACCAACACAATATTCTGAGTTACTGATGTGGAGGTGAAATTGTTCAATGAACGACTTTTAAGAAGGAACACACATGGTGGAACAAATTTATTGTAAAA
Source organism: Numenius arquata (assembly GCF_964106895.1). Classification (NCBI taxonomy): domain Eukaryota; kingdom Metazoa; phylum Chordata; class Aves; order Charadriiformes; family Scolopacidae; genus Numenius; species Numenius arquata. Next base: position 60,207,035 of record NC_133582.1, read on the forward strand.
AAAAAAAAAAATCAGTACAGAAAGGCAGTACACAAATTGACCAAAGGCAAGATTTTACTTTTAAATATGTATACTACAGTTCCTTTAGCATTTTAATAGCCTGGTGTACTTACACTGAACCAGTGCACAATACTAGCAGATTGAACACATTACCTTTTTGGCGGCTTAAACTATTGTTTCACTAATTTTACTAGGGGTTTTTGGAGGGAGGGAATGGAAAAAACCACATCCTGTTGATAAAGCTCAGCGGATCATTTTGTTCCTTTCCCTTTCTTTACTCCTGGAAGAGTCTGGAGATTCAATCTATTTTTATCCTTTAAAAAATAAAAAGCAGCCACAGCAGAGGATGCATTTTCACATTTCACATCATCACCAAGAAATACAGAGCCCTGACAACCAAGATAAATGAACAACAAACCCAAAAGCAGTGGAGAAGGGTCAAATCCATTTGACTTATGGGCCATCGTAGAGAATGGTGGGTCACACAATCTGTTCTTTTGTTTCTGAAGCTACCAAGTGGAAACTGGATAGGATAAATGTTTCCCTGATTTCAAAATACAGAAAGAGGAAGGCAACTTAGAAACTAAGGGCTGGCTGTGTCAGTGACTTTCGTCTATTACCAACACAAGCTTGATTCATTTGCTTAATCTCATAGTTCAAGAGGAGCAGCAGATAGTCAGTACTTTTTTTTTTCAGTGTCAAATCATTTATTCATTTACAATCACGTCCTGGTTTCCTTAATTGAAGAGGAAACCCACAAAATTTTATTTAACCTAGAGACCTGCTGCCAGAAGTAAGACTGGGTGTAGGGGTCCCAAGACTCAGTCTTCTGTGGTTTTAGCTGTGTTGAAGGTAAGAATATTCATGCTCAAGAATGTCATTCTTTCCCTCTCTTATCTCACGTATCTCTCTTCTCTCTCTCATGTTTTGCAGAATATAATAACAGTTTCATTATGACATTACCATATTTAGGCAAAATGCTCTCTCCTCTTTCCCCTTCCTGAATGAGGATGTATATTTTCCTGATCATGCAGAAAGTTAGCAGTTGTCATATAATGGGAAACAGGAAGCTGTAGTCTAAATGATAATACCAATTTGCTGCATCAGCTAGTCAGGAATATGATCATGAAATCTTGGTCTTAGAATAGGAAAGATCAGAGAAGGAAAGAGCTGCTGCTAGACAAGTGGGATAAATTAGTATGGAAGATTAGTCAGTGATTAATGTTTCAAGAGTTGTTTTTACACTGTTACAATTATAGATATATACTTATCTTCCCTTCCTGGCTTGTCTCTATTTATGGACAGTAATAAGATGAAAGGGAACAGAGAGAGAAACCGGGATTTATCGAAACGTTGATTGTGCAATCAAGCTTAATACAGGGAGAAGTTTTGAACATCAGGAAAAAAGCAGGAAAGGAGGAAGTGAGCAATGTATAAAAGTCAGATTCTTTATCAGAAGTTAATGCTTCCACCATGTTCCTTAAGGGCTATTATAACTCCAGCTCTTCTGTCTGAAGCACAAAACACAATTACAACAGTAATAGAGTTTTCTCCTGACTAGCCATCACGCTATGTTCTGGCATTACTTATATATGTTATCTTCATTGTTCACATCCTCAGCATTAACATACACTAGAGGGACATCCTCTATTTAGGTCGATGGAACTGAACTATTATTGCTTTTATATGACATGAAGGGGTCCCACTTTTTCTCCCAAAATCTTCTTCATGTTCCTGTGCAGTGATGCAGTTCATGGAAATCATCTTGCTGCAAACTGAGGGTTAGTTTTCATCTTGATTTGTCTTCAGCTTCAATGCTGATCCAAAACTCTTTAGTGATCTAGGAAATATATACTGGCAAAATGATAGCGGGCTAGACTGATGGCAGATAACTGCCATACAATAAACATTAGTAATTGCAATCAAACATGTAAATAATTTAGCTCGCTCATTGAAATTCCCCAAGACTGAAGACAAAGGAACAAAGAAGGACTGTTCAGTGAAGTTACGACATCATTGCAAAATGACTGCCAAATTGAGGAAAACAAGATATTAGGCTAGATTTAAAAAAAACAAAACAAAACAAAAAAACCAACCATATTATGGACAACACTGTACTATTTTTTCCCGTGAATGTGTTGAAGTGCATACTGCTAGTGCAGATTATTTCATTTCAAAAGGACCAAAACAGAAATAAATCATTTTCACATATTGAACAATACCTGCAATCAACTAATTAGATGAAAACTACCCCTCTTTTTACCTAGCCCTGTACTTTCCCTTTAGCAGGGTGAATGCATCGGTAATTCAGTTTTGGACATCGTTATAAAGATGACCTTGTCTCCATTTCGCTGAAATTCATCCTTCAGAAAAATGAATAGACCAAGTTGGGAATATTCTTCTGGCATTGCAGAATAGATAAACACAGTATTACTGTTATCTGAATCGTAGACTCATAAAATAATTTTGCTTGGAAGGGATATGTGAGAGTCATTTATTTCACTCAGGTGCTCAAAGCAGGATCAATTAGATGACTTTTCTCAGCACTGTGTTCTGTCACATTTGGGATATATCTCCAAGAATGAAGATTATACAACCCTTCTGGGCAATTTATTCCAATAATTCCAAATTCTTTCCTAAGAGCTGCCTGGAATTTCCTTTGGTAGAAGTTATATCCATAGTGTCCTGTCATATCACTGTGAACCTTCAAGAAGAGCCTGTCTTCTTCTCAATATTCTCACATCAGACAGCTGTAGATACTAACCAGATCTCCTTTCATCTCCTCTCTTAAGGCTGGATAAATCCACTTATCACGGCCTCTCCTGATATGCCATGTGCTTCAATGCCTTAGTCATCATGGTGTCCCTTTGCTGGACTCACTCCACAATATGTCAATATGTTCTACTGCCCAAACTAGGCTAAGTCAGCCAGATAAGAGTAATGATCTCCATATTACTATGTCTTTATTCGGTGGTGTTCTCCAAATGAGTTATTTCCATGTAAGAGATCTTAGCATCACTGTGGGAATTCTCTGAAATACATTCAAACAGAGTGCCATATTTTTGGGAAAAAAACCGAACAAACAAACAAAACCAAAACAAAACAAAACCCAAAAAACTAAACGAGGAAACATTATTGTGCCACAGCATTACTAATTATAGTGCACCCATATAATGAACCTTCCATTCAGGTCTCATCATTCCCATTTCAAAAGGGTCATGATGAAACTTGAAAAAGCATAGAAGAGGACAGCAAGAATTATCAGGTGTATATAAAAAATGTGTTTCAGTTCTAGAAATCCATGGCCTCTGGGACTCCTATAAATAGATTTTTTTATTCTTGTTATTGTATAAATTCTATGTGTTTTGTGCACAAGAATGTACATTTGCATCCAGCTCATTTCCAGAGCATGCAATTTCTCCTGCAGTCATATACATTTTTTTTTGCTTTAGGTGCTCTTTAGGTGCTGTTTTTGCAGCATCTCATCAGGAACCTCTACTTTAACATCAGGTTTCATAATGTTTCCTCTTCTGAGCCTGCAAGGTTATTTTGACCTGGGTGCACAGTAATTTCATCAGTTCATTGTTGTGGCCAGGCTTTTGAGAATTGTTTCCATCTCTGTATTTTTTTGTTTTCATGTTGCATGATAATGAATAGCAGCACAAAGGAGTGAGACAGGACATAGTTATTCACATGTGCTGTCACCAGGTGCTGTAAACCACTCTTAAATCACTGCTTTGAGTTCTGCAGGCATGCACCTTCTTCTTTCTGGCAGTTTAGTTTAATTTCATTTCTGCATTTTATAAATAGTCTGTGAATGGAGCCTAATATTTGTCGTGGATGCTTGAGTTAAATTTATATAGAGAAATACTAAAATGACTATCTCCTCTTCCATCCAGTTTGACTTTTCTACAGCTGGTGAAAAGCTGGTTGGGTCTGGAATAAATCATTTTCATGTGTTTCAAAGCTACATGAGATTTTGACATCTGTGGTGAAAGAAGTATCAAAATTAAGGAAACCAAAACAAACTTAAACCCCAGCTGCAAATTTTCAGATAGTTCTTTTTCTGTAGAGTGTCAAATTTGCTACCTCAAAGTCCAATTAGAGTTCATTTTCTATCCAGTCCTGCAGCTGGGAGAAGTTGAGTGAATTTGCCAAACAGCTAATGAAGATTTTCACTGAAATAAATGTTGTTTAAACAGACACAGTTCAATGACTTTATCTGCTATTGCAAAGATAGGTTTGGATTCCAGCTTTTTAGAGGTTTAGTAGTCACTTATTCTAGGGGCCTCTTTTAGGGGTCTTAAAAGGTTGGTTGGCTCAGGAAGGAGTGACATTTTTGAGTGGCTGCATAGTTTTTCTGACGGCATTTAAACTCCTACAGAAAGTCACTCTGAGACCAGATGAAAGTCAGAAATGATGGGATTATTGGTATGTGAAATAGGTGCTGGAAAAAGGATGAGAGCACAGAAGGAACAATATCACCCGAGGAGACATTTTCCTTTAATTTTGGGCAGACTGAAAGTCACCAACCACCAAGGTACTGTAACTTCTCTTTGAGTCACTGTAAGGTAAAGTGCACTAAACACCCACATGTGTATGTAATAAGGAGAGAAGTAGGAGTAGCTGTAAGGCACAGAGGGTCTTCCTTGCCTGCACTTCATGTATTTCTTGTATAAGAACAGAGGAAGATTTTCCTTTGCCTTCA